>NC_067402.1:151199719-152399719 GCF_016432865.1 Antechinus flavipes
AAGTAAACAGCTCTATTTTCTCAACTTCAAAAGACAAATGAAATGTAGATGACCTTTGATATATGAAGTATTTACATTTCTTTCTAGTTAAGAGATCAAAGCAAATTTGTACACAATTCAGTACAATGTCTAATCTCATATAAGGTCTATCTTTCAATGCTAATTTAGGTGAGTTACCAAGTAATTATTCATATTAAGGGTATGTCAACTTATGTAATACATAATCTATTACAAGAGACTTTTGGAACTTTCTATAATAGCCATTTCTATTTTGTTATATTCAAGTATGATTGTTTTGTTTGGGGATTTTTCTCTTGCTGACTGGAGAATAAGAAGAGTGGGAGAAGTGGGAATAGTATTGCATTTCTATTTTCTGTGCTTTAGGTCTCAGGAATAAATTAATTATAATACTTTTTGACTTCAACATACTTTGGGGAATTTGTTCAGATCACTTCTCAGAGCTTAGTTACCCAGGAGAGTACAAGTCAATTATGGATGGAATTCTTCTTGTCTCATTAGCTGCTTGAATTAGAATGTGTTTGAATGATGGCCCAAGAGACAACATCTAGGAAATCCTTCTCCTATTCCCAAATGAACTACTCAGTCAGAATAATGTGTCCATTATTAGTTCAAATTATGCCATACAAGTAAGTAATTTATCATATACCTTGAGGGAAATTAGAGCAGTTAAATAGATTTAAATAAATAAATTCAAGTGTGTATGAATGAGTGCATTTGTATATGCCTGTATAAAAAAAAGACATTTTATATATTTAAATTAAAATATATTGAATTATTTAACTTTACTAATCTATCTCTAAGTATAATAAATATATTCCATGTTTTATATGCACAGAACAAATTTTCTTCCTCATTACTTTGAATATAATGCTTACATTATGCACAGATATGTGTGGATATCATATATGTGTGCATAATGTATGATTTTATATACAGATGTGTTTAAGAAATACCATATTTGGATTTTACCTGGAAATTGGGTGCCAATATTTCTATGCATTACCTTTCTTAACATTTTTGATGTCTTTTTAAAATCTTATTGTCATTTTAAAAAAGATATATCATTCCCTATGTTGATTTTTCCCTTTTGGCAAAAGAAAAAATACAAGCAAGATTGACAGTTACTACATATGACAACATATGTAGCATCTCATACACATAATCTTCTACCTCTTCAAAGGCATATTTCACCACCTATTTTTTTAGATCTGAGTTCAGATCTTTACATATGATTAAGGACAGGAAAAATCATGAGAGAAAAAAAAAACAGGAAAAAGTGAACATAGCAATTGTTGATTTACACTCAATCTCCATAGCTCTTTTTTTGGGTGCACATAGTATTTTATATCCAAAGTTTACAGGGATTGCCTTGGATCACTGAACTGCTAAGAAGAAGCAAATGTTTCATAGTTGATCATCACACAATCTTGCTGTTAAGGTGTACAATATATTCCCCGTTCTACTAGTTTCATTCATCATCAGTTCATATAAATCTTTCCAAGCCTTTCTAAAATCAGCTTGTTCATCATTTTTTTATAAAACAATAATATTCCATTACTTTTATATTACATAATTTATTCAACCATTTCCCCAACTTATGTACATCTATTCATTTCCAATTCTTTGCTACCACAAAAAAAAAAAAAAAAAAAAAAAAAAAAAAAAAAAAGCTGCTACAAACATTTTTACACATGTGGGACTTTTCCCTCCTTTATGGTTTCCTTGGCATACAAACCAGTAGTAGCACTGATGGTTCAAAAGGTATGCACAGTTTTATAGTCCTTTGGGCAGAGTTCCAAATTGCTCTCCAGAATGATTGTATCATTATATATTATATAACTCCACCAACAATGCATTGGTGTTCCAGGTTTCCTTTATGGCCTCCAACATTTATAATTTAAAGCATTTTTCCATATCACTATAATATGACTTTAATTTCTTCATTTTAAAAAAAAAAATCTGTTCATATCCTTTGGCCATTTATCAATTGGGAAATGACTTGCATTCTTATAAATTTGACATGATTCTTCAATTAAAGAATCAAAAGGTTCTGAGAAGAGTAAATACTAACATCACATACAAAATGAACTTCATTTGAACATAAAGGAAAATCCTCATTATTGATGTGGAGATCATTCCTAAAACAACTTTCTATTTAGAATTTAACTACCAACTGTTAGAGAAGAGATTAAAAAATAATACAAATCTAGAAGAATAAAAATGAGAAAAAAAATATGGTGCTCAGTAAATAACAAAATTTCCCAACCTGATCTGTTTAAAGAAGCTATATTGTTAATAAAAACTGGAATGTTTGTGAAAGAAAGATAATTACCTCTAGTGCAATAATTTCCTAAGAAGTTTAATTTATGTAAGTCAGTTTTAATAAATGGAGGCCAAATGGGCCAAAAATTTGACTTAATCAGCCAACACTGGTTTATCACACAAATCTATTTGCAAATCCTATGGAGGATGGTAGAAGAGTAAAAGCAGCTTTATCTAACAAAATAAACACAAGTGAGGAGAAAATAGTTTAAACAAAAACTGATGAAAGACTAAGCAAAACCATTGCGAAGATATATAAAGCTAAAATTTAAAGCCAACAAACAAAATAAAGGAAGAAAAAATCTTTAAATTGTTATATCAAACATGTTTCACTATAAACGAAGTAGAGCTATTGAGTTTGGACCCCAACACCACAGACTTGAATGTACTCATAGAGAATATGAAAGTGATACTGATGAAAACATTTAAGTCAACTGGATTATAGCAATTTTACTTAAGGTAGATAAATGCTGAGATTGTAACAATTGGGAAGACTTTGAAGCATCAAGTGAAAAAATATTTTAAAGAAGGAAAAGTGTTAAAGGTTTTGGGGAAAAAACAATCTCAGGTCTTAATATAATCAATGATGATGGCATGATGATGATAATTAGCTGAACTTTATATTGTAGTTTTAGGTTTTCAAGATTATTTATGTTATCTTATTTGAATTTTACAATGATTCTATGAGGTATATGCTATTCTTATCATTCCTATTTTACAGAGAATAAAACTGAGACAGTCATGTTAAATAACTGGCCTTGGGTTAAAAAGTTATTAATTATCTGGGGCAAGAATTTCTACCCAGGCCTTCCTGACTTCAAGGAAAATATTTATTGTGCCAACTAGCTACTTGAAAACACAATTGAAAAAATAAGAATTATTAACCAAATTTTCTATCTTTCTTCCCTTTTATGTGTGAGGATAACTGAGACACCTATCAAAGACATATCCATAAGAGTACAGGGAATAGACAAGTATTTTAAGTATATAGGTGAAGGATACAACATGTGGCAGTTCAATAGTTCTCAGTGTTTTCATCATAAAAAATTTAGGAGTCCCTCTTAGCACTTGCATTATTAGTATCGATTGATTGTCAATAAAGATAATACAATCCCTATATTGATCAGCAATAATTTTAATGAAAATATGCCTGTATGTATATATACAAATATATGTATACAACATATAGTACAATCACACTTAATGATAAATAGCCATATGTGCATGCAAGAAGGTTCTTTTCCTTATGTATAAGTTAAAGAATTCTTTGCAAAAACTCTAAAACCCTAAGGAAGACTGGTAACCACTGATTATAGTTGAGTTGCATTGAACTGGGGTCAATCTGGGTTCTCTGTCCAAATCCTGATCTTGTTATTCCATCTCTGTGTGATCTTGGGCAAGTTACATTATCTCTTAAGTTCTCAGTTTCTTCAACCAGCTCCAGCATTCAAAGTATTTGTGGCTTTAGTTCATATTGCAGCTGATACAATAGAATAGCATTTATAACAAAAGCAATGGATGCTAATACTGAACTTGGCTTAAAGTGTATGATTACTTGAAATGTACAATTGGTTATAAGCTATGAGTGATCAATATAAAATTCATGATGTAGGAACAGCTAGATGGTGCAGTATATAGAAAACCAGTTCTGAAGTCAGTAGGACATGAATTCAAATATGGCCTCAAACACTTAACACTTACTAGCTTTATGATCTGGGCAAGTCACTTAACCCAAATGTCTTGTGAAAAAGAAAAAAAAAAAAGAAGAAAAGGAGGGAATGGAGGAAAAGGAGAAAGAAATGATGATGAAAATGACTACTCATAGTGTAGGTATGATAATATTATGATAATCATTTCTATTCTCTCCTGCTCTACCCCTGTTCCAAATAAAATCAACACATTTGTTCATTTAAATGGTACTTAATATACAAAATTTAATTTGATCTTCACAATAAACCTTTGAATTACATGGTTCAGTTATAATCCTCACCTTATATGTGATGAAACTGAATCTCAGAGAAGTAATATAATTTGCCTAGGATTACATAGCTAGCCAGTATTTAAAGAGGGATTTTTGTTACTATTTTTCTCTTTGCAATATTAAATATTTTGAAAGCCTTAGCAACATAATCCTTCTTATTCCTCAACATGCTTTTTCACTGGCTGGCTTTCATTTTCCTCACCTCTACTTCTTAGATTTACTATCATCCTTCAAAATTCAGCTTAATTTGCATCTTTTGCAAATTATTTTATCTGTTTCTTTTCTTATTCTTTACACACATACACACATCTAGGACGTTCCTCTGAGACCATTTCATTTATATTATTCCTTTTATATTATTTGTGTTTATACTATTTATTTATATTATATATGTTTATATACATATATAAATATATAGAATTTACATATATATGCATAAAGCTATAAATAAATGTGACTTTAGATATAATTTATGCATGTGTAAATAGAATATATAAATATATGCTATATTAAATTATAATTAAATCTTTTCCAATAGAAGCTCTTAAAAATAAGAATCTTTTTTTTTCTTTCTCTGTATCCTTCAACTTAATACAGTGTCTGTTATATAATAGGACTTTCACAAATGTTTGTTATTGATAATGATGATGATTACCTTTGAGTGTACTGATCAGCTTAAATTTATTAATGTTATATCTGATACCACACTGACTTAACAAAGATTTCCAGGAAAGATGACAAATTCTGCCGACTTTCTCTCTTCTCTCTCTCTTTCTCTTTCTCCTTTTGGATCATGAACTTCATATTTATAATTATCCATGTCAGAAATAAACCAAAATCAAACATTTTTCTTCATATCTATGTTATAATGACTAAAGTTATAAATAGCAAAATTTTCAAGGACCTCCTCTAGAATAATGAACTTTATGATTCATTCTGATTATTGGTTGTATTAAATTATGCTTTTTAAGAATCTTTCATATTGATCCTGCTGTCATGTCCTTCCCCAGATACAAATGAAATAAATCAAATCATCTCAGCATGGTTAATTTTAGTTTAAATTTAGTTAGTCTTTTATTCCAGTTTTAGCAAAAGAAGGATGTGGCAAACAACCCTAATTGTAGATAGCTAACAGAGTACATAATAAATACTTGTGAGAAATGGGCAAGAATGAACTTGTACCAAAGGGGAAGAAAACTAACTGGTGGGTTGAGTCACAAGTTTACAAAACTGGAAAAGCCAGAAAATAATCCAGTAAAGGGCAACTTTTTCAATACACCAAGAGTAGATTTCTAGGGATATGGGGATATATCATATGGAGAACTGATAAAAGGAACAATTTCAGTAAAAAGAATAAGGGACATGGAGTCAATAGACCAGAATTTGAATCCCTCTATAACACTATATGACCTTGATAAAGTACCTTAAAATCTTTGAAATTACTTTGCTAGGCCATACAATCTAAATAATACTTGCTTTACCTTGAGTTGATGTGAGAAAATCATTTTGTAAAACCAAAAACATTCTGTTTATGTAAGTTATTATCATAATTAATATTCACATCTGGATAGATTCCATCATGTATAACTTTTATCAAAATCACCAAAATTGGCAAAATTGTTTTTGTGCCTTTTTACTACTTCTTTTAGAAGCAGGAATTCTCTTCTTTCAAGTTATAGCTCTTCAGTACCCTTTGAATGTCTCCAAATTCTCAGTGTTTCTTTCACCCTTACCTCTCTTACTTATTCATGCAGTGATTTTTATCATTGGATTAAACCCTCAGGCCCTAATGAACCTTATTTCAGCTAAGGATTAATTCACACTAAAGCATGCTCTCTTACTCAAAATAAAAAGTATACATACACAAAAATATAGATTTGTATGCATACTTGTGTGTGTGTGTGTGTGTGTGTGTGTGTGTGTGTGTGTGTGTGTATTTACAAGGAGTCCTGTGGAATTTTGGGAAAAGTAAAATATGAAATAAATAATTCTACCAGGGAGGCACCCTTCAGGAGACTCCCTTAAATCATACTCTAGGTGTAGCTGGAACTCTGCCCTCTATAAAGATTATGCCCTGTTCTGCTTTGTTTTGTTATTGTTTTTTTTTTTTTTCCTCCAGAGGCAATTGAGGTTAAGTGACTTGCCTAGGGTCATACCTCTAGAAAATGTTAAGTGTCTGAGTCCAGATTTGAACTCAAATCCTCCTGACTTCAAGGCTGGTGCTCTATCCACTGTGCCACTGAGCTGCCCCCTATGCCCTGCTTTCTAAATATAATTTGTAATCTTCATCTTT
The DNA here is from genome assembly GCF_016432865.1 of Antechinus flavipes. Taxonomy (NCBI): domain Eukaryota; kingdom Metazoa; phylum Chordata; class Mammalia; order Dasyuromorphia; family Dasyuridae; genus Antechinus; species Antechinus flavipes. The sequence goes on from NC_067402.1 coordinate 151,206,337, forward strand.
TAACCTTTGATTTTGTTCTCATTCTTAGAATAGATTTTGTGGATGAAAAATGTTTATTTTCCAAACTGTGACATGGAGTTAGATTATAGCACATTGTTCTTTCAAAATTTATCTTCAAAGATAACAGAGATGGATAGTGATCTGAGCCCAGGTTTGAAAAGGAAGAAGAAAGTGGCTTTGGGAAAAATTGTGCATCCCATTCAACAACCCCAAATTTCCATATGAAACAAAACCAATGATTTTAAACATTGATACACTTCTGGTAAAGCAATTTTTTCTGCAAATCATGAAAAGTATTGATCTTTTTTTTTTTATTTGGATAGGAAAATTTCTGAAGGGTCAAATGGATGAGTCATAGAATTGACAATTGACAATCAAATGACAGATTAATCAAATTAAGACATATTACCAAAGATAAAAATATCACTAAAAATTTTCATGACCAGAGAAGGAGATAGGTCAATCATGTAACTAACGCAAGGAGTAACAAGTGAATAGTTTATGGAGTGCCTTGGTTAATATTATGAGACCTAGGGAGGGACTCTACCAACATGGGTGGATCTTGCTTCTCATTTTCATCAATTCTATGTGTTCATGCAAATCTATAAATCTGTTCCTCGTCTATTCTCTCTACTGAACTCCAGTCTTATAGACAACCAAATCAGATGTCCAAATACATCTCAAACTCATTATGTCCAAAATAGACCTCATTATCTTTCTCTTCAACCCTCTTTTCCTAACTTTTCTATTACTATTAAGGGGAGCACTATTCTTTCAGTCATACAGTTCACAATTTCAAAGTTAATTCTTGACTCCATATTCACACTCACACTACTTATCCAATCCATTCTAAAATGTAGTCATTTTTACCTTCAGAATATTTATTTTTTTCATTATTATAGCTTTTTACTTACAAATATATACATGGGATTTTGACTTATTTTTTAAAGTTTTTAAAAATTCTGAACTTAAACGCCAAATAAAAAAGGCATTTTCCAAATAGACAATAGAACAAAAAAGACAATAATAAATGAAACAATTTATGCACAGCTTTCTTTTCTTTTTAAATATAAGCACAATAAAAGTAATACTTTGAAGTATAATGAAAAAGGAAAACATAATAAATGCATCATATGTCTTTTAAAGCTCCCTTTCTTGTCTGTGTTTCTTTCTGGCTTTCCTTCTGTTTTCCTTTGTTGAAAAGGATTCATATAATTATCAAGAAATTTCACCTAATTGCATTATGCATAGTGTGTTATTGCTTTACAAGTGATAATGCTAATTACTTGAATTTCAATAGACGTTCAAATCTCTGTATCAAAAACCTCTTCACACTAGCCATTCTTTGTTATGATGTGCTAATTGTGTAAATTCATGATTTTTTTAGTTGATAGTATAAAGTCATACAAATACAAAGAGAGCAGATAAAGTAATGAAGAGACAGACACAAGAAGTCAGGAACTCAAAGAAGAGAGCACAAAATGTAATAGGGACAGAAACAGACAATGAAAAACATTATGAGAGAGGAAAACTTTTATCTGCCCTATTAGTTTTTCATGCTATTGATAAAACACCAAAAGGAGGAGACACCTTGTGTGAGCCTTGTCTCTTTCCCTTTATTTTAATTATCAGTTCCTGATTTTATGCTTTCTGTTTCACCATGTTCCCCGTATATTTTATTGGTTTCCCCCTGACACCTTGTCTTTATGTATATGCTTATTCTCCTTCATTTCTGAATGTTTCCAGCTCTAAACATAGTTCTATAATACCCAAACTTAATAATGGGTGCTTTCCCAATCCCTTTTCTGTATACATAGCATTTTTCTTCCCAACAGTGGCCCTCAGGTCACCTCAGTGACCTTCATTCTATCTATTCTACTCTCCTTTCACTCCCATTTTTCTTCTTTCTAGGATATTCTTCAAAATGGTGCACTCCAACTTTTTCTCCATCAAAATCCTTATTCTTCAAATTATCTTCTTCTACTTCATTGGATTTATGGTCCTATCAGTAAGGGTATTTTATTGGTACAGATTATAAACCTTCTATTTTCCATCTGTCCTAAGGGATTGGGATTACCCAATGTGGTTCAAATTGTATTGAATACACACACACACACACACACACACACACACACACACACACACCAGTGTAGTTTGCAAGGTGTATATCTATTACCTATCTCTCTATTTCATTGAGCAGGCTACCATTCCTCATCCTCTCATAAAGATTTTAACATACAAAAATTAACAAAAAAGATTATGTGTTCACTTTGGACTGATTATGACTTGTAAAATAGAAAAGTAAGAAAAAAACATTTATAACCACATCATTATGTAACAAATTATGATATATTATTTCATATTTACAATGCATTTATAGCACCCTATCAGAATCCTGGGACCTTTTATCTCCCAAACTCTGAGGACTTCTTATATCACTGAGTTTAGTGTTTTCATACTCCTTCTACACCACAACTCCTGCTTTCCTGTTGCTATTTATTCCCTTGCATACTTTTGCTTTCCTATTCCTCAACTTGCTCATTTTCTATAACATCTTCCTCCATTAATGATCAGTTACTTTCTAGTCATTTTATAAATGCTCTACTACCATGTTTATGGAATGCTGAAATTTCCTCATGTGATCATAATCATAAATTGTTATTTTACCTATTACTTTCCTTGCAACCCCAATCTCCTTTTTTTGTCCTCAAAATTACTTTCAATCTCTCAAAGCCTTAACTCTTTGTGTGGTCATCATCCCTGAAATGGCTACACTATCCTAACTTTGCCATCCTGACTGCTTGGTGAATTAGATCAGCTCTATGATAGCCTCTTCTTTGCAGTCTCTTTCTCCTTCTTATCATATTGCCTATCTTGGCTTACCAGGTCTCAGCCCTAGATTACTCTTACCTCCTGCTTTCTTCACTCTTGCTTACATGCTGTTGGAATCCTTACTAACTGCTAACTAATTAGAGTTGATCTAATCTTACAAGAAGATGTTTTGGTCAGAACCTGAAACAAGGTACTAAGTAGAACTAATTAATACAAGGCTTGTGTTCACACCTTTACTCATTGGAGTTCAATGAGTTCATACCTCCCTTGAAGCTCTTTGGGCCAGAGAGCACTATGGGAGAAAACCCATAATCCCTCTCTCTGGAAGGAGCATAAATAGGCCAATGGGCCAGTCGAAGGAGTTCTTCAGAGTGAAGAAGCTACAAGTCGAGATTTCACCGGAATGACATGAAGAGTTGGAGCTGGCTGGAGGCTGAAGAAAGCAGAGGCAGAGGCTGAAGAACCAGACCTTTGGATTTGGCGACATTTGGAGAGAGCTCTTGGAACCAAGCAGAGAGATAGGCCTCTAAGCTAACCGGGCTATATTGGAGATAATAAAAGATCTGAACTTTTATCACCTGGCTGCTTTTTGAAAAGAAAAAGATCACCACACTTTGGCGCCCAACGTGGGGCCGACAAAATCCTGATTCCAGGGAAGGCACCCAGAGAGAACTTTTATAATATTTTATAGAAGAACAAGAACCCCACATTTGAACTCATAACAACATGCTTCTGAATGAAGATGAAGAAGTTATAAAGCCATCCTTATTAATCAATTATAAATTTGTTATATAATTTCAATTGGTCCCTCACTTCAACAAGGCAATTTTTTAATTATTTTCTAATTAATCCACCCTCTCATTCATCTCAAAAGCCTTACCAAATGTTTTCTTCCCTCCTCAAAATTCCTATAGTTCCCTCTCCCCTCAGAGGCTCAGTTGAGAAAATTGCTTCATCATTCACTAAAAAAATGAGGCTATTTACCTCTTCCTCACACATCCCAAGTGTTTTCTGTGATTATCTCTTACCATGACTATTTCACATAATGAAGAGGGTCTTCTTACTAAGTAAACACCTCCATATTCATGAGTAATTCCATTCCATTCCATCTTTTTTAAGGGATAGCTTCTTCTGTCATCCTTATACTGGCACATTCCTTTAACCTCTCCTTATCTATTGGCTGCTTCCTTACTGCCTAGAAAAATGTTCATGCCTCTACCCTCCTCAAAAAAAAAATCCTTATTTGATCTCTTTTTCTCTGCTAGGTATCCTTCTAAATCTCTTCTCCTTTTTGTAATTAAATTCCTTTGAAAGACAATAATAGGTTCCTCTTCTCACATACTTTTTAACTCTCTTCAGTTGGTTTTTCAACCTTATCATTTAACCAAAGAGTTCTCTTCAAAATCACTACAGAAAGAGTAATTATCAAATTTAGACTCCATTTTCTCCATCTTATTTTTCTTTCTCTTCACCCTCTCAGACCTCTGATCACCCATTTCTTTCACACTTTCTTCTCTCTAGTTTTTCACGCGATTACTGTCTTCTGGTTCTCTTACCATCTTACCATTCTCATTCTCTTTTGATGAATCTTCATCAATGTCACACCTACTATCACTATATTCTGTCTTGAATCCTCTTTTTTTTTTTTTTTGCTCTGTACTAGTTCACTTCATGATTTCATTACCTTCCATGATTTCAGTAATCATCTCTATTCATAAGACTCTCAGACCTCCTTATCCAGTCCTACCCTCTCTACTGAACTCTAGTCTTACGTCTCTAAGTACATTAGTTGAACTAAGCATATCCAAATCTGTACTCATTGCCCACCCCCAGCTTTGTTTTCTTCCTAATTTTTGTTATTGTTGGAGATACCAACTTGCAAGGTATAAGACTTGCAAGGTGTTATCCTTATCACCTCCCTGCCTCAGTCTCCAAATCTAAACTGTAACCAATGCCTATCATTTTATCTTCTAAACATGTGAAGATAAAAACACATACCTCTTTCTCTCCTCTGACATCACACTGAACTTTGGCAGTAGACTGCTGATTGATCTCCCTGCCTCAAGTATCTAGCTAATCCAGAACATTCTACTGTCACTTATTAAAATGATCATCCTAAACTTTAGATGTTACCTTTTTGCACAATTCAAGCTATCCCCAAACCCATTCAGACATTAGTGGCTTACAGTAATCTCCAGAATCAAATATAAAATTTACTATTTGGCATATGAAGCCTTCTATATTCTTGCCCTCTACTAACTTTCAGTCCTTTAATATCTTAAACCTTTCCCCATCCTACACACATATGTACTCTATGATCCACTGACACTGGCCTCCTTGGTGTTCCATATAAAAATATTCTTATCTCCCAACTTCAAATATTTTTAGAGGTTGTCCCTCATACTTGGAATTTACTTGCTTCTCATCTCTAGCTCCTGATTATTTTGTGTTTCTACAAGTTCCAGTGAAAAATTCATGTTTTATTGAAAATGTTTTAATTTCCATTAATTTTAGTATCTTCTCTCCTTTATGCCCATTTTGTCCATATTTGTCTTGTTTGGATATAAGTTTTCATATGTTGTCTCTCTCAGTAGACTGTGAACTCTGTGAGAGCATGGGTAGACTTTTGCTTATCTTTGTTTTTCAGTCACCTAGGAATGCCTGGCATATATTAGGTATTTGATAAGTAGCTATCGAAAAACTACAACCACTTTGCAGGTTCAATAGAGAAAACTATCACTATCTTTATTTTATACATTAATTTTAATAGCACATCCATGGAGATATAGCTGAAAGATCAGGGAACCAGAAATTGAATCTATATCAGATGATTCTATATTCTGTGTGTACAAGGCTGCCTCATAGGCTAAAAAGAATGTTACAAAATTGCTTAACTGGCACTTCAGTTTTAAAAGTTGGGAAATATGTAGAAGCAAACTGTATTATTAATTAGTTAGGGGGAAAGAGAATATGTTACATTCTAGAAAAAATTTAAGTTCCAATCCTGATCTCAAATTCTTGATTTCTGAGAAATTAAAGTAAACTTCATCTACTGTAAGAGACTAGGAAAAAAAGAAAGTCTTGATATTGAGCTCCTCTGCTAGGTATTTGACAGATCAGACACTGACTGTTAAAAAGTAATGCCATTATCTTGTCATTTATTCTGGCTGCAGGAGAAAAAGGCTGGATGAAGTAAAACTAATAAATGGTATCAATATAAGACTGAGCCTCCTTCCTAGAGGACAAGCTTCCTACATAGGAGCCAGCATTTTAGCTAAATATAAGTCTGTCCTTGGTATCATCTTTTCCTTCAATAACCTGTCAAATAACCTTGCTAGAAGACATATGGATATTGTGTCATATAGGCATGATAATGGATATTCGAGATTCCTTATATTCTAGTCAGGAATTTATGATGGTATAAAACTACTGAACATTCTTGCTCAAGGTTGTTTTGAATTTTCATTATTAATTAAATTAAATGGACATATTAAATTTTTCTCTCAATTTAAAAAATTAATCTGATGCACAAATTTTCTTAATTACATGGAATTGTTAGCTTATAACTTCTTTCTGAGTACTGCCATATAAACAATTAAAGATAATACATTTGGGCTCAAATATAATAATTTAGAAATCATTCTAGATAACCCAGGAAAATTGAAATTTTGAAATTTTTTTCATGAGACTTCTAAATTATTTTCAATTACTAGTCATTTATGTCATCTCCTTTCTAAGCCTTTCCTTTGTTTAAAAAAAAAAAAAAACTATATGTTTTATTCTGCTTCTTAAATCTGTCTTCTCATTTTTTTTAGCATGTGGGTGTTCTTGAAGAGTTTCCCTGTCATTTTTGCCAATTATAAAAATTTTATGTGAGCTTCAGGCCTATGCCTTCAGAATATAATGGAATAAATCCGAAGGACTTCACTTCAAAACAAAATAGACCCTGAAAGTTTCTATTCCAATGAGATATCTTAGGCCTTTATATTATTATATGATGTTCTTGTGTGAGAATTTGCTGAGTTTCATGGTTATTCATCCACCTTTGATATTCACCAATAATCCAACTCTCACATGTGGCTCCAAAAATCTGCAAAATGCACAGCAATCACATCCCAGTAAAACCATCGTGGCAGATAGGCTAAATTAAGTTGAGGGTAATTGATGGATAGCAAAGTCATCAGTGAGATAGGGGGATGTCTACCTCAAGCAAATGAAGACTTCTCTGGTAGAATGATCAGATAAAAATGATTTCTTCCCAAGTCCATGAAGCAGATACCATAGCTCCCTTAGAGCTTGGGCAGGCATTAAAGATGCTAAGGTAATCTACTGCATCTTGGGCTACTGTCAATTGCCCTGAATTTTTCTTGTTACTGGACTTTGATAACTCCGGCAGAAAGAATGAGGTTGATCTCTTTGTGCAACTCTGTTTGCACACTAATCCATCACTTAAATCCAAGTCTTGCTCAAGTCAAGATTTCCTTCTGTAATATACTCTTCAGAAATGAAGGATGAACAACAACATCTACTATTTGTAGAATTCATTCATTTCTTCTTTTCATCTTTTAAAATTCTAGCTTCCTTCAAAATTCAGTTGATTTGCCACTTTTTCCCATCAAGACTTTCTTGATCCTTATAACTGCTAATGTTATCACTGACTCTTGCCCAATTTTATTAACTCTATCTATCTGTCTATGTATCTATATGTATGTATGTATATGTTGTCTTCCATGATGAAAATTTAAGCTTTTTGGAGACAGGAACCATTTCATTTTTTTTTTTAGTACATTCAAGTCCTCTCACAGTGTCTGTCAGTCAAGAAGAATTTAGTATAAAATACTCTGAGCCCTATTCTAAGTTCTGGGAATGCAAATAAGAAGAAAGAAGGGCAGACCCTGCCCTCAAGAAGCTCACAATTTAATGGAGGGGAAAACAGCAGAAAAGAGAAAGTGAAAAAGGTAGGGAAGCACACCAAGATGTAGTATTTGTGCTCATTTTTTCCCCATGGAATTAACCCCCCCAAAAAAATTGCAGATAAAAAATGGAGTTAAAAGTTAAATTTCTATTCTCTCTAAAGGTAAGCTTTGGGAAGAATTAAATGGTTTATCAGATAAAAAAAACCATCAGATTCCAATAAGAGGTGAGAGGACCCTAAGGGATGAAGAATGATGTTGAGTGTCTAAGGTTGAGTTATCCATATAGTGATGAGATTAGACATAATCCATTTATCCTGAGAAGGACATATTTTTCTGTGGAGTTGAAATGAAACAGAGCTACAGATAGAATATACAGATCTGGAAATCACTCACACATGATAGAAATAAAAACTAAACCAATGGGACCTCTTTCAGAACTAAAAATTTAGGGTTACAGAATAGGGATGTTTGTTGATTGCTTGTTTATGTTCTTTGACCCTATTATATTTTCCTTAGTGGTGGTTCTCTAGTTTCAAATGAGAACTAGCTAACGTAATAATCCTCCTGATTTGCCATTTTAGGTTTTTGTTTTTTGGGTTTTTTTTTCTTTTTATTATTGCTTTAAAATTCTTAATTGAGTCCCTTATTTTCCCTTGCCCCTGATTTTTCAAATTCTCATTTTGCTAATTTGTGTCTTTCTGATTCTGGAATTTTGGACATTGTTGGGAAAATTCACAAATCTGAGTTAATTTCATCCATTATAATTTATGGCATATGATGTTAATCGGGCCCTCTCTGCTATCTTTTCTACTCTTCATGATTCTATTTTATTTTCCATAGGGGCTGTTTTCTTCTCTTCTTCAGTTATAGTCTTAACCTCTATGCTTATAGGATCATGAATTTTTAGCCAGAAGGGAATTTCAAGATTATTTGCTTTCCTCTATCCATTTTGTATATGAGGAAACTGAGGACCAGAGAGGTAAATTAGCTTGGCCAGACTCACATAAGTAGTAAATATAAGAGTCAGAATTTTAATCCAAATTACCATGAAATTTTCATTAAACCACTCGATTTCCCTTATAGCAAATAGTTTTAGCAACTACTTATGAAGAAACTAACGTCATTTTTAGAACCTCCAGGCTCTAATTCCCCATTCCTTAAAATTTCTCAGCATCATCATCCATTATCTCTTTCTTCTTGCCTTTCACACAGGAAGGAAACTCCTTCAATAAAGTAAATACTACTCTGCTCTTGACCATGGGCTCTTCCAGCTTTCCCAAGATCTATTCAAAAAATCACATTCTGTCTAATTTCCATGTCTCTCTTTGAATATGTGGGGAACACTTGCAAAGTGTTCAAGATTAACTGTTGCTACAAAGCTTTTCTCTTCAATCTTTTGTCACATTGAGCTGTGATTCTATTTCTTCTCCCTGGGGGGAAAACCTTTAAAATAAAAACTCTTGTTGAACTTCTCTTCTTATTTTGTACTCCTTACTCCATATCTCTAGCACTTCATTGAAACTCAATTCTTAGATGTTCTAATTGTCTTCTAATTGCCAAATTCAATGATGTTGTTCAGTGATTGTACTTAACCGTTATGCAGCATTTCACATTACTGAAAATATCTTGTTTCTGGATAATATTCTCCTTAGGTTTTATAAACACTCTACTTTTCTAGCTGTCATCATACCTCTCTGACAACTTCTCATTCTCTTCATAATTCTGTTATAAAATAAAGAGCACTTGATTCAGAATTAAAGATTCAACTTCTGACTTTGCTTCTTGTTAATAGGACCTTGGACTACTCTTTTAACCTCGATAGATTGTAATTTATTTGTTTATCTGTAAAATGAGGGTGTTAAATATAATGAACTTGAAATTCCCTTTCTCTTCTAAATCCAAGTTTCTTAGGTTGGGCATTATTATTCTCCAAAAGAATGGTTAACTTTTTCAAAATATTATCTCTTGTCAATATAACTCAACTTCATTCATTATTCCCTCTTCACAGATAATATTCTTTCCTGAAATCTACAACCCGACTCTCAACTGGATATCCCAATGGCATATCAACTCTGCATGTCCAAAATTATCATTAACTTTTATCTCTTTCTCTTAAACCTAATCCTACTTATGATGCCCCTGTTTCTTCCAGTGGCACTATTGTTTATTCAGTTTATCAAAACTGAATTCTTGCCTTTACTTTTCAATATTCCCTATCCTTCATCTGTGCTATTAAATAAATTGCTAAGTTTTCTTAATTATACCCACAAAACAACATATCTGTCTGTTGCTGTCTTTCTTATGCTATCACTTGGATTCTTAGATGTTTGCAAAAAATTCCAAAACTTTTTAAAATCTTCATTCTCTCTGTCTCTCTCCATCTTTTGGACTATTGACAATAATCTTCCTTTTAAAAATCTTTCTTTCAATTTTATCAAACATTCTTTTTCTTTTAAAAAAATCTTTCACCTTACCTCCTTTGCTGACCAAATAAAATTCTTAGTTTTCTTGATACTTTATGATTTCAATAATCAGAAGACTAATGAAACTATAGCCCCAGTCTCTATTATTGTCTCACATAGTAAATGTTTAATGCATTGAAAAATATTTCTTGACTTAGAATGAAGTGAGGAGGAAGAGGAGGAGGAGGAGGAGGAGGAGGAGAAAAGAAGAGGTATTGCATTTATGTTGATAAGATCTCTTTTCCTTGTGGCGCATAATCTCTTCTGAAGGAAGTTATGCAAGATCTTAAGGGAGTTGTTCTCTTTCAATATTTTCCTTGTCCTGATTTCTTTTATAGTTCCCTTAGACTGAGTTTTATTAATTTTAATGGAACAAAAGCTACCAAGGGGCTACTTTATGGAACAATGCAAAGTAATATCAGTTTTTATTTGGAGGGACAAAAGGCCTAAAACATCAAGGGGAATAATGGGGGGGAAAGAGTAAAAAAAGAGGGATTAGCATTTCCAGATCTCAAATTATGAGCTAATAATTATAAAAACTATATCGTATTGGTTAAATAGAGCTTACATTTATATAGCACTTAAAAGTTTGCAAAGTACTTTGTACACGTTATTTGATATGAGACTAGATCAAATGGAACAGACTAGATATGTAAGAATCAGCTATAATCCAGCTTAATAACTTAGTGTTCAATCAAAACAAAAACATAAGCTACTTGGGAAAAACTTCATACTTGGTAAGAACTGCTGGGACCATTATAGCACACTTTGACAGTTACATGGCTTATAATAATGTTTTATATCATATACTACAATAAGCTCAAAATTCAAAATGGATGTGTAACTTTAACATATTATATTATATATGTGTTTATATATATATATATATATATATTGCTTAGGCAATTGGAGTTAAGTGACTTGCCTAGGGTCACATAGCTAGGAAGTGTTATATATCTGAGGTCAAATTTGAACTCAGGTCCTCCTGACTTCAGGGCTGTTACTCTATCCACTGAGCCACCTAGCTATTCCTATAATATTCTTAATAAAACAAGATATAGAACTTTTCAAAGGTAAAATTTGTTGGAATCCTTACAAACTGTTAAGTCATTAGAGTTGATAGAGACAATAATTATCTAATTTAGCTTGGTTCAGTATGATTGATCTGATCTTACAAGGAGATGTTATGGGCCAGAAGAAACAAGGTACTAAGTGGAACTGAGAAACAATGCTTGTGTTCACACCTTTAGAGAGCTCATTTAAGCAAGAAGCTCTTAGGGCCAGAAAGCACTCTGGGAGGAAACTCATAATCCCTCTCTTGGATCCCACAATCACACTCTTGGAGAAGGAGAATAAATAGAGCTTCGGTGAGCCAGTCAAGTTAGTTCAGCTGAAAAGATTGAGAGGGGAGCATCAAGTGAGTTCAGCAGAACCCCTTTCTCGGAGGCAAGACAGATTCATTCCATCTTCCACCTTTGTGCTGGCTGGAGGCTGAAGGGAGCAGAGGTAAAGGATTAGTGGCAAGAGCTCTTGGAACCAAGGAGAGAGAAGGCCTCCAGAAAACTAGCCGAGCCCCAAGTGAAGGAGATAAGATTTTGGAAGAGACAATAAAAGACTGTACTTTAATCCCTGGCTGCATTTGGGGTGATTATTGATCTGAACTGATACTAGGGCTACCTCCCCAAGAAACCTGCTCCCAGAGAGAAACATTATATTTTAAAAAGAACACCACAAAAATTGATTGTTTCATTTGCATAAAATTAAGAAAAATTTACATGGACAAAATTACTGTAGCTAAGAAAAAAGGAAGTATAGATTGGAAAATCAATATTGCATTAAATTTCTCTTATATGATTCTGATATTCTGAATGATCAGGAAATGAACACATGTGGAAATGATTAAAAATCATTCTTTGATGAGTAATTGATTAAAGGTAGTTATTCAAAGAATCACAACTTATTGAAAACCATATAAAAATTATTCCAAATTGCTAATAAAATAATTAAAATTAAAACAACGCTTAAGTTTTACTTCACAGCCCACTAACTTTCAACAACAGATTTAATCAATGTCCAAGGACTTAGAGGAAGAAAGAATTGTGAATTGGGATTGTGTTTTGGTTTAATCATTCTGGAATTCAATTTGGACTTGTACTTATAACAAGGCCAAAATGACTGTGAGCCAAAATTCCTTTTAAGCTAAAGATGTCAGTAGGGCATATGTATACCAAGGATTTCAAGCAAGTTATAAATAGTATAACTTTTTTTGGGGGGCAACAAAGAATTAGAGTCAAAGTGGATGCTTATTAAATAATGAGTGAATAAACACATTCTGGTTATGGATGTAATGAAATATTAATGCAATGTTAATTGATAAATATAAATAATTCAGAGAATCATGGGAAAACCTATATAAATTAAAGCAGATTGAAGCAAATGAGTAGAAAAAAGAATATGTTTGGCCACAAAAAAATATAAATTGAAGATTCATTAGCTGAAATTGAATGTTGGATAATTATAATGATGGAGATTTGGGATTGAAGTTCCAGATGAAAAAAGGTCTAAACTATATCCCCTTCCCCTTATTACAAAGGTGGAATCATACATTTTGGTTATAGGTTACTTTGAATGTAAAATCAGTGGTATGTGTAGCTAATTTTGTTAAATTCTCTCCCCAACCTTATTACTATTCTCTTTTTAATAAATACATCATTTCAGGGGGCATTTTGCTGTGAAGCATAGAGGGCTGCATTTGGAAATGAATGTTGTTTAAGAATAAAGCATCAATGAAATAATTTGAAAATTTTTAAGGGTAATATTACAGATAAATATTCAGTAATTTCCTTATCTAAAGTTATTTTCCCATGCTTTTTTGGGAGAGGGGGCAAGTCTTATCAGTCATTATAAATAGCAACATCTCAAGATCTTTTTCCTTGGATAAAACTATGATGTAAGCTTAATATCTCAGGTTAGTTGGTTGTCATCTTAGCTATCAAGAGGAAACAAAAGAGAAATAACATTAAATACCAAAAACAATCATATTAGGGACAGATTCAATGCTTTTAGAGCATGTGTTGCAGTGAGGCATAGATGCTGAAACTAGAGAATCAGACTATTCAAATTTCCTTTAGGTCTCTCCATTTTTGCCTAAGAAACAGTTTATGTAGTCAAAATTTTTATTTACATAAACAAATAGATTTGGATTGGGCTGCTAGTAAAAACATTTTGGAAATCTAAAATGTTATTCAGGTTACTTAAATTTATATAAGCTGCTAAGGAATTTGAGAACTATGTTTATTTCACATTTTTGGCCATTTTCTCCTCTCTGAAATCATTTATTCTGAGTTTTCTTCTGGTTTATATCTTCCCTGTCTAACTACACCTAATCAGGTTCCTTGGTAACTTATCATTGACATTATGACACCAAACTGAAGGGATTCTCCAAGATTCTGTACTGGATCGTCTTTTTTCCCCCACTATTCTCTTTCTCATTAACTGCATGATTTCCTGTAATGGGCTGAGGCTTGAGTTGATGCACTGAGGTCCCAAGCACATGAGGCTAAATAGTAATTGGACCATACTCTATTAATATATAAGCTTGGAGAAAGAATGGCCCCCACCCACTCTTTGTGCAAGTCCTGATGTGTTGTATAGGAAATGATGATTTTGGTGGGTGGAGGCAGGGGAGTGGAAAAGGAAGGGGAAGAAGAGACTGCTTGCATTGCCATTGCGACGGCCTTTCAGCTCAGATCCCCCTCTGTTAGCTGGCTTCCTGTCGCAGCTGCCCATATTGCTATCGCAATCTTTCTTGCCCATATTGCTATCGCAATCCTTATTCACTTCTTCACTTCAATAAAGATTGAAGATTTTTCCCTTAACCTGAATTCCTGACTCCGGCTGACTTTAAATACGCGGTCATTACAATTTCCCATGGGTGTAACTTTTTATTTTGACAGATGATACATGGATTGACATGTTCAGCTCATTTCTTCCTTGAGTTCTAAGGCCACAATATCAGTTGTTGATGCTATTCATTGAAATGTCAATGCATTTCAGACTAGTTGTTCTAGAAGCATATCAAATACAGCATATCCAGAACTAGAAATCATTTTCCTTCTAGTCTTTCTTCCAAATTTCCCTAATTCTTTTGAGGACATTATCAGGTTTGTAACTATTTTTCTTCACCCCACATATCCAATTAGGTATTATCCTGAGAGAATAATGACCAAACTTGGCCCAATAGAACAAATGTGATAAGCTACCTCCCATTTCTTCCTTCCAGATGGGGAACCAAAAAAGGGAAACATTGTGAGAAATGTCAGTAGAGATAGTAGGAGAAGGGATACACTGGCAAGGTTAGGTGGTATAAAAACAAAAAGTATCAATAAAATTATTTTGAAAAAGGAAAGTAAGGTAAAACTACAATAGAATTTTGGAGTTGGTAAAAAAAAGTCTAAATCTCAGTTTTTGGAAATATTAGGAACTTGAAAAGTCCATATGGAAATGAAACATTGACTACATTGCTATAATACCCAATATTTTATTAACCTTTTGACTAGTTTTTAATTTTGAAGACTAAATCTGGAACATTTTTTTTTAGTTTTTGATTACTGACTTCTTACTTTGAAGAAATGATAGGTTTCAATTTACAAGAGCTGGAAGATAATTGGGATTAGACACTAAATATTTAATTAAAATTCAGATCATCCTGAATTTCTAGTCTTAAATAGCTAATTATCAGGAGACAATAAACAATTTGAAGGAAAGTTTGGGAAATAATTGCAGGAATGTGAATTCATTGTTTAGACTTTTCTCCAGTAGGGAGCAGCACATGCCCATATGTATATATCTAAAAAAGCTATAAGATACAAGTGAAAGTCCTTGCCATGGATATTCCTGCAGATATAATGGGGAGAAATGACATTTTAATGATGAAGAATAGGACATTAATGGCAGAATTTCAATGCTCATTTCTAGGTTGTAAATAAGTAGAGGGGAGATAGTGAATTTTCTGTTTCAGAGAATGCAGCAAAATTCTACAAAAGACAAAAAGGAAAGAAAGAAAGAAAGAAAGAAAGAAAGAAAGAAAGAAAGAAAGAAAGAAAGAAAGAAAGAAAGAAAGAAAGAAAGAAAGAAAGAAAGAGAAAGAAAGAAAGAAAGAAAGAAAGAAAGAAAGAAAGAAAAGAAAGAAAGAAAGAAAGAAAGAAAGAAAGAAAGAAAAGAAAGAAAGGAAGGAAGGAAGGAAGGAAGGAAGGAAGGAAGGAAGGAAGGAAGGAAGGAAAGAGAAAGGGAGAAAGGGAGAAAGAAAAAGAAAATGCAAAATAACAAATCCATAATGTTCACAAAACAAAATAATGCCCATTTTTCAAAGTTTAAAATATTCTGTAGCATGCAACTTCTTTGAGGATGGCAAAGAATAAGAGAAAGGGATTTTGTGAAAAAAATGAAATAATTCTTGATAGATTATTAGACAGAACTACAACTAGCCTAGAGATATGCTATTTTGCCTTAGAACACTATAATAGATGGAGGAGGATAAGACAAATCTGCAAACTTTCTCCCTGAGTAGAGTGTTCTCTATGTAGTTGTCCCCGTGATTCACCTCTTTTCTTTGTTGGCTTGCACCTCTGCACAACATTGTTCTTATCATTGTTATTGTTTTAATTAAATATTCCTCTAAAATTTGTGATTTGTATGTTTGTTTACTCACCATTTCAGCTTGACTATTTTTTTAGTCTCTGACGAGTTTTTTTTTTTTTCTTTTCCTTTACCCTATTGAACATGTTTAAATAAACATCTCTTAGTATACAGAACTAACAAAACATGACCAATTTGCAAAATGATACACAAATTCTTGCAAGGCACTAAGTAACCATTACTTTATATAATTAGAAGAGTTCAAGAAGTCTGTGGTCTCAGTGTTTATCCCATAAGGATAAAATGATGTAAAAGAAAATACATTTTAACAAAGCCCAAAAAAGTATAGTAGGCATACTTCTTGAGTGGGATCCAAAAATAGAAGGCAAAGAAATTTAAGTAACTTTGTGTCAAGAAATTGACTCGGAAGTCTCAAAGAACAAAAATGAGGTTCATAGTGTAGTCTAGTTTTCTTAACTCTAAAGTCTTCCCCTAGTCAAACAGAAATATTTGGAGTCTTCATGATAGAGTCAGGAACAGCAGGTATGCTTAAGATTATGAGTTCTACTAACTTTTTTCTAGGATCCCAGAAATGACAGGAAAAAAAAAAAAAAACTTTCAGCTTTATTTGATGGCAAATACTAGAACAATATTAAAATACTAATATTAAATATGTAAATATAGAGACTGGTGCTGTAGACTAGACTTGTGATTGCATTAGTATAAGGATATCTTTGGACAAGTCACTAAACATTTTTGAAACTCAGTTTTCTTATTTAGAAAAATGGATGTTGCACCAAGCTGCTTTCATCTCCCTTTCTAGTAATTTATAAAACTGAAAGATAAGAAAAATGCCAGAACCACAGCATACCTAGATTTCAGCAATATATCAGACAAAGTCTTTCATAGTATGCTTATGAACAAAATAAAGAGATATGAATTGGATCAGAAATCATAGGATAGATAAATTAGGAGCTGCTTAATGGAGCTGATAAGTGATTATCAGTGGAGCAATAGATATCTGCATGATGACATATACTGGAAGACTTCAAAGTTGGATCCTTACCTCTATTCATTTCAGCATTTTTACTGTTGATTCAAGTGGAGGCAATGATATAATGCTATTCAAATTTGTAGATGTCATGAAATTAGGAAGTTTCTCATCCAATAAGAAATTTTTTAATTTTTAAATAATTGTAGCTTTTTTTTTGCCCCAATTGCACATAAAACAACTTTTGTTTGGTTATAAAGGCACATTCATTTAAAAAAAAAATTCCTTATGACTCATGTTGGGAGAGAAAAATGAGAACAAAAGAGAAAAACCATGAGAGAAAAATAAAACAAGAAAAAGAAAAAAATTAAACATAAGGTGCATTGATTTATTTCAGCCTCTATAGTTAGTTCTCTTTATGGATGAGCTTGGTATTTTCTATTTATTGGGATTACATCGTATAACTGATCCATTGAGAACCAAGTTTCTCATACTTGATCACTGCACAATCTTGCTATTTATGTGTATGATGTACTACTGGTTCTGCAAGTTTGCTCAGCAGCAGTTAGCATAATTTTTTCAAGCTTTTCTAAAATTGGCTTGTACATTTTTTTATGTAACAATAATATTCTATTACATTCATATTCCATAACTTATTCAGCTATTTCCCAATTGATGATCAGTTGCTCATTTTTCCAATTCTTTATTACCACAAAAAGAGCTGCTACAAAGATTTTTACACATGTGGTCCTTTTCCCTCCTATATGATTTCTCTAGGATACAGACTCTATAGTGGCACTGCTAGATCCAAAAAGAATTTTGATGATGCATATACAATGACCACACCTTTTTTTTAAATCTATATTTTCCCATTTCATGGTTTGTTAACTGTTCATGACAATGGTCCAAGACATTTGAGCTAAAAAAATTAATAACATTTTAAACAGTAAATAATTGTTCAATTATGTTACAAACATACTTCTCCTCCGTGGCAATAAACATGTGCATTTTAAAAATAGGATAGTTATGTTTCTGCAGAAATAACAGGTTTATGTGGACAATATTTTTATGTGCACAATAATTTTGTGGGTCATTTAGTGATTTCTTCAAGCTAACCTGTCATAACTGCAACTTGTTCTTGAAGTTTCCCAACAATCATTACATAATTTCCAAACTGCCTCAAGAGTTTCACAATCCAGAGTAAACCAATTATGAATAAAAGGCTAGGGGCATGGCCATACTGTCATTCACATTCAGTATTCTCCATTAAAGTAGATTCCTGGTTGCCTCTTTTACTCTGTAACTATTCTTTATCTGCTATGTAATCAATATAATCACATAACCAAGATTTTACAAACATTTGTAAGGTTGTTTGAAGAACATAATAATTGAGAATGAGAATTGTAGGTCATCAAGGAAATAAACCTTGTATTACTTCTCACTTAAGTATTAAAGCTATTTTCCAATTAAAATTTATACTCTACATATGTTCCTGTTCTTCTAAGTAAATTGATTTTCAAATATACTGATAAGTAATACTGATCATTCATTTAGTAGAGTTTCTATTGGAATATAGCCAATGTGCTGTTAATATAAGAAAAGAAAATTATTCCTGGAGAGATTCTTTTTTTTTTTTTTACTTTTTTATTATTATTTTTTTGTAATTTCAATGCATATGCATAGATAATTTTCAACATTCACTCTTGTAAAGCCTAATGTTCCCTCTCTATGTCCCATTCCCTCCCCTAGATGGCAAGTAATCCAATATGTTAAACATGTGCAGTTTTTTTGTACATATTTCCACAATCATGCTGCACAAGAAAAATAAGATCAAAAGTAAAAAATAAGAAAGAAAACAAAATGCAAACAAACAACAATGAAAAGAGTGGAAATACTATGTTGTGATCCATATTCAATCCCCAGAATCCTCTCTCTGGGTGCAAATCACTCTCTTTATCACAAGACCATTTGAACTGAACTGAATCATCTCATTATTGAAAAGAGCCACAGCCATCAGAATTAATCATGATAAAATAGTGCCGTTGCCATGTGCAATGATCTCCTGATTCTGCTCACGTCACTTAGCATCAATTCATGTAAGTCTCTCCAGGCCTCTCTGAAATCATCCTGCTGATCCTTTCTTATAGAACAATAATATTCTACGACTTTCATATTTCATACCTTAACTCATTTTCCAATTCTTTGCCATTACAAAAAGAGCTGCCACAAACATTTTTGCATATGTGGATCCCTCTCCTTCCTTTAAGATCTTTTTGAGATATAGGCCCATTAGAGACATTGCTGGATCAAAGTGTATACACAGTTTGTTAGCCCTTTGGGCATAATTCCAGAATGGTTGGATCAGTTCACAATTCCACAATGTATTAGTGTCCCAGTTTTCCCACATCCCCTCCAACATTCATCATTATCTTTCCCTATCATTCTAGCCAATCTGACAGGTGTGTAGTCATATCTCAGAGTTGTCTTAATTTGCATTTCTCTGATTCATAGCAATTTAGAATATCTTTTCATATGACAAGAAATTACTTCATCTGAAAATTGTTCATATCCCTTGACCATTTATCGGAGAATGATTTCAATTCTTATAAATTTGATTCAGTTCTATATATATTTTAGAAATGAGATCTTTATCAGAACTTTTGTATGTAAAAAAATAATTTCCCAGTTTATTGTTTATCTTTTAATCTTTTTGCATTCACTTTTGTACAAAAACTGTTTAACTTAATATAATCAAAATTATTCATGTTGCATTCAATAATGTACTCCAATATTTCTTTTGTTACAAATTCTTTCTTTCTTCACAGGTCTGAGAGGTAAACTGTGCTCTGTTCTTTTAATTTGCTTATAATATCACTCTTTGTAAGTAAATCATGAACCCATTTCAATCTTATCTTGGTATAGGATGTTAGGTATGAGTCAATGCCTACTTTCTGCCATACTAGTTTCCAATTTCCCAGCAGTTTTTGTCATTTTTTTCACTAATTCCCTTGAAATTCTTGACCTTTTATTCTTCCAGATGAACTTTGTTATTAGTTCTTCTAGATCTATAAAGTGTCTTGGGAGTTTGATTGATATGGCACTGAAGTAGATTAATTTAGATAATATTATCCTTTTTATTATATTTGCTCAGCTTATCTATGGGTACTTCATATTTTTTCAATTGATTGGATCTGACTTTTTGGTGTGTGAAGTGTTTTGTAATTTTGCTCATATAGTTCCTGACTTTGCTTTGGCAGGTAGACTCCCAAATACTTTATATTATCTATATTCATTTTACATGGAATTTCTTTTTGTTTCTCTTGCTGCTTGTCTTTATTGGTAACATAAAAAATAATGGTGATTTATGTGAATTTATTTTTTTTATCCTGAAATTTTGCAAGATTTTGCATCGAGTCTAGTAATTTTTTTAGTTGATTCTTTAGGATTCTCTAAAAATACCATCATATCATTGGCAGAGAGTGATAATTTGGTTTTCTCATTTCCTGCTCTAATTCCTTTAATCTCTTTTTCTTCTCTTATTACCAAAGCTAACATTTCTCATACATTATTGAATAGTTATAGTAAAGTGGACAACCTTGTTTCACCCCTGATCTTATTGGGAATGGTTCTAGTTTATCCCCATTACATCTGATGCTTCTGATAGCTATTTAAAATAGATGCTATTCATTATTTCAAGGAAAACTCCATTTAATCCTATAATCTCTCATTTGTAATAGGAATGGGTGTTGGAATTTGTCAAATGCTTTTTCTTCATCTATTGAGAAAATCATGATTTTTGTTAGTTTGGTTATTGATATTGTCAATTATGCTAATATTTTTTTCTAATATTGAACCAGATTGCATTCCTAGTTTAAATCCTATTTAGTCTTGGTGCATTATCCTGGGAATAATTTGCTGTAATTTCTTTGCTAATATATTATTTAACATTTTTGTACCAATATCCATTAAGAAAACTGGTCTATGATTTTCCTTCTCTCTTTTACTCTATCTGATTTAGGTACCAACCATGATATCTATGTTATTAAAAAAAATTGATAGGACTCCTTTTTTCCCTATTTTTCCAAATAGTTTTCATAATATTGGAATTAATTGTTCTTTAAATGTTTGGTAGAATTCGCATGTAAATTCATTTGGCCCTGGAGTTTTTTCCTTCCAGAGATGATTAATATCTTTTTTCAATTTCTTTTTTTTAATGGGAATATTTAAGTAATTTATTCTCTCTTCTGTTAATCTAGGCAATCTATATTTTTGTATATATTCACCATTTCATTTAGATTTTCAGATTCATTAACATGTAGTTGGGCAAAATTGTTCTTAATCATTTCTCTGCTTTTCTTTTCATTGGTACAAAGATGTCTCTTCATTTTTGATATTAACAATTTGATTTTCTTCTTTCCTTTTTCTAATCAAATTAACTATAGGCTTGTCTATTTTATTGGTTTTTCATAAAACCAGCTCTTAGTTTTATTTATTAAGTTAATGATTTTCTTACTTTCAATTTTATTAATCTCCCTTTTATTTTCAGAATTTCAAAATTTGCATTTAATTGGGGTTTTTAATTAATTCTTTTTTCTAGCTTTTTTAAGTTGCATGCCTAATTTATTGATTTTCTCTTTCTCTATTTTATGCAAGAAACATCCAAAGGTATAAAAATTTCCCAAAGGACTGTTTTGGCTGAATCCCATAAATTTTGGTATGTTGTCTCATTATTGTCATTCTCTTGCATGAAATTATCAAGTGTGTCTATGATTTGTTGTTTCACCCACTCATTCTTTAGAATCAGATTATTTGGTTTCCAATTAATTTTTATTTATTTTTGCCTGGCCTTTTATTGCATATAATTTCTATTGCATTATGATCTAACAACAACAACAACAACAAAAAAAAAAAAAACGGATTTACTATTTCTGCCTTTCTACATGTGATTTTGAGGGTTTTATGCCCTAATGCATGGTCAATTTTTGTATAGCTATTATGTACTGCTCAGAAAAAAAAAGTATATTTTTTCTCTCTCAATTCAATTTTCTCTAAATGTCTATCATACCTAACTTTTCTTTTTACCTCCTTAACTTCTTTCTTATTTATTTTGTGGTTTGATTTATCTGCTTCTGAGAAAGTAAGGTTGAGATCCCCCACTAGTATAGTTTTGCTATGTATTTCTTCTTGCAGCTCTCAATTTCTCTAGGAATTTGGATGCTATATCACTTGGTGCATATATGTTTAATATTGTTATTATTTCATTCTTTTCTTTTTATCTTTTTATGATTCTCTTAAGTTCGTAGCTGAAGAACAAATTTTCTGTTCAGCTCTGGTCTTTTCATCAGAAATAAATGAAATTCATCTGTATCACTTAATGTCCATCTTTTTTCCTGAGTGAGAATGCTTACTTTTGCTGGATAGTTGATTTTTGACTGCATTCAAAGTTCCTTTCACAATATCAGATTCAGTGCTCCTTGATCTTTCAAAGTAGGTGCTGGGCAATCCTGATTGAGGCTCCTTAATATTTGAATTGTTTCTTTCTGGCTACTTGCAATATTTTTTCCTTGACTGATAATTCTGAAATTTAGCTACAATATCCCTTGGAGTTTTCATTTTGGTATCTCTTTCAGGAGGTGATTGGTGAATTCTTTCAATGGCTATTTTGCCTTCTGTAGCAGTTTTTCTTGATGATTTCCTGAAACATGATGGGTAGGTTCTTTTTTATCATGGTTTTCATGTAGTCCAATAATGCTTGGATTGTCTCTCCTGGATCTATTTTCTAGGTCATTTGTTTTTCCAAGGGAGTATTTTATATTTTCTCTATTTTTTTTTGCTTTTGTTTATCGATTCTTGAAGTCTCACTTAATTATTAACTTCCATTTGTTCAATTCTAATTTTTATTGAATAATTTTCTTCAATTAACTTTTTTATCTCATTGTACATTTGGCCAGATAAACTTTTAAATGAGGTTCTTTTTTTATTGGATTATTTTTCCATTTCACAAATTCTGTTTTGGGAATAAATAAGATGAGGGGAAGTACAGAATTAGTCATTTTAACTGTGAGTGTGAACAGGATAAACTCTCCCATAAAACAGAAGAGGATAGCAGATTGGATGAAAAGCCAGAATCCTACTATAGATTTTTTACAAGAAACACATTTAAAGCAGAGTGATACATACAGAGTAAATGTAAAGGACTAGAGCAGAATCTATTAAGTTTCAGGTGAAGTAAAAAAAAAAAAAATCGGGGTAGTGATTCTGATTTCAGATCAAACAAAAGCAAAAATAGATCTCATTAAGAGATAAGGAAGTAAACTATATCTTGCTAAAGGGTAACATGGAGAATGAACTAATATCAATACTAAACATATATGCACCAATTGATACAGCATTCAAATGCCTAGAGGAGAAGTTAAGAGAACTGCAAAAGAAATAGACAGCAAAACTATGCTAGTGGAGAACCTCAACCTTGCTATCTCAGAACTAGAGAAATTGAACCACAAAATAAATAAGAAAGAAGTTAAAGAGGTAAATAGAGTTTTGGAAAAGTTAGGTAGGATAGATCTTTGAAGAAAACTGAATAGAGATAGAAAGGAATATACTTTTTTTCTTGGTGGCTAATGGAACCTATACAAAAATTAACCATTTATTAGGGCATAAAAATCTCAAAATCAAATGCAGAAAGCCAAAAATACTAAATGTGTTTTTTTTTCAATCATGATGCAATAAGAAGCATATATAATAAAGAGCCAGGGAAAAATAGACCAAAAGCAAATTGCAAACTAAATAATCTGATTGTAAAGGAGTGGGTAAAACAAAAACAAACAAAAAACACAGAGACAATCAATAATTTCATCCACAAAATACCACCCTTTCCTATTAAAAACACTAGAGAGTATAGGAATAAATAGAGTTTTCCTTCAAATGATGAATGGCATCTATTTAAAGCCATCAGCAAGCATCAGATGTAATAGGGTAAACTAGAATCATCCCCAATAAGATCAGGGGTGAAAAAAATTGCCCACTATTACCATTCAATATTGTATTAGAAGTGTTAGCTTTGGCAAGAAGAGAAAAAAAAAGAGATTTTTTTTTTCCTGAGGTAATTGTGACTTGTTCAGGGTCACATAGTTAAGAGGTGTTAACTCTCTTTGATTTGCACTCAGATCCTCCTGAATTCAGGGCTGTGCTATAACCACTGTGCCACCTAGCTGCCCCAGAAAAACAGATTAAAGGAATTAGAATAGGTAAAGAGGAAAGCAAATTATTGTTCTTTGCAGATAATATGATGGTATAATTAAAGAATCCTAGAGAATCAACTACGTTAGCAAAGTTTCATGATACAAAATAAATCCACATAAATCATCTCCATTTTAATATATTACCAACAAAGTCCAGCAGCAAGAGATACAAAGACAAATTTTATTTAAAATAACTGTTGAAAATATAAAATATTTGGGATTCTATCTGCCAAGGCAAATCCAGGAACCATATGAACACATTACAAAACATTTTTCACACAAAATAAAGTCAGATCTAATCAACTGGAAAAATATCAAGTGCTCATCAATAGGCCAAACTAACATACTTAAAATGACAATACTACCTAAATTAATCCAATTGTTCAGTGCTATACCTACCAAATTCCCAAGAAATTACTTCACAGAGCTATAAAAATAAGAAAATTCATTTGAATTTCAAAGAAATTAATGAAACAAAATGCAAATGAAGGTGGCCTATCTATACCAGACCTAAAAAAAAAAAAAAAAAAAAAAAAAAGATTATAAAGCTGCAGTCATCAAAATCATTTGGTACTGACTAAGAAATCAAATAGTCGATCAGTTGAATAGGTTAGGTTCACAGGATAAAATAATCAATGACTATGGTAAGCTAGTGTTTGACAAACCCAAAGACCCCATCTTTTGGGATAAGAACTCACTATTTGACAAAAACTGCTGGGAAAGTTGTAAATTAGTTTGGCAGAAACTAGGCATTGACACACACCTAACACCTTATATTATATTGTCCAGGGTAGCTCCCTGGAGGGCCTCAGGATCAGTCAGAGTCAGGATCAATCAAAGTTCTTGGTCTTTAGGGGGAGAAATGAAGGAGGCAGACAAGCTGCCACATGGCTTGCCAAAGAGGTAGTCTAGATTCTGGAGTCCAGAGTTTCCAGTCTCTCTCCTTCTCATCCTGCAGCCAAGTGCCCCTGACCTCTCCCCCTCAGTCCTTCAATCCTTGCCTGTGATTACCTCACCACCAAACATTCAGCAAGCACCAATCATGAGGAGAGCCATCACATTACCATATCATCTAAATATATAGAGAGAGAGCCATTATCTCACATGGAATAGGTAATTAGCCTTATGTGCTCTGCTGTCTGATTCAAGCATAGCTTTTCAGAGTTTCATTCCTCTACACTATACTAAGAAAAGACCAAAATGGATTCATGACTTAGACATAGTGCTATTATAAGCAAATTAGAAGAACAAAGATTAGTTTACCTCTTAGATCTATGGAGAAAGAAGGAATTTGTGGTCAAAAAAAAAAGTTGAGTACATTATTGAATGCAAATAATAACAATAATTTATATTATACTAAGTTAAATTTTTTTATACAAATGAAATCAATGCAGACAAAATTAGAAGGGAAGCAATAAACTGGGGGAAAATTTACATTAAAGAGTTCTGATAAAGGCCTCATTTCTAAAATATGTAGAGACTAGCCTCAAATTTATAAGAATTCAAGCCATTCTCCAATGGTCAAAGAATATGAACAATTTTCAGATGAAGGAAGACATTCAAATCATTTCTAGTCATATGAAAAGGTGCTTTAAATCACTATTAATCAGAAAAATGCAAATTAAGACAACTCTGAGATACACAACATCATCTCAGATTGGCTAAAATGACAGGAAAAGATAATGACAAATGTTGGAGGGGATATGGGAAAACTGAGACATTATGACCTTCTTGGTGGAGTTGTGAACTGATTCAACTATTCAGGAGAACAATTTGGAACTATGCTCAAAGGGCTATCAAACTGTGTATACCCTTTGACCCAGAAATGTATCTACTTGGCTTGTATCCTAGAGAAATCATAAAGGAAGAAAAGGAACTCATACGAGCAAAAATGTTTGTGGCAGCCCTTTTTGTAGTGGCAAGAAACTAGAAGCTGAGTGGCTGCCCATCAACTGGGGAATGGCTAAACAAGTTATAGTATTTGAATGTTAAAGAATATCAGTATGGAATATCAGTAAGAAATGATCAATTGGATGATTTCAGAGAGGTCTGGAGGGACTTATAAGAACTGATACTAACTAAAATGAGAAGAACCAAGAGAGCATTATGCACAGTAACAGCAAGATCATATGATGATCAATTCTGATGGATGTGGCTCTTGTCAACAATGAAGTGATTCAAACCAATTTCAAGTGTCCTGTGATGAAGAAAGTCATCTGCACTCAGAGAGAGGAAAGTGAGAACTGAATGTGGACCACAACATTGTATTTTCACACTTTTTGTTGTTTTTGCTTACATTTTGTTTTCTTTCTCATTTTTTTTCCTTTTGGATCTAATTTTTCTTTTGTAGCATGATATTTGTGGAAATATATAGACAGGAATTACACACATGTAACATATAGGACATCACATGCCAACTGGAGGAGGGGGTATGGAAAAGGAAGGAGAAAGAATGAGAGCACATGTAGGGGTGAATGTCAAAAATTATACATGTATATATTTTGAAAATATGTATCTGGACTTAAAAGAAAGAAAGAAAGTTGGGTATAGAAATACCATGAGCCTTTTAAAGAACGTGACTAATATACTAATTTTGTTGGACTCTTTTTTTTTTCTATTCAATTTTTTTTTATGAAAAATGATTTGCTGAGTAGGTGAAAAGTTATATTATAAAAAATAGATGTACTATAAAATGCCAATAAAATAAATTAAAATTTGAATTTCTCATGATGGAGAAGGTCTTTGAGATCATGAGAACTAGGGATGGTTATCTCATGTATTTGATTGGTGGTGGTGTACCTCATGTTAGCTGTCCTAAAAAATAGTTAAATACTTAAAGTGCTGCCATATGTTAGATCTAGATCTATGTGGCTCCAGAGAATAGAAGTAGGAGCAACAGCTACAAATTATTGGAATTTACATTATATTGTACTTTGTATTATATTTGGAAACAACCCAGATGCTAGTGATGTTAGACACCATCATAGTTGAGTTTATGGTAGTCATAGTATAAATGGCTACTTAGGTATTCTGGAGGTATAGTTTATATAACTTTAGGGGAAAAGCCTTACCTCCCCAAATTTTATCTTTAGGAGGATCATACCTATTTATTACATAATCGCTCTTAGAAAAAGCACTTAAAGCTAAATTAATCTATTTAATGGAAGCTATTCCAAACCACTGAATGGCATGGCAATTAGAAGAAATAATAAATACCTCCATAAACCTATAAGTGAAAGTTAGATCATGGATTTGGAAAACATCAGTGTTAAACTCATAAACCTCTGTGTATCAAAATGTATAAGGTGAAAAATAAATGAGCATTTCAGTTTAATTTTATTGTAATATTTTTTTCCTTCAACTATCATTGTAATTCTAAATACTGATATAATGATTTTTTCGACCCCATCAAATTAGATTATAGAAGATAAAAATACCACAGGGCCTGAAAGTATGGATTTAAGTGCACATATATGTTTGTGAACACAGGTATATGTGTGTGTGTATTTATATGTATACATATATAATAACTAGATTTAGGAAATTGGTAATTAAAAACTCAAATATAGACTCAAAAATTCCTATAAATGATGAAATTATTTTATAAATGCATAGAAGCATAGAGATTGCTCAAAGAAAAGTGATTTATTTAAATATTTCTTTTAAAATATTATCTTGGGAGAGATAAATAGAGCAACACAGAGACAGATTTCTTCATCTCTCTCTTTCTTCTTTCTTTCTCTCCCACACACAATTAGCTGGAGTTATAAACAGATGATATTTTTCCCAAGTTACAGATGACATAAAACAGAGGGAAAGAGCTCACATTCTGAAAGACAGATTCACTATCTAAATGGATCTTTACAAATAATAGATGTAGTTGATGCTAATATAAATTTAGGAAATAGCTTCCAGGAATAGAAATGAGTAATCCTATTGTATTCTATCCTCATCAGACTTCCTATTGAATATTGTGTATAGTTTTGCATGCCATTCTTTAAGAAAATCATTCCACCATTGCTAAATAGGAATATGTCCAAATATGCCTAATAAAATGATAGAATGAAGGAATGTCTTGGGTACATATTATATAAGGATAAATTGAAGCAAGTGATTACGATTAACTGAGAAAGGAGAAGATTGAATAGTCACATAATACCTTCTTCAAATATCTGAAGTACTCATGTAAAGAGAGATTAAATATGCTTAGTCTAATCTAAACAGGCAGAACTAGGAGCAATGAATTGGATTTTAATGCTCAATTTGGGCTTGCTATAATGAAATGCTTCCTAATAATTAGAATTATCTAAATATAGAATGAATTTCCCTTGAAATGCTCTCCCTACTTAAAGCTCTTTAAGCAAAAAGTGAACAACTATCTGTTTGGTATATCATAGTGAGGAGTTGCTTCTTGTATGAGTTGGATTAGATGACCTCAGAAATCCTTTATAATTCTATTCTGTGATTCTATAATGTTAATCAAATATTATTATGAATGTTTTGGTTAATATGGGTTCTTTTTCTCCATATTTGGTCTCATTGGGAGCCTCACAGTGGGATCTTTGTAATGAAGAATATGGACATTTTGATCATCCTTTTAGTATAATTCCAAATTGCTTTCCAGAATTGCTGGAGCATTTCACAGTTCCACCATCAGAATGCCTGTCATTATCCTGATGTCTAAAACAGAAGTTATTCATTATATATCATTATTATTATATTATTTTGTATAATATCATATAAATAATATAACATATTATATATGATATGATATATCATTATATATCATATAATTAAGGGGAAAAAACAGAAGATGTATTGCTATCATGAGAACAAAAAAAGACACCTCATATTTTATGTAGACATGAATGAGAATATACATAACTCCATCTTCATTTCCTCAACCTACTTTCTTTTATTTATATCCTCACTTAGATTTTACAGTGAAAAGGGGCACTGGAGAAATACATGGGGGAAAGTTCTAATTTACTGAAAAGTTGACATAACAAAAAAAAAAAAAAAAAAAAAAAAAAAAAAAAAAAACTCGTAAAGGCTCTAATTTCTAATTTGCAAATTGGTTATCATAATTAGCCCCTAAAAGAGATCAAGTTAATCTGTAAATAGAAGTACGATCATAAATCAATCAAGGGATTTTTTTTTTTTAGAATGGGTAGATAAGAGTTTTAATTAGTACTGCCATCAGATATTTTGATATGCTGATTTTAGATTTTAAAGCTTAAAGGAAGAAAGACTTTGTCTAGGAATGCTAATAATAAAAGCAGTTACTGCAGAGGCAGTATAACCACTCCAATCTCTTGTGTATTGCAAAAACTGTTTTATTTCTCCAAAAATCCTATGACGTTCAAATCATTACTTATCCACAGGCTTCCATGCCATATGGGTAATTTTGTCTTGAAGCAGGATTATAGCTCTATCAAATCAAAAAAAAAAAAAAAAAAAAAAAAGACTTCACATTCAGCCTTCTGATGGAGAGAATTTCTGTTCTTTTAATCCCTCAGCCTAGATAAATCGGGAGAAGTTTATTATCAACAAGTTGGTCCCCCTCCTTCCTAAATCTAAGCAACTCAAAAGGAGAATTGTCTAATATATATAGTGATAATGAAAATAGTTATAACAATGGGAAAATATTAGACATAGAATGGAGAACTTTAAATTGTTATACTATTATATCTATGATTGCATACCTTCCCAGAATAGGGTTATGATATGGAATGTTGGGATTGTGAACATTTAAAATGTGTTTTAAAAAAGTAACAATCATCTTTCAAACTTGTCAATATCTCACTTTTTTTGTAGTTATTTATTTAGTATTTTCCCAATTACAATTAAATCTATTTTTTACATTTGTTTTTAAAATCTTTGAGTTCTAGGTTCTCTCTTATTCCCACTCACAATTAAGAAACCACATATGAAATTATGCAAAACATGTCCATAAACATCCAGTCATAAAAGAAGAATAGATCTCCCACCCTAATAAAAATAAAAATCCTCAAGAAAAATTAAAAAGAGAACCATACAGTGGAACAAAAGAGAATGCTTCAATCAATATTCAGACACAATCAGTTCCTTTATAAATCCGGATATGGATAGAATTTTTCATCATAAGTTCTTCAGTGTAATTATAGATCATTGTACAGCTGAGAATAACAAAGTGATTTGCAGCGGCTCGTTCCAGAACATTGCTATTACTTTGCATACAATATATTTTATTTTGTTTGAGTTCAAGGAGGACTCTCAGGTTTGTTTGTCTGTTTTTCTAAGGGCATTCTACTCATGATTTCTCATGTAACAATAATATTTCAAATATACCACAATTTATTGAGCTGTTTTTCAATTGTTGGTCATCCCCTCATTTTTTTTTTTTGCTCTGAGAAAAGAACTGCTATGAAATTTTTTATACACATAGATCATTTTCCTTTAAAAAAAATTCTTTTGTTATTTGTGCCTATTAGTGGTGTTATTAGGTCAAAGAATATGCATAGATTTATAACTCTTTGGCACAGAGCATCTCTTTTGATTCTTTATCATTTGGGTATGGCTCTTATTTTTTATAAATTTGACTCACTTCCCTCTATGTTTGAGAAATGAGGCCTTATTAGAGAAATTTATTTCAAATTCCCTTTACAATTGGTGTTGTTAACTTTACCCATCTATACTCTTTCTCCTTTTACCCTTTACTTCAAGTGTTTTACTGCTGACCACTCCCTCCCCCATATGAACTTTCTTTTATCACCTTCCTCTCTTTCTGTATCCCATTTCCTTCCTATTTTTCTGCAGGATAAGATAGATTTCCATAGCTATATTGAGTTTGTATATTATTTCATCTTCAAGCCAATTCTGATGGGAGTAGGATTCCCTCACTTCCCCTCTCCTCGCATTATTCCTGTTCCCTGTTTAACACAAAACAAAACAAAACAAAACAAACAAAAAAACACCTTTTTATGGCAGATAATTTGCACCATTCTACTTTCCTTTTTTCTTTCTTTCAGTATATTCCTCTCTCACCCCTTAATTTCATCATTAAAAAAAATATATTATCCCTTCATATTTAACTCACACCTGCACCCTCTGTATATCCTCCTTCTAACTGCCACAATAATGGGAAAATTCTAATGAGTTACAAGTATCATCCTCCCATGTAGGAATTTAAACAGATAAACTTAACTAAGTCCTTTATGATATCACTTTCCTGATTACCTCCCTATAATTCTCCAGATTACTGTATTTAAAAATTAAATTTTCCATTCAACTCTGATCTTTTCATCACAAATGCTTGAAAATCCTCTATTTTATTGTATTATTTTTCCTCTGAAAGGTTATATTCAGTTTTTCTAGATAGGTAATTCTTAGTTGTAATCCTGACTCCATGGCACTCCAAAATATTATATTCCAAGCTCTCTAGTTCATTAATATAGAAGCTGCTAAATATTGTATTATCCTGACTGTGGCTCCACAGCACTTGAATTGATTATTTCTGGATACTTGCAATATTTTTACTTGACCTGGGAGTTTGAGAATTGGGCTATAATATTCTTGGAGTTTTCATTTTGGGATTTTTTCAGGAGGTGAGAACATGGATTATTTAAATTTCTATTGTAACCTCTGCTTCTAGAATAACAGGCCAGTTTTCCTTTATAAGTTCATGAAAGTTGACAAGATTTTGCAAAAGTGAATGTCGAAAACTAGCTTTGCATGTATTTTATAAAAAAAAAAAAAGCTACTATTATTTTTAAAAAATCTAGTGTTCTAAAGCAACAGAGTCCTGCTTTACTGACACTGGGGCCAAGGTTACAACCAGGGCTGCATGGTGTGACCTGCACTGGGAATGCATGCCAGGCTCCTACCTCATTGCCACAGACCCTCTCTACTGATATTCCAAATCCTTCTCTGGTGAAGTCAAACTGAGAGATCAAGAAGCCACCAACACTGCCAGCAATTTAATTTCAGAGTTTGTGCTTTGCTGATGCTGGGGACTGGTCTGGGGCTGGGGCTGAGGCTGATACACAATCAGTCATTGTGAAATTTGTGATTTGTATTGGCAACTCCAACTGAGCTAGCCAAATTTCTCAACAAGTTTGTAGATCTAATTAGCCCTAATATTTCCATTTTAATATTGTTTTGCTTGTCTGAGACTTCATGAACTTGTTTCCCCATGGACTACCTAATATTCCAATGCTCAATTAGGTCATTCCCTTTAAGGACAGAAAATTTCAATTAAGATTCTGAGATTTGAATCCACAAAGGGATTTAAAGTATCATCTAGTCTGATCTTATCAGTTTACAGAAGAGGAAACTGAGGCCTCAAAAGGTAGCAAAGACAGAATTAGAACTCAGGTTCTTTGAATCCACATTCAATACTTTCTACAATATCATGCCACTTAGCTTTAAAAGTTTACTTATGCTGTCAAGAGTGGCAAGCAATAAAATTAAATTCTAATGTCCTAATCAGAATCTTGCACCTCGTTTTCTTGCCTGAACTCACAGACATATCTTTACCTCATATTCTGGAGAAATCTCTTCTTGTGAATCTCTAAGCCCTTTGGGTATTCCTGTGGATATATTTAAATGTAGATGAAGTATAAAAATGGAATTCTTTGTCTAATATTGCCAAGTCATTTTTTGGAGTTTTACTTCAATTACTTGGTGTTTCAGGATAAAGGCCATAGTTCTTCACTTCAATTTGAGATGCAGTGATTCATTTTTTTTTTTTAAGTATGGCAAGGAATGTCCTATTTTAAATCAAAGAAAGGTGAATTGCTCGTATGAAATTTTATCCTGCAACTTTGCTAAAGTTGTGAATTGTTTCCAGTAGTCTTTTAGTTGATTCTCTAGGATTCTCTCAGAATCAAATCATCCGCAAAGAATGATAATTTGGTTTCATCATTACCTACTCTAATTCCTGTAATCTCTTTTTTTTTCTCTTATTTCCAAAGCTAACATTTCTAATACAATGTAGAATAGTAATGGTAATAGTAGGCAACCTGTTTCAACCCTGATCTTATTGGGAATACTTCTAGTTTATCTCCATTACATATGATGTTTGCTAATGGTTTTACTTTTACTACTGATCCATTTATTCCTATACTCTCTAATTTTTTAAAGAGGAATGACCATTGAATTTTGTCAAATTCTTTTTTGCATCTATTGAAATAATCATATTTTTGGTGGTTTGTTTATTGATGTAGTCAATTATGCTAATAGTTTTCATAATATTGAATCAGCCTTGTGTTCCTGGTATGAATCCTATTTGGCCATAATGTATTATCCTGGGAATAACTTGCTATAATCTCTTTGCTAATATTTTACTTAAGATTATTCATTAGGGAAATTGGTCTATAATTTTTCACTGTTTTGATCCTATTCTATTTAGTTATTAGCACCATATCTGTGTCATAAAAGGAATTTAGTAGTATTCCTTCTTTCTCTATTTTTCAAAACAGTTTGCATAGTATTGGAATTAATTATTCTTTAAATGTTTGGTAGACTTCACATGTAAATCCATCTGGCCCTGGAGATTTTTTTCTTAGAAAGTTGATTAATAGCGTGTTCAATTTCTTTTTTTCTAAAATGAAACAATTTAAGTATTTTATTTCCTCTTTTGTTAATCTGGACAATCTATATTTTTGTATGTGTTCCTCCATTTTACTTAGATTATCAATTTATTGATATATAGTTGAGCAAAATCATTTCAAATTATTGCTCTAATTTCTTCTTCATTGGTGGTTTTAATATTCTTCTCTAAAATATAATGATCTCTGGGAGCAGGTTTCAGTCTTGGTTCTGAGAGCTTTAAGCTGCCTTCTCTGGCCTGTGAAACTCGACTTCCAAAGGTTTGTGCTTGAGCCTCCAGCCACACCAAAGGTGGACAATGGAATGAATCTGTCTCACCCTCAGAAAGCTTCTAGTGCCCTTGTCCTTTCTGGCCCTGAGAACTCCTCCTTATATATTTCACACTGAGTATACATCAATCTTTATATCACTAGGGAACCATTATTTGTTGTAGGATTAACTCAATGCTAAACTAGATTTAACCACTGTCTCCTCAATTCCACTTATTTAGCTCCTTGTAAGAATCCTAACAGATGGAAAATTCTTTTTCATTTTTTAAACTAAAAATTTGATTTTCTTCTTTCATTTTTCTAATCAAATTAACTAAAGGCTCGTTTATTTTATTGGTTTATTTCATGAAAACAATTCTTAATTTTGTTTGTTAATTTAATAGTTTTCTTACTTTCAGTTTTATTTATTCCCTCCTTTTATTCTCAGAATTTCAAATTTGGCATTTAATTGGGGGGGGGGGGTATTTTTTCTTTTTCTAGCTTTTTTTATTTTAGGCCCAATTCATTGATCTTCTCTTTCTCTATTTTATGCAAGTAAGCATCTAGAGGTGTAAAACTTCCCCAAAGAACTGTTTTGGTTGTATCCCATAAATTTCAGTATGTTGTCTCATTATTGTCCTTCTTTTGGATATGCCTCTATGATTTGTTGTTTCATGCATTCATTCTTTAGAATTAGATTATTTAGTTTCCAAATTATTTTTGTTGTATTTTCTCCAAAAGGTCATTTGTGTTTATATTAGTATTGCCTAATATGATGGGTATACACTTTGGCTAAATTTTTTTTTTGTTTTTTTTGTTTTTTTTTTTGTTGAGGCAATTATGAACATCATGAAAATGTAGTCATTTCAACTAAGGAATATAAAAGCTGTACGCTTTAGGGTTCAGGATCCACACTGTATGCAAATTCTATACAAGAAGAAACCATTTTGTGAGTTCAAAAGATGATAGGGTATATCCTTTTTGCATGTGTAGAATATCTCCATAAATATGTATTTTGTACATATAGATTATACACATATACATTTGTGGCCCTTAATCAGGATGTAAAGATCACTTTTTTAAATTGCAAACAATGAGGGCAAATAGTTATAGGTCTTAGCTGAAAGTGGATTTTTCCATATATGTCTAAAACTTTTGAATTCAATATCTAAAAGTATTCTAGATTGGTCTTATGCTATCAGAACTTCAGAATTTGTTTTTCCCATAGATAAATACTATTTCTATCCATAAAGACAAATCAAGAATAAAGAACAAGAAGATTCAGGGGAAGTAATAATGATCCTAGTGGAGTTTCCTTTCTGTGTTATGATACTGTCATCACCCTCATGCAGATTCCCATCACTCCATGCCTAGGCTATTGCAATAGCATTCTGGATACTCTTTCTATCACAAATTTCTCCTCATTCCAGTTTGTCTTTCCAAAATAATCTTTCTGGAAATTAGGTATAACAATTTCATTCCTCCCAAATAACTCCTTCCAATAAAATCTGTATCACCTTAAAAATCAAAAGTCTTCTGCAGTTCAAAGTCTTTTATAACCTGTCCCCCTTTCAGTTTTCCTAAACTTTTACCTCTAGTTCTCTTACTCTCACATAAATTATCTTCTATCTAGTGACTGGCTTTCTTACTGTTCCTCAATAAAGGCATCTCATCTCCTAGATCAAAGCATTTTCACTTGATTGTCTCTAATATTGTCCTTTCTTATCTCTGCCTAGTGGTTTCACAGATTTCCTCTCACTTTATTGCATTAGACAGAATACTACTTCATACAGAAAGCCACCCATCTTAATTCTGTCTTCTCTCTATTGGTTATTGATTAGGATCTCATATTTTATTTGAATATAATTGTTTACATGTTGTCTCCCTCATTATATTGTGAAGTAATTGAAATCAGAGTCTATCATTTTGCCTTAATTGTTAGTCAAAACTTAACACAGTGCCTAGCAAGAATGCGTTTAAAAAATATTTGTTGATTCACTAAGTGTTAGGCTACAATTCACATAGGCCTATAAAGACAGGCAGGGAAGGGAATTTATATTGAGAAATTGAACTAATTTCCCTGTTCTTCTTCAGGGGGAATGTGAGGTATAGGAGTGAAAAGTATACCTCATTCCAAGTATGGGGGATGTTTGTTTTTGTTCTTTTTTGTACTTGCTATAACTCTAGAGTGAATATTCCTTTGCAATATCTAATCCATCTATTAAATTGTTAAATAGAAATAAAGTTAAATGATTCTTAAATTAAGAGAACAGTCAGTGAGTATAAGACAATGGCAGAGACCAGACTCCCCCAATCTCCCTTAAAGGTCTTAGTGAATCCTGGAAGGAGAGATGAAAAAGTAATATTCTTGGCATTTAGACTGGATAATTCACTATTTATACAATGTTGTACTTCTAAAAATATTAACATCAAAAAAAGCAAAAATCTTTCTATTGATTTTATGGTTGCAAACTTTTAAAACCATTTCTTAAATTGAAGTAGTTATGAAGCAAATTAACAGCCAAGTTGCCTACCTCCCACTCAATTTCAGTATATAATAATGGGGTCTTAATTACAGGTTACCTAACCACAGCCCCCTCTACTTAATTATGCCTTCAAAATACTTGGATTAAAATGAAATGCCATTGTATATATTTTAGGATAGTTTCTACATTGTAATTGTCATTTTTACAGATAATATTATAGGTTTGAGAGGTATTACCAAGGAAATGCTAGTGATCTCACCCTCCTCAAAACTCCTACAATTCATACTTCATGGTGTCTTCAATTGTGGTCTCTTTTACACACATGTTATCTTCTTTACTGACCTAGCAGTCTGAGAATGAATCTAATTTGTCTCAGTTGCACACATATTCTAGGACACTGCCTTGCTAATACTAGATATTAGATGTTAGTTAATAGTAATTTAATATTTGATATTATTTAAATGGTATAATGAACTCAATTAAATGCAGGGAAGATGGCATCCTGGAAAGAAAACTTGAAATCAAGAAAGGAGGTTCACCCCCCCATTTAATTATATTTATATTTTTCTTATATAAGATAAACTTAAAGAGAATAAGTGTAGCCTGGTGGACATAAATCTTGCTTCAGAGGCAGAGAGATATATTTTATGTCCTATTTCTGACTCACGCAAGCTGTGTGATTCTAGGAGAGTTAATACCTTAGGACCAGAGGCAATTCTTTTACTAAATTATGGAAAAATTATCAGCCATTTATTATTGATAGAGGAAATTTCTTAGCACAAGTTCCCTATCCTTGTGAAATCACACAGTTAATGGAAACAGGCACATTATGAATTGCATACTATGTATCTTTTTTAAATAACGATCTTTATACCACAAAAAGTAGTTTAATACAATGGTGTGGCTTTATATTTTATTTCTAAATAATTTACACAGCATTCTTTCCATATCATTAATAGTAAAATGCTACTAAAGATATATTAAAGCATATATTGTTTTGTTATAGCAATAATTTCACATAGTAAACAATAGTCTTGAAAGAAAGAATTTTGAAAAACATTACGTTAGTGGAGAAAAAGCAAGATAATTATCATATGAATATACTACAAATTATCTTGGAAGGAAGAAAATATAGATGAAAGATTTGAGAAATATGACATATGTCTTGTATAGAGAAGACAAATATGTCTTGTATAGAGACAAAATGTATAAGACAGCATATCACTATTAATATACATATACACACACATGCATATTACATATTTATAATATATAAAATAATAGTGTATGGGTATGAAATAGTTATAACAAAAATAATGGTGGAGGCTTCAGTTATCCAAAGCAAGAACAATTAATTTTGGGGTGTCCTAATTGCAAATTAAATGAGGAGAAAATATCAAGGGAAATCCTATTCTTGAGATTCTTATCATTAAAAAATAGGAATTGGTTGCGAGAGTAGAGATGCTGCAAATTTAGGGGCAATTCATTACATAAATTAAAAATTCAGGAAATAAAAGAATAGAAAATCTTAGCATGGAGAATTAGAGCCAAAATGGTTGAGTAAAGACAAGGACTCATTCAAGCTGTACCCCAAACTCCTAGAACTACCTTTAAATAATGACACTAAACAAACACTAGAGCAGCAAAACCCATAAAATGATAGAGTGAAATAATTTTTCAGCTCAGAACAACTTGGAAGATTGGCAGGAAAGGTCTATCTTTCAGCCTACAGATGGTAAGGGGTAAAACAACTGATCAAAAGGAGATTATAGGGGTCTCTTTGATAGCACTGAGGCAGAACTCTGTTGCTTTGCCCATTCTTGAATCTAAGTCACAGTTCTGGGGGTCACTCACAGGATGAGGAAAACCACTAGCACACAAGAACTTGTAGCAACAGTGGCACACAGACCCTCCTCACAGTCTAGGGTATAAAGAAATTTTTGTGGTTGCTCACAGATCACAGCATAAGCCAGGAGAGTAGGAAAAACACTTTTCCTTAAGTCATACCTTCTTGGAAGAACTCAAAATTTAAAGGTCCCTAAATATGCCTCTGAAAACATCTACATAAATACCCTGAAGTTGGAACAGTGCACCCTATCCTGGAAGCAGAATCCTATTTTTACAAAGAAATTAAAGTCAAGTAATATCCTGGAAAAATTAGCTGAAAGATTCTGGACATAGAAAGTTACTGTGTTGACAAGGAAGATCAAAATACAACTTCAGAAGATAAGAATGTCAAAGCTCCTACATTAAAAGTCTCCAAGAAAAAATAAGAATTGGTCTCAGGCCATGGAGGAACTCAAAAATGATTTTAAAAATCAAGTAATAATCCAAAAACCTATTTGAAACAATCAAGAGATTTAGCACAGTCGTAGAACACAAAATAAACACACATAAATAATCAACATTTCTATATATTGCTGACAAAGCCCATCATGAAGGGATAAAAAGAAAAAAATTCCATTTAAAATTACTGTAGACAAAATAAAATATTTGGGTGCCTATCTGCCAAGACTAACCAAGGAACTATAGCAACACAATTACAAAATACATCTCACACAAATAATGTTAGATCTAAGCAATTGGAAAAATAAATTGGTTTATTTGTTCATTATCATACCAATCAAACTGTCAATAAATTATTTTATAGAACTATGAAAAAAAATAACAAAATTCATCTGGAAGAACAAAAGGTCAAGAAGGCAATTAATGAAAAAAAAAAATACAAAGAATTGTGGCCTAGCAGTATCAGACCTAAAACTCTACTATAAAGCAGCAGTCATCAAAACCATTTGTTATTACCTAAAAAATATTAGTGGTGGATCAGTGGAATAGGTTAAATATGTGTCACAGTAATCAATGACTATAGTAATTTAGTATTTGATAAATTCCCAAATTCTAGCTTCTGTGATAAGAACTCTGTATTTCATAAAAAAAATTGGGAAAACTAGAAAATAATATGTCAAAAATTCAGCATAGACTTACATCTCACACCCAATACCAAAATAAAGTCAAAATGGGTACATAATTTGTGCATAAAGTATGATACCATAAGCAAAGTAGGAGAGCAAGGGATAATTTACCTTTCAGATCTTTGAAGAAGGGAGGAATTTATAACCAAAGAAGAACTAGAGGACATTATGAAATGCAAAGTAGACAACTTTGATTACATAATATTAAAAAGGTTTTTGCATAAAAAAAGAAACAAGATTAAAATGCTCTAAATCACTATGGATTAGAAACATGCAAATTAAAACAACTCTAGGTACCCTTTACACCTCTCAGATTATCTAAAATGACAGGAAAATATAATAATAAATGTTGGAGAGGATGTGGTAAACCTGGGATAATAATTCATTGTTAGTGGAGTTGCAAAATGATCCAACCATTCTGGAGAGCAATTTGTAACTATACCCAAAGGGCTATAAAACTGTGTGTACCCTTTGACCTAGCAATGCCATTACTGGATCTGTATCCCAAGGAAATCATAAAGGAGAGAAAAGTCCTACCTGTGCAAAAATATTTGTCACAGCTCTTTTTGTGCTAGCAAAAAAAAAAAAAAAAAAAAAAAAAAATTGGAAAATGAATAAAAGCCCACCAATTAGGGAATGGCTGTATAAGTTATGGAATTTGAAAGAAATGGAATATTATTGTTATATAAAAATAATGAACAAGATTTACATGAATTAAGGTAAGCAGAACAAGAAGAATTAAGAATATATTGTACACAGCAACAACAAGATTGTGTGATAATCAACTATTAAAAACTTGAATTTCCTCAGTGCTTCAGTGATGCAAGGCAGTCCCAATAAACTTTGTAGAGAAAACTCCATCTGGATCCAGAAAAATAACTATGAAGACTGAATGTAAATCACCATATGATATGTTCACTTCTTTTTTCTCCCTTTTGTTCTGACTTTTGTCTCTCAACATTATTCATAAAGAAATATATATTTTAAAATTTAATATGCATATATAACCAGAAAAAATAAAACAATTAAAAAATACAAAAGAAGAAAATCAAGTAATAGATGTAAAGGAAAATTTAGGAAGAGAAACAAGATTGTTAAAAGGAAATCATGAAAAACAAGTCAACAGCTTGGTAAAGGAGACATAAAAATATTGGAGAAAATAAAACCTTAAAAATACATTAGGCAAAATGGCAAAAGAAACACAAAATTGAGAAAAATAGTACCATATAAAGTAGACTTGGCCAAAAGAAAAAAAAAATAAACACTGAAGAAAACAATTCTTCATAAGTAGAACTGAACAAATGGAAGAAGAGGTACAAAAATTCCCTGAAGAAAATAATTTAAAAATCACATGAGCAAATGGAAACTAATGATTCTTTGAGAAATTAAGAAACAATCTAACAAAACCAAACTATTGAAAAACTAGAAAACAATGTGAAATATCTCATTGGATAACCAATTGCTGGAAAAATAGATTTGGGAGAAATAACATTAAAATTTTTAGGCTACCTGAAAGCCATGATCAAAAAAAAAAAAAAAAAAAAAGCATAGACATCATTTTTCAAGAAATTATCAAAGAAAATTGCTCAAATATTCTAGAATCAAAGAGCAAAATTGAAATTGAAAAAATCCAGTGATCACTTCCTTGAAAAGATCCCAAAATAACAGTAATATTACAGACAAATTCCAGAACTCCAGGTCAAGAAGAAAATACTGCAAGCAGCCAAAGATAAACAGTGCAAGTATTGTAGACCCACAATCAACACAACACAAGATATGATAGCTTCTATGTGACAGAATCAGAGAGTTTAGAATATGATATTCAGCAGGGCAAAGAAATTAGAATTG
This sequence comes from Antechinus flavipes, assembly GCF_016432865.1. Lineage (NCBI taxonomy): Eukaryota > Metazoa > Chordata > Mammalia > Dasyuromorphia > Dasyuridae > Antechinus > Antechinus flavipes. Next base: position 151,247,561 of record NC_067402.1, read on the forward strand.
CAATCAAGAATCTTCTACCCAGACAAACTGAATATATTTCTTCAGGAGAAAAAGTGAATATTCAATAAAATAAAGGATTTTCAAGCATTCTTGATGGATAGATCAGAACTGAAGAGAACATTTGCCTTTCAAATACAAGACTTGTAGAGAAGCATCAAAAGCTAAACAGGAAAGGGAAATCATAAGAATTTTAATAAGGTTAAACTGTTTACATTCCTATATGAGAAGATGATACTTGTAACTCACAAGAATTTTTTTTTCATTATTAATAGGGCAGTTAGAAGAAGTGTGTGTGTCTGTGTGTCTCTGTGTGTGTGTACATAGAGAGGGCAGAAGACAGGTTTAGTTGAATGTGAAGGGATGATATCTAAAAAAAATAAAATTTTCAGGAATGTTCTGAGAGAAAGGTAAAAAGAAAGCTAGAATGGAGGTAATTATCACAGATAAAGAGGAAAGAAACAGTTTTTAAAAGTTGAGGGCAAGAAAAGTGAGGGAATTGAGTGAACCTTGCTCTCATGGAAAATTGACTCATCTAGACAATAATTTACATACTCAGTTGAATATATAAATCTATCTGACCCTAAGAGGAAGGGAGAAGAAAAGGATGGGGGGGGGGGCAGTGATAGAAGGGAGGGTAGATTAAAGGATAGAATAGTCAGAAACAAAACACTTCTTTTTTTCTTTTATTTTATTTTTTAATAATCACTTTTTATTCTCAAAACATATGCAAAGATAATTTTCAACATTTACCCTTGCAAAACCTTTTGTTCCACATTTTTCCCTCCTTTCCCTTCACCACCTACCCTAGACAGTGAGTAATCCAATCTGTTAAACATGTGCGATTCTTCTATACATATTTCCATAATTTTTATGCTTCACAAGAAAAATTAGATCAAAAAGAAAAAATGAGAAAGAAAACAAAAAGCAAGAAAAACACCAACAAAAAAGGTGAAAATACTGTGTTATGATCCTCATTCAGTTCCCACAGTTCTCTTTCTGGATGCAGATGACTCTCTCCATCACAAGCCTATTAGAATTGACTTAAATCATCTCATTGTTGAAAAGAGGCAAATCCATCAGAATTGATCATCACAAAATCTTGTTGTTGCTATATAGAATGAGCTCTTAGTTCTATTCATTTCACTTAACATCAATTCTTGTAAGTCTCTCCAGGCCTTTCAATTTTTTGCACACTTAGATCATTTTCTCTTTTTAATGATTGTTTTGGGATACAGACCCAATAGAGACACTGTTGGATCAAAGTATATGCACAGTTTGGTAGCTCTTTGGGCATAGTTCAAAACTGCTGTCTAGAATGGTTGGATCCATTTACAACTCTACCAACAATGTTAGTGTCTCAGTTTTCCCACATCCTTTACAACATTTGTCATTATTTTTTTCTGTCATTTAGCTGATCTGAGAGGTGTGTAATAATATTTCAGAGTTGTCTTAATTTTCATTTCTCTGATCAACAATGATTTAGAATATTTTTTCATATGACTATATATAGCTTAAATTTCATCATCTGAAATTTTTCTGTTCATATTATTTGACCATTTATCAATTGGAGAATGACTTGTATTCTTATAAATTTGAATCAATTCACTATATAATTTAGAAATGAGGCCTATATTCAAACCCTTTGATATTAAAAAAAATTCTTTCCAGTTTTCTGCTTTTTAATCTTTTCTGCATTGCATTTGTTTGTGTAAAACTTTCTTAACTTAATATAATCAAAAATATTCATTAACCAAAATATTTCTATTATGGGAATGTTTTGCATGACTACACATGTACAATCTATATTTAATTGCTTGCATTCTATTTGGATGAAGGTGTGAGAAAGGGAAGAAAGAAAAGTATCTGGAATTCAAAATTTTAAAAACTGATATTAAAATTATTTTACATGTAACTGGGAAGAATGAAATCCTAAATACATTTTTTTACAAAGGAAAAAAAAAAACTTAGCGTGATTTGACACATACACTAGATTTATGAAGAAAGGATATGAAAATATTTGAAGAAAGAATAGAGAGGAATCCATGATTTAAAATTCTAGAGACCAAACCAATCTAAGAAGAATGGAACATTATGAAGAATGAAATTCTTAATATAAGGAAACTCTTCCACTAAGGATGAAAAAGGACAATTGAAATTTTGTTTTGTGTCTATAATTTGGGCATTATTACATAAAGAATAATAATTAGAGGGAAGTAAGCATTTTTCTTAGGGGTGGGGATAGAGAAAAATAGTTCAAAAATTGAGAATTCTTAAAAGAGATATATTCAATTTATATTACTAATATTTTTCTCTGACAAGAAGAATGATCTCAGACCTTTAATGGGCATATAAATACATATTTAACACCTAAAAAACCAAGGAAACACATAGAAATATCATAACTGTCCTTAATGAATTCAGAAAAACAATTATAGATTAAGTCCATTCCAAGAGACTGAAAGATAGAATATATATGACTACCAAATCATTGGTACTGGTATTTAGATGACTTTGTAGAGCAGCAGATGTGCCTCAGTTGCAGAAAGATCAATGTTTTTCTAACTTACAAAAAATGGGGGAGTGTAAAGGGCTGAAACTATTGAATCAATGCACTGAGGTCAGGACTGTCAAGCATTTGAGGCTAACTACTGATTGAACAATACTCTATGGGCATATGTTTGGAAAATGGTCCTTTTCACTATCCGTACTGGCTCAATGATTGGTGTATAGAGAATTGTAAGAGGGACAAGGGGGTGGAGTAAGAGTAGCCAGGGACACACTCTCAGCTGTAGACGAGGAGGAAGGTGGTTGTGGAGATTCTGCTTCCATCCTGTTCAATCCTGAGTCTAAGATTAAGAATAAAGAGGGACTTTTGCTTATCCTGACTCTGGCTGATTCTGGGGTGTCCTGGGTGCTAATGCGCTCGTGTACAGGCGAGGAAGAACAAAGTCTTTAAATCAAGGGCTATTGAGCTTTATTTTCATTCTTGATAAAATTGTAGGACACATATTAAAGGGATATTTAGTGAACACATATAAAGGAAGCATTTATCACAAAAAGCTAAAGTAGTGTGGTCCCAGTGAGAACAGTTTATGTTAAACTGACTTTGTTGTTTTGTACCATTACTTGACAAAAATCCTGTATCAGTAGATTAGAGGAAACCTGCCAGTGGGGAATAAAAGAAATCTCTTGAAAAAAATCATTATTTAAGGTGGAAAATAGTTTTTAGCTTTAATGTTTTTTCTTGTATTCTACTCTCTAAAATTTAGTTTTATGGAGATCAGTACAATATAAGCTCCTTCAAGCTTTTATGTACATTACTGGTATTAAGGTAGTCTGCTTCATTCAAACATAGACTCAGTGACCTAAGGATAGTGGTAAAGAGTCTGCAATCTGGAGAAAATGTGTTTAAAGAATCAATGAAGTCAAAGTCCTTACTTTTATTCAAATTTTGAATTGTGGTTTTTCTTGTGTTTATTTTTTATTGCATATATATATTGGAACAAGATGTAATTTCATTGATATAGAATTTATGGAATTCACTATCTACTCTGCAACTTATTGCCTTAGAAATCTGCTTAGATCAATAAGAGATTAAATGGCTTGCCCGGGGACCAGTACTCTATGTATCATCTACTAGGCAGCACTGTTCTTCAAGTAGATTTAGTAACAGATTGGATAAATATTTAGATTTCAAATGTTGAATTACTGGCTTTTTTTTTTTTGCTGATTTATATATTTTTTGTCTTCCCTGTTCTGTTTTATGATGAGTAAAATGCATAATTAGTCTTTCATGTTCTGGAAAAATTATTGTTTTTCTTTAAAGAAACCTAATGATTTAGTCATGTATTAGAATTCATAGTTTTTCCTCATCCTCCTAGTGAACAAGTCTTTATCATCCTTTACACTCTTCTGGGAAATCTCACTATAAAAGTTAACATTTCTCTAGGTGAAATTGTTTAGTTAAATTGTCTGGAAATTAGCCAGACTGACAGAGTCATGTTAAAATTCTTATAACAGCATATTCATTGAAAGAAAATCACATTGTCAAGTAGAAGTTTTACTGAAACTAATAGCTTTTTGGAGGCTTTACCCTGAAGTAAAAATTGTTTTCTTCATGTAGTAGAAAATCACTTTTCTTTTTAAAAACTACAAAATGTAAAAAAAGTTAGATGAGATTCTGCATCTCAATCCATCAATTATTAAGAATTTATTAACTACTGTGACAGAGTTCCAAATTATATATCCATCCATCCATCCTATCCACACATACGTACATATACACATCACACACACATACATACACATATATGTATATGTAGGTATGTAATATATGCATGTATAATGTGTATCTACATATATAAATACATCCTTATTTTAGTAGCAAAAAAATGCAATGCTTGTGTGTGTGTGAATAGTAGAGTAAGGTTTCATAGAAAAATCATATTAAGTTGTTTTGAAGAAAATCAGCATTGTCAGACTTGGAGGTGAAGGGAAAGGATATTGCAAGGACAGGAGAAATCATATGCAAAGGCAATTAGAACTGAGAGGCAGGGACATTTGTGAACTAAAAAAAAGCCAGTATTACTGAAATCAAGTGCATATAAAGGGGAAGATATATATAATGAGGCTGGAAAGATAGGTTGGATCTAGGTTATAAGTACTTGAAATGTTAAATTGAGGAGTCTGTATTTGATTCTAGAGGCAAAAGAGTACCCCTCACATTTAATGAATTGGGAATAATATGGCTGGAACTTGCTTTAAAAAAAGAATATTTCATGGAGAACTCACAACTTCTTATAGCCAATTGTATTACATTATATGTATTAATTATTGAGTTAGGCCCATTTTTATCATAGAATTGACAAAGATCCTCTCCAACTAATTTCCATTCATTTAGATACAATTGGCTATAAGAAGTTATTTAAGTGATAGAATGATGAAAAGGAAAGTACAGGAGGAAGAAGTGCCAACTTTACTAGGTGAAAAGGAGGATGAATCAGATGAGAATGGAGTTAATTACAATTCTGAGTATGATACTTCACAGCAGGAGGAATTAGGTGATTCTACACCTCATGACCCTCCCCCCACAATTAACCCTTCATGGGTGGAACAAGGGGGAGGGAGAGAGACAGAAACACAGTCAGCTTCTCCTGTAAAGCAGAATTTGACAAGATTAGAAAAAGCATTAATTAAAGCAAAAAATGAAGGAGAAGATATATCTGATTTTATAAATGCATATCCTGTGATTGAAGAGCTCAACTCCTCAGGTCAAAAAGAGAGAAAATACACTCCTTTTAATTTGGGAAAAATTAAAGATTTGAAAAAGGGTTGCACTCTTTATGGGGCTACATCATCTTATGTGAAGATGTTACTGGATAATTTGTCTTATGAAATCTTAACCCCGAATGACTGGAAATCCATCGCTAAAACATGTCTTGAACCGGGACAAAATTTATTGTGGCTTTCGGAGTTTCATGAATTATGTAGGATTCAAGCCCAATGCAATAGGCAAACAGGAGCTATTGTACAAGTTGCTTTTGACCAACTAGCTGGTCAAGGTCAGTATGCAGAGAGTTCAGAACAGATTTATTATCCCATAACAGTGTATGAGCAAATTTCTAAGGCTGCAATAAAAGCTTGGAATTCTCTCCCTGGACAGAAAGATGGAAATAATGCTTTCACAAAAATAGAACAAGGTCCCAATGAACCTTTTGCAGATTTTGTGGGACATTTACAAACAGCTGTAATAAGAACCATTGGAGATAATGCAGCAACAGAAATAATGACTAGACATTTGGCTAAGGAAAATGCCAATGAGGTTTGCAAAAGAATTATATGGGGGCTAGACAAAGATGCTCCTTTGGAGGAGATCATAAGACACTGTGCCACAGTGGGCACAAATGCTTATTATGCCCAAACTATGATGAACATGGAAAGACAAGGTCCTTCTTGGCAAAGGAATTATAGAGAAACTCGTCGATGTTTTCAATGTGGAAAAGTTGGACATTTGAGAGCCCAATGTAGAAATGGAGATAGAGTGAGAAGACAGGGTGAGAGAAAACCCAAAACCCCATGTCCAAAATGTAACCGAGGCTTTCATTGGGCCTCTAAATGTATATTGACCCAGAGGAAGGAGAGGCAAGGCCCAGCTCCAAAGTATCAATCAAAGGACAGGTGGGGGGGCATGATAGCAGCTGAGGTTACACCCAGAGAGACTTTAGAAATTCAGAACTCTGATGTCATCAACCAACAGAAAAGCAATCAGGATTACAGTTGGGAAGAATACAGGCCTTTTAAGACAACAAGGCAATATCCAGTACAAACAGCTCCAATGTAATTACCAGGTGATGAGGAGAAATCCCAAATTTGGTAAATAGAAGGGAATTAGATTAACTGCTTGGGGAAGAGGATCTGCTTATATTTCCACAGATGGAGAAAGAATCAAATGGCTGACAAGGAGACTGTTAAAAAGACTTTTAAAATCTTCAGGAATCATTGGATTTCCTAACACAAGATGAAACTGTTTTAGTTCTTGAAAAACCAGCAAGAATCATTGGGTTCCCTGAGATGAAAAATTGTTGATGAGACCTTTTGCAGTACTTCAGAGCTTACAAGAATTATTAGATTCCTGGCACATGAACTAATGGACAATGGATTGCTTATGGACTATTTCTAGGACTTATGGACATGTGTAAATCTTCAGGTTGATTCATGTTGTTACATTACTACTAGCCTGTGTTATATTGCTATGTGCTTATGTAAATTATGTATGATGCCTCCCATATTGATGGATTTATGTATACCATGTATATCGGTTACAAAGTTCTGGCCCATATTGATGGATTTATGTGTACCCCTTCAGAAACCCACTAATCTGATTAGATTTCCTATTTCCTTTGGTGTTTTCATCTAACAAAACAAAGGGGGAGATGTTGGAATCCTTACTAACTGCTAACTAATTAGAGTTGATCTAATCTTACAAGAAGATGTTTTGGGCAGAACCTGAAACAAGGTACTAAGTAGAACTAATTAATACAAGGCTTGTGTTCACACCTTTACTCATTGGAGTTCAATGAGTTCACACCTCCCTTGAAGCTCTTTGGGCCAGAGAGCACTATGGGAGAAAACCCACAATCCCTCTCTTGAAGGAGCATAAATAGAGCTTCAATGGGCCAGTCAAGGAAGTTCTTCAGAGTGAAGAAGCTACAAGTCGAGATTTCAGAGAGTCATTCCATCTCTGTGCTGGTTGGAGGCAGAAGAAAGCAGAGGCAGAGGCTGAAGGACCAGACCTTTGGATTTGGTAACATTCGGAGGGAGCTCTTGGAACCAAGCAGAGAGATAGGCCTCTAAGCTAACTGGGCTATATTGGAGATAATAAAAGATCTGAACTTTTATCACCTGGCTGTGTTTTGAGAAGAAAAAGCTCACCACATTTTGGCGCCCGAACAGGGACCGATTCAGATCCATCTGAACCAGATCACAACATTTTCCCACATCCCCTCCAACATTCTGCATTATCTTTCCCTGTCATTCTAACCAATCTGACAGGTGTGTTTAAATAATTTATTTCTTTTTCTGTTACTCTAGGAAATCTATATTTTTGTTAGTATCTAAGCTTATTCTCTTTTGGCACATTGATTGTAAGGTCCTCCAGGTCTTCATAAAGACATTTTTCATTGACCTTATCAGGGTTTATTATGGTGGGAGTATAAGCACTGATGGAATTTTCTTGCAAGTGACAATCACATTGCCATGAGACTATAATTCACTCCTTTTGGAAGGTATATAAGTATGTTTACTAAACTCATTTTGATTGCAAAACCTATAGCAGTTTCACAATGTTCCCCTTCAAATAGCCACTTCTGAAAAACACATATCCAATTTTGACTTTAATAAGTGGCCTTCATTTGCTAATCTTGTTTCACTCATAATTGCTGTTTGTATGTCCTACCTATTGAGTTTTTTTGTTTTGTTTTGTTTGCAACAAGAGATATTCATTTCAAGTATTCTGAATTTTATGTTGTTTATAAGTATTCTATGTAACAATGGTGAGTTAAATCAACTTTGCAAAAGTTTTTGTTCATGTTTTAGTGTTTTGACTGCAAGATATGAACTCCCTATGTGCCATGGTGATCAGGCTAGATTTGAGTGAGCAGATTATTTTAAAGCACTTTTTCTAACACTTTCCTCAGACATCAAAGTGAGCTGTGTGAACCTTAAGAGGCTTCTCAGACACCCAGTGGACTAACGAATCCTCTGCTGGGTCCAGTGAAAAGATAACCCTATGGCCTGGACAGCCTGTGTGCAGGGTGTGACCATAGCTCTCAGTGTATTCCTATCTGCTACTTCATCATTTTTCTATTACCAAGAGACTTTGAGCAAGGTTGAAATGATAAAATGACATGGTGATGACTTTTGATTTATGCATAAGGTAGATTTAAATGAGGCAGAATTGCACAAAGCCATTGATCTCACTATAATTTCTTGGAACCACAGACGAGAATTAGGTATATTAAGTGGACACCAAGGATGGAAAGCAGCCATGTAAATGGTTTGGAATCTCTTACCTCAGAAGTACTTCTTCCCTAATTGATTTAAATTCAAATAAGCAAAGTCAGTGAAACAGTATACTCAATAACTACAGAAATGACAATATAAAGAACAATAATCATGAAAAAAATTTGAAAATAAATGTTGCTAAATTAAAAAGTCCAGAAGAAGTCTATATTTTTGTTAGTATCTAAGCTTATTCTCTTTTGGCACATTGATTGTAAGGTCCTCCAGGTCTTCATAAAGACATTTTTCATTGACCTTATCAGGGTTTATTATGGTGGGAGTATAAGCACTGATGGAATTTTCTTGCAAGTGACAATCACATTGCCATGAGACTATAATTCACTCCTTTTGGAAGGTATATAAGTATGTTTACTAAACTCATTTTGATTGTAAAACCTATAGCAGTTTCACAATGTTCCCCTTCACAATAGCCACTTCTGAAAAACACATATCCAATTTTGACTTCAATAAGTGGCCTTCATTTGCTAACCTTGTTTCACTCATAATTGCTGTTTGTATGTCCTACCCATTGAGTTACTATAAATGCTACTATAAGGAAGAACAAGAAGAAGAAGGAGGAAGAAGAATTTTATTTTAAAAAGTAGAATAGACTAGTTGGAAGCAATAAGAGACCCCTTAACTACAACTCCTTCTGATTGCAGCAACTTCTTTAATCAGAGATAAGAATGAACTATGCAGAAAGCCAACTTGGTAGGCTGAGAGACATGATGACATGGTAGCCTGTGTGAAGTCTGTAACTGAGCAAGGAGCTGTATTATCCAATGAAGAGAGGAATCTTCTCTCTATTGCTTCCAAAAAATATTGTAAGGACCCAACGGTCATCTAAGAAGGTTGTCTTAAGTAGTGAGCAAAAGATGGAAAGTGCTAAGAGAAAAAAAAAAAAACAGCAGATGGCTCAATAATACAGAGGGAAAATTGAGACTGTAATGATATCTGTAATGAAGTAATATGTCTTTTGGGAAAGGTCTTGATCCTAATGTTTCACAAGAAAAAAGCAAAATTTTCTATTTGAAAATGAAAGACTACTTTTTATTTGCCTAAGGTTGCTGCTGGTAATGGAAAAAAAAAGGAATAGTGGATCAATCATGACAATCATATAAAAAATATTTGAAACAAGCAAAAAAGGGATGACAGCCAATATATCATGTAAGATCAAGCCTGGCCTTGAACTTCTCTGTGTTCTATTACATCCAGAACTGTCCAGAAAAAACTTGCAACCTTTCAAAGACAATTTTTGATGAAGCCATTGATGAACATCATACTAGCTTTATTTAATATCTTAAAAAATTTTCAGGAAAAAACATACAAAGATAGCACAGTAATAAGGCAATTACTGAGAGACAACTTGACATTGTGGACATTGGAAACCCAAGAAGATAAAGGTGAAGCAGGCAAAAGAAGGGAGAATTAAATAATCTTCCAACTTTTGTCTAATTCATTCTAAAATTTAGACATTGAATCATTTGTGCATACTATCCATACTACCTCACAAATATCTTGTATTTACAATTTATGACAGGTTTATGCTACTTCTATTTGAATTTTTATATTTCCCCATATAAATTTTTACGTTTAATATTAAGTGAGGAGAACTAGTTAACATTTGGGGAGTTATCATTTTTCATCTGAGGGGATATGAAATTTTAATATACATTTTACATATTTGGCATGGTACTTAAAATAGGTTCCTTGTCTAAGCAAAGAAAATTCACATATTGGCCTGTTGTGGGAGGAAGGGAGGTTGCATAAAAGGATAATCAGTGCCAACCATAGTAGTAGTTGTTGTGGATACTTTAGAGGTGAAGTCCGTATGGCTGTGATAAAAACAGCTGTCCAGTTTGTATTATATGTCATTCCATGTGTACACAATCTTGATATAAACATCTTTATGATTGCAGCTGCAAAAATTTTCCTTAAGACAAAATTTTAATCCAGTGAATTTGCCCTGAAGAAGGGGATGTTTAAATTTCATCATTTCTAAAGTTACCTGCTATTTTTACTACATTCACTTTATATTTATTTAAGTGGTTTAAGTAACTTAAAAGTAAATGTACAAGTAACTATGCAATAAAAATGAGTCTCTTGATATTTATAAAGCCACTTTATAGTAAGACAAAAAAAAAACAAACAAGCAGTCATGTATTTAAATATTTTTTTTAAGATTTTTGCTTTTGTGATTCTTTTAATACTTGCCTGTCATGCAAGTACTATAAAAATAGTTCATCAGTAGGAAAATAAGTTGAGAGGATGACTAGCTTTATTTAATATCTTTAAAAATTTTCAGGAATAATTGAAGCATAATTGTTAAAAACATATGTGTTGAATTTTATGAAAGGACTTTTCAACTCCTTTCTCTATAGTTTTTTCATGTAAACCAAATCTTTAATTATGACTATCTCTAAAGGAAATTGTACATTTAAAATATTTACTTCCCACTTAGCTACATAGTGGATTTACAAAAAAAAAAAAAAAGTTTAAATATAAAATTATCAAATGACCAACATTCCATGTGTTACATATTATTCCAAAGATTTCTCCCATCTCCACCACAATGATTTTCAATTTCTCTTTTAAAACAAAGGATGGTGATTTGAAAAAAAAAAATCATATGTTCTGGGGCAACTAGGTGGCATTGTGGTTAGAGCACAGCCTTGAAGTCAGGAGGACCTAAATTCAAATCTGGCTTCAGACACTTAATACTTCCTAGCTGTATGGCCCTGGGCAAATCACTGAACCCCAACTGCCTCAGCAAACAAACAAAAAAATCATATGTGCCACTTACCAAAAAAAAGGGATGGTATATAATATTTTAGAATGTTTTATATTCAAATTTTTTTTAAAAAGTTGAGGTACTTATTGAGGGAAAAGCCCTCAATGAGCCATACAAAATGACATCTCTCAAAGGAATCAAAGTAGATCATATTTTCAGTGTGTAATCTTATATGTATGTCTGTGTGTGTACATATATATATATATATATATAATTTACATATAATCTGTCCATACTTCTTATCCCATTTCATCATCCATTTGTATCATATGTCATCTGTCCTTACATGTTCTTCCCTCTTTTTAATATTCCAATTCCTGTTTTCTTCTTCTTGCTCTAGATATAATAAGCAAATTAATATTCCTATTGCTTCTGGAAAGGGCATGTCAATTGACTGTTTATAGACCAGTTCATTATCTTTGTAAATCTTCAGATCAAAATCCCCTTACTTATTCACTATTCCACTTATGTGTTATCTTCTTTCCCTTCTCACAACCCTTAGAATGTCAGCTCATTAAAGGAAAAGACTATCTTAAGTATTTATAACCTCAACTCTTGACAGAGCACTTGGCATATTATGAACACTTAAAGAACTTTTCATCCATCTTTTCATTTATTCATTTATATTGTTATTTTAAAATCCATAATTGTATTTTCCTAGCTTCTTTCAAATTATTGTTGAAACAATGATGAGGTGTGGAAATACGTGAAATTGATGGAGTGCTTTTACATGATAACATGTTTTTAATACAGTACTAACATCTCCAGGCAGTTGATAGCTGAAGACTAATGTCACAATTAGCATGTGGATGTTTGCTATGCCAACCTCCTGGGTTCAGAACACTTGTAAAGCAGCATGAGCTCAGCTGGGCCTTTCTTTGCCATAGATGGCAGAGGTAATATAATCAGATATCTGTGGGCATACAACTGAGATAAAATTTAGGGCTAGGCCTCTCATGCAGTAAGATTTTATTTAGAGGAGAAAAGCCCTTCAAAGAGAAAATACTGTTAGCAAGTAAATTTAAAAAATATATACTTTATGCAATACTACACAAACACCAGAAAATCAAAGGTTTATATTCACTCTGCAAGCATTGCTGTAGGCTAATAGGTTACCATCTGATTGTGATTTAATTCAATAATTAGGAGTGGAAGAAAAAATCATCTCTAAAAATAGAATGAATACATTTTACATTTGCAGAGTTTGGACAGCAATTGAGAACAAAAAACCAATGGGGCTAAAATATGTACTAAAAAAAAAAAAAAGTAGTGGGTATAAAGTTGGACTTTGAGTTAAAAAGATTTGTGTTTAAGACCCATTTTGGATATCTACTGACTGTGATACCAAGGAAAAGTCATTGAATCTCTCAGTGATATCAGCTAATTCTCTAAAATTTGTAAAGCAATTGCCAATCTGCATTGGTAGAAAGACTATTCTCACTGGCATTCCCTCATATTAATGAAATCATGAGTTTACTAATCTCCTTACCAAAAAAAAAAAAAAAAGATATCTTCTAATCTGGTTGTGGTAAAACAAGCAGGAGATACATGATACTATAATTATTATTAGGACTGATCTTTTATAAGTACAGGATGACCAGTTAAAGTATAGGCTTAAGGGGGGTGACTAGCATTAAACATCTTAATGATTATTAATTTTCTCCATATGGCAATTGCTCTTAATCAGATTGAGAGTCCACTATTTTAAAGTGAATGAGTTTGGTAAATAATTTTCATCTCTCCACGAGTGACAAGAGAAGCATAAGAAATGATATGAAGAGGACGAGAAGAGAAAAAACAACAAAGAAAAAAAAATGAAGTCACTAATCAACTAATTTAATTCCCAATTCACTCCAGGTTAAAATTTTAAACATATATTGAGATATAATTCTGCTCTAATTTCATAAGTTGATATCTCATTATGACATGAATGAGACCCTGAGTTCTTGAAGGTAACATCATCAAACTATCATCAAACCTGCTAACAGGTTCTGTCATCCTGGAAGATTTAACTATAATCTAGTAACAGCCTATTTTCTGGGGACCAATGAAGTTAAAATTTTAAAAGTGGATTAGGAGGACAAGAGCCATTAAGGTATGAATTATTTGGCCAAGACATCCAAGAAAGAAAGAAAAAATAATTAAAACTCTGTCCAGTAATTTTCACTTTTGTAATATCTCTCATATATGCTGTCCTAACTTTTTGGACACACCCCAAACAGGTACATGCCCTAATTCCCTCAAGCCTAAATTATTATCATAGTCTGATGGTTGATCTCACTGCCTGAATTCTCTCCCCACTGTAATCCATCTTCAATTTAGATGTCAAACTGATCTTCACAAAAATGAAGGTTTGACCATATAAATCACCATTCAACAATCTCTAGGAATTCTAGTAGCTCTGCTACCTTTAGAATCAAATAAAAAATCATTTGGATTTTAAAGCTTTTCGAAAGCTGATCATCCTACTTTTCCAGTTTTGTTAAAGCTTACTGTCACGTAGGTACTTCATGATCCAGTAAAAGTGACCTCCTTGTTGTTCCACAAACAAAATATTACTTCACCTCCCGAATTGCAAGAATTTTGATTAGCTAGACCCCATGTCTAGAACTTCCTCTTTCTTAACTCTGATTCCTTCCTTCTCTTGCTTCCATCAATTCTCAACTAAAGTTCTATCTCCTACAAGGAGACTTCCCAGTTCTCCATAATCTTGGTGGCTTTCCTCTGAGATTAGTCTCAATTTATTTTGTACATAATGGTTTGCATGTGTTTTCACCATTAGACTATGAACTTCTCAAAGGCAGAGACTTTCTCTTTCTTTGTAAGGGCAGAGTCAGTATGGAAGAATAGGGGCAGAAATCCAGTCAATTTGTGCAACATTCTCCAAACAATTTTAAAATAACTTCTCAAGAGTAAACAAAAGATTGAAGTAAGACAATTTTCCAGCCTAAGAAAATTTAGGGGGAGGGAGTAGGAGAAATCTGTGACATTGAGCTAGAGCCTGGAGCTCATTCAATGGCAGTCCAGTGATGAATCTTGGAAACAGCTATTGTAGCAGTAGCAACAGCTTTGAGATGTCTCAGTTCAAATATGGTAAAGTAGTCAGATAACTATTCAGAAAAAGATAATAGGAGACTTTTTGCTGGGAGGGGATAGAAGACCTGCAGCTCTTTGGTGACAAAGTTCTGGGTTGCATGTTCAGGGTGGAAAGGAGTACTTATTGTCACTCACAAGGTATTGGGGTCAAAGGACATAGATCACACTCAGTGCAACAGGAAGTAAACAAGCAAGAAATGCTTGAGATCCCCGGAAGTAGTTTCTATGAGCAGAGACCGCCTGGTGGGTGGGAATTCTAGCCATATTGAGAAAGCTTTGTTAATGGGAATATCTCCTTCTCTGATTGGCTATGCATGTGACTTCATAGACCCTATATAAGCTATATGGAGGAGGAAGTCTGTCTCTTTAATCTGGGAGTAGCTGAGCGATTGGAGGCAGGTTGTGAACACATGGGTCTCTCACAGATCTGGTGTTTATGTGGGAATCAAAAGAGGTCAGGGCAGAATGTGAACACGTGAACATTGCTGTTCTTGAGGGTGCTACCAGTTTTTAAACTATAGTTTGTGAAACTGTAGCCAGAGACCTCTGAAGACCTCAGAACCAGTTAAGCTGGGTAAAATTGGGTTAAACTGGGCAAAAGTCAGTGGCCAGCAGATTCTCTGAGGACCTGGGAATTAGAAGAGCCTGGCAATGTAAAAAAAAAAAAGAAAGAAAGAAAGAAAGAAAGAAAGAAGAAAGAAAGAAAGAAAGAAAGAAAGAAAGAAAGAAAGAAAGAAAAAAAGAAAGAAAGAAAGAAAGAAAAAAAAAAAAAAAACAAGGGAATATGGCTCTGATCACAGTTCTAAAGCAAAGAAATACTCTAGCATTTTTGGCTAAAGGCAGCTAGGGACCTGTTTACAATATCAGTGCTAAGAAGAGTGCTAACTCTTTTAGTTTCTGGAGAACCATGGCCCTTATTGAGTAAAAATTAGAGCACAGACCAGGAGAGCAATCAATACACCTCTTCCTTGATCACACACTTTGGAAGCACCAAAAACTGGCAACTCCAACTGTCTCTGAAAAAAGCAATATGAAAAATCCTGAAGCATAGCATAAGTTCAAAATGAAGAAATAGGCTAGAAAAATGATCAAATGACAAACAACAACAAACAACTTGATAATAAAATCTTATTACAGTGGCAAGGAAGATCCAGACACAAACTCAGAAGATAATAGTAAAACTGCTACTACCAAAGCCTCAATGAATTAACAAGTACAAAGGGTTCAAAAACAGAAATGCTGTCATATTCAGATATAGAGCTAATGGACACTAAAGACAGATTAAAGAATATTTTTTTCACTTACTATATTCTCTCTCATGTTTTTCCTTTGGATCTTTCTTCATATAAAAATGTTCTGCATGATAACAAATGTATAATACATCAAATTGCCTACCATTTTAGGGAGAGAGGAGGAAGGTAGTGGGGAAAGTAGGAATCAAAATCTTGTAACAGTGGATGCTACAATTTGTCTTGACATGTAATTGGGAAAATATTTTAAAATGAAATTGGTGAAATGGAAGAAAAAATGAAGAACTCCTTAAAAAGTAGAATTTGCCCAATGGAAAGAGGTAAAAAAATTCTCACGGAAGAATAATTTCTTAAACAGCTGAATTGAGCAAGTACAATTTATTGACTTTGAGAGATATCAAGAAACATTTTAAAAGGAGTACCTAAATGATCCAGTGGATACAGCACCAGCCAGGAGGACCTGAGTTCAAATTTGGGCTTAGACAACTACTATCTGTGTGACGATAGGCAAGCATTTATTTAAAACCATCAGCAAGCCTCATATGTAATGGGGATAAACTGGAACCATTCCCAGTAAGATCAGGCATGAAACAAGGTTGCCCACTATCACCATTACTATTCAATATTGTATTAGAAATGCTAGCTTTGGCAATAAGAGATGGAAAAGAGATTAAAGTAATTAGAGTAGGTAATGAGGAAATCAAATTATCACTCTTTGCAGATGATATGATTGTTTACTTAGATAACCCCAAATAATATACTAAAAAGCTATGAGTATAAAATAACCCACAATTTTAGCAAAATTTCAGGATACAAAATAAATCCACATAAATAATCAGCATTCTTATACATCACTAACAAAATCCAGCATCAAGAGATACAAAGAGAAATTCCATTTAAAATAATTTGATAATGTACAATATTTGGGAATTTTTCTGCCAAGGAAAAGTCAGGAACTATATTAGGAAAACCACAAAGCACTTTCCATAGAAATAAAGTCACATCTAAATAATCGAAAAAATATCAAGTGCTCACGGATAGGTCGAGCAAATATAATAAAGATGACAATACTTGCTAAACTGATCTATTTATTTAGTGCTATACCAATCACTCTCCCAAGAAACTATTTTGCTCATCTAGAAAAAAATGACAAAATTCATCTGGAAGAACAAAAAGTCAAGAATTTCAAAGGAATTAATGAAGAGAAAGCATATGTAGATGGCCTAGCTGTACCAGATCTAAAAACTATATTATAAAGCAGCAGTCATCAAAACCATTTGATACTGGCTAAGAAATAGAAAAGTTGATCAATGGAACAGGTTAGATTCATAGAAGAAAATTGCCAAATAATATAATAATCTAGTATTTGACAAACCCAAAGGCCCCAGATTTGGGGATAAAAACAATATTTGACCAAAACTCCTGGGAAAATCAGAAACTAGTATGGCAGAAAGTAAGCACATCAAAATGGATTCATGATCTAAACATAAAGAATGATATTATAAACAAATTAGAAAAACATAGGATAGTTTACCTCAGATTTGTGGAGGAGGAAGGAATTTGTGACCAAAGAAGAGCTAGAGATTATTACTGATCATAAAATAGCTAATTTTGATTATATTAAGTACAAACAAAACTAATGCAGAGAAGATTACAAGGGAAATAATAAACTGGGGAAACATTTTTTTTACATCCAAAGAATCTGATAAAGGCCTCATTTCTAAAATATGTAGAGAACTGACTCAAATCTCTAATAGTTCAAGCCATTCTCAAATTGATAAATGGTCAAAGGATATGAATAGACAATTTTCAGATGAAGAAACTATTTGTAGCCACATGAAAAGGTGCTCCGAGTCACTATTGATCAGAGAAATGCACATTAAGACAATTTTGAGATACCATTATGCACCTGTCAGATTGTCTAAGATGACAGGAAAAGATAATGATGAATGTTGGAGGGGTGTGGGAAAACTGGGACACTGGTACATTGTTGGTGGAACTGTGAATATATCCAACTATTCTGGAGAGCAATTTGGAACTATGCTCAAAAAGTTATCAAACTGTGCATACCCTTTGATCCTGCAGTGTTTCTACTAGGATTATAGCCCAAAGAGATTTTAAAGGAGGGAAAGGAATTCACATATGCAAAAATGTTTATGGCAGCCCTCTTTTTAGTGGCAAGAAACTGAAAACTGAGTGGGTGCCCATTAATTGGAAATGGCTGAATAAATTATGATACATGAATGTTATGAAATATTATTGTTCTATAAGAAACAATCAGCAGGATAATTTCAGAGAGGCCTGGAGAGTCCTACATGAGCTGATGCTAAGTGAAATGAGAAGAACCAGGAGATTATTATCCATGGCAACAACAAGACTATATGACAATCAATTCTATTGGGCTCAGCACTCTTCCGCAATGAGATGACTCAAACTAGTTCCACTTGTTCAATGATGAAGAGAGCCATCTACACCCAGAAAGAGGAGTGGGAACTGGTGTGGACCACAACATAACATTCTTACTCTTTCTGTTGTTACTTGCTTGCATTGTATTTTTTTTTCTTAATAGCTTTTTATTTACAAGTTATATGTATGGGTAATTTTACAGCATTGACAATTGCCAAACCTTTTGTTCCAATTTTTCCCCTCCTTCCCCCCAACCTCTCCCCTAGATGGCAAGATGACCAGTAGATGTTAAATATATAAAAATATAACTTAGACACACAATAAGTATACATGGCTAACCTGTTATTTTGCTGTACAAAAAGAATTGGACTCTGAAATATTGTACAATTAGCCTGTGAAGGAAATCCAAAATGCAGGCAGGCAAAAATATAGGGATTAGGAATTCAATGTAATGGTTCTTAGTCATCTTCCAGAGTTCTTTCACTAGGCATAGCTGGTTCAGTTCATTATTGCTCCATTGGAACTGATTTGGTTTATCTCATTGCTGAAGATGGTCAGGTCCATCAGAATTGGTCATCATATAGTATTGTTGTTGAAGTATATAATGATCTCCTGGCCCTGCTCGTTTCACTCAGCATCAGTTCGTGTAAGATTCTCCAGGCCTTTCTGAAATCATCCTGTTGGTCATTTCTTACCGAACAATATTATTCCATAATATTCATATACCACAATTTATTCAGCCATTCTCCAATTGATGGGCATCTACTCAGTTTCCAGTTTTTGGCCACTACAAAGAGGGCTGCCACATTGCATTGTATTTTCTTTCTCAGTTTTTTTTTTCTTTTTCTTCCTTCTTGATCTGATTTTTCTTGTACAACAAGATAATTGTATAATTTTTTTTAAGTGATTTGGAATACTTCTTCATGTACCTATAGATAGCTATGATTTTTCCACATGAAAACTACCTATTCAAATCCTTTGACCATTTTTCATTTGGGGAACAGATTTTATCCTTACAAATTTGATTCAATTCTCTCTATATTTGAAAAATGAAGGCTTTATCACAAACACTAGCTATAGAGATTATTTTCCAGCTTTCTGCTTTCCTCATAATCTTGATTGCATTGATTTTGTTTGTTCAAAATGTTTTTAATTTAAGATAATCAAAAGTATCTGTTTTACATTTCATAATTCTGTCTATCTCTTGTTTGCCAATGAATTCTTCTGCTTCATATATCTCTGACATCTGAACCATTCCTTGCACTTCTAATTTAATTATGGTATCACCCTTTATTTCTAAATCATGGTATCCATTTCAATATTATCTTTGTATAATAATGAGATACAAGTCTATGCCTAGTTTGTAAACTATTGTTTTCTAGTTTATCTAGCAGTTTTTATGCCAAAAGGTGAAGTATTTGGGTTTATCTAACATTAGTTACTATGGTCACAAACTGCTGAATCTTGTATAGCATATCTATTCCACTGATCTACCATTATATTTCTTAGCTAGTACCAAAAAATTTTAATGATTAATGTTTTATAATTCAGTTTCAGATCTGATTTTGCTAGATCATCTTCCTTAGTGATTTTTAAAATTAATCCCATTGATATTCTTGACCTTTTGTTCATCCAGATTAATAGCATTTCTATTTTTTTCTAGGTCTGTCAAACAATTTTTGGTGGTTCATTTGGTGTGATACTTAATAAGTAAATTACTTTAGAATGAATTATCATTTCTATTATGTTGGCCTACCAAGGAGAAATTGATAATTTTCCAATTGCACAAATCTGACTTTTTTGTGTAAAAACTGTTTTGTAATTGTGTTCATATAGTTTCTGGATTTGTCTTGGCAAGTGGACTCCCAGATATTTTATATTGTCTACAGTTATTTTAAATGGAATTTGTCTTTCTATATTGTGCTGTTGGACTTTGTTGGCAACATATAGAAATATTGATATTAATGTGGATTTATTTTATATCTAGCAACATTGCTAAAGTCATTAATTGCTTCAAGTAGTTTTTTAGTTGATTCTCTAGAATTATTTAAGTATGAAGGAGGAAGAATTTCTTGATGGACAGGGAACAAAATAAAAATTCAAAATTTCAATTCCCATACTAATAATAAAAACAAGTTCTTTAAACAATTGTATAAGTGCTATAATGTAAAAAATTTTAACAGGTGTCAATAATTTTAAACAATTCATTACAATAAATGATTATGTATTATTATATGCATTATGCATTATCATAATCATGAAATGATTATTCCTCTGTAAAAAAGTGATAGTTTTATTTTCTGATTGCCTACTCTAAATCCTTCTTATTGTGATGTTTACATTTCTAGTACAATATTGAAATTAAATCATTTTTGTTTCACCCCTTTCTTAATGGGAATGCATCTAGCTAGCATTGCCTATAATACTTGGTGGTTTCAGATAGATGCTATTTACCATTTTAAGGAAACTTACTTATTCCTATGTTTTCTAGTGTTTTCAATAGAATAGGTGCTGTATTTTCCCAAAAGCTCTTTCAGCATTTTTTGAAATAATCATAGATTCTTGTTTTTGTTATTGATTTGGTAAATTACGTAGATGGTTTTTTCTTGTATTGACTCAACCCTGGATTCCCTCATAGAAATCTCACCTGACCAAATTTTTTAATCCTTGTGATATATTGCCATAAGTACCTTGTCATATTTTGTCTATTTTAAATCAATTAGAAAGATTGGCCTATAATTTTCTTTTTCTGTTTTGGCTCTTCCTGATTTAGGCATTAACACCATACTTGTGTCAAATAAGGAATTTGCTAAAACTCCTTTGTGCATTTTCCCAAATATTGTATGTAGTATTGAAATTAATTGTTTTTTCTGAAACACTAATGTGGAGTTGTGAAATGACCCAACTATTCTGGAGAGCAATTTGGACCTATGCCCAAAGGGCGATAAAACTGTGTATACCCTTTGACCCACAAGTGTAGTTACTGGGTCTATATCTAAAGGAAATCATAAAGAAAGAAAAAGGAACCACATATGCAAAAATGTTTGTAGGTGCTCTTTTTGTGGTTGCAAAGAATCGGAAAAGGAGTGGATGTACATCAATTGAGGAATGGCAGAACAAGTTATGGTACATGAAGATAATGTTATTATTGTTCTATATTATTGTTCTATAAAAAATGAGAGCAAGCTGATTATAGAAAGGTCTGAAAAGTTTTACATGAACTGATGCTGAGCAAAACAAGCAGAATCAGGAATATGTTCTACACAATGACAGCAAGAATGTAGGATGATCAACTATGAAAAGCTTGTTTTTTCTCAGTGGTTCAGTAAATCAAAGAAATCCCAATAGACTTTGGACAGAAAATGCCATCTGCATGCATAAAAAGAACTAAGGAGACTGAATGTAAATAAATATATTCTAACTTTGCTTCTTGTTTCTGTTTTTTTTTTTTCTCCCATGGTTTTTCCCTTTGTTCTGATTTTTCTCTCCAAACATGATTCATAAAGCAATGTATATTTAAAATAAACACTACAATAAAAAAGATATATACATATATATATATATATAAAGTTTTGTAATATTCTCTTTAAAATGCAATGTTCTCTGTTGAGGTTTTCTTGAGGTCTCTGGAGGCTACCACACAGGTAGCCAGGTATTAAAGTCCAAATCCTGTATTGTCTCTTTCAAAGTCTTATTTCCTTCACTTGGGGCTTGGCTAGCTTTCTTAAAGGCCTTCCGGAGTCTTGGTTTCAATAGATAAGTGAAGGAGGAGAGCCTACCACCAAGGTGGTGTGAGATGGGATGAATCTGTCTCAGCCTCTGAGAGCTTCTAGTGCGCTTGTCTTTTTTTGGCCCTGAGAGCTTTTAGCTTATATGCCCCACACTGAATATAAACCAATCATTATATTACTAGGAAACCATTATTTGTTGTAGGATTAA
This sequence comes from Antechinus flavipes, assembly GCF_016432865.1. Lineage (NCBI taxonomy): Eukaryota > Metazoa > Chordata > Mammalia > Dasyuromorphia > Dasyuridae > Antechinus > Antechinus flavipes. The sequence goes on from NC_067402.1 coordinate 151,269,602, forward strand.
ATCAATGGTAAACCAGATTTAATCATTATCTCCTCAGTTCCACTTAGTACCTTGTTCCAAGTTCTGGCCCACATCTCCTTGTAGGATTAAATTAATCATATTGAACCATGCTAAATTAGATAACTATTGTCTCTATCAATTCTTCTGACTTAGTACCTTGCAGGAATCCTTTGTTTCAAGTTCAGAGTTCTGGCCCATAACAAAGTTTGGTAAAATTCACTTGTAAATTCATTTTGTCCTGGAGAATTTTTCCTTAGGGAATTTTATTGATGGTTTGTTCAATTTCATTTTCAAAAATGGAGCTAAGTTTTTATTTTATTTTCTGTTAAATAGGCGATTTATATTTTTATAAATATTCATCCATTTCAATTAGATAGTTACATTTGTTGGGCAAACAGGCAAAATAGCTTCTAATTATTGTTTTATTTATTCTTCATTGGTGATAAGTTCACTCTTTTCATTTTTGAAACTAGCAATTTGGTTTTCTTTTATTTTTCTCATAAAATTAACCAGAGGTTTATCTATTTTGGTGTTCTTGCTATTTTCCTAAAGCCAAAACTTAATTTTATTTTTAGTTTAATAGTTTCTTTACCTGCTTTTATTCATTTTTTTAAAATTTTCTGAATTTGTCATTTGGTATTTAAGTAGAGGTTTTACATTTGTTCTTTTTTTAGCTGTTTTAGTTGCATGTTCAATTTATTGATCTCCTCTTTCTCTGTTTTATTCATATAAACATATAGAGATATATAAACTGCTTTGGTTATATCCCATAAGTTTTGATATGTTGAATCATTATTGTCTTTCTTTTGGATGAAACTATTAATTGTTTCTATGATTTATGGTTTGACTCACTCATTCTTTAGAATTAAATTGTTCAATTTCCAATTAAGTCTTAGTATATATTTCCCTGTCCCTTTATTGCTTATAATTTTTAAAAGCATTATGATGTAAAAAGGACACATTTACTATTTCTGCCTTTCTGCTTTTATTGTGATATTTTTATGCTTTACTATATGGTCATTTTTTGTACAGGTGCCATGTGCTGCTGCTGGCAAAAAAAGGTACATTCCTTTCTATCCCTATTCAATTTTCTCAAGAAGTCTACTATATCTCCATTTTCTGGGGTTCTGTTCTGTATTTTCTTTTAAATTTTCTGGCTACATTTGTATGATTCCGAGAAAGGGAAGTTGAGGTCCCTGAATACTATTGTTTTGCTTTCTATTTCTTCCTATGATTGACTTAACTTCTCTAAATATTCAGATGATATATCACTTTGTGCATATGTTTAGTATAGATATCATTTCATTGTGGTACCTTTTAGCAAGATGTAGCTTCCAAACTCACTATCTCTTTTAATTATATCTAATTTTTGTTTTCTATTTATCTGCATTCAGAATTGCTCCCTCTGCATTTTTTTTTGTTTCTTTTTGGCTTCAGCTGGAAACAAATATATAGCCTACTTCACCTTTATTCTATATGTACCTCTCTGCTTTAAATATGTTTCTTGTAAACAGCATATTATAGAGTTCTGGTCTTTAATCTATTCTGCCCTGTGCTTCCATTTTATGAGAGTTTATTCCATTCATATTCAGTTATAATAACTAGCTGTATACGATCCTCCATTCTATTTTCTACCCTGCAGGTAAAAGAATCAGTATAATTCATTACAGTATTTGATGGGATGATTGGCAGAAATTTGATACAACAGACATGTTCATCCATTAGAGCTTTAGGTTTTACTGCTGTAATTAGTTCCTGTGATACATGACATTTATTGTATTTAACATCCATTTTTCTCCCTAATGAACAAACATCAGACATTTGGCCTTTTTATTTTTAAACAAGGAAAATATGGGTTAGATATTTTAGGAATCTGATTTTCTGGTTCATGTTCAGACTAGTAGTATCATTAGTGTGCCACTATTATGGAAAACATAAATGTCATTCAGATGGAATGACTGTCTTTACCTTAATAGGTACCATATGTTATTCTTTATCTGAAAAGTGTTATAATTAAAAGTCTATTACAATCTTTGCAAAGTGAAATACACTCTCTTTTATTCCTCTTGTTTTCATGTACCTATTTCTTTCTCTAGTGTGACAAGATGTGATTTAGAACTAAATAGTGCTACAGCTAAGAATAAAAAAAAAAATTGTTCAAAATAGTAGTGATAGAAATAAGAAAAGGCCACAGAGCACTCATTTATCCCTTGATTTGATGGAAGAAGTATTTGAGAGGAAAATGGTAAGAAAGAGTGGTGATTAATATTGCAGTGAGATGAAATTTTCTTTTTACTTACTGAATAGTTGCACATTTACAAAGAGGGTTCACTATTACTAAAAAAACACCCTGTAGTCATACTTTGGCATGCAAATTATATTTGTTCATCTGGGAAGAAGTGTAGTATAATATAGTAGTTTTGAATTCGGAATCAGAGAGCCTGGTTTCAAATGTTTCTGATGGTTCTTGCCATGAGCTGGGTTCATATGATTTACCTTCCCTTGGTCTCCCCTTATCTGCTAAAATAAGAAAAGGAGGTTGAAATATATGTTATTACAGATGACCTTGTTTGCCTCAGTTCTTCATCTGAATGAACAAAAAACAAGAACAAAAAACATGAGCTGGAGAAGTGATTTTCCAAGAAAAGCTCCAAATGGATTCACAAAGAGCCAGATGTTATTGAACAACAGCAGCAACAACAAAAAGTGTTTATATTTAGATGACTTTATGCTCTATTATGACTGATTATATTATATATGCAGTTATATATGTCTGATGATTAAATGTTGCCTATGACTACCAAAAATTACAACATACTTTGGAATTGGGAGCATAAATTTTTCTTTAACTTCTAAAACATGTAATTATTTTATACTGTAAAGTTTTCAATAGCATACTAAATATGATGCAAAACATTGGAGAAAGAAAAAAAATTAATTGATGTGATTCTGCCCTCCAGTGGCTATAACCTTGTACAGCCTATGCTAATCATTTACATTGTTCAACAAAGTTATACAGATCCATCAAGGATCTGTGAAGGATTAAAAATTCCTTCATTGTAGTAGACAGGTAGAGGTCTCTCTTATTGTTGAAGTTCTTAGGAATGGATATTCCAATCTCCCCCCAAAAAAATTATTCTATGTTTGTAATTTCTTGTAACCAAGTCATTGATATATACATGTCCATATCTATGTGCATATATGATATTCATATAAATATTAAGATCAAGTAACAAACACTTACTAAGCACCTACTATGTCCCAGAAATATAGGGACTAGGGGTACAAATAAAAAAAAATAAATAAACTTCCTCCACTAGAGATATTTGGAATCATATGATGCATATTTTAAAGGTTGTATGATTTTATCATTGCCCTTACTTCCTCTTATTGACAAGAAGCAGAACTTTCCAGATTTTACCTCATGTTCGTTAAGGTTGTAATGGCCAAAATTTCATTACCTAAAGGTAGATTTTGGGTAATGGGCTTACCTTAGATTTTCTACTTCAAATTTTGAGAACATAGAATGTGTTACACAATTCAAAGTTAAGAATTGTTTTCCCTTCTTCTAGAACACATGAATAGGTTAACTCTAAATAAATTTTCAGTTGGATTTTGAAAATAAAATCTGTTCACTAGTGGTGAGGTGAGGTGCAACGTAGTAAAATGTGGTTAAAGATGTCTTGCCAGTACTGAGATATTTCCCAATACATGAAAATGGGAAAATAATATGTATTGATTGATTATTAAAATTCAATAAGAATCGAGAGAGAAAGAGAAAGAGAGAAAGGAGCCATCTGTACCCAGAGAGAGGAATATGGAAACTGAGTGTGGATCACAGCATAGTATTTTCACTATTTTTGTTGTTGTTTGCTTGCATTTTGTTTTCTTTCTCATTTTTTTTCCTTTTTGATCTGATTTTTCTTGTATAGCATAATAATTATGGAAATATGCATAGAAGAATTGTACATGTTTACCATATACTGAATTACTTGTTATCCAGGGGAGGGGGTAGGAGGAAGGAAGGGAAATAAATTTGGAACACATGGTTTTTCAAGGGCAAATGTGGAAAATTATCTATGCATGTGCTTTGAAAGTAAAAGTTTTAATAAAAAAAGAAAAAGAAACATTATCTAGAAAACATACTGATAATTCCAGGGAATCTGTTGATCCTAAACTCTTCAATCAACCATTTGAGCTCTATTAGTCATTATTCCCCATTGATACATATTTCTTTCTAGTTGAACTGGTCTTAAAAACAAAAACAACCACAACAAAAAACTACTCTACAAACATAGAACTCAAATTCTTACCTCATGCCTTTGTCCTAGCAGCCTTCACACTTGGAACGATTTCCCTTCATTCCCCCACCTCTTAGATTTCCTACTGTTGTTCCAAACTCCCTCAAGGGCTAACTTTTACATGAACTGCTTCCTGATTCCCTGGATGCTAAGGCCTTTCTATATATGTGTGTTTGTATGTGTGTGAGCGTGCACATGTGTGTATGTACTCATCCCACAGAAAATTGATACAAATATATAACTATGTCAATATATGGTGATAATACATATAGGTATTTATATAGTATAATTTTGTCTCTATTAATTGTATGAATATATCAATAGATATCCGCATAGATATCTATTAACAGATATCTTTATAATATATACAAATCTATACTCAGATATAGATTATCTGAATATAGAGTCTATAAAATCTAGTTGTCAAACAAAACATATTTTTTAATCACTTACTATCCTGCCACTAACTATTGTGCTAAATGGTATCTGTCCAAAGATAAAAGTAAAGGCCTTCCTGACTTCAACAAACTTACATTTTAATGTGGAAAACAGAATTATTTTATGGATAGGAATAGAAACTCAACTCATAATTTCAGGTAACCAATTTCAAGATCCCTCCCTAACTATTGCATCATTTTATTTTTTTTGTATATGTGTATAAATTATATACAAAATAAATATAATGTGATTATGGGAGAGTTATTGGCAGGGTAGGATAAGTAGAATCAAGGATCATGTGAAAGGTTACATTTGAGATGAGTTTTGAAAGAAACCAAGAATTTCAAGAGGAGGAAGTAAGACAGAAGTACATTCCAAGCATGATTAATGAGCATTATAAAGGTACTGAGATGAGCTGGTTGAATATTATATTTGAGGAATGGGCCAGTATGGAAAGTATTGGAATACTGGAAGTATAAGGTTGGAACAGTAAGAAGGGTAGGCTGTTTCAAATGCTAGACAGAAGAGATTATATTTGATCTTTGTATTATCATTATCCTTACACCTTCTATTTTTAAAGTTATCATCATACTCTCAGATCTCCTAAGTGAAAATAAACATTAGAGATATGAAAAAGAAATGTCTATATTTTAAAAGGTTAGCGATAACCTGAACTAGAATACCAAACTTTGAAACGTTTATCCTAAAGAATATTTGTTTTCTCTTCTGGAGTTTGTCATAGTGAAAATCCCATTTTTGAAATGTTTAATGCACATAATTCCTATATATTTATATAGAATGGATTGTTATGTCATGATGCATAATTTGCTTTCCTATTTTGTATTTCTTTTTAATAAACCTATAAGGATAAAGGTATCTGAATAATATTTCAGAAAGAGAATTAATATGTAAGTACAACTGAGTAGAACCCAGAGAACTGTCCCATTCATTTCTGTTTAAATCAGAACCAAAGTTTAGAGAAAAGCACATTAACTTAATCAAGCCAGCCACAGAAATCAATTTATCTTTTAATATAATGTTTATTAATATTGTTTCAGTTACAATACAAAGAAGTTAAAACAGGAAGCCATCAACTTCTCAAAAGAAAAACAACATAAATTATATTACATTTCCCTTTTTTTAGTCAATAATCTTTTTATTTTAAATAAGTCATTGATTTGAATCTGAACTTGATTTGAATTTTGCTTAATGGTGAAATAAAGTTGCTCTTGAGGTATCATTGGAACTGATATATTTTTCTCAGTATTTATTGACACTGAGACAATCTGCTCTTTCAGTTAGCACTGCACTTTAAAAGGACTTTGGTATAGTCATCAAATTCATCCTTAAATACATTTGATGGTTAGAACTCATTAATTCAATATGTTTGCCTCAGTCATCCAGTAACCATTACACGTGAGCAAGTGTTTGCAAAATTCAACTTTTCACTACTTCCTATTCTGAGGATAGCAGAATAGAAATTTGGTTCCCTGGGAATCAGTCAAGATTTTTCCTGGAAAATTGTCTTGATGGTAAAAATTCTCTTCCAGTTAAATCATTTTTATTACTGGCAAGATATTGAACTGTCTTTCAACATCTTATGTAGCTAAGTGTTTATTGCCAGAGAAGTTTCTTTAATAGATAAACTAAGTTACTTTTAGTATTTTGAAATCCATGCTTTTTTAAATTGGATTAGATAAAGGCTAAAGATTACCAAATCTTACTTGTACCTGTCCAAGAATACTTCCACGACATTGTACCCTATAACTGGCCATTACGGAATCACTCCCATTTTTTGGATAAGATGCTAAATTTTTTTTAAAATAAATACTATTCTCTATTTGCTTGCTACATGAGCAAAGTATTATATAATGTTACAAATAAAGAGATAAATATACTAATCAAACCAAAGTGATGAAATTAATGGAAACTGCATAGGTTTCTCCTTATATATGTAGTATATACAATACAATGAAGTTACAAAATCAATAAATCAATTAAATGAATAACTAGTGTAAAATGCATTGTGCCTATTTCTACTTATTCAAATGGAAGAAATGTAATTGACTCGTTTTAAAGAATAATTGTATAACATTGGTTACTATTTTCTCAGGCTACATATAGGAAATGTTTATACATAATCAGTCCCCTTAGGAAGTTCATTTGAAGAAAAACAGCAAAAATTATTATTTCACTAAAAGGCACATGTGCTAAAAGTTAGAAAAATAGAAGTTCATACTATTTCCACTAAATAAGTAGAATATGTTTGTCTGCAAGGCACTGAATTAGCTTTTAAAACTTACACATATTTTTTTTCTGGGAAACAAACACAATATTTAAATAGGCTGCTGAATGGGTACCCTTAAGTAAGCTAGCTCGCTGCTCAGGATCTATTTCCCTACACTTTAATCAGATGATGGCTTCTAAGGAAGCATTACATGGTGTGATTGATGGCTACCACAATTATTTCTGCTTTGGTTAAAAACTTAGGAAGGCTACCCAGCATGATTACTCCTAAGACTAGGGAATATAGACTCACAGGGATAGGAAATAGATTTGTGATTTAATTGCTATCAGGACTGTTTGAAAGAGAAAAAAACTGCCTTCACTAGTATACATTGGTACATTCTCTGCAACTCCATGATCCAGTAGCATTGATCTCCTTGCTATTCTTTATCTAAAATAATCTATCTCCTGATAGATGACTGTTTCCTGTGTCTAGAAGATTCACTTTCCACTTTTCTGTTTCCTAACCTCCCTGGAGTTTTTCACGTTAGCTAAAATGTCACCTTCTGCTAGAATTTTTCCCAATTCTCCTTAATTTTAATGCTTTCTCTCCGACATTTTCTTACCACCCCTTTATGTTCGATATATCATACTTCTACATAGTTATTTGCATCTTGCCTCTTTCATTAAACTAAGATTTCCTAGAACTAAGGAGCTATTTTTTTTTTTTTGCTATTGTTGTTAGTTTTGCTTAATTAAAATTTTACTTTTTTTTATTTCTTCAAGACTGACAACAGTGCCAGGTCATAGTAGGCACTTAAATGCCAGTTTATTCATTGATTGCAACTTAAAGTCTTTAAGCACTGGAAAGTGAATTGATTTACCAAGGGTCACAGAGGCAGTATGTCTTAAGTGAGAAGACAATTAAGTGAGATCTTTCTGGTTAGCTTTCTATCCACTATACAACATTGTCTATTTGGGGACAACTTCATGTAAGAAACCAGCCATGGAAATAGTTGATCACAGAGGATCGAAACTGAATATATTACGTGCATCATATAAGAGCCAATCGAAAATTCAAAATTAATATCCTACAAAGAGAAAAAAAAAAAGAACTCAACTAAAATCCTACTCATCATAACCTGTAGAAGGCTCTGGATTTTTATAGACTACTTCATAGGATATAACTCTAGTAAATCTTATTAAGAGGGAAAGATTTTGAATATAGTAATAAGACTAAGTAGAACATGCGCTGGGTATGCTGGCATGCTTACACAAATCCAGATAATGTTCTATTAATACCTCAAAGCAAGGATTCAGTGATAAATAGTGCTTATCATCAGAAGATTAGTCTTGCTAAGTATAGAGTCCCATCACCAGAATGTTACTCATTAGGAATTGGTTTGTTTGTTGTTGGCCATGGACAGCTTAAAGAACTTAGAAGGGGTTGTTTTCTGTATCCACATCAGACTTACCCATACTGATGAAATCATGTATTATTCAAATGATTTAAAAAATTAAAATAAAAATGTTAGGTTCATGTTCTACATAATTATATATATATATATATATATATATATATATATACACACACACACACACACACACATATATATGTATGTATACATACACATACACATACACACAAATGTACACACCCCACACATGCATATATATATATGTATATATATTTTAAATTAAAGTAATTATATATATATATATATATATATATATATATATATATATATATATATATATATTCCAAATATTTGTGTTATGTGAAATTGGCCAAATTAGTCTCAAATAATTCTCATTCAATTCTGAATAAAATCTCTCAATTTAGTTTCTAATCAAAACTGACAGTTAAAAAATATTTGACCTTTAAAGAGTGTTCTAGTGCCCTGCATTTCCCATAATTTCTCTGTTTAAAGAATCTAGTTCACAACACAAAAGGCTATTTTTAAATGTCATTAATGTGTCCTATTTTAGAGTTCAAAGATATTTCAGGAGCTAAAATTTATGAAACCAAAGGCATTAAATGAAGTCACACACTTCCCTACATTCTTATTAGACACCACAGTAAGTTCAGTTATTTATGATGCCAAAAACAATACAGGTAGTGCTTGAGCAAAAGATTGCATGTTTCAGCATTTGGGCACCAAGCCAATGCAATATCATTCTAACTCTTATTGTAAGTCAGTTAAAACTTGTCCAGAATGCATCAGAACACACAGCATATATTCCTTTATCTCATGAAAAAAATCACAAAAGCAAAGCACATTTAGAAGCCGCAATTAAAAGAGCCCACAGTCTTTCAAGTTTTCTTTGATGATTATATCTGTCACTGCATCAAAAACAAACTTGACATTTTGAGTGTCAGTAGCACAGGTCATGTGAGAATAGATCTCCTTATCTTCCTTTTTTAAATTCAGGTCAAGGAACTGGTTCTTGATATAGTTCCCTGCATCTTCAAATGTATTTGGTCCTAAATTGAAAAAGACAGAAATAATCAACACATTGGATAAGAAAAACTTCAAATACTGAGGACTTCAAAGAAAGAACTAATAGTTATTTCACACTCAAAATTATAAATAATGCCATCAAACATCCTTTTCTTTAATTAAATCCCTTTTAAAAATTAAATCTTGCTGTTGGCACATATAGTGATTAAAATATAGCAGATATGCACCATCTTTAGTGGCCATGACTTAACTAAACCTTGGAAAGGTTGTCATTGATTAATCATTTTCTATATGGATGAAAGAAAAACTAATACACTCAAAAAAAAAAAATGAACACTATATGGCAGTAGGTGATCACAGTCTAAAAAATGTTTGGAGGATACAAGCTATAGGAATTCAGAGGAAGAGGAAAATGAGTGAGGCCAAAGTAAACATAAGGGGTTTAAGTAGGAGATGAGAATTAAAATGGATTTTAAAGGATGTGCAGAATTTGGGTATCTATTGAGTAGGCATTAGCAGCAAATGAAACAACATGAAAAAGGACAAAATAACTATAGGGAACAGTGAAAAGACTGGTCTGAGTAAAATAGAATCTTTATCTTGGAGTGTAATTACAGGTAAAGGTAGATGTTAGGGAGGGAACAGATTATAGAAGATCTTAGAAGTTAAACAGAACTTAATGGGATTGGCAATAGGAAGCCACTTTAGGTTTTTGAGTAGATGAATAACTGTGAAAATACTATTTTAAAATATTAGTCTAATAGCAATGCATAAGGTTTATTTGTCAGGAAATCTGATTTCCTTTAAAATAGGCCAAGAAACTTATTTTATTTGTCTTTAAAAGTCAAATTTTATTTAGCAGAAACAACACAAAATAGGATAAGGCTATTGGGATTTGCCTCTGGGAATTGTATTTTTTTTCATCTTTTCTGACTTGGTAGAAAATATCTATATCATTTTTCAAACAAGCCAACAATGAGCAATCATAACTGTGATTGTTTAATTATATGCACTATATAGTTCTAAAGTTGATATTTAATTTTTATGCCTTTCCCAGAGAGCATGATTTCTGAATAAGGATGACTGATATTCAAGTGTCACTTCTGACTTATTCACTGAATGTGTATGTACTGTACCTGGGAAAGTCAATGACTATTTTCTGCCTAAGCTTTTAAATCTCTAAAATAAAGGAGTTGGATTCAGTTTTCTCTAAGGTCCCTTCCATGCTTAAATCTATCATTCTAAGATATATCTACATAGGTTTGTTGAAACCAAAATATTCTCCTGGTACTTAGCAAATTATTCTTCATGTAATAAATGTTCATTGCAATTTAATAATTTCAATGACTAAAGTAATTTTTAATCACAAATTAACAAATATCTTTGAGATAAATTGCCTTGTTCACTGTGATATCTATGTTTACCCAGGTTTTAGAGCAGAAGCTACTGAAATAGTATTTGAATTTTAATCATGATCATATTACCTTCTTTATGACCCCATATAAAATTTTCTTGGCAAATTTACTAGAATTGCTTGTTCTCTTCCCACCTCACTTTACAGATAAGTAAACTGAGGCAAACCACATTCAGTGACTTGCCATTTAGGTGGCACAGCGGTAGAGGACTGGACTTGGAATGAAACTCATGTTTGTAAGCTCAAATCCAGCCCCAGACATTTGTTGTGTGACCCTGTGTAAGTCACTTAACCCAATTAGCCTCAGTTTCTTTATCTGTAAAATGAGTTGGAGAAATTTCAATTGTTTTGGAGGAAACCCCAAATAGGATCACAAAGACTTCAACATAACTGAAAAGGACTGAACAATAGCGAAACATCTTTCCCTCACTTGTAAGATTATAGTGAACTTGGGCCTCTGAAAATGGATTTTTTGGATTTTTTGTTTGTTTAATTAACAACTTATTCAGAATAAATATTGGAAATTGTAGAGTTTTAAAGAAACATGTATTGAATTAGAAATACACTCTGTCCTCTGGTAAATCAGTTTTCTTTTCAGAGAACCCCAAAATGTCTGATATTTAAAGATTCCTTTAGAGAAAGATTAGTTATAATGCAAGATGTTCCTTAGCCTTTTCTACACTATATAGTGTTTCAATGCTGTATATATAGTAGTATGAAAATTTATATTTCCACTTACTCAGTATCAATGCCTCAGCAGTATTATTTTCCTGTTCATTCAATAGCAGGTTTTTTTTTTTTCCATTGTATACAACCTGGCTTCTTAAGTTATGGGTCATAACCTAATAAGGAGTTTCATAACTGATTGTGGAGTCATGAAATTATGATTTATTATCAGTAAATGTTGATTTGTATGCCTATTTTATGCCCATGATTGTATAAAAAATCTCCAATGCAAAAAAGGAGTTATGAGTGGAAAAAAGTTTAAGAAGCCTTAATATAGAGTATAGAAACATAAGTTGGCCTGAAATTCACTTTTTCTTTTTATGCTTGTATGATAAACAACATCATCCTGAGAATCACTATTAACACAAAGATTTATACATATTAAGATATATTCAAGGGATCTAGATGTGTGGATATTGAATGAATGGCTATAGGATTTGCATAACAAATCTTACCAGTGTATTCTGGAAAACAGATACTAAGATGAACCTTAGAGACTTTTTCTTGAAAGAGATCCTTTTTGTTGAGAAATAGGACAATGGAAGTAGTAGCAAAGTACTTGTGGTTACAGATGCTGTTGAACAGGTGAAGGCTTTCATGCATTCGGTTCTATTAAATAGAGATAATAAGAATAGTAAATAGACATAATCCATTTTCTACAAAGGATCTTATTTACTTTGGTATAATAAACAAGGAGATTAAAAGAATGTTTATATTTTAAAGATCAACACTGGGTAAAGAAATCTAATATATATCATACCATTGTGATACAGAATAATTTCTTTTTTAAATTTTAATCAAATTAAATCATATTTTATATCTGGACTCACCACTTCCTCATCTTCCACCAGGACCATATCATAAGCACTTAGTGCTGCACAGAATATAATACATGTAACTCCTTCAAAGCAGTGAATCCATTTCTTTCTCTCTGATCTCTGTCCACCTACATCAAACATCCTTAAAAAAAAAAATCTCAAATAATGAGTACAATCAGTACACTTCAAAATTTAAAGAAAATTAAGTTTACAACATGACTTTCATGGGAGAAAAAGTAAAATTAAGGCAAAAAGATAAGAAATGGCCCAATGGGTAGAACTATGGATCTGGAGTTAGGAAGACCTGAATTCAAATGTGACCTCAAACACTTCCTAGCTCTGTAGTCATAGGCAAATTATTTCTCCTCTGTATGCTTCATTGTCTACAACTGTAAAATGGGAATAATAATAGGACCTACCTCATAGATTTGTTTTGATAATGAAATGAGATAAAATTTGTAAAGCAATTGGTATATTACCTGGCATATAACAAGCACTTAATTAATACTTACCTCACCCATCCTTTTTCCTTTATTAACAACACAGTAAATAATAATTTTTTTTCTTTTAATGTATGGCTTATTTTAGCACTGTTTATACCTATAGGCAAAGGCAAAGGAATGGGAGTTGAGATGGTCCTGGTTTCTCCTTTTTCTCTTTCCACTTTAACCTAGTAGATAACAAAACACTCATTTGGGAGCTAAGAAGATCTACCTCAGAATCTGAGCTTTACCACTAACTTCCTACTTGATCTTGTACAAATAAGTTCACCTTTCTAAAACTCCATTTCCTTATCTGTATATAATATACAAGATGAAGTGTTTGGACTATATGATTAGAAAGATAGATAAATATAGATAGGTAGAATTGCATTCACATACATAGAAAGAATCATTATTAAGTACTTGCTACTTAGTACAGTACCAGACACTGCCCTAAGTAGTTTTAGGATTAAAAAAAAAAAAAAATTACAACAAGCTTTCAAGAGCTTTGCATTCTAACAGGGAAGAATAATGTTTAAAAGGAACTTTCAAAGGGAACTGGGCTGCAAGGTGATAAAACTGGTTGAAAATGGTATGAAAATCTGAGTCCCCTGTAACATTAAGCAAAAACCTGGCCAATCATCACATAGGGATCTAGGAGCTACAGTTCAGGCTGCTGTCAGAGAAGTGGGGAGGTGATAAGACAGAGTTTGTGGGTCAGAAAGTATCCTTTTGATTTACAATACTCTGATAATATGATTTGAGTTCATGATCTTCCAGATTTAGATTCAGCAAAATGAGTTATCAACATAACGTTGGATGATTTAGCTTATGAATGAGACTGAGAATAGTGCTACTATTCTCTACTATGAACATTGGAAAATGAATTTAGCAAAGGACAGAGAATTATTATTCTTAATAAAAATCCATCATTAATCAGTGAAAGCACTAATTTAAATTAAATATCTTCATAAATAAATTGTCATTTTTAAAAGAAATCATTAATTAATTAAAATGATTATTTGATATCATAGAAAAAAAAAAGAGTTTGGCTTTGAATTCTTCATATTAGGTCACATAATGACCTTAAGTTGATGATTGAAGGGATCACAGGATCATAAACTTAGAGAATCCTTTATTCTACAGATTAGGAAACTGAGGCCAAAGAAGGATAAGTGACTTGACACATAGGCCTATCTGGTTCCAGAGTTAAGATTCTTTAGGCCAGCCAGTTCCTGTATAGAAGTCTCCTAACAAAATCCATAGGAAATAATCATTTAGTCTGTTCTTGAAGTGTTCTAGAATTCTGTTGAGGAGAAACTAACTATATCCCAATGCATGCCCTGCTTCATTCTTAAGACTTCTAAATGTTGGGAATACTCCCTTAAATCAAAATAAATTTGATGTTTTTCAATTTCTATCCATTGCTTCTGGTTCTTCCCTTAGTAGAATAAGGATAATCTCTCCTCTGCAAGGGTCATTCAGGTATTTGCTACCATACTTCTATTGGATCTTATTTTTCACCAGGTAAACATTCCCAAATCCATCAATATTTCTTTATATGACACTCTCTTCATTTTCCTCACTATCCTGATTGCTCTGTCCTAGACCCACTCTATTTTTTTAACCTTCTTTCTACAACATGGTGGCCATAAATGAATGAAATATTCCATATATCTTTTGATCAGGGCAGAGCATGGCAGGACAATTACCTTTCTCTTTTAGGCTGCTATGCTGCTATAAGTGGCTCAGTTTTTGTGCCTCTTCTTTTATTGATTAAGGGAATCTTTTAAAGAGCTGCTTACACTGTAAAGGAAGCTACTAATGCAGTAAATTGACTTAAGAATCTGGCAACAATTATCATTTAAAATTACCTCTGTAACTCTTCATAGTGTTTTTTGTGCCTGAGCAGTATTTAGGGAATGTTGTCAATGAATGAAATGGAAAACTCTCTAGTTTTCTTATGACACAGATCCCCTACCAGTGGCAGAATATTTACTGGTAGATGTCATAGTCTGTTGCTTCTGTGACATTCTGTTCTTAGCCATACCCTAGCCTCCATATGGGGGTAGGATTGGATTTCCATTGAAACACGAACACAGCAAATCTTGGCATTCCCTTCTGTTCCCTCCTCTTCCTTCATTTTGCTCATGTACTTTAATATCATTAACTTTTATCAAACCCTTCCCTCTAATCCCCTTATTACAGTGACATCAAGACATTAGAGAAATGAAAGTTAATTGCTTCTTACAGAAAAGTTGGGGTTGGGTTTACTTGTGTGACCATGGGCACTCAAATTTTTTCCCTCTAGTTCAATTTATCATCAAGCTTTTACTGAGAACTCATTGTCCTACAGGTACTGTGATAAACACAAGGGATACCAAAAGAGAGAGAGAGAGAGAGAGAGAGAGAAAGAGAGAGAGAAACAAGCCTTTCTTTTCAGGGAAGTTAAACTCTATTGGAGGAAATAGCATGTGCTTGAGAGTATATACAAAAATATATTGATTAGCTGCCTTAATGGAATGTATTGTGCCTTCCAACTCTGAAATTTCCCATTTCTATTATTCCAGCAGTTGATAATGCTATTGAATATTCATGACATTTGGGTTCAAAATCTATCTCTGACATTTACTACCTGTGTTACCATGAGCAAGTCATTTAGGCCCCAGAACCATTTGTTCAATATATTTATAGAGAAAGGGTTGAACTAGATGGTTTTCATGAAGATACTTTTGAGGTATAAATTTAAGACCCTACAAAACACTAAACAACAGAAATTTAGTCATATTTTTTCTAGTATCCATTTTATATGAATATTTTCCATATATACTAATGGACCTACCAACGGCAAAGACAATTTAATAAAAATCAATTTAATCTATTAAGAACGTGTGGAAGAGAAGTAATATGTTGTAGCAGCCATTTATAAGTACAGTGGCTATGGACAGTGTCATAATTATTACATGCAGCACAGAGCCATTCTCTATAGACAGTTCTCAGTCATACACACATACATACACATACACAGCCACACTAATATATGCATATGCCAGATGTTCATTTGTTTGTTTTTTCTTCTTGTAGAATGAAAGAAAAAATATGAGTGATTGATTCCTAAGGTTTTGTTCCCAGTGATAAAACAACTAATGGAATACAAATATCTCCATATTCTATGACTAATGGTTATTAAGCTAAGAACCAATTTTCTGTGCACACAGATTGATGTGGGTGGCTGGGTTCATGGGTTCATATTATAGTGGATATACGATCTTAAGTCTCAGTCTCTCTCTTGCTCTCTCTCTCGCTCTCGCTCTCTCACTCTCTATACTATTTTCTCTTATAGAATTGAAATGTAAGTCTGACTGAGAACATGAGTTATTGATTTTTAACCAGAACTTTACAAGTTTTCATTTTTCCCTCTTCCAGATAAAAATGTTTGTTCTTTTCATTGCAGAAACACCATTTTTACCATAGTTTTTCATGAATGATACTTTATTAAGCCTAAAATCTGTCTTTAAAAAGTATGCATCATAAATCAAAGGTTCCCAACAAAAATCTAGATATAGATTAACTGTACAGGCTTTTAGGTAACAGCTGAGCATGAATTAGTTGCTAAAACACTCAAATGAAGAACATGGCACAGGAGTTTATGGTTTTATATTAAACAGTTGGCTAAGCAATAGAGTTTTATGGTTTTATGTCAAACATTTGGATAAAGGGTTATCTACACACCAGGATTATTGTGCCTCTACAGTAGTAAATATTATTTCAAGATATGCAGTCCCAAATGATGCTTCCTAAAATGTCACATAACATAGGAAAAATAATTAAAACCCCTGAGACTTTTAGATGTCTCCTTTGTATATTTTATTCATCAAATTCAATCATTTTTTTCTTCTTTTATCATAAGCACTACTATTGAAAACTGCAGTTATTCAATCATGTAATATTTGAGAAGTATTAAATATGTTCAAGGAATTGTGCTAAGCTCTTGGGTTTTAAAAAAAAGCAAAAGCAATTTTTTCAAAAAGTTACTACACTCAAGGAATCTAATGGAGAAAACAATATGTGAACAATTGTGTTTACAAAGAGAAAAATAAAGTATAATTTGGGGGATAGTATTGCAGTGCATAGATATATATGTACATATATACATATAACATGTATATATAAGTATATGTGTATATAAAAACATAAGTACTCTCTGTATGTATGTATTTCTCATTCATAAAAATTTATTACACAACTGAAGACTCATGACTGTTCTAGATGACATACAGAAGTGGGATACAATAAAATCTAGTGTATGCCTATTGGTTATGCTGTTCAAATATTAAACAAGAATAGGTGATTTTATAAAGTTCTCTATTTTTCCAATCAACACCTAGTTTTTGTAAGAGGAAGAGAAACCTGGCCAGCAATAAGATGACTCAAATACTCTTTTCTTTTAGAAAACTAACCATTTTCCTATGCAACACAATTTGGATTAGATAGGTTAGTATCAAGAAAGCTATGTAAATCTTTAAAATTATATACTTTGGCACTTGCCTGCCAAGATTCACAAGAATATTCAGAGGAAAATGTATCTTCCTCAAAATTCTATGTGATGATTGGCTATCCTTTTGGTAAACTTAGGAATTCTTATTAATAGAGAATAACTCTCATTTTTTCTAAGTTTGAGAAATAAATTACAACTCATTTCCATATGAAGTAACAGCTTCAGACCACATGTTAAAATAGAATTTAGATAAATAGGATTTAATTTACTAGTATTTTTAGCATGGCATTCTTTCATCAAAAGATAAGAAGTAAGTCTTAGAATTTAGGCTAGATCAGTATTAATTTTATTTTTGTCTTAAATCATTTTGTCTAATTGTTCAATGGGCAATGCATTTGATGCAATATCTTATATATCCAATGAAGGATTAAAGTAATTTGTCAAAATAGTAAATGACTATAGTAATCTAGTGTTTGACAAATCTAAAGATCCCAGCTTTGGGGATAAAAACTCACTATTTGCCAAAAGCTTCTGGGAAAATTGGAAAATAGTATGGCAGAAACTAGGCATTGACTCACACTAATTCCATTTATCAAGATAAGGTCAAAATGGGATCATGATTTAGATATAAAGAGTGATATTATAAGGAAATATTATATTTCCTTATATATATAAGGAAATATAATATTTCCTTATAATATAAGGAAATTAGAAGAACAAAGGATAGTTTACCTCTCAGGTATGTGAAGAAGAAAGGAATTTGTGGCCAAAGAAGAACTAGAATTCATTATTGAACCAAAAAAAAAAAAAAATAGATAACTTTAATTATATTAAGTTAAAAAGGTTTTGTACAAACAAAACTGATGCAGACAAGATTAGAAGGGAAGCAATAAACTGGGAAAACATTTTTTTTTACATTCAAAAGTTCTGATAAGGGCCTCATTTCTAAACTATATAGAGAATTGACTCAAATTTTTAAGAATTCAAGCCATTCTCCAATTGATAAATGGTCAAAAGATTTGAATAGACAATTTTCAGATGAAGAAATTAAAATTTCTAGTCATATGAAAAGGTGCTCTAAATCACTATTGATCAGAGAAATTCAAATCTAAGGTATGACTACACACCTCTCAAATTGGCTAAGATGACAGAGAAAGAAAATGTTGGAGGAATGTGGGAAAACTGGGACACTAATACATTGTTGGTAGAGTTGTGAACTTATGCAACCATTCTGGAGAGCAATTTGGAACTATGCCCAAAGGGCTATCTAACTGTGCATACCCTTTAATCCAGCAGTGTTTCTACTGGGTTTATAACCCATAGAGATCTTAAAGAAAGGGACCCACATATGCGAAAATGTTTGTGGCAGTCCTTTTTGTAGTGGCAAGAAACTAGAAACTGAGTGGCTGCCCATCAGTTGGAGAATGGCCGATTAAGTTATGGTATGTGAATGCTAAGGAATATTATTGTTCTGTAAGAAATGGTCAACAGCATGATTTCAAAGAGGCCCAGAGAGACTTACACGAATGAACTGATGCTAAATGAAATGAGCAGAACCAGATCATTGTACACAGCAACAAGAAGATTATATAATGATTAGTTTTGATGGACTTGGCTCTTTTCAACAAGATGATCCAGGCCAGTTCCAATGATCTTGTGATGAAGAGAGCCATCTACATCCAGAGAGAGGGCTGTAGGAACTGAGTGTGGATCATAATATAGGATTTTTTTTTGTTGTTTCTTTGTTTGCTTGCATTTTATTTTCTTTCTCGGTTTTTTTCCTTTTTGATTTGATTTTTCTTGTGCAGCATAGTTGTATAAATGTGTAGGTATATATTGGATTTAGAATGTTGTTGTTGTTGTTGTTGTTGTTTTTTTACCATATTTAACATATATTAGATTACTTGCCATCTAGGGGAGGAGGTAGAGGGAAGGGGAGAAATTGGAACACAAGGTTTTGCAAGGGTTAACATTAAAAAATGATCCATGCATATGCTTTGAAAATTAAAAGGCTTTAATAAAAATAAATAATAAAGTAATTTGTCTGACTCTTTGTTAAATTTCATGGGTTTTAGGAGCATCCTGATATTGAGAATTCCATTTTCTTCCATTTATCTTATAATATCCTGGAATTACCCTGAAAATCTTGCTCCAAATGGGTCATATAATTTGGAACTCATTTTTTTTTATTCTAATTTCTTAATAAATGAATTCAGACACAAAACCATCAATTTGTTCTTGTTTTTGTTGTTCAGTTTTGTCTGACTCTGTGGCACCATTTGGGTTTTTTGGGCAAAGATACTGGAATGATTTGCCATATCTTTCTTCATTTAACTTTATAAATTAAGAAATTGAGGCAAAAAGGTTTAAGAGACTTAGGTCTTCCTGACTCTAGGCCTAGTGCTCTATCTACTCTGCCATTTAGCTGCCATCAATTAAATGTGTATAAAACAAAATTTCGATATAGTATGGTCCCCCTTCTCTGTTAATCTTCCTTCCCTGCAATGACTTAGTAATAACAGCTGTCAAAAGTTTAAGATCAGCCTTAATAATAATGGAAAGATGGAAATGTACAGAAGTTCTTGTGCCAGCAAAATCCACCATTTAATGCTGTAATGGCAAGTTCAATTTCCCCAAAATTTTTCTACTAACGGTTCTTGTCTTGGCCACTATAACAATATAACATGTTCAGGGTTGATGTTTTATCGATAACCATAAATGGTATATTTTATATATATTTCTATCTCTGTCTCTAGCTCTCTGTCCTCTGTCGATAGATAGATAGATAGATAGATAGATAGATAGATAGATAGACTCTCTCTCCTCTCTATACATTTATACATACATATAAAGGTATGTATATGTATATGCATCAGGTTTCTCCTCCTTACCCCCCTCTCTTCCTTCCCTCCATCCCTCCTTCCATACTTTCCTCCCTTCTCCTTTCTCTCTCCCCTGTCTCTCCACTTCTTTCCCTTCCTCCCTCCCACTCTTTTTTTCTCTCTCAAAGAAACCTTAGGAGGCATCTCACCAAAGTCTCACAATTTATAGAAAGCTAACTGAAGGCTAGCTAAAAGTGTGTGCCTAATGAGACCAAATTTGGTTATCCTGAATTTCTATAACTCTGTGAGATAGTTTTATAGAAAACCAACCACTTTTCCTAGGAACATCCAGAGGAACTGAGCTGGCCAAATCTGTTTGTTCTGCGACTGTAGGGCTAACATTTAACTGGTCTTAGCATTTTTCCCCTGCTCTTTTTTATACACCTAGGATTACAGGAAAAAATCATTTATAATCCCAAGGGACTCTTTTATTCCCTTTATTTTACACTTGTACAAAATAAGTTCCAAAGAAGTTAAGTGATTTGCCTAAGAATACACAGGTAGGAAGTTAACTTCATGATATCACTTTCACTGTATTTTCTACTCTTATGTAATTGGGTATCATAATAGAACTGGGAAGTGAGTAGGAGGAATGTTGGGAAAAATACTACAATTGGACTGTTATAAAAAAAGAATTAATGCTAAGTTACTACTATTTTAAAATAAAAGAAACATTGAAGACCAGAGAAAATCTATATTTTATAAAAATTATCTTTGTCCTCCCATGTATTTATAGAATATAGATGTGTGTGTATGTGTATATACATGTGTCTTTCTCTCTCTCTTTGTATATATACATGTATATATATGTATATGTAGGTAAGTAGGTATATACATTCATATATGATGAAAGGATAAAGGAGTTAATAGAGAAATTAATTTTAAAAAATATATCCATGTTACATAAATTAATATTTACATTATGTAAAAGAAACATTTTTTAAATTAGACTAACAAATAATGTGGAAAAAAAATATTATTTAATTAATTATTTCCTGAAATTGAATTAGTAATTGTAGTATTTCATTTCCTGGAATGGATGATCTTTTGTTTTAGCAGTATAAAAATGTACATCTATAACATAGATAAAATTCTGACTTATTTGTTCCAGAGAGTTTTTCCCCATTAGATTGAAAGTCAGATTTAAAATTTGACTGTATGGATAATGTTTATACTTAAAAATGATGATGACAGAAGGAAATATATCTCTCTATTTTAAATTTTTTTAGTTATATAATTTCATATGTAAACTTAATGCATCATCTTCAATAACTACTTTTCCACTAATTCAAGGCAAATGATATTTAAAATTCATAAGTTTGTAGAACTTGATATATAGTTCAGACAAATCAAACATACCACTTACAAGCTATGCAATATAATAAATAAAAATAAAATAAAACATAGGTACTATAAATATGTGGTTTTCTAAATCAATACATGGCCTACAGGAATCCTTATATTTGGTTTAGTGCCAAAATTTATATTTGAAATTGATATTACTAATTAATTCAAATGAGTAGAAAACAATACTGATTTTAAACATTTCAATATGAGGGTTTTATTACTGTAGCTCTGTAGAGAACTACCTAACAAAATGAAGCAATAACTGCCAGAATAGGGCAATTGGTGAAGCACATTTGGATGGTACATGAAATTTCCACTGCCTATTTGTAACAGCTTGTTATTCATCTGACTTGATTGAGTATGAATCTTTGTGAGCTTATAAACCATATTATCCCTGGGATTTATTTGGCAAGATACTAGATGCGTTGTCATTTCCTTCCTCCTCTTAAGGTAAAGGGAGGTGAAATGGTTTGCCCAGGGTCACACAGCTAGTGGATGTCTGAGATGTATTTGAACTCAGGTCCTCCTGTCTACAGGCTCCAAACTCTATCCATTTAATCACATAGCTAGAGTTTATAAATTGAAAAAAAAATCTCCTTTTCACTATTAATGTAATATATATAATATATATTATATATATTACATTAATAGTGAAAAGGAGATTTTTTTCTATATACATGTATGTATGTATATATATATATATAGTTTAATATTTCATGCTTAAAATGGAGAGTAATTGATTTTTTAGGGTTTATTGAAGAGAATCAGCTGGCCAAAATGGATAAATAATCTACCCAGAAGTCAATAAAAATGGGATTTAAGCCCTACCTCTGACAGGTTGACATGATTTCTTATCATCTAGACAAATCTTTATATTTCATAACAGGTTAAGATATATTTTGGTGGAGAGAGTTCCTTCACGGGGAGATCCCTATTCTAATGAAAGCATATAGTGGTGCTATCTATGTTTTTGTTTACACACACACATTATGTCTATAATTACAATGTCTACATATGCATATATTGATAATTCACAGACAGATGTTTATATATGCAAATATGTATATAGATATGTTTATCAGAATACCTGAAAAGCCCTAGTGCAATTTGAAGTTTAAATCTGTACTAAAACTTTAGGAATACATATATATGCCACTATCATTCTCACCAGAAGCACTTAGAGATTATAATCTTTGGTTAGAAGGAAATTACTTCAATATTTAATTGTATACATTAAAAATTAGATAATTGGTAGAAAATGAACTCAATGATAAAATGACCAAACACTCAATTTTTATACAAATAAACACCCACACCCACAAAATATGTATAAGATTATATTTTCTCTACACCAATGTGTATACATACATGTACACGTGCATAAATATAGATATATGCAATATATGTATACATGCCAGCATGAACACAATATTTCCTTCTCTCTCTCTCTCCCTCCCCGACTTTGACAACAATGTTCCCTCCTTATAGATCTTATAGTGATAAAAAAAAAAAAAAAGCCTTTATCTATTCCCCTCTTTGCTTCTGAATTCAAAGAGAATGCACATTCATCCTTTCATACTTGACCTACAAAAAGATTCCTGTGTGACTCTGAGAATAGTTTAAGAACTTTTGAAGTGGGTAGTAAAATACTATTAGCTCTTTGTACCCTGGAGAATACCAGGAATGCTATTACTACCATTACAACATTGGCCGGTCTCCAAACAATTGATGCATCTATGTGGAGAATTTTTATTCACATGTTAGACTGCTATTTGGCAAATTAATGCAGGAATGTAGAAGGCCATGAAATTCTTCCCACAATCCATCCCACCTCACTGGGCCAGATCCATAGTTAGATAGTAAAGGAGGAAACCTATCAGTGTGATTTGAAGAAAGCTACAAATCTCTGTATTCTCCTCCTTGTGCAAATGTCTCCCATCTGCGTATAGTGTTGCTATATTCATATGAATTCAATTGTAAGAGAAAACAAACAAACAAAAACAGATAGCCTATTCTTAAAGGGATAGAAATGAGAATGAGGTCACTAGATATTTTATAATGCATTGAATCATAAACTACACTTCTAGATTCTTCTAATTCAAAGGAAATTTAGATGACATTTAGTTCTGTTTATTGGTGGAAAGAGTTCCTATGATAATGTCTGTCCCTCAAAAGTAGCTTTTAGACTGCTATGTATTGAAGATTCAAATCCTCCCTATGACATAATGATTGGCATGTCATTGATTTTTCTGTGCCATTTGGAATCTCTCTGTAACTTTAGATTGGAGAATAGCTTTATGTATGTTAAAGCAACTTTACCAAGTACCTTGATGAACAGAATTTTCTCACTGGGAGTTCCGCTTATAGATGCAATAAAAGCACCAGTTTAAAAAAAAAAAATCTTACGGGCTACAATTCCCCAGTATTTGGTCAATGGTCTTTTCATCTTATTTTGAATCTAAAGAACTAGCTTTAAAAAAAAAAAAATTCCAGTACTAATTCTAACAACAGAATATAGACAGAAAGACAAAGATTGAAATTATCTTAATTGTATAAATATTTCATTCCTTCTTGATAAAATTTCATTATTTATTTCATTACTTTATCAAACTCTACTTTTCTGAAGTTATATTCCAGTTTTTTTTTTTTTCAGGAGATTGATTCAGATAATTTTAAATTTATTTCTCTCCATTTTCTTTGCTCTTAACATTTTTCACATTTATTTCATAATTGATTCAATTGTATTTAACCTTTTCTTGATTTTGAATAATTTTACATGGTCCCTGGAGAACTTGTTTTTAGTACTTTGAATGTCATGAGATTTTTAGAATGTCAATGAACATTTTTCTTGTATATTTAGAATTTTATTTCCCATTTCCTGGTCTATCAAGTAGAAATGCTTTGTCAGGAGGTAATAGTAATAGAAATAGATTTGACTCATTTTCATGCCAAATACATATATATGAACTCTATGAAAAACTAACTTGTCAACCTGGCAAATGCTATCATAAACAAATCAGTCTCTTCTAAATTATTTGCATGGTATGTATTTTCAAAACTAGGCAAGCAAATTTTATGTCATTACCTCAAAGAGGCAGAAAGGTAGGAATACATAGTGAGTAGAGTTCCTAGCACTTCCAACTTAAAAATGTCCTTTAAATGATTTCTCATTAAGTATATTTTGTTTTGTAAAATAGATTCAGAATTTTTATTTAACTCTAATTAACCATAGGCAAAATTTGAGTCTTCTTGTGAATTTTTCTTTCTTTTTAAAATTTTATCCATTGGAAAGCATGCTACTTGTGAAAAAGGAATTGTTTCACTTATTTTATTTGTATCCTCAGGTGCTAAAACATTACCTGAAACATAGTAGGCACTTAAGGAAAGTTTGTTGATTTTTTTTTTTATTATTTGTTTAAGAAATCAAATCTTCATCTTAAGATCAGTTAGGGTTATTTATGAATAATTATTTTGATATTATCATATCACATCAGATATGATAACAATACTTATATATCTATCAACATACCTTTGTTAAAAAAAATCCAAAAAAAAATGAAATTCATTAGAAATCTAATTTTCTTGGTATTTATAACATATAAAAATAAAGATGCAGATTATGGTAACTTTAATTGTTATCTACGTGCAAAAGTTATGTTCATATTGGAAGTCACAAAATAAAAATGGTTAAATGAGAGATAAGACCTAAAATGAATAAAGAGTTGTTAAGAGAAAGTTGTTTGATTAGTTCATTTGTATCTAACAATTTGTGATCATACTGGGATTCTTTGACAAAGATAATAGAGTGGATGTTATTTCATTCTCCAACTCATTTTACAGGTGAAGAAACTGAGATAAACAAGATTAAGTTACTTGCCTATGATCACACAGCTAGGAAGTGTCTAAAATCAGATTTGAATTAGATTAGAAGTTTTTGTGACTTAAAAGTTCAGTTTTCTATCCTCTGTACCATCTAACTGCCCCTGGTAAGAGAGTACCCAGCTGCATAAAAAGAATTCAAGTCAATAGACTCAAATAAATTAGATCACTGATTACCACCACCTCCCCCCCCCCAAAAAAAAAATTCCATTTTGGTATAGTGTCATTTGCTAGCAAGATTTTTCTTTACATCACACTTGAATGAGACAAATTAAATCTTATCATTGATTTTGTTATACCCCTTTAGGCAAGAGAACAATTCTAAATTCTTTTCAACATAATTACTCTTCAGATCCATGAAATTAACTATCATATCTTCTTAAGTCTTTTCTTCCCCAAGTTAAACACACACAATTCAAATATTGCATCATCTTGAGGGTCTTCACAGTCAGGGTCACATTTTAATAGATATTCTTCAGCTTATCAATTTCATTCCACTTTCCCCTGCCCCAATAGGGTATTCAAAACTATGGTAGATCTATCCCAGGTAGAATACATTTTTTCTAAATACTCTCCTTCTCTTAAAATAGAGTAAGATTGAAACAGCTTTTGTAGCTACAATATGACACATACTAAACTGGCAATCCACTAAAATCCTCATATCTTTTATAATTTTATTTTCCTCCACCCCATTTCACTGCCTAGAGCAACTATCCCCACATCATAGGGAGGTTGTATTCCTTAAAAATACATAAAGCCAAACTAATTTTATTTTCTCTTCTGATAGAATTTACTAGACATGATTGATCAGGGGAATTCTTTAATGGTTGAATATTAGAAAGAAAGAGAATTGATGAATAAATTTCTATTAACCAGAAAAGAGGTCTTTAATGAAGTACTAATTTCTTTTCTGCCAATCTGATCAGCATTTCTAGCTGATTTAAGTGAAGACATAGAGTAAACTCTCATTAAGTTTAAAGATAATACAAGCCAGGTTCCAAAAATATTTCATCAGTATAAAATGATAATCCAAACCTGGTAAGATAAAATTTGATTTAATTAGAGATACATGTAAAGTATTACACTTATTTTCTATAAATAATCTGTATCAATGAAGGATGGTTGAAAGACAAGTAAAAGCTCATGCAAAGAAAAAATCTGAAGGTTTAGGTAGGTTAAAATTTAATATGAATCAAGAGCATGATATGGTAGCAAAACCAAACTTAAATGATCCCAGAATGTATAGTATTCAGTTGAGTGAAATCAGTCCTTCTTTGTTATTCAGTTATTTCAGTCACATTTAACTCTTTGTGACTCCATCTGTTTTGTTTTAGTTTTTGGCAAAAATACTAAGCGGATTGCAATTTTCTTATCCAGCCTCCCTGAGACAAACAGGAGTGAATGACTTGCCTAAACTCATATAGCTTGTAAATATCTAATGTCAGATTAAAACTCAGGTTTTCCTGACTCCAGGTCTGATGCTCTATTCCCTGTGTCATCTAGGTGCCCCTACAAAAACAACAAATGATCATCATTTTCAAGTATCTGAAGAAGAATGTGGTCTTAAAAATAAGAACTAAGAATAACAGATGAATATTGCAAAGAGGTGAATTTTTCCTAGATGATCTTCCTAATGGATTGTCTCAGGAATTAGTGAATTACCCAGAGCTTTTAGGTATCATGTGGGGTTAGGATAACTACTTGTCACAGATGCTGTAGGACATGTATGTGCTTCATACATGTATGTGTTTCATTGGATGAACTCTGCAATCACTTCCATTTCTGAGATTTTATTATATAGTCAGAAGAATACTAGAAAACATAAAATAATGCTTTCAAGTTTTCCTAGGTATTTGGTATTTTTCAATCAAATCTTTCTCTAGTGATTAACAATATGTATTTACATAACAACAGCTCTGTCAAAATACTGTGGTTGTCAGTCATGTCCAACTCTGTGTGATCCTGTGGACAATACAGTCCATAGGATTTCCTTGGCAAAGAATCTAGAGTAGTTTGCCAGTTCTCTCTCCTATGGATTAAAGCAGATGGAGTTTACAGTGACTTGTCTCAACAAGTTCATACAAGTACTAAGTATCTGAGTCCAGATTTGAACTCCCTAAGTTAAGGTCTAGCAGTTTATTCCCTGAGCCACCTAATTTCCTCAAAGGACTATCACAGTGATATCTCGGGGTAAAACATGCATAGTAATCACAGGCAGCCACCTATTCTTAGAAATACCAAAAGTCCCATATTTTACTCAAGTTTCCCTCACTTACAGTGGCTATATTTGGAGTCAACACTTCATTTTAGTAGACTATTTGGTAAAATATTTTAGTAGATAAACATGCCATGTGAAAATGGGGAGCACATTAAGCACCCTAAAATGGTAATTTTTTTCAGATGATAGCCTGCTATCACCTTGTTAAGTGAGGAGGTAGATACAAAAGTCCTGGACTTGCATATCTGTCCAAGCAGAATTCTTTAAGATGAAATAATCACAGAAAGAAATTCTGAGCTATCCAAGGTCAGCACAGGTTTCTTTTTGGCAGAGATACAGAAGGTGTCTGTTTAAGTGGATTTGAAAAGATTCAGCCTCCTCCCTAGAATTTCTAACTGTTCTGTTATCTTAACTTCATGAGGATTAACCAGATGAATCTGCTGTAAAATTATATATTTCTGCTTAGAGATAGGAAAGGCAAAGCATCATACCTGAAGTGCAAATCCTTGAAGGAGAATTGTGTTTCAATGATGCCTGTAGTTTTCACCCTGGAGTGCAGGACATCTTGTTCATTTGGAACATATCCAGGAGCTGTTATCCTGTCAAGATCATTGAGGTAACTGGAAGGGAGAAGGCAGAAACAAACAAACAAAAAGATTGGCCAGCACATTTGAAGGACACAAGCCTAGATAATAGTATAAGGGTACTTTTACTGGAGATTACATTAAAACTTGACTTTCGATGCTAAATTTGTGCTTTGTATTTTTTTTTCTTTCAATATAACAAATAGTAAAATTAGCAGAAGTTGGGGAGGGGGGCGGTTAGGGATGAATGCCATGATTAAAGCAAAAGTAAACATCTTTTTAGCAGAGTAATGAGAAATGGACTTGGATTTCATCTGTAAAGGGAACTCCCATGAAAGAGGGAGGCCAGCATCTTCTCTTAAAGAGCTGTCTTAAGTACTGACTGATTAAATCACTAATCTAAATTTAAAGAGCTAGGATGGGCCAAGGATGCTAATTAAGGATAATTCCTCCTGACTCTAAGTTCAGCCTTTTATCCATGTAACCAAACTGCCTTTCTTATCTACAAATATGACTTCAATAATGTAATCAAGGTAGAGCATCTTACAATCCAGGTCACTGGGGCAAGTGCTAGGAGACTGAAGCTCAAGAGAGAATCCAAACTATTGTTGTGATGCAGAAAAAGACCTATATTTAAAATGTTCAAATCTTAGATCTGTTACATGCAGCCCTAGCCAGGTTACTATACTCTCTTGACTGAAGGTAAGGGCTTGATTAGATAACCTTTTCTCACTCTTTATGTATGTGTGTGTGTGAGTATTTGAGGCAAAAACCCAAATACACAGATGAGAGAAAGAGAGAGAGACAAAAAATAGAGGAGACTGAAGCAGAAAAAGACAGAGAGAAATGGGAAAGGAAAGACAGAAAAAGACAAAGGATAGAGAGATAGAGACAGGCAGAAATAGAAAGAGACAGAGAGAGACAGAGAGAGAGACACAAGAGAGGCACAAAGAGATAGTGAGAGATAGGGAGAAAGAGTGACAAAGAGAAAGGAATTTACAGAGACAGAGAGGAGAGAGAAAGAGAAGAATAAAGAGAGAAGAGAGGGACAGAGGCAGACAGAGATAAAGAGAGGAGAGAGACAGAGAGACAGAAAGAGAAGCAGGGGGGAGAGAGAGAAAGAGAGAATAATGAAATTTATAGACCTGTTCTTGGAAAAATAATGTGTTTAAATGCATAAAACAAAATATATAAGATTATAAAGAAAAACAATTATTTTGAAATGCAGTAGTCAATATTGACCCTAGTTGTAGAACCTCTGTACTAGATAATCTCTAAAAGGCCATGTATCTATACAATAAAAGACTGATTTGTCAGGTTCTCAAAGACTAGAATTGAAGTCTGGATTTTAAATCTTGTCTCTGGTACTTAACCATCTGTGTGATATAGGAAAAGATATTAAATTCTTTGGTATTAGTTTCCAGGGCTTCATACCATCTGATTTATGACATTTTTTTCCAGATCCACTTTGTGTTCCTATAGAACATAGTCTAATCTCTTCAAAGTTCTCAAGGATCTGGAGCTAAAGCTCTAAGGCTCAATAGCAACATTTGTGACAGTGGACAGATTTTTTAAGTTCTCCTAGGCCTTTGTTTTTATCTACAAAATGAGAAGATCGGATTAGTTTGTTAATGAGATCCTTTCCTGCTCTAGAACCATCATCCTATAATTCTATTTTTTGGGCTAAAACAGAGTCTTAGCTCAAATCACCACAGTCCCAGGAGATTCTAATCAACATGATGAAATGATATCAGGAAATTTTTCATAACATGATCTGAAAGACTTTACTGTTTATAGAAGATATTATTACAGACAATTTGCCAGATTTGCAATTCTATATTGGAATAACGAATGATACTCTTTGAACATTTTTTATTTTCAGTTTCCTGCAGGGGAAGCCCAAGTTTAACACCCCCATTTAAATCTGAGGAGGTCATCACTATGGGGGATACCACCACCTCAACAGTCAACCTGTAAGTTAGAGAATGAGACAATGCATTATTTCCTGTCTCTTAACACTCTAGACCTGGGCAAACTATTAACTTATCTATTATGTTATAAATTTCCCCCATTTGGATCTGCAAAATAAGCAACACATAAAAGTTTTTAAATAGCTCATCCTTTCTGGATGATGGACCCTTCAATTCAAATGTTAAAAATGTAGACCATTTAGCAGTTGCTCTTCTCCCCTTAGTTCAAAACTGTAGCTTGAGATTTAATAGATATCACAAGCTTCCCTCATGTACTTCTAATATTTAAGCAATAACAGTCTCATTAGAATTAACAATAGCCTTAATAAAATTTTGCCACTTATGGATGATAATGACTTTGGAAAGTAACATGGATTTGTACTCAAACTACTGGATTCTATTGCCTGCTCCATAACTTAATAGAAATGGAATCTCTGGCCAAGTATCTATAACTGTATAGCTACCTTGGTTCCTCCCCTCCCCCTTCATTTGAAGAGTCTATATGAGAAAAACCCCAGGGCTTCTTGGAATAGTGGGGAAAGCAATGCATTTGGAATTAAGAGAACCTGAATTTGAAATAATTGCAATAATCCAGACAATGTGATGAAAAGAGTAGACAAGAGTTGATAAATTAGAATAATTATCATTTGAGAGGATCAAAAAATTAGCTTTCTTGGACATAGAATTAATGTGACTTCACAACTAATAAGACAGAAAATGAAAAAGAATGAAGAATAAAGAATGATTCTGGGATTTCAAGATTATGTATATGAAAGAATGGGAGGATCTTCAAAAGAATCAGAAAAAAAAATGAAGATGATTCTCTTTTCCAAATATATATGTGTGAGTTTGGGGTTGTGGGATTTGTTGTGGAAAGTAATGACTTCCTTTTTGGATATATATAAATCTATAGTATGTTACTTTTTTTTCCCCAAATTGGTGAGGCAGCTAAGTGCCACAGTGAATAGAGTGCTAAAACCTGGAATTAGAAAGATCTTAGTTTAAATGTGGTCTTGGACACATACTAGCTTTATAACCCTGAGGAATAAAAAATGAGTTGTAAAATGGGGAAAGGAAATGAAAAACCACTCCACTATCTTTGTTTAAGAAAAGCCCAAGTGAGGTCACAAAGAGTTGGATGTGACTAAAACAACTGAAAAACACAAGATAATGAATGATAAAAGAATAAATATTTCTGCACAAAGAATTTAGAATATATGATTTTCAGTTTCTGTGGACACTTTTTTTTAACCTTCTGTGGCCTTTAATATAGTGTTATACATAGAAAATTGGCTATTTACCTAAATATTCATATAAACTAGGAAAAATCTTAGTCTATTGAATCATTCAGTCTTTCAAAAAATATATAAATATCCCTGTCAGGACCAAGATAATTAAAAAAAAAAAACTATACTAGTTAAACATTTTCATTCATAATGGAGCTTATTTGTATGCAAAATGTTATTTTATTTTGCAAATTCAGGATTTGATTGTGGAAACCTGTCTTGTAAAACTGGGGAAGCAATAGGGCCATTCAAGAATCTGGCTCAATTGTTTTGAAAGACCAGATTATTTCCTATACTTTTTTTTTTATTCTATTTCTAATGATATATATTACATAATTAATGTGGAAGAATTTGTAAAAGTCAAAAGACCTGAGATTCTTGCTTCATTACTTGCTATCTTCCTATTTGTACCTCATTTATAAAATGAGGGGTAATTGAACTTCACTAGATGATCTCTAAGTTCCTATTCAGCTATACTTTTATGATTTTATCATCCAATGAATTTGCTATTTTATTCCCCAAAAGATAAATGGCCAAAGAAGTCAGATAGCTTTCAAAAGAAGAAATGCAAGCTTTAATTAAACATTTGAAAAAAAATTCTAAAATAAGTGATAGTAAAAGAAATACAAATTTTAAACAACTGTTAATTTCAACCTAATACTTTTTGGATTAACAAAGCTCACTGAAGAGGAAAATGTCATGTGCTGATATATAGGTATTGTTTAAACTATTCTGGAAAATAATTTGGAATTATTTCCAAAAAGTCAACAAACTTTGTCAGCCTTTTGACAGTGTGACACTAAGTTGCAAAATGCAAATGTTAGAGATCTATCCCCAAAGCAGTCATCGAAAGAACTTATGTAGAAATATATATATATATATCATAGCAGCATTTTTATCATAACAACAAACTGATAAAAGGGTATAGTCATCAAAAGAGAAATGGTTGGATGAATTGTGGCATATGAAAGTTAATGAAATATTATTAAAGAGTAAAAAATGATAAATATTAAAAATTCAAAGAATTATGTTAAAACTTCTATGAATTAATATAACATAAAGTGATTAAAACCAGGAGAAAAATGTGTTCAATGACCAAAAGAATTTTAAGGGGAAAATATTCTAAAAGATTACAGAACTCTCAGTTACTAATGAAGACTGATGATGATGATTTCTATCTCTTGGCAGATAGGTGATAGATTGCAGGTACCAAAATATATGCATATTCAGTCAAAGTCAATGTGATGATTTTTTTTAATATACCTATTTGTTACATGTAAGATAATAATACAATAAATAGAAGAAAAGAAAGAAAAGATGTCAGTAAATCATTGGAAAATACCCCACAAAGGGAAGAAGGAAGTTCAGAAGGAACACAAACAAGACAATTGTATTATTATGGTGTTAAATTTAACATACACAAAAATTCAAATCACATATACTTCTGCCATTTTATATGCCATCTTCTATATTTTTGCAATTGTCA
This sequence comes from Antechinus flavipes, assembly GCF_016432865.1. Lineage (NCBI taxonomy): Eukaryota > Metazoa > Chordata > Mammalia > Dasyuromorphia > Dasyuridae > Antechinus > Antechinus flavipes. Next base: position 151,302,619 of record NC_067402.1, read on the forward strand.
TGTTTAATTTCTGTGCATGAGTGTGTATGTGAGTGTTTGTGTAAAACATTTTTAAAAAATATTTAATCCTAAATCAGAGACCCCAACCTTGGGAGATCCCCAAGCTGAGACATCCATCCATATGTACTATTCTATCATACTTATCATTTTGCCAGCAATAGCTGCAAAATCTGCTTGGTTCAGGAGTTCTCTGGTAAAGCCAACCTCCAGAGATCTCAATACAAAATGAAAAATAAAATACCTTTTTTGATTCAAAGTCATTTGATTAATGACTCCTGCCCTAAATTGATTTTCATAAGTGCACGTATAAGAGATATTTGTATGTATATTCTTTATTATTATTCTCAAATTTTAGTTTTTAATGTGAAAATAATTCTATACTGTGAAGCATTATGTTTCTTTTGTAAAAGACCAGTCAACCTTTTTTTTTAACCTTATTTAGGTTTTTTTGAGTATTTCTAATCCTTACTGGGACTTACTATGTGGTAATATGAAATATTATAAATAAATACATATACACACACACATATACATCTATATATGTGTATGTATATCAATATATACATATACATGCAAACATACATAAATATATATCTGTTTCAAAAGTGACAACTTGTTTGTCCATATATTTTTTAAAGTTAAGGGCTAACTCAATGAAGTCAACATTTGCATTTTGATATAGCCTGGATTGTTTGGTTCTGCTTTGCTTTTCAGACAAGACTTCCATTTCCTCCAGGGCTCTATGTAACAATTTAAGATTGTAAACTATATAAAACTCGAAATAACAAAGGATGTTTTAAAAGTGTGGAATTTGCTATATCACTGAAATCAGAGTTTGAATCTTTATCTATCTCTATGTCCATTTATCAATAGCTCTGTGAATTCATTGTTGTAGGAAGCAAGCAATAAAAAATCCTGACTAGTCTGACACAGACTACTACCTATTTTACAACTTTCTTCTACCCTGGGAACTGAGAGATTAATCAACTTTTCAATAGCTCAGAGACAATATGTGTCAGAGAAATATGTATATGTTTGCATACACAAACACTCATCTGGACACACACACACACACATACACACACAAGTATATACATGGAAGATCCTTTGGTCATTTCCTTTTTTAAAAAATGCCAAATTTTTGTCAGTATTGAGTTTTTTAAACACTAGCATCCTTATTTTATTATGACTAGGCCATGTTGTATTTAATGCCACAGAAACTGAGGCAAGATAGAGATTAGAGAGTTTTTAATATTTTATTTGGATTTCTGAGAGGGAGAGATTTTCTGGGACCAAAGAATCCATTTTGGTCCTAGAGCTAATGTCTCAAAGCATTCAGCATCAGCATTAGCATTGCTAGAACTTAGAGATAGAGGATACCAATTAGGTAACTGAGATAGAACATCTGGAGTCTTATCTTTTGGAATGCCAGAGTGGCCAAATCTCTACAGCCCGAATTATCCCAGCCCTAATGAACAGGAAAGGGGGTGGGGGGAAGGGTTTGCAACCAGGGGATGGAGGCAGAACAATTCAAGGAACTAAGGCAGAACAATTTAGGGAAACTGAGGCAGGACAATCAAAGGAAACTGTGGCACAACAATATATGTGACCTGAAAAATATATCACATTATTTATCTTCTCATATACCACAGTTAGAGATCTAACTCTGTGAAAACTTATCTGGTATTTATTTTCAAGTTTTTATCTTATCTTAACACTTTTCTTTTTTAAAAACCTTCATCCCATTTGCTTTTTAGTTAGGATTTTCAATGTTACAAATGCACATAGAATTGTTCCTATATTACCATTTGCAAATTAACTATGCTACTTGACTTTTTCAATATATTACATTGACAATTTTTATAAGAATGAATTTACTTACTATGCTGCTGAGTCATTGAGTTGGTATTCTGATGCCCTCTCAAAGCAGTTCTGGATTCCCGGGTCTTTCCATAGTCGTTTTATTATTTCAGTCAGTTCAGGAGTCATGGTGCCATCTTCTAAGCCATTTGCTATCATAAAAAGTTGTTTTTGGTCTTCCTAAATAAGTTTTTAGTCAAAAGAATGAAAATGTTTTCACTTGGATTCAAGAAATAGTTTTTGCTGATGCTAAGTGAAATGAGCAGAACCAGGAGATCATTATACACTTCGACAACGATATTGTATGAGGACATATTTTTATGGAAGGGGATTTCTTTGACAAAGAGACCTGAGTTTCAATTGATAAATGACGGACAAAAGCAGCTACACCCAAAGAAAGAACACTGGGAAACAAATGTGAACTATCTGCATTTTTGTTTTTCTTCCCGGGTTATTTATACCTTCTGAATCCAATTCTCCCTATGCAACAAGAGAACTGTTCGTTCTGCAAACATATATTGTATCTAGGATATACTGCAACATATCCAACATATAAAGGACTGCTTGCCATCTAGGGGAGGGAGTGGAGGGAGGGAGGGAAAAAAAATTGGAACAGAAACGAGTGTCAATATAAAGTAATTATTAAATAAAAATTAAAAAAAAAAAGAAATAGTTTTTGAAAATTAGCAAGTCTTATTTGGAGGATTTTTTTTTTATTATTATTATGTTCCTTTTAAAGATAACATGTCTTCTTTCACAAAAAGTTGCATGTTTTGTGTGCACTTCTCTCATTTTTTAGTAGAACATCAAGAAAGACAACCATTGATTTCTATATTTCGTTTTTATAATTCTATTTCTTTATGCCACAGATATTGTTTCTTACTTTTATTTACTTAACTTTGGTTTGTTGAGGATTTTGTTATTATTAGGAACAGACTAGAAACATTCATTTCTGCAATGCAGATGATCAGGATATTAGAGTATTAGAGAACTGTTTGAAAGCACTGAGGATTTATGTGAGTTGACAATTAATATGTGTCAGATATTATACTTGAGCTCATGTTTTCTTGATTCCAAGAGTGTCTCTCAATATATTATTCTTGGATTCCTCTCTTTTTTACTTTTTTGGTTGTAATGAGAAATGATAAAGTGATAAATGCATATATTGTAGATTAAAAAAAAAAAGTTATGTCCTTATCCATCAGATATTATTTACTCTTTTATTAGCATATATAAGTGGATTTTGTTTTGATGGAAACTCAGGCAAGAGAAAAAGTTTCATACTGAAGTTATTGAAGGGATATTGGGGGAGACCAGAGAAAATACCAATAATATCTATCATCTTTATAACTCTCTACAAAATGGTTAACATACATTATCTCACTTGATTATCAAAAATCTGTGAAATAAACTGTCCTGATTTTTAGGAAAATAAACAAATCAAGAACTCTGTCTAAGAGAGCTTGATTGACATGTCCTCAATCACACAGATAGTTCATGTGAGACTCAATTTAATATTTCTTTATTCATAGAACAGCACTCTTTCCACTATTTATATAATCCTTTATGAACTCTGTGATCACAAACTTATTTTTCTATTGTAGATAACTCCTATGAAGCTTAGAGATGCTCAGTGTTTTTCAAAAAATTTGCTAGACTATTAGTGTAACTGCATTGTAGGTTATATTTCATGCATTTATCTGGGGATATGGCAATGGTTTTAAGATTTTATGAGAAAGAGATCACAAATTTTAAAACGGCCTATTTGTTGCTAGCATGATCACAATCAGGCCCTATTGTTATGACACAACTGATCATTCACTGACCTAATTCTACTAAATAGCTGAAATATCCAGATGGATCATGTCACTGTTGATTCATTTCTTGTATAGATAACTTTCCTTCCTGATTGGATAGATGTTAATGTGAACAGCAAACTGTGTTGTTTTTGATAATGGTTGTACATATACTCTTCCTCTGTGAAAATGTAATCTGGAACATTTTATATAATGAGGCTGCTGGTCATACACCCTTGAATTTAGAGTAATAATTTTAATTGAGTAAATATTTTAGATTCCTAAACCAAAAGTCTTAGTGCATTTCAAGACATGAAACCATTTCTTAAATATTAAGAATTTGGTTGCTTATTTTAGCAAAATATTGAAACGCAGTTACTATGGAAAGATTAAGGTGCTACAAGGTAGGAGGGGAAAGTGAGGAAGGAAAGATTTTTTTAAACAAACTATTAGAAATAGTTCTTAAAATATTAAGAAAATTATTTTAAATAGTTTCCTCTTATTTTGGTATCATGTGATTAAAAAGTCATAAGAGTACAGAAAGATTTTTTTTTTTTTGTATCTGCCTTAGAAATGATTCCAAGTGCAAGTTAGTGAATTCCCATCTTGAACTGTTGCATGTAATTTGCTGCTGAAGTACTTGTTCCAATTTAAAAAACAAACAAAGCAAAACTGAATTTTAAAATATGAAAAGCAGTTTTGAAACAGTGTAATTTAACATGGGAACAAAGATAACTTTTTGCTAGTTAAGTTTTTTCTTATTATATTAAGGACTCTTGAGAAGAAACAGTGTAAAGACTTCTAAATCTTATGAAAGAGGATAATTGGTACAAAACCTCGTTTTGCCAATCATTTTCTCTATGTCCTTTGGCAAGTAGTTCCAATTCTGGTTTTAGTTTCTTCCTCTGTAAAATGAGGTAGTTGGACTTAACTTTTTTAAAGTTCTTTTTAGCTCAAAATAAATGATCTTACACTTTTTTGCTCTGTAGTTTAAAATTTAAATTTAACATAAAATCATTATTTTCCAAGTCTACTATGCTTGGGGAAAACATTGGATATTTACTTATTTATGTCATTGATCAGAACCTGTCCCACTTTGCGCAGTTATATGTGCATGAACTTCTTTGGGGGCAGAAAGTCAGAGTGCTAGATTTATTGTCCCATGATTTTGCTTCATATGCTGATCCAAATGATTATTCATTGATAATGAGATTCTGATAGATAATAATAATGAAATAATGAGAAGATTAAGTCTTAGTTTCCTCACATGGTAATTTATGGAAACAATGGTTGTGACAGCTTACAGAGTTGTGAATTTCAAATGAGGTCATGCATGTAAAATGCCTCACAAACCTTAAAATATGTAAGTATCAGTTATTTCACAAAAAGTTAAAAACTTACAGCATTATCAAAAAATCTTCATTTTAATAGAGTTTTGCCATTATGTTTTTTTTTAACTTTTTATGTGTCTGACACAGAATAGAATCCCTAATAAATAATTTTCTATGCATTCTCTTCCTTGTAGTATAGTATCATTGTGACAATTTGTCAAGAACTAAAGTACTGTCAAAAGATCATCAATTCTGAGCTGGAAAGGAGGTCATGTGGTTAATTCCTTAACTTTTCACCACTCACACCAGTAGCATAAAGCAGAGCCGAGATTCTTCTGAACCCAAAATCATCACTATTAAGACTGTCCTTGTAGTATATTATCACGATGTTCAAGGTTCATACCTCAATTAGAGTCCATGGCAGTTACAAAGTACTTTCCAATGATAATCCTAAGGAGCCCCTCTAGGAATTTTGGGGACTGCCAAGGAAGTGAGTAAGAAAAAAAAAAATAAGACAAAACAAAACACTTTGATAAGAGAGAAAAATTTGGATAACTTATTTGGCTCCTAACCATTAGGAGGTATTGTCAGGCCCAGACCTTGAGGTTGAGAAGAATCCTTGACATACCCAGGCTTCCAGAAACTTATACAGTGTATTGTAGTGGGTATGTGAGACTGTAAAGGATTCAAAATAATCTGCTTTTCCCCAAGACTCCTTTGGATTCATCAGAGCTCATTGCATAGGAAATTTCATTGCCTGAGAACTTGGATAAGAAGAAAATGGTTGATTTATTGGGCCCTGGAGATTAATCAAAGTTCCTTCCTCCATTCCAGTATTCTCAAGTGTTTCTAGAAGTGGATGAAGTTGTCCTAGGATTAAAAGGGTGGGTCAGAGAGTGCAGATACTGGGATCTAAATAATTTACAATAGAGATTACTACTCTTCTGGGACCCAAAGCCTGAGCAACAGTATTCACTGGAGGTCAACAGGCATTCTCTGGAGGACATAAGCTAGTCAGCCCATGTCACTGACTATAATGTTGGATATTCAGGCAAAGTAATTCTCTATGCTAAAAATTTCATATATTGCATCTGAATTATTGCACAATGTCCTTGACATAATAGATTAAAAATTTCCATTTTATCTCTTTCCTCTACATTTCCACATTTTCTTTTGCTGTGCTATGTATTCTCTTGCCCCCACACCCACACATACTTTCTACATGACCTTGGACAGATTGTATATTTTTCAATGCTTAGATAACTCTCAAAGACTATATGTTGCAAATATATACAGTAGCCTGCCATCATGAAGGGAGTTTCTTCATCTGGGATCTCCTTTAAAATCACAGGTCTTGTCCCATCACTTTGCCTCTCCCAAATCCTTATGACAGTAGTCTAATTTTATTGTATATTTGGATTATAAACTCTTTCCAAGCAATACTATGACCTGTTTGATTTTGTTGCTTATAGAAGGCTCTCAATGATATTTTTGGTAAATTCTTAGAATATATGAGTCATAATGAACTTTGAGTCAGGAAGACCTAGATTCAAATTCTATTCTGACAATTACTAGGAATGTCAGCATGGAAAAGTAATTTAATATCTTTAATTATAATCTCTGAACCTCAGTTTCATCTTCTGTTAAATCGAATATTATTTGTACTACATATCTTAAAAGATACTCAAAAGGGACACTATATGCAAACTACAAACTTTAAAGTATTACACATAACTATTATTATTTTTATCATCATCATCCATTATTTGGGGCTTATGATGACTTCCAGATAAACTTCTTTTGTCTTGCTTTTTGCTCCTTCCCATAATTGGTCTTATTTGGGCATGTGGAGAAATAAACTATTTCCTAGAGAAAAGGTCTTAGCCTGGGGTTGATGTGCTTTTAAAAAAATGATGCTGATAATTACATTTCAATATAATTAATGTCCTTTGAAATCCTATATGATGCTTTGTTCCTGTTAGGCAATAAAGCTATGAATTGCAAGACATTTTTCAAAACTCTGGGTACTTAGCTGAACTCTTCAAGCCATTCATTCAAGTAAATTCTAGTGATAACATCTCTTTATGTTTGATCCTGGTGGTGAACTTGTCCAAGGATCAGTATACCATTGGAGTATCATGTTATTGAAATGACACATCCTTTAAATCAGGGCTACCTCTGACTCCTTCTCACCCAAGAAATTTTTACATGACCCTGATTATATAGATAAATAAAATAGGTATACAAATCAAATATTTACTGATGATAAATCATAATTTTGCAACTCTCACCTTCAGTTACAAGACTCTATATGGGATCAGAACTCACAGATCACGAATATGGCCTCTATATAATAAAGTTAAAAACATGTCTTCTCAATAATGCTTATTGCTAATGGAGAGTGTATCAGAAAAGACCGACTAGCCTTGTGCAAAGGAAGATAAACACATGGAATGGGCAGAAGCCCATAGTATAGAATGACTATACTATGTCTGTACTAAATGAAGATGCTCAGAGTTAAATGAGAAAGACTCAGCCTAAAGGATAAGAATTGAAATGCTGAAAGATCTATAGCATTTTTTTCACTATAAAACATGTGCCCATATATAATGTGTGTAGCTATTAAGAAATAAATTTACTGTTATTGATTTTAATAGCAAAACGTGTTGATCATATCAGAACAGATTATTGAAACTCTTTTACTGAGAACATGTCAAAATGGATAACATCTAGTTAACAAAGACTGAGTTCTATCCTAATAAAAATATAATAGTTGTGTAAATCTAGGCAAATTTTAAATTCTCTGAGCCTTGCTTTCCTCATCTGTAACATGGGAAAAATAGAATTACCTCTCCACTAGGGTTGATATGAGTGTCAAAGGTATGAAAAGTGCTTTGCAAGCCTTAAAGTGAGATCAATGATTATTATTGAGAAACAATATTGTATAATAGAAAAAAAAAATACAAAGTCATGAAAATGTGATTCCAGGTCTCAATTTTGACAAATCATCTTTGGTCCTGAACTATTTACTTAACCCCTGAGCAATTCTGTAAATTGCAAAGCAGTTGCCAGTTGGCTTTAAGAGGAGTTCTCTATATCATAGTTTCATAGTTTTAGAACTAAAAGACAATCTAAGATATCATGTAGCCTAACCTACTCATTTTGTACAAAGGGAAACTGAGGCTAGAAAATGTAAATAACTTGGTTAAGGACACTTAGGTAATGGCTAGCTAACTAGCATTTATATATCACTTTAAAGTTTGCAAAGTGCTTTGAAGGTATTATTTCATTTACTCCTTCAACAACCTTGAGAAGTAGGTGCTGTTTTACTGATAGGGAACTAAGGTTGAAAAGCTAAATAAGATGTTTGGGGCTATGATGTTAAAACTCATAACCTGAATTATCTGAGCCAAAATTTGAACTCGGGTCTTCCTGACTCGATGTCCAGCTCTATATCTCTTTTTTGAGTGGTTGAATCAATATGCTGTGACTCCAAATCTAGTGCTATTTTTTCAAGTTATCATCTTACCTCACCAATGAAATCTCAGTTCTGGAACCCAAATAATTACTTATTATTAAATTAGAGGTTATTAGCCTGAATTTGGTCACCTTTATAGGTTATTGTAAGAAAATAGTCAAGTAAAATTTTATAGTCATATATAAATGTGAATTGTTCTTAATCTTTCTAATTCTCATTTTCTCATTTGTAAAATGTAGGGGTTAATTTTTGAACACTTAGCTTTAAAGGGGGAAAAAAAGTCCAACAAAAATCACTCTGGCAGTTGTTTCCAGATAGCAAGAAAAAAAAAAATTAAAAATATTTCCACAATAAAATTTATGATTCACAGAAACATTCTTGGTCTAGACCATAGAAAAACTTACTTGGAAGCCATTTTTAGTTATGATGTAGCTGTTGTAGTATGACTCTGCTGAACAAATCTCACCATGAATTTATAATTATAATCCCTTAATTCTAAGACATGACAATCTAGAACAAGTTGTAGTTATATGAATAGATATAACATTTACCAGTCAATTGAAAAAAAACCTTTTTTAATGCATGAATTAGATGAGGAAATTTATGGCATCTGTTTAGACAAGTAATATTTTAGGTATATATTTGGCAAGTATATAAAGACATATGAGTTGCATTTTCAATATGTGAGGTGAGAGGGGAGGGAGACAAAGGAAAGAAATTTACATGCCAACTTTGTTATATATTTAAAAATAATAGAAAGTTGAACATAATTGATTTTGTTTCATATACAATCAACATGTTGTTAGACTGTTATCAAAGTGCTTATTTTATTCCATGAATGAAAAATAAAGTCCCTAAAAATTTTAAAAAAGAAAATGAAATTTTCTTTCTTGAAAAGAAAATATAGTAGGAAAAGAAGATTGTTACTATTTTTTTCTTCTAAGCAATCTCATGAAAGGAAAATTTAGTCATTTATTCATTATTTCTGAATAAATTTCAAATTTTCTTATATGAATTTCTCATGAAATGTCTTTTGAAGTTTGCTACAAATGTGCTTTCTCTATTTATTTTGCTATTGTATTTAATCTTAATTTTTTATTAACTCCATTAATAGGGATGCTAAAATAAGCACTGGGAAGAGTTTCTTTTATGGTCCCCTGAAGTAAGATTTTTTTTTTTAATTTTGGGATAAGGTTTTGATCATCATTTAAATCATGCTATTGCCACTTACAAATCACTAAACACAATTTGTTGTCTTTTTTTCTTATCTGAAAAATAAGGGAATTGGATTAGAAGATTTGATCTTATGATCTTATAGTGTATGTTCTGACCGTGAATTCTTATACTTTTGTCATTTATTTTTATGATTGGGGATGAGTGGGATGGTGAGTGTTTATAGCTTGAGAGATAGTATAGTAGATAGAGAGCAGAATTGGCATCATGACCCTCTACCTGCAAAATGAGGGGGTTGGATTAAAAGATTTGATCTTATGATCTTACAATGTTATGATCCTATGCTCTGACTGGGTGAATTCTCATACTTTTGTCATTTATTTTTATCATTTTGGGAGGATGGGGGAGAATGAGGGTACATAAAATTTGAAAGATAGTTATTATAGTAGATAGACAGAATTGATATCAGGAAACTCTAGATTTAAATACTGTTTCTGACGTAGATTGGCTATATGACTGTGAGAAAGTTATTTTAACTTCTAACTATCCCTGGAAACGCTAATAACATTATTTGGAAAAGTTGCCAATCTACGTTATTGAAAGAATTTCTTCCATGGGAATTCTCTACACAAAAGACATAAGTCCAAGCCAAAAAAAAAAAAAAGGCAAACATATAAACAAAATGATATTAGTGATAACATATGAATTCCAACAAGAAAATACCATATTTTATATTTCTTCTATTAGTCCATTTATAAGAGGTAACAGAGTGATACGACATGGGCTAGTTTTAGAGTCAGGAAGAAATGAGTTCAAGTTGCTTTTCTGACAAATGCTAGATATAATGACCATAGACAAATTGGAACAAGAAGACATGGGTATGAATCTTGGCTTTGACAATTAATTTTAGCGTGATGTCAGATAACAGGTTACCTCAATGGAATCTTTTTCCATTAGTTAAGTTAGAGGGTTAAATTAAATAACATTTAAAGATTTTTCTATCCTTATAATTTTGTTTATGAAAAAATAATTGGCTACCTTGCGAATTGGATTTTTATAAAACTTTAAATTCTTTATATTTGTGAAGCTCAAATGCTCCCATAGACTTGTGATCTCATCAGTGGAGTTATTCACTTCAATGAGCAGATCATAACCTCCCTTCTCATTTTTATATCCTTAGCCATATTCTCCTATAAATAATCATTTGTGAGGGTAGATCTACTAAACATACTGGAGTTATTTAAACTCCACTTTAAACTGGAGTTATTTATTTAAGCAATTTTATTTAAGTGAATACCAGTACAATGCATAGTCTGTCCATTTGTATCATTCACTCTAGACATCTGATATTTTTCAACAACAAGGCATGCTGCACAGAATCTGGTACAAAGCTGATACTTATAACTACTTGTTGAACAAATAAATGAATTTTTATATTTTTAAATGTTTTTTATAATGTTTCAATCCAGAAAATAGAGGAGGATTTTTTCTTTTAAAAAACTGTGCATGTACATGATGAAAAAAAGAGCAACATTGCTTGAATATTAACTTTAGCCTATAGCACTATAAATATAAAAGAATTTGTGACCTAGATAGAAGCACATTTGGGATTTCAGGGTAGTTGTATTTAGTAACTAATAGTAGATAAAATTTGAAAGTTTCCTAAGTGCTTTGTAGATATTTCATTTGATCTTCACAACAACTCTGTGATGTACTTGCTATTTTTTATCCCCACTTTATCAATAAAGAATCTGAGGCTGAGAGACATCAAGTGATTTGTAAATGATCATACTACTAATGATTGTCTGAAGGGAGTCTGAACTTAAAATTTCTTGAATCAATGTTCAAGTCTAGTTCTTTATTTAGTGTGCCAACTAGTGGTTGCCATAAAATGATTTCAATCTTATTGTTTTGTTTTAGGATTTCACTATTGAATTGTTTTCATACTTACTGTACTTTGTTGATTTACATAATCAATTCCCAGAACTCCCATGGCCTTCACAATGGCCAGAATGGATTGAAGGGTATTACTGTAAACAACAGCTTTGAACTCTATACATTCTTGCTCTGTGTAGCCATTCTTATGGATAATCCTATAATGAAACAGAAAAAAAAAAAAGGCTGAAGTGAGTTTAATATTTGTCTGTTTAGAAATATCAAATCATGTAAGAATACTTTATATTTTGGAGGGAAAAATCACTGACATTAAGGGATACAGGTGGGATTTTGGGGGGAATAATGGACTACTAAATTTCACTGGCACAAAGAATTCCTAAATATGTAAAGTTCTTTCTCTGGCAGCTGGCTAATTTATAACTCAAAGTCATAGAACATTGCATAGGATATTGCAAGATTAAGAGATTTGCCCAGGTTATGCAATTCCTTTGCATTAAAAACAAGATTTGACCTCCTTCTTTTTTAAGGCCTTCCCTTTCTACTCTGATCCACCCAAGATCTTTATTTTTTTTTTTTTTAATGTGACTAGATATACTTGTGTTTATGCTATGGAAAATTAAAATGACTTCAATATTATCATGAAGGAAGCTTTGACCTTTTGGAGCTCCTGAATTAGTCTTTACACCCCCACTGGCCTCAAGGCCACTTAAGATATACTTCAATAAACAATAATATAAAGAAACAAAAAGAAATATTCCATAATGGCAGTGTAAAACATGAAATGAACCTGAATTACTTGGTCTTTGGATTTGATTTCTTTCTTTTTTATCATTTAAAGTTTTTTTTTTTGTTTGTTTTTTTTTTTTAATTTTTGACCTTGATTTTATCTAATCAGGAAAAACTATTAGATTGCTTGGAGATCTGGAATCCTTTCAGAATACACCATTCTTTTTTTTTTTTTTTTTTTTTTTTTTTGTGGCAAACCATGGACATTTTGCTTGAAAAATTCACTCCTTCTCAAGAAGTTAGTATTCAGATTCTCAGAACACAAATATATACAGTCCAGTGAAATGTTTAATAGAATATTGAACAATTTCTACAGGAAGTACAGACAGTTGCTAGGAAATGCATTCCTCTTCTGATCATTTAAAATATAGGGGAAAATAGGAAGGTCTGTTTTCTATTTTCAGTATTACACGATATTTATTTCCAAAGGCAGGAAAAAGCATGATTTTTTTTTAAAATTTAAGTAATTGTCCTGAGGTTGAATTTATTGTTATTCCTTAGTACAAATATGTGCCAGTATATTTTCATTTGTGTTTTTCTTCCATGCAAACCTTTGCTAAAAAGGAACTAAATCATGTTATAATAGTAAGTATGGAGGGGTAGCTCATATATGTTGACTGAGAAGAAATTAGTTCATATGAATTTAGTGAAATTTACTGTATAATTATAAATACTGATCCACAGATCTAGCAGAATAGTTTTGAATAAAGTGCTAGTTTTTGTTTGTTTGTTTGTTTTTTGTTTTAATTGACTCTCTTGAGAGATGCTGAAGTTCAAAATGTGACAGCTACAATTGTTTTGGATTATTTTTAATAAATTGAGTGGACTTGGCACAATGAAGAATCCTCAGTTCTTCTGAGCTGTATGACTGAAGCAAATAATTAAAGAGGAGAAATCCAAAAAAAAAAAAAAAGATTCAATTTCCTCAGGCCATAACAAATTTATCTTTTTTTATAAAATAAGCTATGAACATGGACAATCTATAAAGAAATACTGTTAACAAAAATATAGAACTTGATCATTTACTTTAAGCCAATCTGTGAGAGTATAAACAAATTCAAGGATACTTGAATTCTTAAAGTACAATAAATTTTGCCCATTCTGGAAAAAGTTAATTATAACATCTCAAAGCTGAGACTCAGACTATGTACCCTAATCTATAATGTGAATAGCATTTCTAAGAATAGTAAATTAACCTATTCCTGATGACTTCTTATCAGGGTGAATTCAATTTCTCCGGAAGCAACCCATTTATGTGCATGTGCCCTATTTTTTAGTTGTTTCTTTCAAATGTTAAGCAATTAATTTCTTTACCTCCCACCGATTGTAAAAAAGAAAAAAAGAACTCTCACAAATAAGCATAGTCAAGAAAAATGAATTCCCACCTCAACTAAATACGCCCGCTTTATTAAGAACTTACAATTGAACACAAATTGCTCTGAAAATGTAAAAGTACTGACAGAAATTTGTTCTAGACCCACACTTCACATTGTATTCCCAGAAAATCTCTAAATGTAATACATATGTATCTGTATCTATATATAGATACAAACACACATATATAGATATGCATACATAAATATATACACTTTTCTATACACACACAAAAATATGTATATATATGTGAGTGTATACATGTGAGTGTACACACGCATACACATATATACACACATATACCCACATACATCTTAAGAGAAGCAAGAATGAAATTTCCTTTTGAATTTGTAGATAGGGGAAGAATTCAAGCACATTTTATTTCTAACTTGTATGGTATAGAGGACCAGAACTCTGGAAAGGTATATTTGAATCAAGGACTGCAGAGTGCTTATAGTTAAGCACCTACTCAGTATGATTGATGGGATAATAGTTCTCTATTTAAACATATACGTAATGATGTAATCACTCTAGTTGGCATATACTTAGTGTAATATGATGATGTAATTTTCTACAGTTACTGTAGTAATGTATATGCTCAGTTACTGTAGTGATGTAATGGTACTAAGGTATTTAAGGGCTGAGAGAACTATGAAATGGGAGTCTCAGACGCAGAGGAGTCTCAACCACAGATACAGAGAAGATGGGATGTTCAGTCACTTGCATCAGATGACTTTGTCACTGAATCAATAAGAGTTTCAGATTCTCTTTTATTATTGTTCAGTCATTTCAGTCTTGTTCAACACATCCTCACTCCATTTGGGGTTTTCTTTATTTTTTTCCTTTTTAAAAAATTTGCTTGTTTGTTTGAAAACACATTGCTTTATGAATCATGTTGAGAGAAAAATCAGAACAAAAGGGAAAAACCATGGGAGAAATAAAAAAGAAAATGAAAAAGCAGTAAACATAGCATATGTTGATTTACATTTAGTCTCCTTATTTCTTTTTCTGGATGAGATGGCATTTTATTTCCAAAGTCTATTGTGATTCCTTTGAATCACTGAATCCCGAAGAAGAATCAAGTTTTCATAGTTGATCACCTCATATTTTTGCTTTTGTTGTGTACATTGAACTCCTGGTTCTGCTTGTTTCCCTCGGCATCAGTTCACATAAATATTTCCATGTCTTTCTAAAATCAACTTATTCATCATTTTTAATAGAACAATAATATTCCATTACATTCACATACCACAACTTATTCAGTCATTCCCCAAATAATGGGCATCTACTCATTTTCCAATTCTTTGCTTCCATAAAAGAGCCACTACAAGTATACCTATATGAGTCCTTTTCCCTCCTTTGTGATTTTCTTGTGATACAGACCCAGTTATAGCACTGCTTGATTAAAGGATATGCACAATTTTATAGGTTTTTTTTTTTTTTTTTGGCATAGTAACAGATTGCTCTCCAGAATAGTTGGATCAGTTCACAACTCCACCAACAATGGATTAGTGTCCCAGTTTCCCACATAATCTCCAACATTTATCATTATCATTTCCTGTCATCCTGAGAGGCATGAAGTGATATCTCAGAATTGTTTTAATTTGTATTTCTCCAATCAATAGTGAATTGGAGAATGCTTTCATATAACTATATATGGCTTTAATTTCATCAGCTGAAAATCGTTAATATCCTTTGACCATTTATCAATTGGGTAATTCTTATAAATTTGACACAACTGTATGTTTTAGAAATGAGATCTTTATCAGAAATATTGGCTGTAGAGATTTTTTCTCTTTTAATCTTCTGTTTATGCAAAAAATTTTAGTTTAATGTAATCAAAGTTGTCCACTTTACCTTTCATAATGTTCTCTAGTTCTTTGTTCATAAATTCCTTACTTCTCCAAAGTCCTGCTAGGTAATCACTTGTTCTCCTAATTTGTTTATGGTATCATCCTTTATGCCCAAATCACATATCCATTTTGACCTTATTTTCGTATGGGGTAAGAGATGTAGATCTATGATGAATTGTGACATTATTTTCCAGTTTTCTCAGCAATTTTTGTCAAATTGTGAGTTCTTATTCCAGAAGATGGAGTTTTGGATTTATCAAATACTGGATTGCTATAGGCCTTGATTATTGTTTCAGTGTATCTAATCTATTCCACTGATCCACCACTCTATTTCTTAGGCAGTACCAAATAGTTCTGATGACTGCTAATTTATAAAGTAATTTTAAGTTTAGTAGTGCTAAGATAGCATTCTTTGTATATATTTTTTTCATTAATTACTTTGATAATCTTGACCTTTTGTTCTTCCAGATGATTTTTGTTATTATTTTTTTCTAGTTTTATAAAAAATGTTTTGGCAGTTGGATTTGGTATAGTACTGAACAACAGGCCAGTTTTGGCATTTTTATTATATTAGCTCAGCCTAGCCATGAAAAATTGACATTCTTCCAGACTTTGTTTAGATCTGATTCTATTTCTATGAGAAGTGTTTAGTAATTGTGTTCATATAGTTCTTAGATTTATCTTGGCAGGTAAACCTTCAAATACTTTATTTTGTTTATCATAATTTTAAACAGAATTTCTCTATCTCTCATGGATGGGCTTTTCCAGTAATATAGAGAAATACTGAGGCTTTGTTGTGGGTTTATTTTATGTCCTGAAACATTGCTAAAGCTGTGAATTGTTTCCAGTAGGTTTTTGGATGATTTTTGAGAATTTCCTAAGTATATCATCACATCATCTACAAAGAGTGATAGTTATATTTCCTCATTGCCTATTCTAATTCCTTTAATTTATTTTTCATTTTTTTTTATTCCTAAAGCCAGAATTTCCGGTACAATATTTAATAATAGAGATGATTATGCACATCCTTATTCTACCCCTGATCTTACTGAGAATTCACCCAGCTTCTCTCAATTAAAAACAATGTTTGCTATAGGTTTTAGATAGATACTGCCTATTATTTTAAGGAAATCTTCTTTTATCCCTAGGCTCTCTAATGTTTTTAATACCAATGAGTGCTACATTTTATCAAAAGATTTTTTTGGCATCTGTTGAGACTATCATGTAATTTCTATTGGTTTTGTTATTGATATGGTTGATTATGGTAATAGTTTTCCTGATATTGAGCCAACCCTGCATTCTTGGCATAAATCCCACTTTGTCATAGTATATTATCCTGCTTGTTGTAATCTCTTTGCTAATATTTTCTTTAAATTTTTGCATCAATATTCATTAGGAAGATTGGTCTGTAATTTTATTTCTCTATTTTGGTTCTTCCTGGTTTAATTATCATTATCATATTTGTGCCATAGGGGGGGAAAAAATGACAATATTCCTTCTTTACCTATTTTTCCAAATAGTTTACATAATATTGGAATTAATTGTTCTTTAAATCTTTGGTGAAATTCATTTTTGAATCCATCTAGTCCTAGAAAATTTTTCTTAGGGAGTTCATTAATGATTTGTTCAATTTTTTTCTAAAATGGGACTTATTTCCTTTTCTGTTACCCTGGGTAATTTTTATATTTTTGTAAATATTCATCCATGTCAGTTAGATTGTCAAACTTTCTTCCATACAGTTGGGCAAAATAGCTCCAAATTATTGCTTCAATTTCTTTTCCATTGGTGGTAAATTCAACCTTTTCATTTTTGATGCTGGTGATTTGTTTTTTTTTTTTTTTTTCCTTTCCTTTTTCTGATTAAATTAGCCAAAAGTGTATCTATTTTGTTGTTTTTTTAATATAAAAACAACTCTTGGTTTCATTTATTAGTTCAATAGTTTTCTTAGTTTCTATTTTATTAATCTCTCTTTTGAGTTTCAGAATTTCTAATTTGGTATTTTATTGGGGGGTTTTATTTGTTATTTTCTAGCTTTTTTTTTTGCATGCCTAATTAATTGATCTCTTCTTTCTCTATTTTATTCATGTAGCTATTTAGAGATATAAAATTTCTCCTAATAACTGCTTTGGCTGTATCCCATAACTTTTGGTATTTTGTCTCATTATTTTCATTCTCTTGAATGAAATTACAGATTGTTTATGTGATTTATTGTTTGACCCATTCATTCTTTAGAATTAGATTATTTAATTTCCAATTGGTTTTTAGTCTATCTTTCTCTGGCCCTTTATTGAATATAATTTTTATTGCACTATAGTCTGAAAAGGAACACTTTTTTTTTTCTTTCTGCATTTGATTGTGAAGTTTTTAATGCCCTCATTTATGGTCAATTTTTGTGTAGGTGCCATGTACTGCTGAGAAAAAGGTGTATTCCTTTCTGTCCCTCTTCAATTTTTCCAGAAGTCTATCATATCTAGGTTTTCTAGTATTATATTAGCTTCCCTAGGTTTTTATTTTTGTTTTTGTTTTGTGTGTGTGTGGTTAGATTTGTCTAGTGCTGAGAGGCAAAGGTTGAGGTACCCAACTAGAATAGCTTTGCTGTCTGTTTCTTCCTGTACCTGGCTTAAAATCTTCATTAGGACTTTGACTGCTCTATCACTTGATGCATACACATTTAGTATTATTATTACTTCTATTTTTATGGTACCCTTTATCAAGATGTACTTTCCTTCTTATTTTTTTAATAAAATTTATTTTCACTTTTGCTTTAACTGATATCAGAATTGCTACCCCTGCTATTTTTTATGCTTCAGCTAAAGCATAATAAATTCGATTGCAACCTTTTACCTTTACTCTGTATGCATCTCTCTGAGTCAAATGAGTTTCTTGTAAACAATATATTGTAGAATTCTGTTTTTTAATCCACTGTGCTATTTATTTCCACTTAATGGGAGAGTTCATCTGATTCACATTCACAGTTATGATCACCAGTTCTGTATTTCCCTGTATCCAATTTTTTTTCTCATGTATATACTTTTGTTCTTTCTACTTTATCCTCAGTGTTGTGTTTTTTTACCCACCCTACTCACTACTTTATTTCCTATGACCCTTTCCCCTTCTCTTACTTGTATTTTTAATCCATTCCACCCACTGCCTTATCTTTTATCACCCCTCCCCCTTTCTTAGTAATTTTTTTAACCCACTCCACCTACAATTTTATCGTGTATCAATCCTTCCCTCCTTTCTTAACCTTTTCCCTAGTGTTTCTGACCTCTCTTTTATCTTTCTCCTACTTCTTTATAGGGTTAGATAAATTTCTATATCCAACTGAATAATTTATTCCCTCTTAGAGCCAAAACAAATGATATCAAGCTTTAGACAATGCTTATCACCCTTCCTTTTTTTCCTGGAGTATAATAGGTCTTTTGCATCTCTTCATGTGATCTAATTTTCCCATTATATCTCCTCTTTCTTCTTTGTCTAGTACAGACCTTTTTCTACCCCTTAATGTTTTTTTCTTTGTTGTCATCACATCAGAGTCCATTCACAAGGACACCTTCAGTCCATGTGATGTCTCCTCTCTGTCCACCCCAATGACAGATGCAGTTCTCAAGAGTTATAGATATCATTTTCCCATCTAGGGATGTAAACAGTTTAACCTTTAAATAATGTACATTTTTCCCCCTGTTTACCTTTCTATGCTTCTTTTTATTTCTGTGATTGTAGATTAAATTTTCTGTTTAGTTTAGTTTTTTTTTTTCCAATGGAAATGATTGGAAGTCTCTTATTTTGTTGAAGCTCCATCTCACTGGATAGTAAATTCTTGGTTGTAAGCCCAGGCTTTTTCCTTCCAGAATATGGTATTCAAGGTCTTCTGATTTTTTTATTATAGACACTGCCAGGTTCTGGGTAATCATGACTATTGTTTCTTGATATTTGAATTATTTTTGTCTGACAGCTTGCAGTATTTTTTCCTTGAGATTGTAGTTTTGGAGTTTCACAACAATGTGGGGTTTTCTTTGTGGGATCTCTTTCCAAACAGATTCTTTCAGTAAATATTTCACCCTCTATTTCTAGAATATTGGGGCAAATTTTAATGATCTCTTGTAGAATGCTATACATGTTTTTTTTGTTTTTGTTTTTTTTTGTTTGTTTGTTTTTTTTGGTCATGGCCTTCAGATAAACCAGTAATTTTTAAATCATCTCTTCAGGATCCATTTTCCAGATTAGTTCTTGGAAACAATATGGTATTTCACATTTTTTTTATTTTTTCATTCTTTTTAGTTTGTTTGAATGATTCTTACAGTTTTACAAAATCATTAGCTTCCATTCACCCCATTCTATTTTTTAATGTGTGATTTTCTTCACTTAGCTTTTGTATATCTTTTTCCATATGATTAATTCCACTGTTTAAGGATTTGTTTTCTTCAGACTTTTTTTTTTTTTCCTTTTCCAAGCTGTTGAGTCTCATGCATATCTCTCATTTCCTTTCTCATTTTTCTTCTACATGTCTTATTTGCCTTTTGAAGTCTTTTAAGAGCACTTCCAAAAAGCTTCTTTGGGTTTGAGACTAATTCATATCATTCTTTGAGATCTCCTCTGTGTACATTCTGTTCTCATCTTAGTTTGTGTTTTGGTCTGCCCTATCACCATATTAGCTTTCTATGGTCAGGTTCTTTTCTGTTCCTTGCTCATTTTCTTTCCTTTTCTTTTGATATTTCCTCTTTTTTACTTTTAAGGTCTAGCTCTGCTCTTGGGGTATAGGTGATGCTATCCTAAGCTTTCTGTGCAACTCTGAGCCTTAGCTTTGAGCACAGAGGCCCCTTGTGTAGGTAGCTTTGCCTATTCTTTTCAGGAAACAGCCTGGTTTTCCATAGTTTGCCTTTTGAGCTGGTACCAAAAGCTGTCCTAATGATTTGTTCCTCTACTGAGTCAGAACTGAGTGTCTTTTGCTGGTTTATTGCTTTCCCACAATCTTTCTGAGCAAAGTTGAACACCCTTTTCACCCCAGTAAGACTGAGCTTTCTTGAATTCCTCTACTCTTTGTACTTCTAAATCATTTTCCTGGATAGAGAGAAAAGTAGGCAAAAAAAAGAAAAGAAAAGAAAAGAAAAAGATCAGTTAACTTTCTCAGTTTATTCGTCTATAAAATAGATGATTGTACATGATTGTACTAGACAATTCTGAGATCCCTTTTAGATATATCTATAATCCTCTTGCCAAATTATGTAGTTTTACTTTCTTCCTAGTTTCCATTTTTTTTTTTTTTTGTTGTTGTTGTTTTGTTATTCAGTTATTTCAGTTGTGTCCAATACTTCCTCATTCCATTTGGGATTTTCTTGGCAAAGATACTGAAGTAATTTTACATTTCCTTCTCTACCTGATTTTACGGTTGAAGAAACTGAGTTAAACAGAATTGTGGCTTACCCAATGTTACACAGTTGATTAAGAAGACTCAGGTCTTCTTAAATCTGGACTTATTTCTTATCCATTGTATTACCTAGTTGCTCCATCTATTGTTTTGTATTCCATCCCAAATGTCAATTCTGTCAGTGATCCTATGTTTTCTTTCATTCCCTTTCTTTAGCCAGTTTTGGCTTATCCTAAACTTCTCTTAACAGTTTTAGCTTATTTTAACATTAAGATACTTGATACCATTTTACATGCTTTCATTCTTTTTAAAGTCTATTGTCATTGTTAAGTTCCCCTTATATCTATATCCATCTCTTTATAAATATCACACATTCCCCCTTTTAACTCTTCAAAATTTCATTCTTTTGAAATTTCTATAAAATTTTCATCCATAGTATGTAATTTTTCCTTCTTCTGAATTTTTTGTAACCTGTCATGCCAAAATTTAATATTCATATGAGATGATCTGCAGCTTTTCTCTCCAAGTCTATCACTGATTTTAAATTTGTAGTGATCATTTTCTCCAAAGAAATTTTCATCCCATTAACTAGTTGCTTCTTATTGATGACTAGCATGTCCATAATAATAGTACCCCCTCATTATTTCTTATGTCTTGCTTGGAGGAAGTTGGGCATTGCAGTGTGTATATCTCTTTGTGGGCAAAGTTATTGCTGGTATATTGTTTTTGTAGTGCTGTATATATATATTGGTATTTTACTAATAGCAATTTGGAATCCCTAGGAAATAATGATGTCAAGAAAAAGAAAAATTGACTCAACATGTAGGATATTCAAAGAACAGTGGACTTAAGATTACTTTTTCGCGCAGTACAAGGAAAAAGCTATATGTCTGATATGCCAGAATATAGTGTCTGTGTTCAAAGAATATAATTTGCGTCAACACTATGAAACTCAACATAAAGATAAATGTGATTGCTTGGTTGGAGAAGTGAGAAAAGATAAAATATTAAAACTGAAAAATACATTGACAACTCAGCAAAATACTTTTGTGAAGCAGAAGCAGCTAAATATTTCATCACTGCGAGCAAGTTTTCAAGTTGCCAAGCTAATAGCATGCACTGGCAGACCATTCATGGAGGGAGGATTTGTTAAAGAATGCCTTCTTTCTGTTGCCAAAGAGATGTGTCCAGAGAAGGCCAATTTATTTAGTACCGTGAGTCTTTCAGGACCTACAATTACATGGAAGATTGAAGAAATTGGAGACAATCTGCATCAGCATTTGCAAAACTCCATAAAAAAATTTCATATTTTTCCTTGACAAAAGCGATGATATTCGTGATTCTGCACAACTTCTAATTATTATTCATGGGACGAATTATTATTTTGAAGTCATAGAAGAGCTTGCTGTACTGCAAAGCATCAAAGGAACAACTACAGGAGAGGATATCTATGAAAAGGTTTGCCAAACTGTGAATGGTTTGGAGCTGGACTGGGTTAAACTAGCCAGCATGATAACTGATGGTGCTCCTAGCATGGTGGGGTCTAAGAAAGGAGTAATTGCTTGCATTAACCGAGAATGGACAAATATAACCATTCTCATCCAATAGCCATACACTACCTTATCCACCAACAAGCGCTGTGTAGTAAATCACTGAAGTGGGACTCTTATGAAAATTATGGTATTTTGTGTTAACTTCATTAGAGCTAATGCACTAAATCACAGACAATTTCAGGAATTTCTGTCTGAGCTAAATGTTGAGTATGAAGATGTTCTCTATCACACAGAAGTCCATTGGCTTAGTTGAGGGAGAGTTTTGAAATGTTTCTATGACTTACTTCCACAGATTACAACTTTTCTGCTTTCAAAAAACAAAGAAGTACCAGAGCTCAATGATGCATAATGGAAATGGCACCTTGCCTTTCTGACAGATGTAACAGCTACTCAACAATTTCAATATGCAACTTCAAGGAAAGGGGAAACTCATCTGTGATATGCAATCACATGTCAAAGCATTTGAAATAAAATTAGGCCTCCTCATCAAACAAGAAGAAGGAAAACTTCTGCCATCTCCCCACAACTCAAAATCTGTTAGTGGAAAAACCGCTGATTGCATTCCCAAACAAAACATGTGTGGATTCACTGGAAAAATTGCAAAAGGAGTTCCAATTTAGATTTAAAGAGCTTCATCTCCATGAACAGGACATACAGCTTTTCCGTAACCCATTTTCTATTGACATTGAAAATATGGATACAATTTACCAAACGGAACTGGCTGAACTGCAGAATTGTGACTCTCTGAAAGACGCATTCAAATAAAGCAACCTTCATAATCTCTATGCATCTCTTTCCTCTGAGACATATCTCATCTCAGGAACTATGCACTCAAAATGGCACCTATCTTTGGCAGCACTTATGTCTGTGAACAGACTTTTTCTAGAATGAAACATTTGAAATCTCCAACCAGATCAAGACTAACGGATGCACACTTGCATCACTTATTATGACTAGAAGTGACAAATATGGAACCAGACATTGACCATCTCATTAGCCAAAAGCAGACCTATAGTTCCCATTGAAATACTGGTAAGTTTGTTGATTTAACTTTACTTCATTTTAAATATTGTATTTGTTTCTTCACTTCAAAATAAGATATATGCAGCATGCATAGGAATTGGTTCATAGTTTTTGTTTTTACTATAGTCCAGCCCTCCAACAGTATAAGGGACAGTAAACTGGCCCTCTATTTTAAAAAGTTTGAGGACCCTTGCTTGTAACTATTATTATTAACATGATTATTACTATATACCACTCCACTTCTCTTCCCAGGTCCAAATGGGGGAAATTTAGGCAAAACTAACCAGCACAGCCAGTCTGACAACAACACACCACACCCTAAATTCCCAAACTCTGAAATAAAATACTCTACTTTATTTTGTAACTCTGGACTGCATTTATAATGTAAAAGAGATAGTACTGTGATGGGCTAGAAAGAGCTTTAAATTTGACACCCTGGGACTCTAGCTTGAAACTATTGCTTAACCTCTCTTGGTTTCAAATTTCTTTTCTAAAAAAAATGATCATATTGCATTAGATGACCTTAAGGTTCCTTATGATACTAAAGCTAATGTCTTAATATATTATTGTGTATTATATATGCTGTATAATATAAACATATATGTTTACTTATAATGTATACATCAAACACACACATACACATACATATACACATACTATATTAGTATGACATGATGATGTTCCTCTACTAGAAATTAAACTTAAAAGCAGGAATTATCAGAGACACATGAGTGGTTCAGGGAATACAATGTTAATTAGAATGTGGGAGAGTTGAGTTCCAATTCTCCTCAGACATTGCCTAGCTGTGATCAAGGACAAGTCAATTAATAACTTTCAGGCTAGGCATTATTATCTATAGAATGAATATAATAATATTCCATATTTCACAGGACTATTATGTAGATGAAATGAGATAACAAATGTGAAATGTTTTGTTGCCCTGCAAATGATATAAAACAATATTTTATAATATTATTTAATATAATATAATTTTATAATATTTTTATTATACATGTACATACCTCTCCATCCTAACCATTAGGCTTGGTACTTAGATAGCATTTTATTTTAAAAAAAAATGTTTCTATTGACTTCTCCCTCCTTTTTTTTTTTTTTTTAGAATTATTATTCATGTTTCTGACCACACATGATCAGCATATTTGACAAAGGAACTAGAAAAATTTCTGCTATAACCAAAACCAAAATGAAACAACAACAAAAAGAAACTTCAAGTTTAGTATTTTTTTTCTCTAGTTTTTTATCTTAACCAACATTCAAAGATCTGCACAGGATGCTCTAAGAAGCAAATACTTACTTCATCTGTTTAACAATTGTGCTTTTTCCAGATTCACCAGCACCTGTAAAAAGACCAGACCACTCATGGTTAACAATATGCAAAAATAGATAGCTGTATGTATTAAAAATCTATCATCATCCCTTCCTCAGCATAAAAGAAAAAAAGGAATAAATTTTTTCTTAATTTAATAAACGGTTCTATTAGTAATTTAAAAAGATACACTTTGAGGCAACAAGGTAGTACAGGGAATAGAGCACCAGTCCTGAAATTAGGAAGACCCGAGTTTAAATTTGACCTCAGACACTTAATTTAGCTGTGTGATCCTGGGGAAGTCATTTAATCCCAATTGCTTCAGGAAAAACAAAACAATACAAACAAACAAACAAACAAACAAAAAAAGCTACACTTCTACAAGTTTGGAAATTTTACTGGAAATCTGCTCTTCTAGATATTAGAGAAAGACTTTGCCTTTTTTCTATTCTCTGTTGTTGTTCATTTGTTCCAATTATGTCTGGCTCTTAATAACCCTGTTTGAGATTTTCTTGGCAAAGATAATGGAGTGGTTTGCCATTTCCTTCTCTAACTCATTTTACAAATGAAGAAACAGGGTTAAAAGTCACACAGTTAGTTGAGTGTCTCTGAGACTGGATTTGAACTCCAGACTTGGTGCTCTATCTACTGCATCACCTAAAAGTCTCTAGACATATTGCCAGGTAAAAAATAAATAAATAAACAAAAATCTCCTTGTGCCAGAAGCCCAAGTCAGTTACCACTAAATATATATATATATATATTTAGCATGCTCTGCTTTTTTTATTTTTATCCCACAGTCCATTCCAAGCTCTGAGCTTAATTTCAATTCTGTATTTTTTAATGAATAAGGAAATGTTCTTGCAATAGCTGTAGTAAAATTTCTATTAGCATATGCAATTAAGTAGTTCTGGAGAGCAAAGTGTTGGGAAGACATTGCTGGAAAGTGGGATCAAAAATATCCATTGTGACTCAAGGAAGGAACCAGGATTCATTGTAAACCATGTCTTGGTTTGTAGATTCACCTGTCGACCATTCACCATGGATATTCAGCCAACCAAATGTCAAAAGGAGACCAATTAATAGAAGCAAAGAAGAAAATGTTGCTTTACTCTCAAACTCAAGGTTTGCCTCTAGCTAGTTTGCTTTATGAAGTTTTATCATTTGCTAGCATAGAATAGAGAAGAAACTGTTTTCAAAAGAACAATTGCAAATTGTGAACAACCACATGAAATATTGTTACAAATCACTAGTAATAAAGGAAATGATTATTGAGACAATTCACCATATACTCAGTAAATTGGCAAAGAAGACAAAGTTAAAAAAAAGATTAGAAAGGGAGTGGAGGATTAGGCATACTAATGCATAATTGGTAGAGTTGTAAAATGGCCCAACCAGTGTGTGAAATAATTCAGAATTATGTTAAGAAAGTATCTTCAGTTTTCAATATTTGGGACCTAGAGATCTCACTGCTAGATATCAGCTATATAAATGAAGAAAAAAAAAATCCCTTATATACCAAAATATTGAATTGTACTTTTTTAGATGTAAAAAATTACAAAGTAAAGACTCTCTTATTGGAGAATAATTGATGAAATGGCAGTATATTGAGATAGTATATTATTATTGTATTGTAAGAAAAGATAAATATCATGCAAATAGAGAAGCATGGAAAGAGTTTATAAAATGATGCAAAGTGATATTAGCAAAACCAGGAAGAAATTTGCTTGATTACAACAATGTACAATTTAAAACTACAAAAGATTTTTTAAAAGCCTTTAAATGCTACAAAATTATAATGACTAAGTTCCCTTTCCCCCAAAAAAGTTGATGAAAAAGGTACTTCCCTGTCTTTACAGAGATGTAAGACTGTACTTGTAGAACATTGATATTAATTTCAGATAACTTTAATGTATTCATTAATTTTATTGTCATTTTTTGTCAGAAGGAATGGCTTTCTGAATAGGGTAGAGGGTTTTTTTTTTTTTTTTTGGATAAAATGCAAATATTGTAAAAAAAAAAAATTATGATTTTTCTTAAAAGAAAACAAAATTCTCACATATAACAGATATTTTTATCAGCCTGTTTTGTGTATCTGTGTGTTATGGGCTAGAATTCTTATACTTGAATCAAGGATTCTTACAACATACTAATTCAGTGGAATTGATAAGACAATGGTTATCTAGTTTAGCATGGTGATTCATAGTTCTCTAGTTCAATACATAAACTGATTACAAGTACAAGTACTTGTACTAAAGTACAAGATTAACACCTATTCTACAAGATTCACACCTACAATGATGTAATTAAAATAGAGCATATAAAGCTGGGACAAACTCAGCCAGAGTCAGAGCCAGAGAAGACAAGAGGACTGGGGGCGGGACCTCAAGCTCTTGGAACAAGAAGAGACATTCATTCACTTCATCTCACACCACTGTGGTGGCTGGCCTGTCCTCCTGCATTTCCTCCACTAAGACCAAGGCCTATCTGAAGGACCTCCAGAAAGCTGGCTGGAGCCCCAGACAAGAAGACAAGACTTTGAAGGAGACAATAAAGACTTTTGGACTTTAACACCTAGCTTTTCTTGTAGTGACTATTCAACTGAAACAAAGGCTGCTCCAAGACTTCCAGAAAACCAATGAGAACACTACATCTGTATTAGCAAAAAAACTATAAATAAAACATTCAACTTAGTACATGAATATAATGAAAATTACTATTCCAAAAGAAATTCAAACATTAGTAAGAATGCAAAATAGTATAAAAATATTTATAAGGCCTGATATATAGTGCGGGAAGCAGAATCATGCAAATGATATACTTAAAAACTACATCAATATAAATACAAAAATAAGAAAAAGAAATTTTCTTATATGGTTATTACAATAAAGCTTGGAAGTAGAGAAGAATTAAGGGAAAAAAAAACATTCTCTCTGTGAAATTTAACACTTGCATGGAATTTAAAGAATCAGAATTGTGGATAAAAAAAAAAAAAACAACAGATAATCACTGTAAGAATTTTTTATTTTGTTCAAAGGTCTGCTCAGATGATGTCTTTTATGGACAACTTTTCCTGAATCTCTCAGCATCCATTGTATGTTATTGTTAAGTTATTTCAGGCATGTCCAACTCCTCCTACTATTTGGGGTTTACTTGTCAAAGGTACTTGAGTGGTTTGCCATTTCCTTCCCCAGCTCATCTTACAGATGAGGAAAAAGGTGAAGGGACTTATTTAAGATCATATAGCTAGTAACTGTTTGGGTCCAGATTTGAACTCAGGAAAATGAGTTTTCCTGATTTCAGGTCCAGCCCTCTATCCACCATGCCTCGTACTTGCCCGTGAGTTTCCATGCTGCTCATAAATTAACCATGTGTTTATTTTATGTGTGTATATACTAAATATATGTGTATATATACATGCATACATATATATTTATATCTGTCTCTCTCTATATATGTGTGTGTATATATATGTCTGGCACATGGTAGGCAATTAATAAACATTTCATGACTTAGTTCCCTTCTGTTAAAAATGGAGGGATTAAATTAGACTGACTCCAAAGTTGGTTAGAATTCTAAATTTATGATCATGTGGTTTAAAAGAAGATGTTATAAAGCTTTTTCATAGTATGAAATTTGATTGGGTTGTGATCCCTTAGCAGATAATTTCACTGACAGTGAATTCATAGACATTACAGTATTAACAAAAGATAATTCAACAAAGATGGAATGAACACTTAGTTTTTGCAAGGTGATATGAAAAATCAGCAGGGGAAACAAAAAGCAAAGTAGAGCATGGAGGAATACATTGTAAGATTTTCCATGTTTTATTATGTCTGTTTTACAAATGAGGTGCGGTGATGAAGAGAAATTATGTGACTTGCCTGTGATCATTTTGGATGTTTCAGAATGGATATCCCAGACACATCTCAAAATCAACAGAGCCAATAGTGAACTGTTTCATTACCTTTCCTTCCATATAGTCTCTTCTTTTAGACTTCCCTATTTTAATCAAAGGAACTACTATCCTTCAAGTCTTCCAGAATATTAACTTTGGGATTTTCCCCAACTGACTCTTACATTTAGTCAGTTGCCAAATCTTGCCTTTTCATTATTTACAACAAATTTTGTCATTTCATAATTTACAACATTTTCTTTAATTGCACAACTCTGCACTTAACATTGGTACCACTTCAGCTCAAGCCTTCTGCATATTTTCCCAAGATTATTGCAACAGTCTTCTAATTGATCTCTCTTCTTCAAGCCTTTTATCACTAAGGTCCATTCTGCATATTAGCATGGACAAGTGATTATGCTTAAGAGCACCTCTCACCATGTGACTACCCTATTCAATAGCCTCAAGTGGCTTCCAAAGGCCTCTAAGATAAAAATGCAACTTCTCTGTTTAGCTTTTAAACTCATCAAGAGTCCTATCTTGCTTTCCAGCTTCAGTGAATATTATAACCTTTTCTACATTGTGTAATTATTCTTCCTTCCATAATAATTATTCTGGCTTCCAAAAATTGGCCTGCTCTCAATTCTTCACACACTCCCAATATGTTCAGAATGTTCTCCTTTCTTCAGAATCCCTCTATATCTTTAAGACATAGCTCAATCAATAACTTCTAAATGATCTCTTTATTGCTAGTACTCTACCTCCCAAAGTACCTTGTATTGTGTGTGTGTGTATGTGTATGTGTATACACATACATGTAAAAATATATAAACATGTACATATCTATGTATATACACACACATATCTATGTATATACAAGTGTAAATAAGAAATAAATAAATAAATAAATTTATTTCTTATTTACACTTTTTACATTTAAAGATATATTTAGTATTTTCTCCATGAGAATGCCAATCAATAAACATTTGTAAAGTATCTTTTTTGTACCAGTACAGAATGTAAAGCCTTTTTAAATAGAGATTGTTTCATTCTTTTTTATTTGTATCTCTAGTTCCAAGAACAGTGCTAAGCATGTGGCAAACACCTAATAAACACTTATTGATGGATTAATTGATTGATGTCCACATAGATTGCAAGTGTTAGAAAATGGATTTGAAACTAAATCTCTTTTGATTTCATGCTCAGTACACTCTCATACTGCACTACTTCACATGCAAGAAATGCTGTTTAAAATGGAATTGACAGATTTTGGGGAATGATTGTATGTGTGGAATAGAGGAGGAATATAGCATAGGGGTTGAAGGTGATTGCATGAGTTATTGAGAGAAGGGTAATGTGGAAATAACAAGAAAGAATTAAGGAATGTGGTAGATTTGTGGGAAATAAAGATTAATTCAATATCAGACATGTTGAGTTTGAAGACATGGAACAAATGATGCTTAATAGATAATTGAATAAATCATATTGTATGAAGGAGATTAGATATAATGTAGAAATCATCTTCATGGAAGCAATGATGAAGACATGGGAGTAGATGAAAAAATTGGTAGAGAGAAAAGAAGGGGGAATACCTAGAGAGAGAGCCTTGAGGAATGCTTATTTTAGAAATAATGAATCAGAGGAGAACTGGGGACTATGGAAAAAGGCAAGGTAATTCTTGAAGACTTCATCCTCATGACAAATCAATTCCACTATCATATGCTCCATTCTGTTCCTTAGATTTTGAGTATTTCTCAGTAGAATACCCTACTTTTTCTCCCTGAACACACAGAGGCTTTAGAGCTACATGTGTCCCTTCTCTAGTCACTCTGGTATTTGTTTTGTTGTGCTTAAAGTACTTTTTTTCCCTGTTGCCCATGAATTTGTGAATGGTTATGGGAAGAAATAAATCACTGTAGGTCCTCAGTGGATTTCTCAATCATGATTAAGATTGAATTGTTCTGGTTTTTACCTCAATATTTTGCTTTAACAGGTTAGAACCAGCTCCCTTCTATCAGATAGTTCTATTGTCAGGAAGTCCCTCAACATTATTTTATTTAATATCTTGTGATATGTTCTTAAATTTAAGTTGACATATCTAGATACAGGTATAGTTAACACTTGGTATAGGAAATATGGATTTACCAGGCTTGTCTAAATATACCTACTTTCTAGATTTCTTACAAAGAATTAAGGTCTAGGTTTTTGTCTCATATCTGCAGTCAGCTGCTTCATGGGCTGGTAGATAACCTGAGTTTGGGAATTCTAAATGTAATCAAGCCAAATCAGTAAATATTTATTGTTTACACTAGCCTAGGCATAATACTAAGTATTGAGAATACAACTACAAGGAGAATAACATTCCTTGCCTTTGTGGAGCTTACAAACTAGTGGATAAAGACAACGTAAAAAGAAGCTGAAAAGTAGTCAGGGGTAGTGAGAAAGCTCAGAGGATCAGGAATGAAACCTGAATAATAAGAGCAAGGAAGCAGATTCATAGAATTTAATTCCTGGGTGAGAAGGCCAGTCTTGAAGTAAGGTTCTGGGATGAGGAGACAAGTATGAAATGGTAGAGAAAGTAAAAGCTCTGGCAACCTAGTGATAGTATACTTTCTGCAGTAGGAGTTAAAGTGCACATTAACTTCAGATCCAATATGGTGAGTCTCTGGGAGCAGAAGAATATCAGGCTACATAAAGGCAGAGTACTGGGCTTGGAATAAGCATGACTCATCTTCATGAGTTCAAATCCAGTCTCAGACACTTATTAGCTATGTGACTCTGGGGAAGTAATTTGACCCTATTTGTTTTAACTCTATATGATACCATATAATTTCATTTAAAAATTTAGTAGTCCACTAGATAGAATAGGTTATTCTGGGGCAGAATATCAATTGGTCAATAGAGAGAGCAAGAAAAAGCACAATTAGGAAACCAACATGACAATCCAATAGAGTATTTTGAAGATAAAAGCAGAAACAATTCTACTAATCTTCCTATCCCAATACGATCATCACAGTGGTTGACAGTATGGGGCCCACATATATTGTAGTGTCTCCAGCCAGCAACACTTATTAGCCTCACTTCAGCTTCCTAATTAGATGATCTTGAAGCTCTCAAAGTTTATATTTTAGAATTCTGTGAAATAAGAATCTTTTTATGAACAGTACTATGACTGGAACATTTCTGAAGAAAGATATTCTACTTCTTCCTAGAGATAAGTAATGTTTTCCTTTTGAAACACTAAGGGCTCAGAATTTATAACTGGCTGTTGTCTAGACATTTATCAGCTGTGTGACCTGAGCAAGTCACTTAACCATGTTTGCCTCAGTTTCACACCTGTAAAATGAGTTGGAGAAAGAAATGGCAAACCACTCTAGTATCTTTGCTAAGAAAATCCCAAATGAATTCACAAAAAATCGGACATGATTGAAGTGTCTCCATAATAACAGCAAAATATCCATGGATACCATAGTAAGCCATAAAAATCTTCAATATGCTGCACCATATTTAGTTTTTTAAAGTAAAATCAACCTGAGATTTTGTTTTATAATGAGCCAATGATGATTTCTTGATTTAATTATTTTACTGTCCAAACCAACATACAAGAAGTTCACAAGTTTCAAGTATGAAATTCTCCTTACTCATTTCCAAAGAACAATTAACTATTTGAATGGCATGGTGCTACAATTATTGTAAGACCTGAAAAAGACAAGTCAGTGAAATCTGCATATTGTTGTTCTTTCTTCTTAATCTGTTGAGTAGTTAATTAAAAGGAGTTGATTAAAAGGAGATATGTATGTTGGATACAGGAAACTATATATTAATAGCTGACATGTAATGCTTTTAGGGTATAAAAGCATTGTAATACATTATCTCTAGTGCTTTACAACCATACAGCCAAGTAGATAAGATACATGTTAATATCTCCATTTTTAAAGAGGAGAAAAACTAAGCTCTAAGTATAAGTGATTTGCCCAAAATCTCTTAGTGAATGATACAACTATTTCTCATTTACCCAAAACACAATCTATTAATCCCTTTAGATTGTGATATGGAATTTATTGTGTATGATACTCCCTTTAGGAGAAAAAAAAGGCATCCAGAGAGAACTTGCTTAAAATCAGTTATTTTAATTATTCATTTGAATAAGTAGTATATTCAATAAGGTCAACAAGAGATAAGCTTTGAAGAAAAGCAGTCATGTTTCAAAAACATTGATTCCATTTTGAATTTATTTGAGGATGAAAATGACTGAGTTTCTTCAATAGCCATAAGGCTTAATTAGCAGGGACAATTCCATTCTTGTAATATTAGATCATGTTACTAGGCCAAATATAGCTGCTAAATAGCATGTTCACATATATCTAAAGATGTCCTGAGATACTCCCTGCCCTGCCAAATTGTGACTACATTGCTAAAAAGATTTTCTAGGTCAGAGTCCATGAAACATTTTAGCACTGTATGAATTAATCATGTTCATTTATGTGATTTTGCCCAACATATTTTTAAAAGAACTCAGAAGACCTCTTTCATATTATTACATACTTACACAGCTAAAAGTTATTTTCATTCCAGTTTCCATGGAGGAACTAAAAATCACTTCTAAAGTCAGGATGAAGTGTGTTGTGTTCCCTTTAAGAAACTGATTTGTGCAGATTACTCCCAAACCCTCCTGGTTGACGCATTATCAGTTCTGGAAATCTGCACCTTTGATACACAAATCCTAGTCAAAAGCACCCATTCGGAATTCTAATAGGAGATCGGGGCTGGGACAAGCCCCATAGGATCTGAGCCAACTTGGGATTCCACCCACGGGCCCCTTTAGCTAAATCTCTCATTATAAAAGCAGCCAAACTAAAAAACCCTTGCTTTGCAGAGATTCCAAACACGGCAGCCATACACTTGGCATGCCAAGGGTCTCTGCCCACTGGAATATTGTTTCCAGTGTTCTCTTTTCTTTACTAACCTTTTACTAATTAGACTTTAACCAGACTTTAACCTTATTTCCAATCCCCATAATAAACCTCTTGTATCAATCTAGGTTTTCGGGTCTGTGAATTCCTTTATAGGGGATTCTTGTGCTGCTACAAGACCTCATTTAACTCCCTGACCATATGAAACCCTAATTTCATTTGGGTACCCCAAATCTAAATCTCATCAAGGACACATATTTTTGGTATCTGTTTCTGTCTCTTTGTGTCATGTCTGTCTCTCATTGTGTCTTTTTCTCTTCCTGTGTATCTGTTACTAATTTTATCTGTTAATTTATGCCCATCTATATGTATAAGCACAAACTTATCTATATGCATGTGAATGTAAAATAGGTATACATATGTATGTGTATCTTGTATTTGAATATTCATATATGTGTGTGTGTATTTGTATTTAGGTAAGGGGACAACTAAGTAGCACAGTAGATTGTATCCAGTATCTGGAATCAGGAAGACCCATCTTCCTGAAATCAAATTTTGCCTCAGACACTCACTAGCTGTGTGAGCCTGTGAAAGTCACTTCACTCTATTTGCCTCAATTTTCTCATCTGTAAAATGAGCTGGAAAGAGAGATGATAAAGCACCAAAATATATTTGCCAAGACAATTCCAAATGGTATCACAAAGAGTTAGACACAACTGAAATGAGTGAACAACAATGTGTATTTATATATCTATATGTTTATCTATATATCTATATCTATATAATTCAATATTCAGTTCTAATTGGAACTATCTCCTTAATACTAGAAAGACAAGGAATATTACTTGGCAAATATTTTAAAACAATAATTTTACAATAATTCACTATAGATTCTCCTATTTTGCAAATGTAATTGAAATACAAATAATTACTAGAAGTTACTTTGAAATAAAACAAAATCTTCATACTATATTTATTTTTCCTCAGGGGGAAAAATAAGTGCATTAGTTGGTGCAGCTTGGTCCTTGAAGATATTTTTAAATTCCATTTCTTCTTTAATATGAGCAGAACAGTGAAAGCATAGAGAAAAGAGACAATAATGCATCCTTGAATGTATTGTATATCGTGGAAAGAGTACTGGATTGGGAATCAGGAATTCTGGTTTGTATTCCTGATTTTGCTACTAAATAGCTCTATGCCTTTCAGTAACTGTTTAACATTCTAGGAACCTACTTTTCCCATTAATAAGAGAATAAGAAAGAATAAGTAAGAGTAAGAGAATTGTACCACTCTCAAAGATCTCTTCCAGATCCAAAAATCTATGAGAAACTTATAAAATTTATAAAATATTTAAGTTTCAAAAATCATAAATTAAAATTTATGGAATTGTGGTCTAGTTTACACTTTTTCCTTTCTTTCTTTCTTTCTTTCTTTCTTTTTTTCTTTCTTTCTTTCTTTCTTACTTTAATCTCTTTCTTTCTTTCCTTTTTTCTTTCTTTCTTTTTTTCTTTCTTTCCTTCTTATATTTCTTTGTCAATTTTAGAATAATTAAAGCTTAATTACTCATATAGAAGCTAGCATCTTTTTTTTTTTTTTAAACTTCCACCTCCATACCTACACAATCCAAAGTCTCATAGTACAAATGAAGTATGAAGTTTGAATTTCTTCCATTATAACATGGCTCTGGGACTCAATGTTCCTGAGTTCTCATCTCTCCTTCAGTTATCACTTCCATAGTTACTATCTAAATATTTCTTCTTCTACAAGGCTTTGTGATTCAACTCTTGTTCTTCATTACCAGTTAGTGCTAGCAGCTTCTTTTTAGGGCTATGAATATTTTAGGACCTCCAGAGCAGGATTTGCTCTAAATCCATTTGGACCTTACCTTGGACTCTCTATCTTTATGGGAATATCTCCTAGTCTATTCAATTCATTTGCTAGTCTTTTGTGTCTTTCATCAAGAGCTCTCTTACATTTTCTTGCACATAAGGCCTAGAACTTCTCCATGAATGAGGTTGCAGGGACTTGTCAGTCTCTTGTCTAAATCTGTTGCATGGAAAACAAACCATTTCCATCCTCATCCCAAACTCCACAAAATCATTCACATTAGAAACCTTTTACCAAATTGAGAGTGAGCTATTAATCAGCATTATTGGGAGTGTGCCAAAATCATACCCATTATCTAGGTACTAATTTATGTCTGTTGTTATTTTTAAATGAATGTAAACAATATATTTTTCAGCTACTATAGCACACTCATTTCAAACTGTCAACTAAACTCTCAGATCTTTTACACTTCATGAATTTCTAGCTTGAGATAAATTTATATCTAAATTTTATTTACTAACATATTTAGCTATTCTCAATAGCTTTATGTCATTGACAAATTTAATTTATATTTTCAGTGGCTTAGTTCATATCATCCAGTCCTTGTAATAAAAATGCTGAACTGGATCACAAAAAGACTCTCTTTCTCCCTCCCCCATAGCACTAAAGACATCTCACCATATTAATAATAAATCAATGATAAACTTTCTCTGTTCATCTGGCTATTATGAGTAATCTTTAGCAAGAAAGTAATATAAAATGCCCACACAAAATATGAATAAGCTTCAAAGGCTTTTATTTATTTTGAACATTCAATTAAATCAATAAATATTTATGTTAAACAATATAAAGATAAAGAAGGCACAGTTCATTTTTCCTTACAATAGCTGTCTAGTTGAGGGAAATATATACACAAATAATTATAGAGCAAGATGAAATGCAATATGCTAAGAGAACCAGTGAAAGTAATGTAATAAATTTGAAGATGAAATTGCTTTAAAAAGATATGGGAAATTATTTAAAATTTCAAGGACATGACACCTAATTTGAATTTGAATAAAATATTAGTGGTCATAGAGTTAGCACTTTTGTGAATTGAAGTTGTCCAAGTTCCACACTAGGTGGCACAGTTAAAAAGGTGCCAGGCCTTTAGTCAGGAAGAGTCATGCTTCAAAGTTCAAATCCAGCCTTAGCACATACTAACTATGTGACTTTAAGCAGCTAACTTAAACCTGTTTGTGTAAGTTTCTTCATCTGTAAAGTGAACCACAGAAGAAAATGGCAAACTCCTCTAGTATCCTTGCCAAGAAAATCCCAAATGGGAATCCAAAGAATTGAGCACAACTGAAATGACTGAACAACAACAATAAAAATACAAAGCAAAAGTAAGCAACTGATGTGAGTATGCAGGTTGATTTAGGGCAGACAGATGGAGCTTTCCTGTTCTTTTGGATCCCTTCTCTGAGGATTTAGCCATGCATGGCACTATGCCCTATTTGTAAACAAATCCTAAATTTGTTCCCTAATGAATGGTGAAAGATGATCTATTTACATGACTAAGCCAGGCAAATCAATAAGTGATCAGTATTCCTATCTCTCTTTGAAGTATAGATTTCAAATCAAACAAATGGGGGAGGGGGAAGCATTTTTCCCTTTAGGTAAAAAATCAAATAAATGCCACAAAAGCAGAGAGAGATAAACCAATTTCCAGGGTGAAATGATTTTTATCACATCCCCTATAAGTCTAAAGCTGAAACAAATGAATTTGAGAGCAAAAATGGCCAGATATGTTTAGATCCTCTTGAGGAGCTATTATTGACAAAGTTGGTAATCATTCAGTTTGGTAGACTAACACTATTTTGATCTGATGAAAATAAAGTGTGGGATTGTTTTTTATGTCACACAAGGGAAATCTGATTTGAATATTTTTATCTTTCATTCCGTAACATGTTAACATATACTGTGTCCAAAAGAGCAAAGTGTAGGAAGGAATTAAACAATCATACTGTGAGTTTGATAAAAGCAAAAGGCTAAAATAGTCATTCTAGGCCTAAGCCAGTCATATTCTTTAGTTAACAGTCATCCTAATTATTAATATAATCTATTTCTTTTGTCAATGGAGACACTGCCTAAATATACTTTTATTATTCTTCATATAATGTGTTCCATACATATTTGGAAAGGAGAGAAACAAAAAAAGAAAGGAGGATGAGAGAGATGAGACCAAAAGAAAGAGAATTAGAATAGTACAAAAGATGACAATATTGAGAAAGAATATCTCTCCCTTTGATCTTAGTAATTTCTCTGTTGCCATGTGTTGTCCATATGTAACTATTAGATTCTTTTTTAATCTTAAGGTAATCAAAATTATGTCATGGTTGCTGATGAATAGAAATTGATTTTTCAGGTTAAAATGAGAATATATCATAAAGTGTTTAGTGACATGTAAATTTATATATATATATATATATATATATATATATGTATAAACATATAGAGCCATTATACATATAGTATTTATATGTAATAAAAAGAATAAAATGCCATGAATATTCACATAATATATGTAGGTTATTTTAAAGAACTTAACACACCAATAATTATGTGAACTAGATTAAAGATCATAAAGATCTAGAATTCAAATATACCTTTGGGATTACCTAGTCGAAAGTTTCATTTTTGAGGGAAAATTTAAAGGCATAAAATGACTTTCTTATATATAAGCAGTATATGTAGGATATGTAATATGCAAATGCAAGGTACACCACATCAGTCTCTAATCTCAGTGCAAAATGATAGATGTTTTTGTTTTTGTTATTCAGTCAGCTCTATTATGTGATTCTTCATGATCCCTTTTTTTTTGTGTGTGTGTGGGGAGAGATTTGTTTTTTTGATAAAGATGGTGGAGTAATTTGTCATTTCCTTCTCTATTTCATTTTCAAAATGAGGAAAGTGAGAGAAAAAGGTAAATGATTTTCCCAGAGTCACTTAGCTAGTGTCTAAAATTAGATTTGAACTCAGGCTTCCTGACTCGGGACCTGAACTTTATTCACTGAATGACTAAATCTAAAGATTGGTGATCTATTAAATCTGGAGAAAGCTAAGAGGTTTCTTCATCTTCAAACACCTAGACACAAACCCAAATTTTTATATTTCCAAAGCAAAGACTGAGTTAAGGTACTACATAAAACACAACATACAAATAAATAAATGTGGATGAAAAGCCTTTAAAAAGTAAATTGTCCTGGTCTATATAAATGAGCTGTGATTCTTGGCCACGCGTTACAAATTAGTTTGGGAACATTTTCTATAATGCAGATTGTATCATTTTTATTCACTAAAACACAATTTTATAAACTACTTTCACCTAATAAATTCAACTGTATCCTGGCTACAAAACTACTGACCTTGAAGAAGCCTTCTGAACTTACAACAGATGGTCCTAGGATAATAGACACAATTGCATACTAAATCCATATTCAAAACTATCTAGCTTGGTAGAACCTACTAAAATTTATTTTCAAATGGCATTCATTAACAAATTGAATTAAAGACATTTATACATACATGTTTACACTTATACATATATTATATAGAATATCAATATTTAGAAGACATGAAATAAGCTTTTGGAATTATAAGATCAAATCTAAACAGTGACCAGTGACAAAAGCTAGTTTGTTCTTCAAGGTCATCCTTAATTTACAGGAATGTCATGAAAATCACATGAGTTAATGTATATGAAAATAATGAATAAATGGCAAATTATTAAATAAATGCCAAGTATTATTAGCAGTTCTATTGGAATTTTTTAATGTGATTGATTGTGAATGGGATGAGGTGAGATCTTTCAAGACAGTTGAGAAAATCGAGTAAGGCTTCATCTACTTCAGAGTTTGAGTAGGCCTGAAGGACTTTGAAGATTGAGTCAAGGCCATACCTACGGTAAGTCCCCTTCCTGCTATCCTCCCATGATATCAGTGTCTCCCTATTTCAGTCAAATATGGGCAACTATGTACTTATTGGTCAAGTTCAATTTCTTGGGTAGTTCCCACGTTTAGAATGTAAGATCCTCAGCCAATAAGGATGAGGGTCAGTGGTGGGAGGGGGTATTTGCGTGAGGGATTAAAAGTGTTGACCTGTCCCTGATGGGGCTACCTCCCTTCCATTGTCTGTTCGATGGGTGGGTCGCCCTTCTTGCGAGAACGTATAATAAACTTTGCTTTGCTTCTAGAGATCTCTCCAGCTTTTTTTATTAAAATGATGATCCCTCACCATTTCTGAACCACACAATTGCATGACCTTAACATTTCAGAAGAGGGAAGGTGACTGATTATCAAAGTTTTATTGGTCTTTTCACATCAAGAGAACTTGAGGAAGTCTCTCATTATAGTTGGTGGTTTTGGTTGGACCTAGGAAGAGTAGCCCAGTATGGACAGGCATAGATAAGTTAGAATTTATAACATTGTAAGAATTGCCTGTTTTGATGTGCATCAAAAGTTCATTAAAGTATATGAATATATTCATATTATTCCCTATGTTATATTCCCTTGAGGCTAGATTCATTTTTATTGATGTAGAGGATGGAATGTCGGGCCTCGAGACAGTAAAATTCCTCTTCCTGAGTTTAAATATGGCTTCAGACAGTTACAGCTATGTAACCCTTGGCTATTCTCTTTGCCTCAATTTCCTCATCAGCAAAATAAACAAGAGAAAGAAATGGCAAACCACTTCTATCTCTTTGCTAAGGAAACCCCAAGTGAAGTCATAAAGAACTGGATAACTGAAGCAACTGAACAACAGCAACAATAATATTCCCTGAGTTCTTTTTCTACCAGACCTCTTCCTTTCTCTTAATTTTCTCAGAAAGCTGATTTCCAGTTTTGCTTATGGTTTATATATACAATAAGTAATTGTAAATCCATAGAGTGAGAAATCACAAACAACTTAATTCAGGCTTTGAGGTGAACAAAAGAATTTAAACATTTTCATTGAAATCATGTATATTACGCCATAAAATTGTATGTGGCAAATCTTAACAAGATCTATTAGAGTAGGCATGATATTATAATACAATCAATGGATTCCACCTCAGCTCAGAATGCATTTTGTTAAGCTAATATTGTGTAAGTGGCACCGATTAATTTAAGCAAATGAATGAAAACAAACAACAAAATTTATGCAAAACAGTTCTCTGAATTCCATCATGTTAGTTTTAGAAATGATTATGCCTTTGTCAGTTTGGGTTAAAAAAAAGTACTCGACATTATGCAAAGCTATTTAATGCTGCCATCTGGCATCCTTTGTAAATAATTGCAACTTTGTAAATAATTAGTTTTGCATCTGGAACTTGCAAATTTGTGTGTTGCAAATAGGCCATTACACTATGGGATATTGTGAAATTCTCCAAGTAGTTGGCTCTCTGTGCTGTTGTCTGTATTTATTTTGCTCTAAAACAAAGAAAAGTTTAAATAAGGCTATTTCTGTTAAAAAGAAATCTACTGCTCAGAATTTGGCAAAAGGCTGAAACATTTGTTATTCTAGAATAAAGGACAATTTTTAAAAAGTGCTCCTTTGAAATTCCAAAAAGCAAACAAATAAGATGATGAATATTGGAGACAGAATATTTCAAGGAGCCTTTCATGTTGTTAACAAGATACTTTTCATGTCTCTTAGGATCAGAAAAAAATCTCCATTATAATTATTAAATCACTATTAGTAGAAAATTTGTAGCTGTAAGTAGATATATTAATTTACAAATTTATTAACCAAAGCATAAATCAGGGACATATTGTAATCAAATATGTTTTGCCACTGTCATAGAAATTGAAATGGAATGTTCCTCAATAGATAGATAATGAGATTCTCCTTATGTTCCTACTTTCAGATAACATTGTACTTATTGCATCAAGCTTTAGAATCTTACAATATTCCTCAATGAAACCAATAATCACTGAAAAAATAATAGCCTAACAAACCAAATAAGGATGAGAGCGCAAAGGAGGAATATAAAATATAAATTGCTCAGATTATGGTATATGGTTGATTTGGTAACACTGACTTCAGATAAATAATGTTCTGGGTCCCATATTGAATAAAAGGAAGTAAATGAGCTGAATTGTTTTTGAGAAATTGTGCAGCACTTTTAATGATTCCATCTTTCTCTCTATCATAAAAACCCATCTTGTTATTATTATTGTGCAGTTGATGTTCGATTTCTATAAATTATGAAACTAGAAAATCAAAATTGTAATTTGATCTAAAGGTGAGTGAAAAGAACATAAATTCTCATAAGAAACCTCAAATTTATCTAATATACCTCTCTCATTTTTCACATAGATGTTATCATATAGATGAGAGAAAGTAAAAAAGAAAGTCAGTGGAGATACTTGGTGTCATGGTAACATGGTCTCAAAAAATATCTTCTTCAATGAAACAATAGTTTAGACAAGTAGGCAGCAGCAAAATGTGTTAGCTAAAATCAAGTAGCTGATTTAAATGACTTTTTAAGCTAGAAATCATGTTCGGTTAATTAGTATTGACAAAAGTGAACTGCATTTTTAAAGAAAAGAATTCTGAGATGCAGTAAGGAGGGAGTACATCCCAAGCTCAGAAGACACCCTGTGCAAAGTTATGAACACAGGGGATGGAGTGTTCTGTGTCAAGAAAAAGGAGATCAGTTTACCTGAATTATAGATTAGATGAAAGAGAGTAATCTTTAATGGGCTGCAAAGATAGGTTGGGACTAAATTCTGTAGAACCTTAAAACCTAAACATAGTAGTTTGTATAGTATTCTAAAGGCAGCAGTAAACTAATGGAATTTGAGTAGGAACCATATTATTAAATATATCCTTAAGGAAAATTATTTTAGCAGCAGAGTGTAGGATGAATTGGTGGAGTGAGAGACTTGAAGTAGGAGACAATATAGGAGGATGTTGAAATTATCTAAGTAAAAAAATAATGAGAGCCTGAACTTAAATGACAGCTGAATGGGAGTAGAGAAGGTGTGAGATACAAGATACCTTGTGAATGTAGAAATGATAAGATTCGTGAACTGATTAGAAATATGAAGAGAGTCATAGAGAGAAGCTAAGTATATCTCCAAGATTTACTTACAAGAATGGTGATGTTAAGAAAAATAAAAACAGGTAAGAGTGGAAAAGAGGAAGGTTCAGGAAGAATGATTCTGTTTTAAATCTGTTGAGTTTAAGATGTCTGTGGGACATCTACTTTGACATGTCTGATAGGCAGTGAATGATTCAAAGTAAAGCTTAAGAGAAAGACTAGAACTGAATGCATAAATTTGGCACTCACTTGCAAAGAGGGGCTAGTTAAATCCATGGGAGGTGATGAGATTAACAAGAGACAAAACAGAATGAAAAGTGAAGGATCAAGACATATCCTTGGGAAAAACCTACATTTAGAGGCAGAAAATCAACCTTTTAGGTGATTTTAAAAGCAACCTCATGGCAGCTAGACTGACGTGCAAGTAGTATTCCTGAAATACCTTACAAGTGTGAAAAACCATATAACTCATATTTACTAAGACAATCTCATTTTTTTTTAAAAGAGTGCAATTTAAACAGAACTTAGAATGAAATATATTCTAATATATCATTAAATATACATTTTGGTGCAGAAATTATAGACATTATTAAAAAGCATAGAAATTATAGTTTACAACTCAAAGAGTAAAAAAAATAAATAAATTTCACAGTACAATGCCTAATATTTTGTAGACAACTAAACATATTTTTTCAACTTACCACTACTGAGCAGTAAGAAAAAAAGGCATTCTTCATGCTGATGAATTTTTCAAATTCCAAGACCCAAAACAGGTACCACCTCCTCTAAGAATTTTTCTATCTGACCAACCCCCCCTAATTAAAAATAATTTCTGTTCTTTAAATTTTAAGACATTTAGTTTGTATGAATCCATATTTTGCCTTTTCACTTTTTAAACTTTGCATATGTATTATATCTACTTTCTTAAACTACAAGTTCCTTGAGATCAGGAACAAATATTTTTAGCTGATATTTTCAGAACTTAGTTCAGCAATTTGCTCATAGTAGGTGTCTAGTCAATATTTGTTGATTTGAATTCAATTTCATAAGTTTTTCTCCCTCTTCACACCAAGAAGCTATAAATCAAGGCAATGCTGTCTCAGACTGTATAAATCAAAAGGAATGTATGTAGGAATAGTAGAACCAGGACTAAAGATTATAGTAGAACCTGGGTTAAAGATTAAAGTAGCTTTTGATTCTCTGGGCTGCCCTTTCTGGTTGCTTGTACCTTGTAGATTGGGTACCATTAAATTTAAACCAACAAGTATTTATTAAGTACCTACTATGTGTCAGGCATTGTGCTAAGTCAAAAACCTTGGAACATAAAGAAGATTCCTATTTTCGTCCAGGTAGATAATTTCATGAAGACAGCTGAGGAAACTTTTCTTACTTCTACCCCTGAGGAATGTGTATTCCCTAGCACTGCAAGGATTATTTTACCAAATAATAAATAATTGCCATAATCAGAGGCAGAATAAAACAATTATATATATATATATATATATATATATAAATGATTCTAAGTGAAAATTTCAAAATAGGGCAAAGATGAGTATTAACAGTTATGGCATTATTTTCTTTCCCAGTACAGTACCTCTTGCAAATATTCTATGTTCCCTGTTAGATAATAAAGCAGGCAAAAGTAACTAAAGATTTTGATAGTATTTCTAGTTGCATTAAGGCAATAGAGTCAAATTCATGCTAAACTTAGTATAATATGAGATCTAGGCTTCTGACATTTAAAAACTATGTAATCCTGGGCAAGTCCCTTAACCTTTATGAATGAGAGTTTTTCTTTGCTAAAATGGGAGCAATAATGCCATGTTTATATTATCTGGCTATCATGAGGATTAAATGAAATACAGCTTTTATTATTGGTAGACTCTCATATCTAGATGTGGTGGGTTAGTTTTTGTTTTTGTTTTCTTTAGTTTTTTATTATCAAGATCATTTCTATGCATCTTTGAGTAAGTGTCAGGAGGAGGAGAAGTCATTTCTTTTCCATTTCCTTCATTGTTTGATCCAGCAATTTCTTAAACATACTGCATTTAGCAATCAGGATTA
Organism: Antechinus flavipes; assembly: GCF_016432865.1. Classification (NCBI taxonomy): domain Eukaryota; kingdom Metazoa; phylum Chordata; class Mammalia; order Dasyuromorphia; family Dasyuridae; genus Antechinus; species Antechinus flavipes. The sequence goes on from NC_067402.1 coordinate 151,347,202, forward strand.
ACATTAAACCATTTGAGAACATAATCCATTTAAGGCTATCTGGGCCTAGTTCCCATTTTCCATGTTCCCAATTGCATTTTCATGTGCCCCCATAACTATTTATGGAACTCCATTTGTGTAGAATTCCATATAGACCTGATCCCATGGAAGTTATCATAATAAACAATGAATAATTTTACAATATGATTCTTAAAATAATCATACATTAGTACATTTGCAAATAAAATTTCATTTAAATTATTTTAACATTTGAAAATATTATTTTCTAAATATGGTGTAGAGATAATTGTATTAAAATATGTGATTTTAATCAGTTAACATTTTTAAGCACTTACCAACTACTGAGCTCTATACCTTATTTTAAAATACTTTGAGGTTAGAAGACATTTCATCTCTCTATGTAAGATGTTCAACATAAATATTTGTTCAATAAATGACTGAATCTACTAATTGCTGTCAAACTTGAAATTGATTAATTTGTTTATTTATAATCATTTAACTTTTGCATTAGAGGTGAAGGGAATTTTCTTTTCTTTTACTTTTAAGATGGATTCAAGGTAGTTATGGAAGGTTAAAACCATAAAAATTTTAACTCAAATTACTATAAAATCTAGCAATGATTTCAAATTACATTTTTGACACTTGAACTATTTGGAAACATATTTATATTAATTTTCATAAGCAACAACTCATATTTATGTGATTTTTTTTTGCATGGAGTTTCATATGCTTGCTCTCATTCTTTATCCCCTGCAGGAATTTAGCCTCCATGTCACAAAGTTTAATATGGGAATTAAATTTTGGATCAAAGTTGAGTCTCCAATATTTTTGAAAGAGTACTATATGAGAGACTGTTCCTTTTTTTATGTACAGCAAAGAACCCTGGAAAATAGTATTTAATCTGATGCATTCTGGGTTTTTAGAGCAAAAATGAAAGTCTCTCCTATTAAATATGACTTCTTTTCACTGTAATTTTTTTTTCCTGATAGTTCATACAAAAACTCAAATACTATTATTGAATCCTTAAAAACAACAAAGTAAAAATCATAAAGTCAACATTTATCAAGTACTTTCTACATGCCAGGCACTGGCCTAAATTCATCCTCTAATATTTTTGTATGAGTTTTATAAACCAGGGAAAATTATCTTCACTAATATAATTGCCATAATTATGTATATTGTTAATTTGGTTTTGCTTTGTTCACCTTCAATAATATTTTATAAATTTTCTCATATTTCTCTTAATTTTTAATATTTATTCTTCCTTAAAGTACAGCAATTTATGTACAATAAATTTTTGAATCACTGAGCATAGTTTTTTATTTTTGTTTTTTGTTTTTTACAAATTTTTGCTATTTCAAATAGTACTGCTATATTACATATAGATGGTTCTTTTCTTGCTTTTAATTATATCCTTCACATATATAAATCAGATATGTAGAGGTTGCCTAGGCAAAACTGAATACTTCCGAGCTGTATTTGAGGGCAAAATCATGGGCTACTTTGTCATTGGGGTTCACCGTAGGTCCCTATATCCTCTAAAGGTACTGACCTACAACACTTCACAGTAACAGATGGACAATGAAATATACTATGTTTATGAAGGTTCTTCTCAGCATAATCCCACCTGTCAAGTGGAAATGTATACTTTGGCACTGGCACATATATTCATATTCTTCTGAATATTTATAATTATATCAAGATAGATGATTAGCCAATGAATTGTTTCAAAAATTGAAAATGTGGTAACACATATATTTGGTAATATATTTGTGAGGCAGATATTTTGAAAAAGCATGGAATTCTGAGTCAAAAGATAAGCTTTCTAATTTCAGCTCTGCCAATTTTTGCCTGTGTGATCTTAGGTGAGTTATGGAATCTCTTTAGGTCTTTGTTCCCTCATCTATAAGATGAAAAGATTGGATTTAATGATTTCTATCTTTTATGAATAATTCAACAAGCCTATAATATTTAACATATCTTGCATTAAAACATTATTTCAAGGTCTTTCATGGCAGGCAATTGAAACTAGATTCTTAAAGGAAATAATGTTGATCCTCAACTTGAGGCAGGACCCATTATATTGACCTATCATATTAGGGTATAGGAACAATCATAAATTGCAATGTATCATCCATGGAGTAGTAACTAAGCATAGAGAAGTCTATCACCAACCAGGTGAATTTGTAAAATGACAAACTTCTCAAAGCATCTTTTAATGGCAATTGACACAGATGGATGGATGGTGCTCCATTTCAACAAAGGTAATACCAACACTGATAGAAATCACAGGTGATAGACATAATGAAGGATTGATAACAATTGTTTAATCTTTTCATACATTCTTTAATTCTTACATAATCCCCTGAACCATGACTATATTTTCCAAAACATTTAAAATAATCAAATCAAGTAACATAACTCCAAAATGCTAAGGATTTTCCTTTACTTTATAATTTTGGCAATATTAGCTTTATAAGATGACAAAAACAGGATTAAAAACCCTCATAGTTACAGATTTAAAAAAAAAAAAAACAGTATACCAATGGTGAGGGCCCTGTGTTTTCCACTGAAAATCAGTACTAAGAAGACACATGAAATAGTGCATAGTAAAATAAGCAGAATCCAGAAAACAATATGCTCAGTGAGCACAGCCTTGTATATTGAAATATAAAAGAGAGGAAGAGGAGGAAGAGAGGGAAAGAGAGAAACAGAGATAAAGAGAGATAGATACAAATACCAAGAGAGAGAGATAGAGAGAGAGAGGGAGAGAGAGATAGACAGACAGACAGACAGAGACAGAGACAGACAGAGACAGTAAGAAAGAGAATGACGTATAATAATAAGGGTAATCTCAGACAAAGTAAGAAAATGCATTTCAATTTCTTTTTTTTTTTTTTTTTTTTTTTACAGAGAGGGGATGCTGCTTGGAAATATAGAATACACTATCAAACTTAATTGATATATTAATTGGTTTTCCTGAACTGCTTTATTTTATTTTAAAAATATTATTATTCTATATTATTTTAAAAATTAGCTTGTTGGGTAAGGGAGGGATGAAATTCAAAGCAGGATAGGCAAAAAAGGGCCTTATGCAAAACATACACATTCAGTGAAACTTATCCAAAGAACCCTTAGATAAACAATAAGTAATTTGTTAGTAGATGTAAGCTTCAAGCAATCAAAAGAGGAAATACATCAATTCTTTTAAATTTGGCAATTACCTACCCTTAAAATCTATATTTAGAACAACTTGTGCATTTAATTAACATTAAGTATATTTTTCAAGCAAATTTCTCTGTAAAAGGTCTCTTTTCTCAAATGTACAGGAAATTGCATCAAATTTATAAAAATGAGTCATTACCCAATTGATAAATGATGAAAAGCTATGAACTATGCAGAAAGGGCTAAAAAATCATGTGTATCCTTTGACTTAACAAAACCACTATTAAGCATGAATCCCAAAAGAGATTAACAAAACAATGAAAAGGACATATATGTACAAAAATTTTTATTGTAGTTCTCTTTTCAGGGCAAAGAATAGAAAATTGAGGGAAGTCCATCAATTGGGGAGTAGCTGAATATATTGTGATATGTGATTATGATGGAATATTACTGTTCTATAAGAAATGATGGGTAGGATGAGGCTCTCAGGAAAACCTAGAGTCCTCCATGAACTCAAGCAAAGTGAAATGTATTATGTATAAAGTAATAACAATGCTATGGGATGACCAACTGTGAATGACTTTGCTATTCTCAGAAATACAATGAGTCAAGAATACTCTAAAAGATTTGTGATGAAAAATGCTAGAACTGAGTATGTCTAAATATAGATTGAAGCTTACTTCTTTTACTTTATTTTTCTTAAAGATTATTTTTATTGGGAGGAGAATCTATATTTTCTTTTGCAGCATGTCTTTTTAAAACAAATATTTAAAAATTGTTTTATATGTAATTAGGGAAAATAAAATTATTAAATAAAAATGAATAAAAAGAGCAAAACAAAAATTTATAGAGTATATTGGTCAAATATTTTTGCTCAATATATAAAAAATCTATATTTTTATAGATTGATTTTTAACCACATGATAAGAGAAATATAATGGCCATTATAATGTGCTGTCAAAATATAAATTTCATGTTTAGTATTTGTTAGAAACCTATCTTTTACTGAAGAAAGTAACATCTGTTTTATAATACAATATTCCTTGTTTAAGAGCAATAAAACAGGTACCTGCATGCAAAATAATCTTTTGATTATAAGAGAAACTTTTTGATGGTTCTTTGAAGGCAAACATGAAGAGGATGTTCAATATTGTTGAATGGTACATATCCTTTGAAGATATATCTACATGTCTATTACAGGTGAAATGTTGGACGTGCCTATATATAACTACCTAGATAAAAGACCATTTAATGTACTAGATACTATACTAAAAAGAATTGGAGATAAAAAAAAACCCACAAAAAATAAAAGATAAAAAGTAGCTTTTTAAAACCTTTAGGGAGTTCCCATAGTAATTGATTATACAATATAGATAGATGATAGATAATGCATATGTATGTGTGTGTGTATATATATATATATATATATATATATATATTATACATACATATATATATGCATACACACACACACATATATGTGTGTGTGTGTGTGTGTGTGTGTGTGTGGACAAGTATGTAAATAAAGTATTTACACAGATTGTATAACATACACATCATATGTATATATATCATATGGACATATATATATATAAGTGTATGTACATTGATAAGAGTAAATGGAAGATTCCTAATCTCAGAGAAAGAGCACCATTGCACATGGGTCCAGGAAAAGCCTCCTATTGAAGCTGAGACTCCAGAGAAGATAAGGAAACTACAAGGTGGTGGGGAGAGGAGAGATTCCAAACAGTGAAAAGACACAGGGAATGGAAATGAAGTATTGCAAGCAAGGAACAGAAAGATCATTCTAGCTGGATCACCATTGGGTGCATAGAGGCAGGTCTATTGAAAGAAGAGTAAAAGGAAAAGCAAGAACTAGGGTATGAACATTTTTTAATGTCCAAAGACTTTATATAGACATAATACAAGCCAAAATACTCTCTCACAAAATTAATATGATTTGTAGCTATGAATAGAAGAAAGGGGGAAGAATAATGTGTTTCTATGTTAATACATCTGACCAACAGTTCTTCATGATAGAATTAGGAACTTGAAAGAAAGGGTGTAGGTCACAGTGCTAACAGTGCTCATTAATTATCCCTGACAAGAATCATCTTGAGTAATATTTGTGTCCTACCGCCATCCTCCTCTTACTGCCTTAGTCTACTCCTTGCCCCCAACAACAACAACAAATACCCCGAATAGATGGACCATGGAGAATAGTGATTATAATACTTCTGTATATAAAAGAAAGATTTTTCTCTGTCCCTACTTGACATCACTTAAGAACTTTCTTAGAATACTTTGTCAATTTGTTCTTGGCTACAGAAGCATGATAAAAAGAATCCACACTGGATCCTGAGGAGAGCAACATAATCCATCACAATCCATTGTGCTAGGTTGAATAGCCACTATAAATAAAGAATAAAGGAACTAGATTCAATAGGCAGGAATTCATCTGATATATTTTTGTTTGTTTCGTAATACCAGGAATATTACTTTGCACATAGCAAGTAATAGTTTGAGTTTTAGAAAATTGAGCAGGTGTTTTTAAGATATGCATGGCTAGATAGGATCATGGGTTTAAGCTATGCAGGACCTTAAGTGCAACTGAATTCAATTCTATTATTTTATAGATGAGAAAACTGAGAACCAGAGAGATTCACAATTTTCCCAGCTGTTTCTGAAGCTGGATTCAAACTCAGGTCTTCCTGAATCCAAGCCCTGTATTCTATCCACATATAAATACATACACACACATATACATAAACACGGGTATAGGAGGGAGCGAGACAGAGAAACAGAGAGAGACAGAGAGCTAGAGACAGAGACAGAGACCAACAGAGACAGAGAGACATCGAGATAGAAAGGCAGAGACAGAGACACAGAATATTTAGCTCTACAGACTTTTCATCTGTCCACTTTCTATAAGAATTCAATTTTGTCCTGATGTATTCTGCTGTTTTATAAGATCTTTCATAGATGAGAAGAAAATCATAACTATAAAAATAATAGAAAATATTTAAATTTTATGCACATTTTTGTTTGTTCATAGTAAAATACACAAGGAAGGAAAAACACATTTATTAAGCACTTAGTATGTGCTAGACACTGTGCTAAGCCCTTTTCAAATATTATTTAATGTGATAATAAGGTAAGGTAGCGACTATTATTATCTCCATTTCACAGTTGTCAAAATTGAGGCAGGTAGAACTAGCTCTAAAAATACCCCAGAGAACATTAGAAGTGTGAGATTACGTGGTTATTCTCAGTGGCGTGTGTGTGTGTGTGTGTGTGTGTGTGTGTGTGTGTGTGTGTGTGAGATTTTTAAATTACTTGTTCCTTAGATTTTCCTAGAATACTCTGTCAGGAGCTCACATTTTTTCCTACCATATCCTATCAGTATTATATAATGTGTGGACTATCATTAATATTTCCACTCAGATAAAATGCAGTCCTTGAGGGAAGTAAATGAGTCATTTTAGTTTTGTGTCTCTAGAGATTTTAGCACAATCTCTCTCTTTTTTTTTATTCTTTAACCAGATTTATAATTTTATTACTATAGTGAGCTCCTGAGGAAAGTCTTTTATCAGCACAGATAAGTATCACTTCTACTACTCCCTAACAGTTTACTTAGTAGAAGCTAGTTTTTTGTTTTTTTTTTTACCCAATAGGGTAAATGATACATAGTCCGTTGGTGATGAAACAGAAAATTGAACACAGATTTTACTTATTCTTGGGCAGCTTTCTTTCTATCAGTCCAGAGGGAGTTTCATAGTAAACTCATAATAAATACTGCAAAAATAGTCTCTTAATTAAAACTGATTTAAAATGAATACAAGCTAGTGTGATCATGCTCATAATCAAAGAATTAACATTGAGAAAAAGAGAAAATGTTTTCTGTGACTTTACAAACCAGATTCTGTGCATCCTAAAGTGAGTTTCAAGCAACCTCAATAGTTGAGGTAAAAATGGGTACAATTATACATACACAGACAACTGTCTAACAGCAAATACATATGTATATAATGTATAAATATATATATACATATATACATACATATATAGCATTTTTAGCATTAGAAGTCTCAAATCTTAAATTTACATAAAAATTCAAATTTGTCTTTCCTAAAATCTCACCACATAGTGCCATTCCCCTCCTTCTCACTTCTTTCAATAAATGTATTGGGAAGAGATAAATTAACTCTACTTCTTACTTCACAATTCTAATTTTAGAAACCTTTTCATTGTAGATATTTAATAACAAACATTTGTCACTTGTGACTATTGAAGTGAAAATCCAAGATTCCAGGTAAAAAGTTAAGTGGTATATGGGTCATAGAAGTAAATCTTTCTTACTTACTCTTTGTTTAAAGGCCTGGATAATAAATGAAGAATAATAAAATGATTTCGTTACTCTATAAGATAATTAACATAGAATAACTATGACTAGATGCGTTTAAAAGGAATCTGATGCTTCTTGGCTAGTTCTCTACAAGGATTTCTGTTTAAACTTCCATTAAATCGTACTTTATACATATATATGTTTTATATATATATATAATTTAATTTAAAACATTTTAAATAAAAAAACTGACATTAGGAAATATATTATTACTTATAAAGCAGCATGGATTGAAATGGTCGTATAACATTCTTATACTGTTTTTACAAACTTTAAAGTGCATTTAAAAAATGCTATCATCATCATCATCATATGGCCGTATATAGTTAAGGAACACTATATTTTCCCAATAAAATTCAATTTTCTCTGAGGAAATACATAGTCTTAATAAATATATTTTTGTGTCTAAATATCAACATTTGGATTATAGAACATTACAAACACCTATACACACAGGAACCACAATGCAATGTTTGTTCCTTTAATTTTCAACTCCTAACATAGAGAATAAAGTGAATGGGGAACATTATCAAAATGAAAATTGTGATAGTATGTTATTCAGTAAATAGATATTTTAACTTTTGCATTGTGAATAAACCATGTTGTGTTTATTGATAGCCTATTGATATTTGTTCAAAAGTTAAAAAGTAAAATTGCCTTCTAAAGACCCTAAATGGACATTAAAAAATTAAAGAAATTCTAATATTACTATTTTAGCTTTCTAGATAATATTGAGTTTATTTTAATAAGATTCCATAAATAAAATATATAAAACATGTTTATTAATTTTTCACAAATAATGAGTGATATATATTAAAGATCTGCCTCAATATTTTAATAAAACTTTCAAAAGTTGCTAACTTTGAAATTGAGTTTAAAATGTAGAAATTAACCTTAATATGAATCAAGAAAAAATATTACCCAATAGGAGAAGCTTTACGGTTCGGGCATCTCGCTCTGCATCTTCCTGAAGTTTTTTTTCAAGTTCCTTTGATCTTTTGGCTGATTCCTTACTCTCAGAACTTATTCCACTCCCCATGCTGAATTGTTGGATAATCAGTTTATTCTTTAAAAATAAAATATTACAACTAGGAGAACAACTATGGGCCAAATATATAGTGTAAAAAGAATGCTATGCAGAAATTCCAAACTGTCTCTCCAATCTTCTATCTATAGGTTCTGTTTTGACTAAGGAGTTGCTTTCCAGTCTGTCACCTGATCCAGGAATCTGAAGAGGAAAATCATTAGGCTTTCAAATTACATAGCACTTCAGGGAGCCTCTGGGAAATAACATCTTTAAGGGCCAAGGTTGATGAGGAGAGGAGCACTTAAATCCACTAAAAGAGAGCCTGTAGAATCTGGACTGTAAGCCTCAAATGGGAAAAAGTTTTAGAGATGGAAAAGTATTTCCTGCTTTAAGTGATTCACTTCTTTCTTTTCTTTTCTTTTCTTTTTTCCTAGAGTAAAATGAAAACTATAAAGTGCAGTGGATTTAAAATCAGAAGAGCTGAGCTTAAATGCAGTTCTGCCACTTCTTATTTGGATAACTTTAGGCAAATCAACAACTTCTCTTGGCTTTGGTTTTGTCATTTGTAAAATGAAGGGATTAGACTACATAATTTCTTAGTTTCTTTTCAGTTTTAAATGTATCATTCTTTTCTTCTATAGCTCTAGAAAGAGGAGTGGTAAAGTGGCAGTGATTTGTTCTATGAAACTAATTACATTATTACACATATTTTTTGGAAGATTGTAGTATTCATGTACATTTAGATTTCATAAACATATAACAATTTATTATAGTTTCTAATTGCTGAAAAATATTAGTTTTTCCTATAAAAACTCCAAACTTCATTCTTATATTTTATGTGGTTCTGAATTCCTACAAATATCTTATTTTTCAGTTGGGGTTACTAGATTCCTGATGTTTATGTTTAAAATATCCATCTGTACAAATTGTATCTGTTACTGCTTCTGAGAAAGTCAACTCATTAGCATTCATTGAATGTCCACTGTGTCTGGAATATAGTACTATTATTCACTTTGGGGAGTACATTAATTCTAACAGCACTAAAGTACCAATTGCTACATTCGATTAGATAATCCAAATGCTATGGGGAATATAATAGATTTGGAAAATTCTTACTAATAGGTAAAAACACTATGTAGTCATGTATATCTTTCCCAAATTTCCCATGTTATATTATATTAAATTAAATAGAAGTAGAAACTCTAGATCACATGGATTTAATATTTCAAACAAAAGAAATTTCCCTAAAATAAGGTGATTTTTATTTAATCTCATGCACACAAAGTTGGACAATTTGCAATACATGTATAAATGCATACATATACCACATATATGTGTGTATATATATACATATAAGTACACTAGTATATTGTTTAAATATGTGTGCTTCATAAATACATATGCAAATATTTAACATAATAGTTTATAGTTTGTGAAACATTTTATGTACATTGTCTCATGGGATTGTCATACAATTTATATAGATATGATTAATCCTCATTTTATAGATGATAAAACTCATTTACAGAGGGTTTATGACTTGCAGTTAAAATGCTTGTGAATTTCTGAAGAAGGATTTGAATGATCATTATCTAGCCTTCTGTCTTTGATCTTATGTCATGTTTCACATGGATTTTATATATGTATGTGGATATATATACATATAGGAACATGTGTGTACATATATAGAGATGTATATATACATAAACACACATATAAATGTATGCACATATAGACTCACATTTATAACACACATTTTATTCCTATGATGTTTTCTTTTTAGTTGATAAGAACAAAAATGTTTTGGGCAATGACCATATACTCTTGGCTTAATTATTTTATTTGAAAAAAATAAACAAAACAGGAAAATGTGTTTAACTTGGCACCATATTTTCTTGCAATATGAATATGCAAAAGTCCACCTGTTCAAACAGAGCACCTGACTCCACCAAAAAAGACTGTATGAGCAGACAGACAAGTATACTTAGTAAATTCTGATAACTCAGATTGTATAAAAAGGACGAACACATTGAAAGAATTTCTTTCATAATCAAGACAAAACCCTCAAGTTAGAAGAAAAAAGATATCAAGAAGAGAGAAAGCATTTTTTAAAAGCTGTATATAGGAATAAGTCTACAAATTGATGAAAATTTGGAGTTTCAGAAAGATTGCAAATCTTGCTCAGGGGAATTCTAAAGATTGGTGAACTAGAGTAATACAACATAGTTATCTATGTGTAAGGAATAATAATAGAATGTACAGTTTAAAAGAGCACGTACCAAAACTAGGGGAGGCTGTTTCCATTAGGCATATCCATTAGTCCAATAGCTAATATTTTTTCTTAGCTTTAAAATGAGTTTAGTTCATTGCTCGTCTTTACTAAAGTGTACTGTAAGTGTGAGTTTAGGATATATTTTTCTGGGGCATATTTTCTAATCTCTTTCTACAGCCCTGCCTCCATGATACAAAAGAATCCATTTGTAGAATCAAAATAACAACAAGAAGAATTTATATAGTTCTTTAAGGTATTCACAACAGCACTTTATATCTATTATCTTACTTGATCTTCACTATAACCCTGAAAGTAGGTGCTTTTCCTACAACCCACTTTATAGGTAAGGAAACTGAGAGGGACTGAATGCCTGTTAGCCTTTCAAAGAGGCTTGAAAAGGATGTGACTTGCTTAGAGTCCTGAAACAAGTGTCAAAGGAAAAATTTGAATTCAAGTTTTCCTATTCCGTGTCAAATATCTAATTTCTTCAACTTAGATTATTAGCCCCTCAGATGTTTTTGCTACAAGTTGTTTTGTTTGGACACAGAATATATTTGGTCATTTTCATTTATTTGGTCAACACACTTTAAAAAATCAATTGACTATTAATTTTACTAAACTCAGTAGTCAGTCTAGGAGATAACATGGTATAATACATATAGTAATTAACAGAATCATATGTCTATGGCACAAATCCTCCTTATACTGACTTGGTAATTATAGACAAATCATTTAAATTTTCTTAGTCTTGCTTTTCTCATCTTTAAAGTGGGGGAATAATTATACTTGTAAAATGCTCGTATGTGGTAGGACTAAGGGAGCATTAAAGACCATGATACCTTTCCACATAACTTAATGTTGAAACATTAATATTATATTCCTTTTTAGAATGCGAACTCCTTTTTGAATTCTTAGAACTTAGCAGATGGTACATAAGAACTATTTAATAAATATTTTCCATCCGTTCACCCACCCAACTATCCATATATCTAGTCATCTATCCATTTACTTACTTACTTCCTGCTCTATATCAATAATGTCATGAGTATAAATTTGGGCATCCCTGTTGGAATGCCAAAGGTTTGTCAGATTCCTTTATTTAGCTAACATATGCTCTTAGCTGCACCTACATACAATTGGGAAGATCTGGGCATGGTAAATACCAGATAACTTCACAAAACTGTCAATAACTATATCTCCCAATTATTTTATATACAAAATGACTTGATATAGATTAGTATTATTCTTGAATCTCTTTAAGTATCAGGGAACAATTGATTCTTAAAATAAATCTCTCATTTTTATTAACTCTAGACTTCATTATTATAATTAGTGAAAGGAACTGGACCTATGATAATGTTGTTTTAGGGAACACCCAGATGAGAAAAGCCTCTTTATTCATGTGCACAGGCCGTAGTTCTGCAATATATACCAGATCACTGAAGAGTCTTGTTCAGTTTCCCTAAACTAATATAGATCAAAAGAACAATCTTATAACTAGTTTCTCCCACTTGCAGGTCAGCTGTCTATCTACAGTGTCACAAACATCATACATTTGGCATGGTAGCAATATACTTTTTTATGTTTTATAAAATTTTCATTGAGATAAATGAGGATATGCTACCATAAGAAGGTCTTGTATTTGTAAAGACATTTTTCATTTACTTGTTTTTAATAATTCAGTTATTTTTAAGAATTCCTTTTTTCACTTATCAGTATTTTTTCACTTACATATAAAGATAGTTTTCAGCATTCATTTTTGTAAGATTATGAATTCCTAATTTTTCTCACTCTGAGTGTTCCACAGGCCTTCTGTTGTATTTCCTCTTCTCTCTATATATTATTTCACTTGGTTATCTTATCAGTTTCCGTGGATTCAATTGTTATCTTTTTGCTGACAATTCTTATGTTTTTATCCAAACCTAATTTTTCTGCTGAACTTCAGTATATAATCTCTAATTATCTTTAAGATGTCTTGAAATAGATATCCTATATATATATATCCAAAACTCAACATTTCCAAAATGGAAATCATTAGTTTTTCCCAAAACTCTCCTCACCTTCTGAATCTCCTATTTGTATTAAAGATAATTCCATCCTTCCACTGATAGAGGCTCACTTCCCAGGTATCTTGACTCCTCAGCTTCTTTTACTACCTATATCCAATCTTACTCCAAGTCTGTCAGTTTTATCTTCTAGTATTTCTTATATCTGCATCCTTCTCTCCATCTCCATTGGACCACAATGGGATAGGCCCTTTCTATCTCACATCTGAACTTTTATAATCATCTCACTGTTAAGACTCTTTCCTTTAATTGTCTTCCATCTTCTATTCATTCTCCTTTCAGCTGCCAAATTCATCTTCCTAAAACACAAATATGATCTCATGACCTTGTATTGAGTAAATGCCAGTAACTCCCAGAAATCTCCAGAATCAAGTATAAAATCTGTTTGGCATTCAAACCATCTTATACCCTACAATGTCTTTTGCAATCCAGTGATGCTGGCCTTCTTGCTCTTCCTCAAACAAGACTTCATCTTTTGACTCTGGACATTTTCACCAGCTGGAATTCTAATGCTTAGAATGTTTTTCTTCCTCATTTATGCCTCTTGACTTTCCTGGTTTTTCTTAGTTCCCATATACAATCTCAAGAAGCTTTTCCAGATTTCCCTTAATGCTAGAGACTTCCCTCTATTGATTATCTGCTTTTTATCAAATATAAGCATATATGTATGTATGTGCACATACAAAGACAGAGAGAGAGAAGAAGACCGTTGAGAGTGCTTGCCTACACATATTATTTACATATTGTCTTAGCCATCAGACTGTGTGCTCCTTAAGAGTCCTTTGCTTTTCAGTGATTAGCACTGGCACATAATTAGTACTGAATAAATACTTATTTACTGATCTATTGTCTTCTCTAATATGTTTCCATTGTATCTTAATTACATAGTTCATAATGGTAGGGTAATATGAGAACAATAGAGATTATAATCAATTTATTACTATCCATTTGGGTTTGGAAAGACCTTAGTTTATATAGTTTTAATATATACTTCTTCAATATTTGTAAAGTTATAAAGCCCTGAGAACAGAGAATTGTGCTTTATTTCTTTTGTATTTTTTCTAATACCTAAAATAATACTCTGAAAATATATACACATTTATATGAATATATTTGGATATGTGTACACACATTTGGAGGGATAAACCAGACCTGGGGTTTCACTGATATAGGCACTTCCCAATAAGGAAATTTCCTACTAATGGAATTAAGAAATTTAGGGAATTGCCTAGGACTTAGAGACTAAATGATTTGTTTAGGCCATTTAGTCTCTATGCCTAAGAGTCAGGATTTGAATCCAGGTCTTTCTGACTCAAGAGGATTATTCTTTAACCATAGCAGTCTCTGCTCTGAATTCATTAGCTGCTTAATGACTATTTACTGAATTGAATTGAGTCCTGCTTGATTACTGGTATATAGTCAGAATATTTGCCTTTCACATGTTCAAATATATCTATGCTTCCCATTAAAAGGTACAATGTTATGCTTCATTATTCTCAGTACACTAGAGTTTTGTTACAGAGTAATGGGCAATCTTAATGGAAAATTCTTCTTCCTGAAAGTTTAAAGCTATACCAAGAATCTCTACACACACACACACACAAATAAACAAACAAAAATATAAATTTAGAAAATTTCCGAACTTATTTTTCAAAGTATTTATTTTGATTCAGTTTTCTGGGATAGCTCAAGTAAACATTTTGGAGTCTGCATCTGGCAATCATTTTGCCTAGAATGGATTAAACTATTGGCCTTAATCCCATTAAATTCATTTTCTATAATTCCCATCCCCCACAATTTCAAACTCTTAAAATAAAGAAAAGAATTTCTATCCCTCCCCCCAACATAGAAACAATGGATGGGATAGCTTAACTACCTTTTATATGTTACTTTAAAGTTTGCAAAAACTTTTTAAAAAATCTTTTAAAAATTCTCACAAATCTTATCTTATTTCTCCTCACAACAATGCCAGGAGGTAGATGATTGTATTATCTTCATTGTATAGATGATGAGACTGAAAGAGATAGAAGTTAAGTGACTTTTCTAGAGTCACATATCTATTAAGTGTCTAAGGTAGAATTTGCTTCTTAATTCTAAGTCCAGCACTTTATGTACTGGACTAATTCCTGTGCAGTAAACATCCAGAGGTAGCTACAAGAAAAAAATCAATTGAATTCAATGTTTTGCTTTTGTTTTATAGAAACTAAAATAGGAAATGTTCTTTTTATCACATTTTAATTTTGAAAAAAAAGAAAACTCCAATATTATGATTATGTTATATTATGTTATAGCCTAGTATACCATATGTTACACTATTATCAGAAAATATTAAAATTATGTATAATTCATATTTTAAATACCTTCATTTTCATATTACATGTTACTAATTCAGAGAGAGGAAATAAGAGAGAAAGAGAGAGATCTGATTACAGAATCAGAGACTTAAATCTGGAAAGAATCTTCACTGAGTCTAATCTTCTCATTTTACAAATGAAGAAATTGTCAAGATAAGAAAAGTCAAATGGGTAGGGAGGAAGACACAGCATAATACACACAGATGCCTAGAAACAAGACAGACATAAATTTTCATGGAGATACAAATTTGTAGTGGAACATAAATTCACAAGCACCTACAATGAAATTAAAATAGTTCTACAATAAAGGAAAAAAAGGAAAACCATCATGAAGATATGCTTTTATGGAATAATATTCCCATCTGGTGGCCTTTTAGAATATTACTGCTAATGGATTGCTAAAAGATGTTGCATTTTTACATCTACTTATAAACAAAGAGGGAAATGTTGGGTTTTTTTATCTCTGTCCTGTACCCTGGTAAAATGACGCTAAGTCCTGAAGTCAGAAGGAAATTCCTGAACCATGCTTTAAACTAGACATTAAAATTTGAATTAGAGTCACTTCAAGGAGCCAAGGTGACTGGCCAAGTAAACAGAAAATTGCTGTAATTCTTTCATATCCACCTCAAAATTACCATAAAATAGTATCTCAAAACAAATCCGGGAACAGCAGAAGCAGCAAAAAGATGGAAGGAAACAATCTTTGAGTCCAAGAAACCTGAAAATTGACATGAAACATTTGTCTATTTAGGTAAAAGGGAAGCACAATCCAAGATAGGAAATGATTCAGCTATTCAGCAGCAAATCCCACCTCAACAATCCAGGATCCTGAGTTTCAGTGTGGTGGAACAGGTAAACACCTACACCAATACTCCACCATATGCCCTACCACACCCAGGATAATGGGCAGACATCAGCTCTGAAACCCATCATATGTTTCAGTATAGCCCCTGGCAAAGACGCAACATCCAAGAGCCAGACTCCATCTTGTTTCAGTGTAGAATCAGGAAAATAGGTAAATACCAACTCTATTAGTTCCTAAGCAGATGGGCAGCCTCCAGCATCTAGTCCCTATGGCATGCTTTAGTATATACCTGGGAAAATAGGCAGCTGTCAACAGCCAAATCACCAAGTACTTCAATGTAGTAGTCTGGGAAATCCAGAAATACCCCACCAGCCTCTGCACATTTCAGGACTGCAGTTCAATACTAGACTCCTATAGCTAGTGCCACCAGCTACTCCCATCACACTTCCATAACCCAATACCAGACACAAGGTTTGCCTTGGAGGCTCACAGTAACATCAATGAAGCACTAATAAACAGTCGGTGCTTATAGCTCATGAACCAAGAAGCCTGAATCTTGCTTCACCCTGGGGGAATTTAAAAGAAAATTTAATTTAAATTTAAAAGAAAAGAAAAATGTAAAAAAAAAAAAAAAGATGAATAAAAATCAAATTTTAAAAATCTGATCAGAAAAGTGACCAAGAAATTAGAAAGCTGATTGAGGAAAACATCTTACAAATTAAAATTAGGGAAGTGGAAGTTTATAAAACTCTATGAAACATGAAGAATCAATTAAACAAATTCAAAAGAATAAAAAATGGAAGAAAATGTAAAATTCTTCATGAGGAAAACAGCTCACCTAGAAAATAGATCCAGGAGAAAAAGAAGTCAGAATTATTGGGATACCTAAAGGCCATAATCAGAAGGAATATCTGGACAGCATCTTTCAAGCAATTATTAAAAAACAAACAAACTATCCTGATGTCCTGGAACCATCTGGCACAACAGATATTGAAGGAATCCATTGATCTCCTCAGCAAAGAGATCTCAAAATAAAAATTCAAAGGAACATTACAGCCACATGTTAGAACTATTGGACAAAGAAAAAAATGCTACAAATGACCTGAAAGAATAAAAAGAGGAAATATTGGGGAGCCATAATCAGAAATACACAGGACTTGGCAACTGCAACTTTGAAAATTCAGAGGACATGGAAAACAATATTCCAAAAGGTAAAAAAAAACTAAACTACAACCAAGAATCATTTATCCAGTAAAATTAAACATTTTTAGGCAAAAAAAAAAAAAATAGTTTGATGAAATAGAAGGATTTTAAGCTTTCATATGAAGATAGAACTAAACCAAAAATTCAAACTTCATATCAGTACCCAAAAGAAACATAAACAAGTAAACAGGGGTAAGAAAACATAAGGAAATCTAGAGTTAAACTACTGTGTTTACTAGTTTATATTTAACTGTTTACATCCCTACATGATACTTGTAATGAAGATGACACTTGTATCTTAAAAACTGCGTCACTAACATTATAGCTAAAAGAAATATACATAGAAAGTATGAGTATAAGATGAATTTGAAGGAGTGAAAAAAATAAAGGATGAAAAAGAGGAGTACCCTAGGTTCAAAAGGAAGGGAGAAATAGAATGGGGGTAAACTATTTCACATAAAGTGCCATGAAAGATTTATTACTGTGAAAGCAAAATAGGAAGGTAGTTGATGAACATTGGTTGAACCTTATTTTCATCAGCATTAGCTCAGAATGGGAATAATATTGATTCAATAAATTAAATATAGAACTCTATCTTAAACAATAAGAAAGTAGGAAGGGAAGTGATTATGTAAAGAGTGGTATGGACTGACAGAAGGAAGGACAGAATAGAGGAAGGTGAGGACTGAATGAAGAAAAGTGATAGATGGAAGCTAAACATTGTGGTAGAGGGAAAGGGTGAAAGAGAGAAAGAGGAAAAACAGAAAGAAGAATAGGATAAGGGTAATACACAGGTAATAATTATAACTGTGAATGTGAATGGAATGAACTCTCCCATAAAAAAGAAAGCAGATAGCAGAGTAGATCAAAAAATACAGAATCCTATCATATGTTGCATACAAGAAATACTCTTGAAGCAAAAAGATACACACAAAGGAAAGTTAAGGGGATGAAGGGGTAGCAAAGCTGATCTCAGATAAACAAAAATAAAAATAGATCTGACTAAAGAGATAAGGAAGAAAATTACATCTTGCTAAAAGGTATCATACAAAATGAAGCAATATGAATTCTTCACATATATGGACCAAGTGGAATAAGATTCAGATTCCCAAAGCAGTTAAGTGACTTACAGGAAGAAATAGACCACAAAACTGTACTAATGGGGAACCTCAACTTAGTTCCCTGTTAGAGCATCTCAGAATTCAACAAAAAATAAACAAGAATAAAACAATGAAATAAACAGAATATTAGAAAATTTAGGGCAGAACCTTGGAGCAAACTGAATGGGAACAGAAAAGGACATACTTTTATTTTTTCTCAGCAACATATGGCACACAAAAATGGACTACATAATAGACAATAAAAACTTCAAATTTAAATGTCAAAAGCAGAAATATTAAATGTATTTTTTAATATCATAATTCAATTTACTAAGAAGAGTGAAAAAATAGATTAAAACTTAATGGGAGACTGATTAAATCCCAAAGAATAAGTAGGTCAAAGAACAAATCATAGAAATAATAATTTCATTTAAAAGAATGAAAACAATGAGATAGTATATTGAAATTTATGAGATAGAGCCAAAGAAGTATTTTAGGGGAAAATTTATTTTTCTGAATTCTTACATCAAAAAAAATAGAAAAAGACCAGATCAATGAACTAGGAATAACTAAAAGAAAATAGAAAAAGAACAAATTTAAAATCCCTAATTGAGCACCACAATGGAAATCCTGAAAATCAAAGCTGAGATTAATAAAATTAGAAAAATAAACTATTGAGCTAATAAATAAATCTAGGAGCTGGCTTTGTGAAAAAAGCAATAAGATAGATAAATCATTGATTAATCTGATTTAAAATAAAGAAAGAAGAAAACCAAATATCCAGAATTAAAATAAAAAAGGTAAAATCACCATGAATGAAGAGATTAAAATAACCATTAGGAAATATTTTGCCCAATTATATGCCATTAAATCTGACAAAATGAGTGAATGAAATCAGTGAATATTTACCAAAATATAGAGTAGTTTGATTAATCCAAGAATTAAACTTGATTTCCAAGAAACAGAATGCTTTAATTACCATATCTTAGAAACATAAATTGAACAAGCCATTATTGAGCTCCCTAGAAAAAAATCCACAGGGCTAGGTGGGTTCACAAATGAATTCTCCAAAATTTAAAGAACAATTGATTCCAATACTATATACACTATTTAGAAAAAATAGATAAAGAAGAATTCCTACCAAACTCCTTTTATGACACAAATATGGTGCTGTTACCTAACCAAGAAGAGCTAAAATAGAGGGAAAAAATTATAGACCCCATCTTTCTAATGTAATAATATTAATGCAAATTTTTGAACAAAATATTAGCAAGGCAATTACAACAATATGTTATAAAGATTGTTTACTATGACAAAATGGGATTTATACCAGGAATGCAGGGTTCATTAAATATGAGGGAAAGTATCAACTTAACTGATTATGTCAATAACAAAAACAACAGAAATCATATAATTGTTTTAATAGGAAAAAAAAAACCTTTTAACAAAATTAAAATACCCATTCCTATTAAAAAACACTTTAGAGCATAGGAATAAAGGAAGAATTTTTTAAAATAAGCAATATCTATCTAAAACCATCATTAAGCATTATATGTAATGGTGATAAACTATAAGCCTGTCCAATGTGATCAGTAATAAAGCATGAATGCCTATTATCTCTACCAATTCAATATAACATTAAAATTCTAGCTATAGCAATGAGAAGAAAAAAAATAAAAGTAATTAGAATAGGCAACAGGGAAAAAGAGTTCTCTGTCTTTGAGAATGGTATATTTAGATGGTATATGATGGTATATTTAGAAAACTTTAAAGGATCAAAAAGCTACCTGATATAATCAATAATTTTAGAAATGTTGCAGAATATAAAATAAAACCATGTAAGCCATCATCATTTCTCTATAAGACCAACTAAACCTATAAACAAGAAACAGAGTATGCCATTTAAAATAATTACAAACAATAAAAAACATTTAGAAGTTTACCTGCAAAGATAAAACTAGGAACTATATGAACACAATTATAAAACACTGTTCACACTAATAAAGTGAATTTTAACATTTGGAAAACTAGAAATTGCTCATAAGTAGGGTGAGCCAATATAATAATAATGACACATGATTAAATTAATGTGCTTATTCAAGGTCGTATCAATCCAGTTACCACAAAATTATTTGATAGGGCTAGAAGAAATAAAAATAGAAGTCATTTTTTAAAATAACTTTTTATTGATAGAACGCATGCCAGGGTAATTTTTTACAGCATTATCCCTTGCATTCACTTCTGTTCCGATTTTTCCCCTCCCTCCCTCCATCCCCTCCCCCAGATGGCAAGCAGTCCTTTACATGTTGAATAGGTTACAGTATATCCTAGATACAATATATGTGTGCAGAACCGAACAGTTTTCTTGTTGCACAGGGAGAATTGAATTCAGAAGGTATAAATAACCGGGAAGAAAAACAAAAATGCAAGCAGTTTATATTCATTTCCCAGTGTTCTTTCTCTGGGTGTAGCTGCTTCTGTCCATCTTTGATCTGAATTAACTCTCTTTATCGAAGAGATCCACTTCCATCAGAATACATATATATAATGATCTCCTGGTTCTGCTCGTTTCACTTAGCATCAGTTCATGTAAGTCTCTCCAGTCCTCTCTGTATTCATCCTGCTGGTCATTCCTTACAGAACAATAATATTCCATAACATTCATATACCACAATTTACTCAATCATCCTCCAATTGATGGGCATCCTTTAATTTTCCAGTTTCTAGCCACTACAAACAGGGCTGTCACAAACATTTTGGCACATACAGGTCCCTTTCCCTTCTTTAGTATCTCTTTGGGGTGTAAGCCCAGTAGAAACACTGCTGGATCAAAGGGTATGCACAGTTTGATAATTTTTTGAGCATAGCTCCAAATTGCTCTCCAGAATGGCTGGATGTGTTCACAATTCCACCAACAATGTATCAGTGTCCCTGTTTTCCCACATCCCCTGCAACATTCCACATTATCTTTCCCTGTTATTCTAGCCAATCTGACAGGTGTGTAGTGGTATCTCAGAGTTGTCTTAATTTGCATTTCTCTGATTAATAATGATTTGGAGCATATTTTCATATGGCTATAAATAGTTTCAATTTCTTCATCTGAGAATTGTCTGTTCATATCCTTTGACCATTTATCAATTGGAGAATTGTTTGATTTCTTATGTATTAGAGTCAATTCTCTATATATTTTGGAAATGAGGCCTTTATCAGAACCTTTGATTGTAAAAATGTTTTCCCAGTTTATTGTTTCCCTTCTAATCTTGTCTGCATTTATTTTGTTTGTACAAAAGCTTTTCAATTTGATATAATCAAAATTTTCTATTTTGTGATCAATAGTGATCTCTCGTTCTTCTTTGGTCATAAATTCCTCCCTCTTCCACAGGTCTGCGAGGTAAACTATCCTATGCTCTTCCAATTTATTTATAATCTCATTCTTTATGCCTAGGTCATGAACCCATTTTGACCTTATCTTGGTGTATGGTGTTAAGTGTGGGTCAATGCAAAAATAGAATTCATTTAGAACAATAAAAGGTCAAGACTTTCAAGGGAATTAATGAAAAAAGAAATACAAAGGAAGGTGGACTAGTGAAACAAGATTGAAAATTATATTATAAAGCAATAATCATTGAAATTGTCTAATACCGAGAATTGGAGTGCTGGATTAGTAGAATAGAGTAGGTACAAAAAACATAATAGTCAATGACCTTCTAGTATTTGATAAATCCAAAGACCCCAGTTTATGGGCTAAGAAGTCACTATTCGATAAAAACTGCTGGCCAAACTAAAAATAATAGGATACAAATTAGGCATAGACCAATATTTCACACTGTATACCAAGATAAAGTCAAAATGGATTCATAATTTAGACAAAAAATATGTCACTGATCAAATTAGAAGATCAAGGAATGGTATATCTGTCAGATATATAGGAAGTGTAAAAAATCATGACTCAACATGATAAAAAGTACTGCAAAATGTAAACTAGATAATTTTGTTATGTTAAATTAAAAAGTATCTTGTACAAACAAAACCAATGCAACTAAGACTAGGTGGACAAAAGAAAGCTTGGAAATAATATTTACAACAATTTGTCTGTGATAAAGCCCTCATTTCTCAAGTATTTAGAGAAGTGAGTCAAATTTGTAAGAATATAAGTAATTCCCCAATTGGTAAATTATCAAAGGATATGAATAGGCAATTTTCAGATAAAGAAATAAAAGCTTTCTGTGGGTATATGAAGAAGTCCTCTAAATCACTTTTGATTAGAAAAAGGTAAATTAAAACAACACTGAAGTACCATCTCACACTTATCAGACTGGCTAATATGCCAAAAAAAAAAAAAAAAAAGATTACAAATGATAGAGAGGATGTGTGAAAATTGGGAGACTAATGCATTCTTAGTGGGTTGTGAATTGATCAAACCATTCTGAAGAACAATCTGGAACTATGCATAAATGACAACCAAACTTTCTTTAATTCAGCCATACCATTACCAGGTCTATATCCCAAAGACATCATAAAAAAGTAGAAAGGACTGACGTACAAAGATATCTATAAGTAATATTTTACATGGTGAGAAAATATTGGAAATTGAGAAGATGTCTATCCATTGGAAATGGCTAAACAAGCTGAGGTATATCAATATAATGGAATAATATTGTGCAACAAGAAATATTGAATAGTCAAATTTCAAAAAAACCTGAAAAGATTTGCACAAACTGATAAAAAATGAAAAGGGCAGAACCAGGAAAACACTGTACACAGTATCAGTGACATTGTGTGATGATCATCTATGACTGACAAATATTTTCAGCCACACAATGATGCAAGACAAGTCCAAAGGACTCATGAAGGGAAATTCTATCCATCTCTAGGTAAAGAACTGATATACTCTGAATGCAGATTTAAATTATTTTCACTTACTTCATTTTTTCCATGTTTTATTTCCTCCTTTTTATTTGTTTCTTCTTTTACAAATGTGACTAATATAGAAATATATTTTCTATGAAAATTCATATATAGCCTATATCAAATTGCCAACAATTTTTGGGAAAGGGAGGAAAGAATAAAAATTTCAAAATCAAATCTTGTAAACATTAATCCTAAAAATTGTCTTGACATGTAATTGGGGAATATTAAATTACAATTTAAAATACATAAAATAGCAAGTCTAAGAAAGAGGCTAGAATGATGGAGATTAATTTTTCTTTTTCTGCAGAGAACTATATTGAAATTATCATTTCTCTAAGGCTTTTGTGGTACCAAAGATTGAGGTGTTATTTTTTTATCTGTTTTAAATAACAGAGCTTTCTATTTGCTTACTCTGAAATGACTTTCTCCACAATTATTCATATCTATGCTCTTAGTGCTCCCTAGAGGAATGTGCTTCGGCACTGCTCAGAGCTAATTTTGAAAACTAGGCACTAACTCTAAACTAGGATAGAACTTAATTCTTGACAGCAGGGAAAATTGAAGTTGTTAATATAATTTTTCTACCTTGGGTAAATAGCACAAGACCAAGTCCCAAGAGGATGGACAAGGAGGAAACTTAAAAAGTTGCTAAGAAAGCAATGTTCAAGGTAATGTGATGAAAATCCAGAGAGCAGAAAATATCCAGAAAAGAGCATCAAATCCGGTGTCAAAAAGGTCAAGGAGGAGGAGCCAAGAAAGACAAAGATTGGTAATAATACAATCATTGGTGACTTGAAAAAGGTCACTGCAATGCACTGGTAGTGAGAATCCAAATCGCAAAGGTTTTAGGAACAAGTGTGCAGAGAGGTTTTTTTAAGAATAAGTTAGTGGAAGAAGTTTTTTGGGCAATTTTGATTAATTAGTATTAAAACTGAAGGAAAATGAGATATTTCTCTGCATTTTTCCAGTCTCTGGGAATGGCTATAGCATTATCAACCCCTAACCCTATTCAGGCAATGCAGATCAATAGGTAAGGTGATTAAACAGATACTATGAATTTGATAACCAGATTAGTGTGAGTCGCAAATAAAGAGCTCACAAATTTGTGAGCTCTTTATTTGCGACTCACACTAATCTGGTTATCAAGCCATAGTATCTGTTTCTCTTCCTATCCGTGTGTTATTCAGTCACTGATCACTACAAGTAAATTTTGTCTAATCACTATATTTCATTCACTCATCCTTAGTCACTGATCACTACAAGTAAACTTTGTCTAATCACCATATTTCATTCACTCATCCCCATCTTCTTTAACCTGTGTTACTTTTGTGGCACTCTAAACTTCTAAAGCTTCATTGTACCCTCTGGAATTCCCATTTCATGATCAATCTATAAGGATTGATTAAATGTTTCCTATATGTCAGACAAGACTAAGTACCAGGGATATAAAGACAAGCTTCCTTTCGTTCTAAACCTTTTTCTTATAAACTCCTATCTACTTTAGTGAGATCTGGCTTCCCTCCAACTACATTGAATTCTTGGCCATTTTCCAATATTGTCTTGTATTCCCAAAACTTTCTAGAAGGGAAATTAGAATGTTCTGTGCTCCCCACTATTACCAGCTTCCAGACTCTCCCTTGATTATTATCATTCAGCAATCTTTCATCTTCTTAAATGTCCTTTATTACCATTTTAAATATTATGCACATCGTGGTGACTTGTATAGTGGCCCACATATCATTTCCCCACTTTTTTCTAGCTGTTTTACTATTGTATTCATCACCATCCCCACTTTAATATACTAAGGTGCTTCCAACATTCATGTAAATGCTTCTTAAAACTCTCCAATCTCCCATTTCTTTTATTTCCTCAAAATCTTGTGATCAACTCGTTCATTCTACCCAAGTCATACAGGAATCATCATACCTGGGATTTCACCATTATGACCCACAAATGTTGCCCTTAGTGCAACTTAGTAAAAACATTGGCCATTTTCTAGCTGATTATCTCTCCCCATATTTAATTCATCCTGAATACATTTTTCAACTGTATCATATAAACCAATACTTGTAAGCTTTCTCATGCCGTTACTACACATCTAACTTCCCTTTTTTTCCCTTTTCAATCTCAATCCCTGAGTTAGCAAATTCAGGAATGCATTGTCCCCTTTATTAAATTTTTCCATTTGATTGTATTGATTGTCTAATCATTGATTATTCCTTGCCAGACTCTAATCTTAGATTCCCCCAACAACAGATATTTCTCTTCCTCTCCTAATTATATGTGAATGAATGGAGGTGGAGATTAAAATTCATTTTATCCATTTTCAAATGTAACCTTAAAACAAAGCAATAATTTTTTTTTTTCTTTCTTGACTGACACTATCTTGTTCCTCACAGAATCTCTTATTCCTCCTCTGTTTCTTTCCCACTTACTTCCTTCAGGTGAGGTTAAGATCTCTTTTACACACACTCCTAATTTTCAATTGGTTCTTTCTCTACTTCCTTCAAACATACAAGTCCCTTACAAAAAAGAAGATTATCAGTGCACTGAAGTGACATTTTCCAAGTCACCAATAATTTCGTAATTACCAATCTTTGTCTTTCTTGGCTCCTGCTCCTTCTTGACCTTTTTGACATTGCATTTGATGCTATTGTCTGGATATTTCTGTCTCTGATTTTCATCATATTACCTTGAACGTTGCTTTCTTAGCAGCTTCTGAAGTTTCCTTTTTGTTCATTCTCTTGGAACTTGGTCTTGTGCTTTTTATTCAAAGTAGGAAAATTATCAGATCAGTTACCAAATATTGCTATTTCTACCTCCACAACATCACTTTCTATACTCACACAGAAATTATCTTTATTTATTTAGGCCCTTATTGCCTCTGACCTATGTTGTTTCAATTTCCTTTTAATTGGTTTCCCTGCTTCAATTCTCTTCCCATTCCATTTTATCCTCCACAAAGTTAAGGAAAATTTCCTTAAATAGAGATCTCACCATTCAATTATCCTATTCAATAATCTCCAGTGGCCACCTTTACCCCTAGATAAAATATGAACTCATTTGCTTATCTCCTGAAGTCCTTCAAAAAATTGCCTAGATCAAAATTCTTAGCTTCATTTTATAATGTCTCAGTTGCCGCACAGAGTGTTCTTGCTAGATTGTGGGGTTTTTTGGTGTCTTTTAGCTTTCTTTTTTTAATAACTGATAGGCCATCTCCTATCCATATCTTTGCCTTTCTCATCTTCCATATCTAGAATATACTCTATCCTCACTTTTACCATATAGCATTTCCATCTCTTTTTGACAATTCTGCTTTATACATTGTCTTTTCAAAAATCCCACTACATTGCTCCTTGAAAATCTTGTATTTGTTTGAATTTACTATTTTCAATTTCTGGCACAATCAATAAAGTGTCAGGCCAGGAGTAAGGAACATTTCTCTTTATGAGTTCAAATCTGGCCTCACATACTTACTAAGTATGACCCTGGACAAGTCATTTAACTCTGTTTAGGTCTGTTTCCTCATCTATAAAATGAGCAGGAGAGGAAAATGGCAAATAACAGTAGTATGTTTACCAAGAAAATTCCAAATTAGGCTATAAAGATGGTTGAAAACAATTGACCTGAACTGAATTGTTTTCTCCCCTATATAATGTAAGGTCCTTGAGAAGCAACTAGTTCATCCACTATATTTGTACACTCAGAAATTCAACACATCATCTATTATATAATAAGCATTTAATAAATGTTGGACAATTAATTAACAGATACTATAAGTTCAGTTATTTCTATGTTATTTAAAGCCTAAATATGTTTTAAGTTTCTTCTATATTTTGGCACATTGAGGTAAAGCATACATTGTTTTACCTTAGATATGACTGATAGTAATGATTTATATTCAGTTTTGGCAAGTAATTTTCTTTCAGAAACCGAAGGTATTGACTATACTTTTTAAGGGTTTGGGTGTTTTGGACTCTGGATACCTTAGTGATCACCTTTATCCCTGTGTACTCTCAGGACAATTGTGATGAACCTGCAAACCTCTGTTAATGGTTCTCAAATACGTACTTCTGGGACTCAACAATAGGACCTTTTCTCTAGGGTACTATTGCCAAGCAGGACTTCCAGAGAGTTCTTCTTTGATCTTTAGGGAATAAGACATTTATTCCTTATTTTATGTTAGTCTATTCAGATCATATACTGATTTTAAATTGTATTAGGAAGTTTTAAAATGTTTTTAATGCTAATATGTTGCTTTAAATATATTTTAATTCCCTGATATTTTTCATAACTTTAAACCAAAAAAGGACTAGATTTATATGATCTTAGACTATAGTGTTAGATAATTAAAATACTATATGCATAGTATATCTGGATTTTTAAAAGGCATTTGAAAAAAAGTTTCTTGGATACCTTGGTTGAGGTGATAGAAAAAAAGAAAAAAAAAAAAAAAAGCATGGACTAGATGATAAGTTAGGTTAGTGGATTCCAAACTAGCTAAACAACCAGACCTAATGAGTGTTTGTTTATGGATGGAAGTAAACATGGAGAGAGATCTCCTGAGAAATGATACAAAGATCCATCCTTGGCCTTGTTCTGCTAAACATGTTTATCAATGACTTGGTTATAAAGGCTTAGTTTAGGAAGTATGTCCAATGATACAGAAACATGAGGATTAGTTAATACATTGAAAGCCTGAATTGTGATTTTAAAAAAAAAATCTTAAGTCTACAAGGATGGGCCAAATGTAACAAAATGAAATTTAATAGTTACACACTAAAAATTGATCCCTATAATCTGATAAAGGATCCTGAGCTTCAGTGTAGTGGAGCAGGTAAACACCTACGCAACTACACAAAACCCAACTGCGATATATCATCCAAAACCACTCATTAATAAAACTACAATAACAAAATATTAAAAACCAGCCAAAGAGAATATATAGCTAAAATATACAATGTATAGCTGATTGCTATTGTCTTTATAAGGCTTTTATCATCTCCAGTGACAATGAAATCATAATATTTGAATTCCAAAACTTAACTCCATAATATTCTATTATCCCAAAACTGACATTTAAGAATACAGCAAAGACGTATCTGAACAAAAGCCAAGCATAAACTAAAGAAATACTTTCTGGAGAATATACAACTTTGAAAGCATTGAGAGTTTATGTAAAGATGCCCTACAGAAAGGAAGACATCAAAAGAATGACAATTATTACTATTACCCAAAATAAGGAAATAAAATAACATTAATAATTCCTAGCTATAATAATTTCCCCATGAAATCTTTGTGTTAACAGCAATAGCTAGTATTTACATATCATTTTGAGAATTCTAAGGTGCATTACAAATAATTTATGACTTTTTTTATTCTCACAACCACTCTGTGAAGTAGATGCTATTATTATCCCCATTTCACAGGTGAGAATATTGAGATAGACCAAAGTTAACTGATTTGCTAGTGTTACATAGCTAGTAAATTTCTAAGGTTAAATCTTAATTCAGATTTTTTTGACTCCAGGTTCAACTTTCTACCACTATATTACCTGGCTTCCTCTAATGAGTAGTGAGATAAGTGTTGAGGTGTAATAGATAAAAGGAGATCTGCAAGATGACACATCATCTCACAAGATTTTCCTGCCCAAACTCTCAATTTTCTCAAGAACTAGGAGTTTAAGAAAACATGTTATATATTTGTACAGAGTAGTTGCACACATCTATAGGTGTATATATGGGTACATATACATATATATTTATATTTATATTGTATTACTGTATTTCAATATAATCAGTTTCCTTTATAAAGGTATGCATTTTTTTTACATTAAAAACATAATTTTTAGAAGAGGTCCATAGATTTTATCTAATTGCTAAGGGTTCATGACACTCAAAAATGCTATTAACTCCTAACATGGGAAATATGATTATAAAATCTCTCTCCCCTAATAGGAAAATTAAGGGAAATTTCTATCCATTCCTCATTTGTGACTGATAGTTCCAAAACAGGTCTAGCCTCTTCCCTCTAACTTATTTAAACAGATAATCCCCCCTTTTCCTAAATCTCTATTTCTCTGAGCATTTATGTCCCAAATGGGGTCGTATGTAGTTGCTAACTTTTTCCTTTACAATCAGACACGTGGACGCACATGTTGAGTATGAAAGGTGATCTATAAACAGTATCAGTACACAATGATTTTTTGTTAATATTTTTAACAAAATAAGGAATAAGTGAGTTAGATAGCAGGCACCTCACCATATGGTTTTGTATGATGGAATCTTTTCAGTGATCCTCTCCAAAAAAATCTTCAAGACAACTTTCAAAATATCAAGAAGAGAATCTTTAAAAGACAATCTATTTGAATGTTTTCTATGACAATACTCTAAGAGCAAAAGCATGGAAGTCAAAAGTTTATATTTCCACAGTTTCCATATTTTATCTTGTTTGCAAAATCTTTATGAGACTCATTGAAATGTCTGTCAAGGATGTCTTTGGTAAAAATGTGAGAAGGGAGGAGGCAAGGTTTCACAAATGATTTTCTATAAATCACATCTTTACACTCACAAAATTGACTTGAATGTGCAAAAACCACCAGTTGCTTCTGCGTTTATTGTTTATGTTTTACAGAACAAAATAAAACATTTTATGTGGTAGAGCAAAACACAATTTTGAAAGTTTCTTGCAAATTTTTTTTTCATCATGTGAAGATAATACAAGATGCCTTAATATGAATACATATGTTGACATATTTCTAATTCCATTAAGATATAAAACTCTTGATTAAAAAAAAAATCCTTTTAGGGAAAGGGACCCACATGTGCAAAAATGTTTGTGGCAGCCCTTTTTATAGTGGCAAGAAACTGGAAACTGAGTGAATACCCATCAGTTGGAAAATGGCTGAATAAATTATAGTATATTAATGTTATGGAATATTATTGTTCTATAAGAAACAATCATCAGGATGATTTCAGAGAGCCTGGAGAGACTTGAACTGATGCTAAGTGAATACAACCAAGAGAACATTCTCTGCAACAACAGCAAGATTATATAATGATCAATTCTGATAGACAAGGTTCTTTTCAAATATGAAGTGATTCACACTAGTTCCAATGATTTTGTGATGAAGAGAGCCATATGAACCCAGAGAGAGAATGGTGGAAACTGAGTACAGATCACAACATAGTATTTTCATTCTTTTTGTTGTTATTTGCTTGAATTTTGTTTTCTTTTTAATTTTTTTTCCTTTTTGATCTGATTTTTTCTGTGGAAATATGTATAAAAGAATTGCATGTGTTTAACATATAGTAGATTATTTGCCATCTAGAGAAAGGGGTTGGGGGAAAGGAGGGAAAAATTTGGAACACAAGGTTTTGCAAGTGTGAATGTTGAAAATTATTTGTGCATAAGTTTTGGAAATAAAAGACTTTAATAAAAAAAAGAGATTAAAAAATCCTTCTACTCCCCACAAACCTTAAACTTATAGTTTCACAGAAATTCCTGGATGAGAGTAAAATGATTTTTCCCATGGGCACAGACAGTACAAGAAAAAAGAAACACTTGAATACATATCTACCTGACTTTGAAGGCATTAGTCTTTCTACTGTGCCAAGCTATTTTTGATGACTATAATCACTAAAATAATTCAGTGACTTTCACATTAGTCATGCTACTTAAAATAAAAGATGTTTGATTTAGAGCTGGAAGAGACCTTGATGACCATCTAGTCTAATCTCCTCATTCAGAAACTGAGGCCAAGAATTGTGTAATTTGTATGAGGTTACATAAAAAGGATAATATAAACTCTTCATAGGTTTTCATTACCTTATTAGTTAATACTTACCTTAGGGTCCAAATAGACTATAGTCCAAATACAGAAGATGTGATATTTCACATTATCCTAAATAATATATGTAAGTAATGATTTTACAATTCCACACATTCAAAAGTTATGGGAAACTTCTTTGAATAATTTCCAAACTTAAAGATTTTTTCATTTGTGATATAGCAACTAAAAAACTAATTTAATTTTAGAAAACATAAACACAATGTAGTATGTTAATACATGCAAAATTTATGTAAAAATATGCAAAAATGTGAATATTAAACTCACAGTCTGTCTGAAACACATTATTACCTTGAATTTAATTAAATTAATTAAAATGTCTTACAAGCATAAAAGCCCCTTCCAAACACCTTAAATGATGTCCTCCCAAATTCTAGAGTGGCAAATCCAATAAAAAGTATGGAGAGAGATAATTTTCCACTCCAAAACATTTTAGAAAGTCATAAAAGTGAGCATGGAACTTAGTCCCAGTACAGACTGAACCAGTGCAGACCAGGCTCCAGCCAACCAAAAGCATGGATTAGAGGCAACTGAATAATTGATGCCAGTGCTAATTTCTGGACCTCTCAGTCAACAGATGGTAAGTGGGTCAGACTACTGTCCAGAAGAAGATAGCAGAGGTCTTTTTCTAACACTGGGGAAAGGATTGGATCCACATTGAGAAATAAGGCCCTTACCAAAAAAAATTGCTATATTTTTTTTTTTCATCAGCTTTCAGTTTTCCTTCTCATCTTGACTGCTTTGGTTTTGTTTGTGAAAACCTTTTTAAATTGATGTGATAAAAAGTATCCATTTTACTTTTTGAAAATGCTTTCTTTTTCTTGTTTGGTCATAAATTTCTTTATCTGTAGATTTGACAGGTAAACTATTTCATCCTTCCCTAATTTGCTGATAGCATCATCCTTTATGTCTAAACCATGTACTCATTTTTATGAATCAAAATGAAAGCTGTGATTTTAGAGACTCAATGGTACTGGAAAGGTCTGAAGTAAGGACTTGGATCTGGATCACAGTCCAGAGTTTTAGTCCCAGAGAGAGGAGAAGCACTAGCACACCTGAACTTGCAGCTACAAGGGAAAGGGTCCCTAATCACAAAAAAAGAAGTTTTATGGTTGCTGACAAACCTCTGCACAGTACAGAAGAGTAGTAAACACACCTTTCCCTTGATTATACTCATCTTAGAAAAGTGAAAACTTACAGGTCACCAGAATTTCCTCTGAAAACAGCTGCACAGTAAACCCAAGGCTTGGAACAGTACCCTACCACTCTGAAAGCAGAATGTCACTTTAGCATGGGCTTCAAAGTTAAGAAATATGCTGTAATATGAGGGAAAAACAGGAAAAAATCCTGACTATAGAAAATTACTATGGGAAAAGGTAGATCAAAACACAAACTCAGAAAAAGACAACAAAGAAGACAAAAAAGCCTCAAAGAAAAATATGAATTAGCCCCAGCCCATAGAAGAGCTCAAAAAAAAATTTTAAAGATCAAGTAAGAAAGGTAAAGGGAAAATTGGGAAGAGAAATGAAAGTAGTGAAAGAAAATCAATAAAACAGAGTCAATAAAGTAGCAAAGGAGGAATAAAAAACTTAAAGAAAACAATACCTTAAAACAGAAAAGGTCAAATGGAAATAGAGGCACTAAAAATCCAAATGAAGAGAAGAATGCCTTGAAAATCAGGATTGGCCACATTAAAAAAAATATATATATATATAAGAAAAGAACACCTTAAAAATTAGAATCTGTCAAATGAAAAATTAGGTACAAAAAATCACTGAAGAAAATTCCTTAACAATTAGAATCAGATAAATGGGAACTAGTAACGTTGTAAGACAACATGAAACAATAAAACAAAATCAACAGAATGAAAAATTAGAAGAAAATGTGAAATATATTATTGAAAAACACAATTGATATGGAAAATAGATCCAAGAAACATAATGTAAGAATTATTGGACTATCTGTAAGCCATGATCAAAAATATCCTATACATCATCTTTCAAAAAATTATTGATGAATACTGCCCTAATATTCTTTAACCATAGGGTAAAATAGAAATTAAAAGAATCTACTAATCATTTCTTGAAAGAGATCCCAAATGAAAACTCATGGGAAAATTTCAGAGCTTCCTGGTCAAAGAGAAAATATTTCAAGCAGCCAAAAAGAAACAATTCAAAAATATCATGGAATTAGAGTCAGGATAGCAGATTCTACTCTAAAGGTAAATAAATGTGATGAGATAATTATCTTTAAAAAAAAAAATTAAGGGATGAAAAAAGAATGGTTTGGGAGAAAGGAAAAGAGGAATAGAATGGGACAAATTATCTGACATAAAAGTCACAAAATTACCATGTACTCTGATTCTAGGAAACTTTCCTGAACCCCCTTTTTAAATTATAAATTTAATATTTTTGAATAATTTTGTATTTTTTTTTTCTGAATAATGACCTTACCCTCACAGGAGAGTGAAAGTTTCTTGAAGGCAGCACTGCTTTATTTTTTTTTTTTATCCTTGCTTTACATATTGTAGGCATAGTGTTTGTTTGTTTGTTTGTTTGTTTGTTTTAATGAACTGAATTGTTAGAATGGAGAACATTAATTTCTTGTGAACATTCGAAGTATTGTATATGTTTAAAAGAGCATCTTAGGATCCATGTAAATGGTGTCAGTTATCCTAAATCATAAAGGAAACCAGAGAGGGTGAGAGGTAAAGATGAGAATAGAGTTCATGGAAGAGTGTCATTGCAAAAACATAAAAGTGGAAGATGGAGTTCTGTATTCAGAGTACAATATGAAGAGTAGACTAAAAAGGTAGGAAGAAAATAAGATGCAATGGAGGTTAATTTTTCTCATTGCAAAGGATGGAATTTTAGAAAGCAGAAACAATTTTGGAGTAGCAGAAAGTTTCAGATATTTCTCAATTAAATTTGAAGTACTACCATTGAATTGATTTTATTTTAGGCTAAACATCAGTCTTTTGTCTATTATTTCTATATTTTTGTCAATGCATGTCAATGCATATAGTCCATCAACTAACACAGATTGTGATCTGATCATTTCCTTGTGAGTTGCTGTGGCAGCAGCATGGGGGAAGGGATGATAGAGAAGGAACTCATCACTTAATAATCAAAATGTTGATGATAATATTATCTGAATTTGTCGATGCAATTCCCCAGATTAAAAACATATCATCCATTGTCAGGTCCTTACTTCAGGTCTTTCCAGTACCATTGAGTCTCTAAAATGGCAACTTTCATTTTGATTCATAAAAATGAGTACATGGTTTAGACATAAAGGATGATGCTATTAGCAAATTAGGGAAGGATGAAATTGTTTATCTGTCAAATTTACAGATAAAGAAATTTATGACCAAACAAGAAAAAGAAAGCATTTTCAAAAAGTAAAATGGATACTTTTTATCACATCAATTTAAAAAGGTTTTCACAAACAAAACTAATGCAGTCAAGATGAGAAGGAAAACTGAAAGCTGATGAAAAAAAAAATTATAGCAATTTTTTTTTTTTTGGTAAGGGCCTTATTTCTCAAATATATAGAAAACTGAGTCAAACTTATAAGAATGCAAGTCATTCCCCAATTGTTAAATAGTTGAAAGATATGAATAGGCAGATTTCAGATGAAAAAATCAAGACTATCTATAGAGATAAGAAAAAAATGTTCTAACTCACTATTGATTAGAGAAATGTAAATTAAAACAAATCTGAGTTACCAGTGCATCCAATTGACTAATATAACAGAAAAGGAAAGTGACAAATCTTGGAGGGGATATAGAAAAAATTGAGACACTAATTCACTGTTGGTAGAGTTGTGAAATGATCGTACTATTCTGGAGAGCAATTTAAAACTATTCCCAAGGGGCTATCAAACCGTGCATACCCAGTGATCAAGAAATATCACTACTATATTTGTATCCCAAAGAGATTTTTTAAAAAGGAAAAGGATCTATGTGTACAAATACATACATACATACACACACATACATACAGATGTATGTGTATCAGATCTTTCTTGTGGGAAAGAATTGTAAATATAAGGCATACCCTTCAACTGAGGAATGGATGAACAAGTTGAGGCATATTATTGTGATTAAATATTATTGAGCTATCAGAAATGATGAGCAGTATGCTTTCAGAAAAACCTGGATTGTCTTGAATGAGCTAATACAAAATGAATTGAGCAGAACCAGAAGAACACTGCACAGTAATAGAAATAATACATGATGATCAACTGTGAATGACTTAGCTATTAGAAAAACAAAAATCCAATCCAATTAGGAAGGACTTATGATGAAAAATTCTATCCACATCTAGATAAAGTAGTAATGAAATCTGAATGTAGATGAAAACATTACATTTAAAAACTTTCTTTTTTTTTTTCTATTTTGTTTGTTTGAAAGCAGGCTTCTGCTTTCATTGTGTGGCTACATTTTACATGACTGTATACACACACACACACACACATATGAACACTTGTAACAAACTGTGTGCCTTCTCACTTGGGGAGGGAGTGATAAAGGGAGAGGCTTTAGAAAATTTTTTTTTAAATGAATGCTAAATTGTATTTGTATTGGAAAAATGTAATTGGAAAAAATAAAATTAAAATATAAACAAAATGAAGAAAGAAGGCAAAGCAATTGACTTAGATTAATAGATAAAATTACTTCAACCTCGAATGTTTAATGGATATTTTTCCTCTTTGAGAACCTTCAAAAGGTCCTTATTCTTTTTACAACATAGTCAAAATTTTATTAATCTTTCATTCATTTTCCAGCACAACTTGATTCCTTTGTGATATCACGCAATGATCATGATCATGATCAATGTGATGAAAAGAAAATTGTCTTGGACATCAGAAAACCTGGGTTCTAATCCTGATTTTATCTATCTAGTTGTATTCATGTAAGCTCTTTGGGATAGTTTCACTATCTGTAAAATTAAGAATTCTAATTAGATGGAATGTAACATTCTTTCTTGCTTAATGTAATTGTATGAAACTCTGATTCAAACTACATATTCTATGCATTATCCCTGGAAAAGCTCAATCCTACTTTTGTTTAAAGGCCTAAAGGTGGTGCAGTGGATATAGTGATAACCTTAAGTCAAGAAAACTTGTCTTTCAGACCAATATCAAGAACCTAGAAGTTGCATGACCCTGTGTAAATCATTTAACTTTCATCTCTCTCAATTTCCTAATCAGTAAAAAAAGTATGATAATAGCACCTGCCTCCTGGGATTATTGGACTGATTAAATGAAATAATCTTTGTAAAGTACTTTTTAAACCTTAAAGCCCACTGGATCTTTTTATTATTTGTTTGTTCCAAACTAGCTTTCTTGCCATTTATTACAAATAACACTGCATCTCTCATCTTCATGCCTTTGCAAAGATTCTCCAGAATAACTGGAAAGTACTAATTGTCCTTGGATTCCTGGAATCTCTTAATTCCATCAAGGACTATATTCTGCATGACATCTTTCTAATGCCCTAAATTCCTAATGTCCCTTTTTTCTTCCTAAATTCTTCACAGAATGCATACATGTATACATATAAATATGTATACAAGTGCACACATACATGTGCATATAAGCATGCATATGTACACATATAGGACATCTAGATGACACAATAAATAGATCACTGAGATTGGAGTCAGAAAGATTCACCTTTCTGAGTTCAAATCCATCCTCAGACGCGTACTAATTCTATGAACAAATTATTTAACCCTGTTTGTCTCAATTCCTATCCGTAACAAATCAGCTAGAGACAGAAATGGTAAACCACTTCAGTGTCTTTGCCAAGACAAAACCAAGATGAAGTCATAAAGAGTCAAATGCAACTAAAATGATCAAATAATAACATATATAATAAAATACATATACACACATCTATCTATCTATCTATCTATCTTTCTTTCTTTCTTTCTTTCTGAGTACAAAATACTCAAGAATATCTTCTCTTTTTCTCTGGTTAGAATGTAATTTGCCCTGTATCAGGGCAGAAAATTTCATTTTGTCTTTGTATTCCCAAGCATTTAGCATAGTTCTGAGCTTATAGTAGGTGCTTAATAAATACTTGATGATTGATTGATTAATCAATTCACACACACACACACACACACACACACACACACACACACACATTTTCAACATGATTTTACCTCTTTTCCACTCTAAAACATGTTGGAGTTGTTTCTTTAAGATCCAGACCATATTCCTTGCATCCCCAGTCCTCCTCTAATCACCCCTGTCCTCACTGATCATTCCTTCCTCTTAGCTCCTTATTAATACCTTAACTTGAACTATTTTTTAAAATCTCATTAGCAAGGAACTATTTGTATTTATATTTGTATTCACAATATGTAGTATTCTGATGGACCATAGCACTTAATAAATTTAAGTTGATTGATTGTGAACATATTTGTGTAAAAATTCTTTCTTCAGAAATAGACCATAAACATCTAAATCACAGACAGCATTTAAAAAAGATGGGATCATCTGTACCCAATACAGTGCCCTGAACATATACTTACATATCTATTCTTTGGATTTTTCTTTTGTATTTTTTCCAATTATGATGAAAACCATGGTAAACTTTTTTTTAGTCATCATTTTCTTCTCATTTTGTAGAATTAGTACTTTTGTAATGTTACTTTCCTTTTTTTCCTTTTCATGATCATTGTATAATTTAAATCCTAGTTTTTGACCTGTTTTCCCTT
Organism: Antechinus flavipes; assembly: GCF_016432865.1. Taxonomy (NCBI): domain Eukaryota; kingdom Metazoa; phylum Chordata; class Mammalia; order Dasyuromorphia; family Dasyuridae; genus Antechinus; species Antechinus flavipes. The sequence goes on from NC_067402.1 coordinate 151,385,090, forward strand.
GCCTAACTTTCCTATCCTGCATTTTCTATCTTGTGCTGGACTTAAAGTCAGAAAGAGCTTCTGGCAGATAGAGTTATAAAGTGCTTTATGTGGAACTGGGAAAGTCATTTAACCTCTGTTTGCTCAAAGTAAAAAAGGTAATAATAGCACTTATATATTGGTATTGATGTGAGGATAAAAGAAGATACTATCTGTACAGTGTTTTACAAACATCACAGTGGCATATAAATGTACTTACCATTATCTCAGTAGAAACTAAGGGAAATAGGGGTTATTTGGATTTTTATCCTAGTTCCCATGTATTCCAGTCAATGAGAAAACTGACTTTTGGTGACAGTGCTCATATTCACAACTACTTTGATATATGTTTAAAATATAGGTATATGTCTCATTGGTGGAAAGCAATAATGAAGAAAATATTAAGATCTTGATTCTTTGCTTTCAAAAAGTGACATTCCCTTCAGATGAATCAACCTCAGTAAATGCTTCTATCTCACATCTGGTTTTGGATAACTCCTCTTTCCCCTGCCAGCTCCTGCATATTACTGCTTTGCTTTTGCTTTTCTCTTCTTTATATAGCTCCTCTCCTTTTCTATGAAGGATCCACTGATGAAATGGAAGTGGGACTAGAGACCCTTTTATTGAACTCTTGTAATTTACAGATGGAGCATTGAGGTTTAACAAACTTGTGATTTTTCCCTTCCCTTTGCTTAAATCAGTTAATTAATGGAAAAAAATTAAAATGGAAACATATTCCATTTATGCTACTAAATGAATCTTAACAACCTTAAAATTCTTGTTGTAATTAGAAAGCAAAAAATTAACATTTATTAAGTACATATTCTCCACATATTCTATGTTAAGTACTTCAAAATATTATCTGATTTGATCCTCCCAACAATCCTGAAAGAATTATATCATTATCTTCATTTGAAAGCTGAGGAAACCAAGATAGAAAGAATTTAAGTGATGCTCCCAGAATCAAACAGTACTAAGTATCTGAGAAACGTGGATCATATTTTCTCCTTAAAGAGTCAAATAAAAGTTTTATTTTGTTGAGAAGTATCAAAATGGCATCAGAGATTCAAGCAAGAATAAAATACATTATATAGCCCCATTTTTTTTTTCTCTAATCACAGAGGCAGTAACTTGATAGCTCTGGAGCAAGTAGAACTAACTTGTTTTTTTATCTACCAGCACTAAGTTCCTAGATTAGTTTCTCATCTTAAACAGGAAAGTGCGTGTGAGAAGAGGGGAAGCCAATCCTAGGAATTATAGTGTCTGCTGGGAGAAAATCACAGACCTTCCAGAAATGGCACCAACATGAGCAGCATAATGACCTGAGTCAGGGAATGATAGTCAGTTTCTAAGTTTGATCTTTGGAATTCTATGAATTTGCAGTGCTGACCAAAAAGGGACCACTTTCCCCCCCTGTAAGTTACATAGTTGGCATTGACCATGATACAACAAAGGAGCCACTTTGAAAGAACTTTTTTCTCCTCACTCCTTACTTTAGCATATTTAGGAGATGGATAATCATGAAACTATGGCCAGTCCTTTTGGTACAGAGTTACTACCCTGTTGCCCCACTACCACATCCAAGGCTGCACAGGATCATGGAGACCACCCAGGAAATCCTGGATGCCCTTTAACTAAGAAACAGATGGAAAGTTCCACAGGCTTGTCTCTGGTACATTTACATCCAAGGGAGCTGTATGGCAAGCTTTCCTATTTCATTCAGCTTCTCTTGCCATCTCCAATGTTCAGAATGGATTTTCCTCAAACCTATCCTCAATTAAATGCTATAATCTATAATTCTTAAAGGCTCTTATTTCCTTCAAGATGCACCTCAGGTACTACTTCATTTATTATGATTTTAATGATGCCTTTCCCACTTCTCATCCTTAAAAAGAAATTAACTTTTCTCTCTTCAAAATGTCTCATAACATTCTGTCTAAACTTCTCTTTTCTGTCTCATTCTTCTTGGATCATAGTCATTTGCACACATTATTTTCTCCTACTCCTCTCAACATACTTCTTTAGATTATAAGGTGTTAAGAGAGGGATCTATGGATTGGGGTAAGTTAAGTAATAGCAAGGCAAATTAGGGAAGAGTATTAAAGCAGAAGAGTTAGCAGTGAAAGGAAAGAAAGAGCAAACACTATAACAAGAACCAAGAGCAAAATATATTAGGAAAAAAAAATCAGTTCATAATTAATCTTAGAGAAAGTCAAACTAAATGATTTAATTGAGAGAAATTTACTTTATATGTCAGACATATTGATGTTGTTTTAGATATGTTTACATACATGTAAATATGCCTATGTGTGTGACTATATGTAGATATGCATGTTTATGTGTGTGCATATAGATATATGTACATGTGTTTGTGTGAATATATGTGTATGTGTGCTTATGTGGATATATGTGTATATGTATATATATATATATATATATATATACACATTCACACACACACACACGTGTGTGTGTGTGTGTGTGTGTACATATATAAATATATCTGCACCAAACTCTAGCCTGCTTGGGGGAGATGGGAGGATGTAAGGAAAAAAGAATAAAGTTAAAAAGTGCATAGCAGTGAACAAAACAACAGCCTACAAGGAATCAAAGAAAAGACAAACACTAATCAATATAATTTTTTCTACTATTATATATCATTTCTTGAACTGGTAATTAATTATTATGTATTTTGAATCCTTCCTGATGTTCTGCTGGGCATATGACAATGTTCTGTTTTGTTTTGTTTTCCTTTAATGCTTTTTATTTATCTATTCTGTTTTTTTTTAATTAAAAAAAGGGGGAAAAAAGAATATAAGGGCATTCAGAGCAAATTTCTCAGTATGTGTATATGCTATAGCCACTTATGTGTGTATATAATATATATGTGTGGATAATATAGATTAAAATATACATGTATGTATACATGATATGTATATATGTATGCACACATGATATATATCTGTATGCATGTTGTATGGGTATGTAATATATGCATATATTGTGTGTATATGTATCACATAAACACATATCCCTAGAGCTTAATCAACTCTAAGACTTAACAATTAGTTTAATGAAAAATGTCTTGTTAGTTTTGTTGCTGAATTTTGTCTGTTTGTTGTGTTTATTTTCTATGGAATGTGTGAGGTACAATGCTTTGTAAAGGACTTTTATTTGCTTGCTCATTTAATAAAGACATCTTGAGTACTTGCTATTAAGGAACCATGCTAGGCCCTGTGGGAGATATAAACACTGTAAGTTAATTTAGCTTGTAATTCTTTCTCTGGGTATATATATATGCTTTTTTATGGGCTTTGGGATAGTGATTTCACACTGAATCTCACAAGGGAAGACTATGACTTTTTTTTTTAACCTTTTAAAAGTATTACTCTCTCATTTGGAATAGAATTTGGAAGACATATTTGTTATTCCCAAAATAAATTTATGTAAGGAACAAAACCAAGTGTCAAAAATGAACAAGATTCATGCATTAGTTCAGTTAGGAGATTTATCAAAAATATGAGAACTGTAGCTCAGAATTTGAAGGAAGTATGATATAAAATGAAATGAATACTGAATGTGGAAAGTGGTTGCACTTGTTTTTAGGCTGGCTTCTTTTCTTAAACCCTCAGTTTTCTTAAATGTCAGAAAGAAGGAGCTAGGTTTGACAAGTTCCAAGTACTTTCCAACTTAAAATCCTATGGTCTATGTGTGCAAAGGATGATCTTTAAGGAAGATTCTTATTAGGAACATCTCTAACATGTGGAAACCCAGATCCTGAAAAAGGCCAATCCATTTTTACATAAAATATAAGACTATCATTTTCAATTTTTAACAAAAATAAATTAATAGATTCCTATTTATTTCATATTTACATAAATGTTGTATTGCATGAATTTCTACCTTAGACCACAATTTAATTTGGAGCAAGCCTTTGAAATTAGTCAACATCCTTGATAGCATGATTTTAGAACTCTTTTCCTAAGTAAAGAGCATTGCATTAAATATTTACTCTGGGAGATTTTTTTTTTCAATTAATTTTCTTAAAGCTTTGACCTCTGTTAAAAAAAAAATGGTATTGTGTATTTGTCAGACACAGATGGCTCATTACTGGTGGAGAAAATAGCATGTTCTGAGAAATACCTTGGTCCTACACTGACATAAACAAACCAAAAAGTAAATAAATAAATAAATAATGACCTTCCAATTTTTCTGCTACTTCTCTTATTTGATTTTCAAAATCGCTTTTGATATCTTCCATATCCTGAGAACAATTCCTATTTTTCTTCAAGGCTTTGGATATAGGAGATTTGACTTTGTTATGTTCTTCTGAGTATGTGTTTTGATCTTCCTTCTCACCAAAGTAACTTTTGTATGATCAGAATATTTTTCCATTGTTTGCTTATTTCCCCTACCTTTTACTCAGCATTTAACTCTTTGCTAAAATAGGATTCTATTTCAAAAGTGGAGGGTGTAATGTTCCAAGTTCAAAAGTTTTGTGTAACTGTTTTCAGGGATCCTTCTAGGGACCTATAAATTTTCATTTCTTCCAAAGTAATATGATTCAAAGAGAAGTGTTTTTAAAAGACCACAGGCATTCTTTTCTATCCTGGAACTGTGAAGAGGGTCCCTTCTCCACTTATGGCCATAAATTCTAAAGTGCTAAAGTGACAAAGTCCTTCCTCACTGCAAGTATGAAGCTAGTCCTTCCTCCTTATGATCAGCTATTTGATCTCCTTATCCCTTAGTCTGAATTCCAGAATTCATTACAGCTGCTACTGGTACTGCTGCCACTGCTGATTCAGTGACTCCCAAGGCTCATTCTTAGTTTGCTGGTTTTGCAAGGCTTTCTATAGAACCTCTGTGGGATAAACCCTCCTGGCCAACCTTCCAAGTTGTTGTTGGTGTCTATGGGCTGAGGTGTATAGAAACTACTAGTGCTGCCACTGATTCAGATGCCCTAGGGTTCTCTCTTAGTTTGCTAACTGCTCTCAGGCCTGGGTTGTATTGGCCCTAAGGCTATCCTGGATTCTTATATTGGTGCAACACACCTTTTCTGCTGATCTTCTGAGTTGTCTTCAGCTGGAAAAGTGTTGCACTCCATCATTTCGTGGGCTCTGACAGTGGTCAAATGATAAGAAAAGGCATTCTCCAATGAAGAAATTAAAAAAAAAAAAACTTATATGAAAACAAAAATGCTTTAAATTTATATTGATAAGAGAAATGCAAATTAAAGCAGTCTTAAAATATAATTTTACACTTATCAGATTAACTGAGATGATAGAAGAGGAAAGTTACAAATGTTGATGGGAATGGAAAAAAATTGGGACACATTCATTGTTGAAAGAATTATGAATTGATCCAACCATTTTGGAAAGCAATCTGGAATTATACCCAAAGAGTTCTTAAGCTACCTATACCTTTGATCCAACAATGCTACAATTTGGTCTATTTCCAAAGATGATTAGGAGAAAAGAATCTGTATGTTCTAAAATATTTATAGTAGCTTTTTTTTTTGGTGGCAAGAATTGGAAATTTCAGGGAGGATCTTCAATTAGGAAATGACTGAATACGTTGTGTATATATTATATACATTATATATTATTGCATGTAATATATTATTATATAAAGTATAACATTACTATAAGAAACAATGAGCTCAATAATGTTAGAAAAATATGGAAGGACCTGTACAAAATTATTAAGAGTGAAATAAGCAGAACCAAGAGAACATTGTATACAGTAACAACAGTATTTTTAAGAATGATTTTGAGGAAACAAGTTACTATTGTAGATGAACAAATTAATTTTAAAGGACACATGGAGAAAGACCTGATAAATAGAGGTATGTTGAGAATGATTTTATACACACACACACACACACACACACACACACACACACATTTGCTTGTGTTTGATGGCAATCATCTCTAGGGTAGGGAGAAGAGAAGAAAAAAAGGAGGGAGAAAGAAATTTACATCATAATTTTGTTGTATGTTTGAAAGGAATAACAAATTTTGCAGAGTAAGTTTGCAGTTTCAAGTATGATCTTTTTTTTATTATATTAAAAATTCTTGTTTTATTCCATAAATTAAAAAGAGAGAGAGAGAGAGAGAAGACTGGGAAAGTTAGACAGCAATAGGTTATAAAGGTTTTTAAAAGCCAAACAGAAAATTTATACTTGATACTGGAGTTAAGCAAGAGGGGTTGGGGGGCGGGGAGGGAGGAAGGAGGAGGAGGACCTATTAGATGAACAGTCTTGATTACACAGGCTAGGTGAAGTGAAGACTTAACATCAATTAGCATATGCTTGATAATATGCTCCATGGCATAGTTCGTAAATACAAATTTGGGAAAAAGAAGAAGGAAGAGGAGGAGGAGAATGAAAAGGAGGAGGACAAAGAGAAAGAGGAGGAGGAGGAGGAGGAAATCTAAGTTTTCTTTAACTGGAAATGTGTTGCACTCTATTTTTGTGGGTTCTGACACTGGTCAAATGATCTGAAAAGACAGTTCTCCAATGAAGAAATCATAACTTATAGTTATGTGGGGAAAAAAAAGTTGTTAATGTTTAAATAGTTAGAACACTAGACTAGAAGTGGGAAGATCTAGATTTAATCTTCAATTTTATGAAAAAAATTTTTTTCAAATATTTCAGATTTCTCAGCAACAAAATCAGAATAATAATATGGATCACAGTTTAACTGCTTCATATAATGTTCTGAGAGTCTCTATATTTTATCTGTCCTCATAGATGTTTACCGTATTCATCCAGTAGACATCTATGAGGATAGATACAATTTCTGAAGTGTCTTCAGAAAAGTTATATTAATTCAAGCTGTTGTTATTGCAGTTATTATCCCTTGATACTGGAGACTTTTTTCTTATTCTGAATTCTGCAAATATTTTTAAGAAAAATAGTAATGAGTTTAGTCCTAACATTTAGTCCCATGTGTCCAGAATGTTCTATTTTTTAGATATTTGACCTTGAAAGTTATGTGCAACTAACTCCCTTGACAGATATTAATTAGGCTCATAGAGTTAGAGTTAGAAGAAATCTTAGATATTATTAATAAGCCTGCAACAAAGTTTAATGTATTGTTTGCATTCTCATATGTTTCTCCATGTGTGTGGAAAGTAAAATTCTAGTAAAATTCCAAGAATTTATCATTTTAATGGTGTCTCTTAAATATAGTTTTAATTAGCACTTATTTAATTCCTTTAGAGAAAAGTTGTTTTCTTAAATGACAGGTTTTCTTTTTCTGGTCTTGTATCTTATGGTTTGGAAAATGGGAAGTCAAAGAGAAGAATGCTTCTTTCAATATTTAATTTTTCCCTTAGTAATTACTGAGAATGCTTTGCAATTGCTCCTTGTCCATTTTCACTATACACCAGCAATCTAATAATCTATTTCCTTCCTACATCCACTACAATATGCTATTGTACATAAAATCCTCAAAGATGAGGTCACCTACAGCCCTGAGTGATTCAAATGTCACCCAAAATGATTCCAATTCTGAAATATCACCTGAAGCTAACCTGAATGTCTGAAATTTTCACTGTTAGCAAATATTCCTGGAAATCTATAGTCACATTCCTTGTTGCTGTTATTTTCCTTAGCTACAATATCACAAATACTTGGAGAGAGGAAAGATGTGAAGAAGAAAGGAAAGCAAATGGCCTCAATTTGGGGGGGTATGTGAAGTATTAAGAAAGAACTTCAGCTAAGAAAGTAGAAGATAGGAAAGAGAAATTTGATAAGAGATTTCTAACAACTTTGGAGAGTGAGATAGTAAACTGCTAAATAAAGAACAGAATGATTATTTTGCTACAGTGTAGCCCCAGATCAAATTTGATGATATAAATTTCTATTGCACCCAGTCAACATGATTTCATGATTTCCTTCAATTTAATAGTGTGTAATATAAGGCAAGAAAGTAGTATTATAAGGAGTAATTGAGGGTTGGATTTAGCAAGCTCTGATTGGCAGCATGAAGGGTCAAAGGAATTGAGAGTAGTAAATAGTGTAAAGTTGAGCTGATTCACCAACGGGTAAAAATAGAGAGCAGAACTGAATGTAGCAAATGCAGAGCTAATAGCCTGAAAAAAAAAAAGTTGGATGGAAACAGTGAGTCATTATCAGAATGAAGAATATGATTAGGTGTCATAAGGCAGAAATAAATGTCATTTTCTTGGTTCTGCTAAAAATTATGATTTGACAAAGGAGTTTTTGAATGTGGAAGTAGAACACTTGTGGGTAATGGAAGATCAAAAGTATGACCACCTCATTTACTCACAAAGATGGTCAAAATAAAATTGCTGAATTGTGGTGGTAGAGAATCTTGAAGTTGTAAAAAGGCTCAAAGGATATTCTGACTATACCATCATGACCAGAGAGTTGGTCATATGAGGGAAAGTATGGCCAGAACGAGAAAGTATTTTTAGGGAGGCAATGTCATCAGGGAGGAATCAGGTTTAGTGAATATCAGAAGATGAAAGTAGTACAAGAAAAGGAAAAAAAAAGAGCCCTAAGATGGGGAAGTTTGTCACTTATGCAGTGGGCATTTCAGATTCACAGTGGAAGTATTTTCAAACTTCAAGAAGGATATTTGGTGATTATGGTTAGGATGCATATATATGGAACAAGGAATGGGATTTGTACCTCCACAGACAGAGGGGTCATAATCTTTGTGGGTAGGGAGAGTAAAAGATGTGACAACCAATGAGTAATGTATCCACGCAGTGTTTCAATGTTTGGAGAGAAGTCCATTAAGGAAGCATATGATTAGCTTGTCTGAAGTCTTCCCTTGTGGCAGATGGTGATGTTCTAAAAGGCCCACTGCATAGGAGACAGGAGGTATCAAAAGCTAGTTGATGATGCCTTGTCTTCAATAGGAAAAGCATTGGGTGTGGGAGAAATCAATTTAGTAGGTAGATAATATGAAACAAGTCAAGTGGTTCCCTTAGTTGAGTTTAAATTTCTTGGTCTAGATGAATACTGAAGGAAACAAACGTGCTGAGTCATTGTCAATGTTTTCTGGAAATTTTTTAAAAATGGAAAAGGTATTATAGCATTGGTCCTCTTTATAGAAAAGGAAGATAATGGAGTATAAAATATATTAGCACCAGATTATTATTGACTGTCCTACAGAAGGTAGACTGACAAGTCTTAAGATTCTAAAAATTCTAAATTGCCCCAGCACATTCAGTAATTAGCTATAGAATTCTCAAAGTTTTAGATTATGCAATGAAGGCCTTAGCTCAACTAACAGAACTAATAATAGCACAAAAAAAGAACCTCATCTACAGAGGTCCTCAGTCAATAGGTTTAAGTTAAGCTTCAGTCTTTCAAAAGGCAGTCAGGTCTCCAACTCAAGTGATTTCATTTGCATCAGACTATTATCAGAGCCAAAGATGGAGTGAGAGTGGGAATGAGGAGGAGATTTGGGAATCTTTGATAAGAAAATCTTTGCTTGTCCTATTACTACTCTTAAAAAGGATAATGTTTCCGCCAAGAAAGCAAGGAAGAGGATTTTTACAACTAAAGAACTAGAAAGTTGCAAGATTCAAATAGCAACATGATAAGCCATTGAAGCAATACATATGGGAGACATGGTCTAATGAGATTCCTTCCACAACAGACTTTTACACGCTTGGGAAACTCTCTTCAGATTTTTATTATTGCAAAGCCAGATGAATCAGTATGTGCACTATCTGTAGTTTGATCTCAGTCCCTTTTTTAGTTGTCCAAGAAGAGAAATTATAGTACTTGTTCCTGTAAAGATAAATTTCCATTGTAATCCACTTCCTAATACAGAACTTCATGAGAGGGAAAGAAGTCCCAAAAAGAAATGATTTGACAAATTTTATGTATGCACTCTCACCTGCCACATCCTCTGACCAGCATGATTTTAGAACAATTAGATCTCACTTCCTGGGTGAAGAACCTGAATGGCTTTCAAGTTTAGATATGGATCTCTCTAGAAACACAACTTCATAGGTGTGGGTTGACCAACTGGTGAAATATGAATGGGAGCCATGGCCTAGGTAAATACTAGCATCAGCAAAGTAGGAGTTTTGTGATTAGGGGAAGAAAGCACCCTTATTAGGTAGATAGAGGGTGATGACAATGTTAAAGGGAGCTTTGGTTGTGATTTCTGAAACAGAGTCTATAAATAGACAATTAATAGCCAGTTTATGATGGTTTTTTGTAAAATTATACAATGGAATTAAGCACCAGGACTGTAAGAGACCTCTAGCTCCATTAAAATCTAAGGCATCTTCTAGTCTCTGCCCTACTTGGATCATTGGGGAGGGAAGAATTAGAGGGGTGGAATAGGAGAGAAAAGAAAGGGAAGGACTATCATGAGTGCTTGAAAATCAGCATCTAGTCTTATGACAGTTATTTACTCTTTGTAGAATAGGACCAATTGGAAACTTTTGGAAATTCCCGAACAATCTCATGTAGATAACATCAAATAAGATAAGGCCCTTTGACATCGGTGAGAAAACAGTGAAAAATATTCCTTCTCAAGTGATGTAGATGAAGGAAGTTGGGGTATACTGGGTTCCCTTAAACCACCATGTTTGACCTGTGAGGAAGATGGTTGGAATCCAACAGGAAATACTGGAGATAACATTATACACAATACTAAAGCTATTCTTGACATTGTACTAGAGTCAGTAAGAGCTGAATTCATATGTTTCCCAGTATTGTTAAGAGGATAAAATGTTAAGAAGTAATATTTTAGAGCACCCTTCATATCTCCATATGTGGACAACCAGGCCTAAGCTAAGGACTAGAAGATCTCAATTTAATATCCTTTCTATATCATGGCTAAGTAATCCATTTTGTTAAATGTTGAATTAGCTATAAATAGGATGGAGGGTGTGTGACATAATCAGACTTGTGATCTAGAAAGATTAGTTTGAGTCAGGAATGTGAGGAGATGGAGTGAGGAGATATAAAATAGGGAAACTCACTAGAAGACTATTGCAATAGTACAGTTGGGAAGTGTTTGGGGAGTGTCAGGGAAGAAAAGGGGACACATGGGAGAGATGGTAAAAATAAAGTAACATCAACAATACTTAAAAACAGATTTTATGTAGGGGAGATGGGTGGAGAGAGAATGAAGAGTCAAAGTTTACACAGATTATCAGTTTAGGTTACTAAGAGGATGGAGGTGCCCTCAACAGTGATAGGAAAAGTAGTAAGATGGAAGTGTATTCGAAAAGACAGTGAGTTCAGTTCTGAACATATTGAGACAGTAGGTAATTAGGAATGCAAGACTGGACATCAGAGATCTTAGAACTGAATAAATATACTGGATTATCATCTGTCCAGAATTGACAATGGAATCCATGGGAACTAATGAGAAAAAAGCCAAGAAAAACAGAGAAGTGCGGTAATATAAGGGTCATTTAAAATTATTATTATAAACACAAAAATAGTATATACAACCATATGCTTAAATATTGTTTAAGTGTAACTAGTGCAATAATTCTTTTCCTATTTTAAAGATGAGAAAATTAAGGTTCAGAGAAATGACTTCAAATCCAAGAGAGAGGGAATTGGTTGGTCTGTACCTTTCTTCAAAATAGTTTAGTCATTTAGTTTCCTTGAGCCTCAGTTTCCTGATTTGTAAAATGCAGTTTAAAGTAGTTGGCTTCTCAGGCTCCTTCTAGATAGCTATTTTATGATTTTTTTTCATATCCCATTTATTGATATAATAAAACAGTCACTACATTTTTCAACTTTATAAATAGTGAGTTCTTCCACCTGTGTGAATTTTTAACCTTATTTGTTGTTAATGTGAAAGGGAGTTGCCTTTTGGATAAAACCCAAGACCCCTGACTTATAATTTACAACATTTACTTAATGGCACAAAAGAAAACAACAAAAGAACATTCCTAAATGTCCTCTGAGACTTTTCCTATTAACATCCTATTCCAGATTGTTTCGATTCCTGTTCATGGAGACATCCCTTTGTACCTGTCATTTCCTACACCACCTCCCCTGCAAGTGAGTAGGCAATGGTGAAATACCTAACCATTTCAACCTTTCCCTTGGAAATCTAATTAGCATGAGAGAAAATAAACACTTTTTTAAAAAATCCACTACTCTACAGGATACATCCTTTCTTTCCCCATTAATGAACAAGTTCCTGATAGCTACCTAAAATAGTAAACTGTTCAGTCAGCTTGGCTCCTAAATGCAACTGGGGAAGTATATATCATAAATGGAAGAAGGCTATGTTAAAGAAAGAACCAAAGGACCAAAACACCAACCATTCTTATAAATAGGACTTACTAGTTATCTTTTCCTTGGATCATAAGATCACATTCACTAACTGCTTCTGGCATATGTCAAAAAGGGAAAATGTTTTTCTGTCAATTACCAAAATGGGATAGATTCTGTTTGAGACCTAGGGTTCCAACACTATTTTCTGAACATCTATTCAAAATTCTTAAACTAACAATAGAAAGGGAAATTAAGGAGGGTGGGGATAAAGGGTGGGGATGGATAAACTCCCATTTCTGCTTTGCATTGTTATTACTCCTCCCTAGAAAGTGAGAGAAAGGTGATCTTGAACTCAGGCAGATGCCCAGGAATTTCAGGTTTTTTTTTTTTTTTTTTTTTTTTTTTTTTTTAATGAATGAAGGGCACAGTGCATGAAAGCCCCTGTCCTAATTTTATTTAAAATTCATTTTTGCTGCCAAAAGAGTACAACTTACTTTTTTCTCCTTCTTAAACAACAGCAAAAATGCAACAAGTTTAAAAAAATCATATCAATGTGTTACATCTGGAAGTTTACATGTTTTATAATACTTAATTTCTTTCACTTCTAAATGATTCTGATTCTTTTGATGGATAATTACAATTTACAAAACAAAATTACTTAAATTAAAAGAACTGCCACTTTTGTAGCAGCCACTAGTTTAATAAACACTATCATAGGAGAAGGGTTTGATATCTTGGTTTAAAACATTGTTGATATGTAAGATATCAACATGGAATTGTGGAGGCTAGATTTGGAGACATAAGCAAGGTTCAAATTCTTCTGCTAAAATCTATTACCTCAGTGGTATTCAGAAAATCGTTTAAACTCTCTGGGCCTGTTTTCTCACCTACAATATGATGCATTTTGATTTCCTAGATTCTTAAACTGTGGTTCTTGATCTCATATGGGGTGGTATAACTGAATGTAGAGGGTCACAAAATTATGATTTATTATGATATATTATAATATATTAAATATTTGATTTGTATACCTATTTTATATATTTAGATACCCAGGTTCACAGAAAAATTTCTCAGATGAAAAGGGATTGTGAATGGAAACAAGTTTAAGATTTGTTCCGGTTCTAAATCTATTATAAAGTGTGAACAAATAAGCACAATGCCCAACATATAGCAGGTGCTTAATAAATGCCAATTGATTGACTACCTCATTGTCTGCTATATTGGAAGGAGAAAAAAATGTACATACCTAATATGTAAAATGTATTGAGCTTGACACTGGGGATAGTTTCAAGTTGTTTTGAAAATGAAATATTCTTTGAATTCAAGAAGCTTACATTGGTAGGGATTTGTGTTTGAAGGATACAATGGGTACTCAAATGAGTAAATGCAATAATACTTTTTCCTTTTCCATCCAAATAATATGATTCGCAAAAATAACCTTTTATTTAATATGATTGAATTGGACTTCCTCCAACAATTCCATTTTCATTTTTCCTTGAAAAACACATGTTCAACATATTTTATAAATAGATGAAAATATGTACATATACATCTTAGAAATCACATATTGAGGAAGCATTTCTTTAAATATCTGCTATATGCAAGGTATTATGCTAGGCACCCAGGATACTTGAAAATACAAAGTAAAATTATTTGGTCCAGCCAAACTTCTCTTCTTATTGTTCTTCACATAGCTCTCAATAATATACACCAAATTAAGCCTTCTGTTTCCAGAGAGTAGTATTCATGTTTTAAAATGCAAAGAGGGAGAACAGAGTAAAATAATAGTTTTCCCCACCTATACAGTTATATGCATGTTCTATGTATGTACAACTGATTCTCTATTTAGTGGCTATTTTCCCCAAGTTCAAGATCTGTCCCTAATCTTCTTTCTCTAATGGACACAGGATAATTTGATTTACCTGAGTTATCTCATCTCCCATAAGACTGTTTTTCTTTATCACTTTTCCTGGTTGACTCTTTATCTGTTTATTGATTGTTATCTTTAACTATAATAAGGGTTCATGTCAAAGAACTGAAAAATAACTATAGCATAGTACTCCTGACTGGATATAAGAAAATTAAAGGAGAGTGGGAAGAGGTGACTTTCACAACTATTGAAGAGTTAGGGTACACAGATTTTTTTTTTTTAGTCAAAGGGTGATCAAGATCACAAAAAAACTATCAAAAAACATTTAGGACTAGGGTGACTCATTAATCCCTCAAGATACTGGCAGAAAAACATTTAACCTTCCATTTTCTCTATATTTCCTGTCAAAATATGAAAATGAAAACCAGATGCTTAGAAAATAGAAAGGAAAGGAAAATTACATAGGAACCATACATGTTGAACATTCATGTTTCTCAGGACAATCCCACACTCTCCCCTGGGTGAGAGGACACTTCATGTCTGGGTCTGTAATTGACAACTTGTAAATATGAAACTTGGGAACAAATCAAGAGGAAAGGTCACCCTGCTGTTTCCTGACTCCCTGCTAGGACTTGGATCTCTCAAGATTATTATGGTGGCTAGAGGTGGACCTGCCCTTGTCTTCCTGTTCCTAGACCAACTTTAGCCTACATATTAGTAACCTCTAGATAACCTCCTCCCCCCCCCCATATCTCCATCACCACTAGACCAGTAGACATTTTAACTGCAGAGTTCCAATCTCTCATGTTTCTGGAGCACAAATGATAGAGTTTCCATTGCACTTGTATTCTGGCTATATATAAACTAGTGATTTCTTCTAAGTAATAAGGAGAGGAAAATATTTATCCTGGCAGTCCTGCATTCTTCCATTTGTGTACTGGAAAGGACCTAGAAATCTAATCCAAACCAGTAGGGTAAGTTCAGGCCACTTAATGACTGTGTAAACTTGGGCAAATCACTTGAATTTTATGAACCACAGTTGCCTCATCTGTAAAATATTCAATATGAAAAATAGTGTTGGAAGAAGAAACACTTTCTAAAGATTATTTACATACATTAAATGTACATACCTAATAGAGTAGTATGCTTACTTTGCTTGGATTTGACACCTAAGAGAGAAGCAAGGATATGCAGAAAGTATTGCACTTCATTTTGTTATTTTTTCACTAACCACTTCTCTTTTTGTGGACTTCCTGTCTCAGTCTTTTTTTCTCCCATATCTTTACTTGTTGTTCCTTACATATATTCCATTTTTGGAATCATCTTGACTCTCCTTCATGTTTAGAATGTTCTCCCTCTTTATCTCTACCTCTTTGAACCCCTACCTTCCTCCAACAATCAGCTCATTGATAAATTTTTCATGAAGCCTTTCATGGTGCCTCCAGATACTAACACTCTTCCTTATGGAAACTACTTAATATTCTTTTTTAAAAATTATATATATATATATAGTTTCACATACATTAAGTGACTGGTAAGACCAATAGAGCTTTTAGACATCTATTGTACCAGAAAATCTACTGAGTCCGTTTTTAACAATTTTCCCTTCATCTGGGCAAAAATTTCCTGATAATTCACTTTTCTTTCCAAACTACTCTACTCTTTAGGAGAATAGTTCATTTTTCTTTTTTCCTCTTTTCTTAATGTGGCCAGTTTTATTTTTTTTCTTTTTAATAGTTTTGATTTTTCCTTAATTAGAATATTTAGAATTGTGATTTTTTCTTTTATCCCTTCCTCCAACCCTTTTTCTTAAAATGTAGGTAGTTTAAGATAGATTATGCTTGCACTATAATGCAAAACATTTCCAAATTATCCAATTATGAAATTTAAAAAATTATCAAAAGGGAAAAAAAAACAAAAGAATGACAGGAAAAATATGTTTTGATTTGCATTCAGAATCCATAAGTTTTTTATCTGTATATGGATAGTATTTTTGTTCGTGAGCTCTTTGTATTTGCCTCAGATCATTATGTTACTGAAAAGAGCTGTCATTTTTTCATAGCTGATCCTCATATAATGCTGTTGATGTTATGTACAATATTTTCCTGGTTCTCCTTTCATTGTGCATCAGCTCATAAAAGTCTTTCTAAGTTTTTCTGAAATCTATCTGTCATTATTTCTTATTGTGTAATACTAATGAGTATATCACAGCTTATTTAATCATTCCCCAATAAATGGGCATTTCCTCAGTTTCAATATTTTTCTATGGAAAGGAATTATTATAAATATTTTTTTGCACATGTAGGTTTTTTTTTTTTTAATAATTTCTTGGGATACAATCTTAGTAATGTCTACTGCTGGACCAAAGTAAATGTACAAATTGGTTGTCCTTTGGGTATAGCTCCAAATTGGTCTCCAGAATGGTTGGATCAGTTCACAACTCTACCAAGAGTGATTTTAGTGTCCCCATTTTTTCTCATCTTCTCCAACATTTACAATTTTTCCTTTTTTGTCATATTAGTAGATCTGATTGGTATGAGGTTAATGTAATCAATTTTAAAGAGAATTAATTCTCTTTAATAAGATCTTTAAAGTGCAAGATAAGAATCACATTTTTGTTTGTGCAGAAAGTGATAAAGTGCAATGTTATACACTCTTTTCCCTCTGCATCATTCAAGTATTAAAGATACCTATATTTACACAGTGGCTACTCAGTCTTAACTACAAATTTGAGTCTTTCAAATTTGAAAATGTCCTCTTCTGTTGTATTTGATCATCCTGTTAAATGGTGGGTCCAGGAGAGGCCTCTCCACATAAAACAACTACACCATATGCGAATGTATCAAGTAGGCCTTATGGAATGCCCCTTCTATTCTGGTACAATTTAATAATGATGGAGTTGTAGATTTTTAATTCTTTCTCCTTGCAATGGCATTCTTCCTTCTAAGCAATCTGGTTCTTATTTAGCTAATTGATTATTTCATTACATCTATCAAGGATATTTTGTTTATCCTCATCATGAAGTTTGCTTGGAGTTTCCCATTCTTCATTGTAGCCTTCATATTGAGAATATTAGATCAAAGTGAGTTCTTGGAAGAAACTTTGTATCACTGGTTCTAACTTTTAGCCTTATATTTTTCAGCTCCCTGAACCATATGGGCCATTCTTCTTTTCTCAGATCCCCTCAATCTTTGGTAATAGTGATTTGAGAAAAAGGAACACATAAAAAGTATCTGAAAACAGGTGAATTCTGGAATGAAAGGAGACTGACTATTCTGGGCATCTTTCTTAAATGGACATTCTAAAATGAATCCTTCATGCAGATGGAGAGATCACAGAGTTAGAGATTATTTCTAATATATAAATTCCTTGGCAGGATTGAGACTTCATTTATGATGAAGTGCTGGGGTAGGCTAGATTAGTCCAGAGTAGAAAGCAAAAAATCATATTTGTTGAACAAAGAAATTCAAAGAAGTAGAGGATTTCACAGCCAGAAGTGTAGTACCTTCTGTGATTTTCAAGGTTTTGATTCAGGATAGGCCAAGAGTAGTGAGGAAAAAAAAGTCAGGGGTATAGAGAAATCCAAAGAACATCATGAAAGAATTTAGTGAAAAGAGGTGAATTAGATCACAGAATGAACAAAATGGAATGAGATTCTTTTTTTTTTTTAAATTGTATTAAGTTTATTTATTTTTAATACACATTGCTTTATGAATCATATTGGGAGAGAAAAATCAGAGCAAAAGGGAAAAAAAAAAAACAGGAAAAAAAAGAAGTGAGCAAAGCATGTGTTGATTTACATTCAGTCTCCTTAGATTTTTGTCTGGATGCAGATGGCATTTTCTATCTAAAGTTTATTGGGATTGATTTGGATCTCTGAACTACTGAGAAGAACCTACCTAGCCTTTCATAGCTGATCATTGCACATTCTTGATGTTATTGTATACAATGTATTCCTAATTCTGCTTGTTTTTCTCAGCATCAATTAATGTAAATCTTTCCAGGCCTTTCTATAATCAGCTTGTTCATCATTTTTTATAGAACAATAATATTCCATTACCTTCATGTATCACAACTTGTTCAGCTATTCCCCAATTGATGAGAATCCACTCCTTTTCCAATTCTTTGCTACCACAAAAAGAGCTGCTACAAACATTTTTGCACATGTGAATCCTTTCCTTCCTTTATGATTTCCTGAGTCAAAGGATATGCACAGTTTTATATCCCTTTGGATATAGTTCCAGATTGCTCTCCAGAATGATTGGATCATTCCACTCCACCACCTATGCAGTAGTGTCCCAGTTTTCCCACATCCCCTCCAACATTTATCATTATCTTTTCCTGTTATCTTAGCCAATCTGAGAGGTATAAGGTAGTACCTCAGAGTTGTTTTAATTTGCATTTCTTTAATCAATAGTGATTTAGAATATTTTTTCATATAACTATAAAAGGCTTTAATTTCATCAGCTAAAAATGATGTTTTTGTATCCTTTGACCTATTTATCAGTTGGGAAAGATGGAATGAGATTCTAAGAAGAATCACAGGAAAGGGATTTTTATTTTATTTATTTTTTTATATTAGGGTGATTGTTCAGGATAACAGATATTGATAACATGGGAGATACTGAAACAGGATGGCCCAACATGGCGTGTCCTCAAAAGCAGAATTGAATTAGCCCAAAAGAAACATGAGATACACAAAATTAGAGAAGTACCCCAAATGTTCACTGGGTTCTATCTGTGGCAGAGCATTCTGAGCTCATATTGGTTTGATCAGCCACAATCAGACACACTGTAACTCAATTCTCACATGGTAATGTCCTTTTTTGAGAATGAAGGACAACAATCAATCAGTTTAGGGTGATGGTTCAGAATAAGAGAGATTTAGAAATACTGCAGTTTGAAAGAGGCAGCATTGTCCGTGGATAGAGAACTGTTTTTGTTCTAAAAGACCTCTTACATAATTTACCCTTTTGTCCCTGGGCAGGTCACTTAACCTCTCTATACTGTAGGGTAGAGGATATCATCCTTGTGTCCTAATGTCCACAAGTGACCACAAAACTCCCCAATGTAGCTGAATCAGATAAAAATCCAACTAGAAAATGTGTTTTTGTTTTGTTTTGTTTTGTTTTTAATAAATAAAATACAATGCAACATAGATAATGTTAATTTGTGGCTTTCTAAGTCAGTATACTGCTACCAGGATCAGCTTCTATTTGAGTCTGACTCCATTGCTTCAGATTACTTTCTAAGACTCTCAGATGCAAAGAATGAGCCAAACTACATTATAAGTGAGGGTTTCCTTAATTGGAATTTTGGTATCAATTACACCACAAATTAAGGCCCTAAAAAAGCAATTTGGAAGGGAAATGATGGCAGGTAGGTGGCTAAGTGAATAAAGTACCAGTCTGGAGACAGAAAAGCTCATCTTTATAAGTTAAAATCCAGCCACCAATAAGTATAAGCTGTGTGAACTTGGGCAAGTCACATAATCCAGTTTGCCAGTTCCTCATCTGTAAAAGAAGCAGGTAAAGGAAATGACAAACCACACCAGCATTTTTCTCAAGAAATTTCCAGATGGGGTCAGGAAGACTAGGACATAACTGAAAATACCTGAGCAACAAAATAATCCAATTATAATAGCAGAGTTCAGCATTTCAGCTGATGGGATTGGGAGGACAAAGAGGAATGTAATTGGGTCTTCTATGAATCATTTTATCTCCCCAAGTAGTCATGGAGAAATTCTGAAAGTTTTCAGAGGATGATTGCAATAGCATTCAGTTGTTCTGACTGGATTCTGAAAATAATCATGGACCATACTCTATCGTCTCTACTGGACAGAAGAATTGACAGAGAAGAACTCAACCCTTGCTGTCCAAGGATGACCTGCAGAGTTCTATCTGTAAAATCCCCCAATCCCCAAGGACCAAAAAAAAAAAAAAACACCCGACAGGATGGAACTTTTCAAGCTCATTCTATCTACAGATCATCTAATCCTAATTCGTTGAAATTAGAGAAAAGAATAAGCATCTTCTTTGGCAATGAAATCCATAAAAGCATCTACTATGCCTTATAGGACCAGAGCATGCAAGAAAGATTGAACACAGTATTGAATTCATGCTTTTTTGTTTTGTGTAGTGTTTTTGGAAGCTAAAATGTGTAGTGTTTTGGGGGGGAAATGTTCATTATGTGCACAGAACCAGGTTTCCACAATTACTTCATGAGCATTTCTATATCATCTTCACTCTGTCCATTATCCTTTCCCTTCCTCTAATGGTAACCATGGGATTAACCCTTATTGAAAACTGAGGTTTTATCTCATCTAGAAACATGCCTCCTTGTTACTCTCTGACTAACTATGTACCATGCTGCAGAATGAGAATCCTTACCCCTTGTTAGTTTTCCTTTATGTGTAGCCTGTAGAAAATAAATTCCTTACTATGTTGTATTTCTATCCCCAGACTTAGGAAAGAGCACAGAGTAAACACTTAGTATCTATCTATGTATCTCTCTGTCTTTTTCTCTCTCTCAACCTGCAGCCTCTGTGTCTGCCATCTACTGTACTCTAAAGAGACAAAAACAATAGAGGAAGTATTCTCTGCCCTCAAGGAGCTTAAATTCTAATAAAGGAAGACAAACACTATCTGCAGTAGTAATCATGTAGGAGTGTTTTGATCAGGGATGTTAGAAAAAATGGTAATTAGAATTTAGGGGTAAATACTTGACATGTTCTTACTAAAAACTATAATGTTGATCTGGTAATGATTTTGAAGCTGCAGATTGAAAAGGTTAAGAGTAAAGTTTTGATATAAAGTGAAATAAAGGGAATGTTCACCAATCTATCATCATGGTGATGTGAGCAAGGTTTTAAAGATAGGAAAATGAAAGACATATTCTTAATATATTTTGACTTTCAGAATTATTATTGCACTAAATAACTAATATCAGAGCAGGATTTAACAGTGAACAGAAAGGAATGATGAGTGGAGTCTGAGTGTATACTGATTGTTAATGAAAATTGTGTTTAAAAATAGGCCTGTATAAATGGAGGGAAAGACCCAAAGAGAGAAGTCCATAAAAATAAAATTTCTAGAGAAATTCCTTGGATATTTTATAATTTTGCCTTTTGTTTACCATGATAATTTGATCTTCAAAACATCTTTATATACTCTTATTTGATCTTCACAACAATTTTTTAAGAAAACAAGATAGATATGTCTGAACCAAAAGATATAAAGTAGGTTGAAATAGAAATAGAAACTTGAATCCAGGGTTCCAAATACCTACCCCTAAGCTTCTTTCAGCATTAGCTGACTAAAGAGAACATTAGCTATTATTCAAATTCCATCAAATTAAAAAAAAAAATAACTGAATCTTGTTTTCTTTCTGTGGCTATTTTCCTTTTCTTTATCAATAGAGTGAAATAGCCCAGGCAATAAAATTCAAGACGGCCATACTAATTCGTAATTTAGAAATAATGTATTTGTAACTGGCCTAGATGGTGTACATGGCCAGGACAGACCTCCAGTAGATTCTGGCATGGTTGTGTGCCCAACTGAAGTAGGGAACAGCCTTATAAGCATTCTTGTTCACCCTTGCTGGCACATTTTGACATTAAAAAGTGACTCCACTTTACAGGACAAAAAATACAATGGCTGATGTTTTAACATAGATAGGGATCAGGGTTAGATGACCACCCTCATGGAACAGATATTCTTGGGAGCATTGTTGATCTGGCACTTTGAAGTGCAAAAGAAGTCTCCTAATCTAGTTGAGCAGACCTTTCTCTTGTGAGCCCCAGGCCCTTAGACTGAGGGAGGGGAGGAGAGGCCAGTTCTTTGTCCATTTCACATAATAACATACTGAATGAGATGAGGTGAGACAAGACAGTTGTGAAAATCAAGTAAGGCTTCATCTATTTCAGAGTTTGAGTAGGCCTAAAGGTCTTTGAGATTGATTTCTTTTTTTTTTTTTTCTCCAAGTCAGTATTTTATTAAGTGCTTGTTGTGTGCAAGGCATTTTTTTTAAAATAACTTTTTATTGATAGAACGCATGCCAGGGTAATTTTTTACAGCATTATCCCTTGCATTCATTTCTGTTCCGATTTTTCCCCTCCCTCTTTCCACCCCCTCCCCCAGATGGCAAGCAGTCCATTACATGTTGAATAGGTTACAGTATATCCTAGATACAATATATGTGTGCAGACCCGAACAGTTTTCTTATTGCACAGGGAGAATTGAATTCAGAAGGTATAAATAACCCAGGAAGAAAAACAAAAATGCAAGCAGTTTATATTCATTTCCCAATGTTCTTTCTCTGGGTGTAGCTGCTTCTGTCCATCTTTGATCAATTAAAGCTCTCTTTATCAAAGAGGTCCACTTCCATCAGAATACATCCTCAAACAGTATTGTTGTTGAGATATATAATGATCTCCTGGTTCTGCTAGGTTCACTTAGCATCAGTTCATGTAAGTCTCGCCAGTCCTTTGAGCATTGATTTCAAGGGCATACTTAAGTCCCCTTCCTGCTATACTCCAATGACATCATTTTCTCCCTATTTCAATCAAATATGGGCAATTATGTATTTATTGGTTAAGTTCAATTTCTTGGGTATTTCCCGTGTTTAGAATGTAAGACTCTCAGCCAATGAGGATGAATGGTGGGAGAGGTATTTGTGTTAGGGACTATTTAAGTGTCAAACCTGTCCTGCTCCACAGGTAGGATGTCCGATTCAATTCTCGTGAGACTATACAATAAACTTGCTTTGCTCCTAGAGATCTCTCCAGCTTTTTTTCTAAATGGTGACCCCTCAGTATATTCAATTATAAAATTTGAGAATTGAACTAGTTATCTCCAAGGTCATTTACAGCTTGAAAAATGAATGATTCCAAAGGTTTCTCAGTCATATTTTACTTTTTCCAGCATTTAATTCTTCTAGAGAAACTTTCCTTACATTGGTCTTAGTATTTTACACATTGGTACATCCTTTAAATAACCTATCAAAAGACCCCTTACTATTCAGTGCCCAGAGAGCTGATGGGAGAGTTAATAAGCCCTTCAGCCAAGCTATATGCAGAAAATTACAAAACTATTTGAAGTATACCATGAAATAAGGTAGAAACAGGATATGGGAAACACACATAAACAAATACCAAAGGGAAAAAGGAGGAGAGAGCAGAAAAAGTTTCCATATTAAAGGTTCTTTTTGACAACACAGTATAATGTTTTTGATATAAACTGTGCCCTCTTTGGGGGAAAAGGTCGGAAAGGTGCTCCTGACTCTCAAACTCTCTTGGCTTCTGGGAGGGGCCACACCCACTCATGAGGGCAACTCCCAGTTAAGTAATCTCATTCAATTGGAAATCTTGACCTGGGGCATGTTCATCTCCTCTATCAAGTTCAAGATTAGCACCAGCTTCCAGGCCTGGACAAACCCAATAAAATCTAAGGCCTATCAATCCATCTCTGCTAATTCCTAATCAGGAGTTTGCCCACTAAGAAAGTTGTTTTCTTAGCATAAATAAACTCTTGGCACAAACCTCTCACCTGTATTCCTTGGGGTTTGCGAATTCTTTCACAGAGCCTGCCACCTGACAAGGGGAATCCCATTGCTGCCAGGGGATCTCTCAATCCTCAATTCTCATACCCCATCATTTTCAGTTTAAGCTTATGAAGCTTATCTCTGTACACAGCTCAGACTGACAATGAAATCAAATGGAACACAAATTGTACTGGCATTCTCTTTGTTGCTTGGTGAGATTCAAGATGAGATCAATAACAGGGAAGGTTAGATTTAGATGCTAGTCTGTTTATCTTTATGCTTTGGTCCTTATTTGCCACCAAGGTGATTCTTTGTTAGAATTTGTTTGAAGTAGAAAAAAAAAAAAAAAAGGATAATTCTTAGACGAGCAATATGGCATGATGGTAAGAATGTTTTTCTTAGATTTAGAAGTTCTCTTTGGATTTGAGTTCTAACCCTGAAACATACTAGAGAAATGATTTTGTAGGCAGATCATTGAAGCTACATGCTACCTGCCTCATGGAATTGTTAAAAAATGTTACCCTGTGGATCTGAAATAAGTTCATCCAGAAGGTGGATATCTTCTTATGTTGATTCCTAAGAAACTGGTTTTCTTTGTCAATTTCAAATATAATGCCCTTTCTTCAGATTTACTTTTTTTTTTTTTTTCCTAGAGTGAATGCTTTCAGATTTGTTTTCTCTTGGAATTGGGCACATAGGGGCCTACTGATCTTAACCAACATGAGAGGCATAAGATGGTACCTGGAGGGTACATTTGAAATCATTTCATTTGATAGTCTCATTTTACAGAAGAAGAAATGAGAGATTGAGAAATGACCTGATTTAACCTGTGGGACTAAGTGGCTGAACTAGGTTTTTGTTTCAGGTTCTGGACTCCAAGGTAACTTCTTCCATTGCACTGCCCCATGCAGCATTATGAGATCATTTCCCCTTAAAAATCTTCCTCCTCTTGTCCAATTTATTCAGAGGCCTGTTCTCAGCCAAGCTTGCTCAAGATACTCTGAATGGGTGGGGCACAGGTGTTCCTTATAGAGCACAGATAAGAAGATGAGTATCTGAAAATGTTCTTATATTTTTGTCTACTCCACCTGAACTTTAACCTTATGCGCTCTTTGAAACCCTTGTTCAAACTGTCCTTTCAAAATCTTTGAGGTTGTCTTATTTTTTTCAAAGTTTTTGTGCACCTTAGTAAAAATGCCTTATGGAAATATGATGCAGGAGAAGCATTTTGATTTCATAAGATTAAGGATGTTAGCTCACTCTGCTTAGTTTGCTGCCAAGTTTTTCTAAGGAGGAAGGATATTTCCTTCCTCTCTTTCAGTGGGGTCTCAGGTAAAAGTTCATATACTAATTCATTCTGTCCCACCACTCCTTATAATATTATTTAATGTTTTACAAATCCCAGAATCAGCAGTAGGTCTTAGGAACCAAAAAGTAATGATATCAGAAAAATAAAGGATAAATTGACAGTTCTTGATCTAACACAATGACTTGAAATGTACCTCTTTGCTGCCACTTTGAATCTTTAGGGAGAATTAAACCTCTATTTTCTCAGACATAGAAACGAAGGCAAAGAGGGCAATACTAAGGCAGGTAACTTTTAAAATCTAGCTATATTAAATAGACAAAATAAAACAATAAAAATCTTAGTTAAATAGAAGCTGTTGTGTCACAGTTCCCTTTTATAGTCCTGACTCAGTTTCCCTAAATTGTCCTGTCTCAGTTCCTAATTGTTCTGCTCAATCCTGTAACACTACCCCTCCCTCCTAATCATGATTATCTAGATAAGGAGAAAGATCATCAGACATCATCAAAATGTTGGATGCCTTTTTCCATTCTGTAATCCCAATATATGCATTTTTGCAAATTGTAAAGTACTATGAAAACACTATAACTACTATTAATATCATTACTATCATCCCAGTCAAAGTAATACCTGATCTCAACATTCTAAAGGCTCCTGAAGATAGCTCAGAATCTAATGCTATCTGTTCCTAAAAGATTATCTAGCAACACTCATTTTTTTCCTGAGAAAACTAGTTGAGATAATCTAGAAAAAAAAGTTACTAGTTGATTCATAAGCCATTTGTATTTTATTCAGAATCTAGTTTAAAAAAAAAAAAAAAAGGAAGTGGGAGAAGGACTTTGGATTCTATACTGAACTGTCTTCCAGAGTAGAAAAGAAGGATGGATTCTCATCAGGCTCAGATTATCCTAAGAAATATTTGCTTGCTTGGCTGATAGTAAAAGAGAACCATCTTCTTTCTTACGTATCTTACCTTGGTAGTAGTGCTAGAGAAGCATCAGATCCACACTCTCATATAAAGCAATAACAAGTCTTATTAGTTTAGTAGAGAAAGTTGCTCAGCCATTTGCCATCTTCTTCAGCCACTGAATTTTCAACCCCAAATTCTCCATAATTTGACTGATAACCCTGATGTAAATGTGGCAGAGCTCTAACTTTATGTTGTTTAGCTAGTTTTTTCAAGTTTCCTGCATTCTGAGGCTATGGATATTGTCTATCATTTGCAGACAATAGCAAATATTCTGGTAAGATGGGAAGGTCAGGGAGAAAAAGCTATCATTTCATGAATATTTTCTTTTTATTTCTCCATAGTTCTATTACTGCTTTCACACTATATACAAGCAATTTTCAGTAATCCCTTTATCAGCATACAATCATTTCACATGAGCCTAAGAAATACTGCCTGGTAGCTTGATAAAAACTAAACTGTTCAGTTAATAATGATAACCATCACTTATATTTGTAAAGAACTTCAAGGTTTATAAAATTCTGCACATATTTTGTTTCAATTAATCCTTATAACAATCTAGGTAGATGGGTACTATTGATATATATATATTTCTAATTTTACAGATGAGGAAATTGAATCTAAGAAGGATTAGGTGATTCATTCACCCTAACTAGGTATCTAGCTAGTAACTGTGAGAGTTGGAATTTAATCCCCACTATTTATAGACTACATGCCCAGAACTCTTTACTGAATACATTTTAAGATTAATTCGATTGAATAAATACATCCTCAATTTTCCTAGTTATCTCTACTAAGTGAGCTGCTATTCAGTGTCAGTTGGATGATTGTTACAAGGAATTTAGCTTCATTTCCAAATGTTGAGTAGGCTACTCTGATGTCACTATCAAAATTCTTAGAATTTTGAGTCTTGAGAGACAACATGGCCTAGAGGATAAAGGAGAACAACTATGGAATCAGGAAAATTGGGTTTCAAGCTGTGCCTCTGGTACATCCAACTTTGTAATATTTGGCAAGTTGTTTTTTTGTTTCTTTTAACTTCTTAGTGCTCCAGATAAATAAGACTTTAAATTTTGAATAAATTGTCAACCTGTATTGATACAGGGAATTTCCACCCTGAGAGTATCCCACATCAAGGTAGTTTCCACACTGATATGTCCCCAACATCCCTACTCTCACTAAAGAAATTTTAGATCAACAAGTAAACAACTACATTCCTTAGATATATATTATTTAAGTATCTAAAATGAAAGTCATGTAACAAAATAAAGAAACAGCAAAAAATGAGCTTCAGTGGATCATTGGTACCCACAGGATACTAAAACAATGCAAGGACAGTCAGCTCAGCAAAGACAGTTAGCTCTTTAAAGGCAAGAATCACACAAAATAAAAAAGATATAATTTCTGTACTATTTGAGCATTAACTAATCCCACATAATCTAAACTATCTAATTTGTAAAGTATTATTAGAAAAGGTTCTTTGGGATTTTAAAGTTAAAGAATGCCTATTCTTGTTCCTAAGGAAATTTGTGTGTATTTACAGATATTTTGTCAGGGACCATCTGCTCTGCCTTTGTTTTTTAAGGTCCTCAGAGCCTTCCCACGTGTCCTACTGATTTACCTGGGAGACCCTAAGTAGGACCTGGCTTTTTCACTTGTCATGAAACTGAACCTTCCTTCATGTGTTGTCACACCCCATTAAAATGGGAACTCCTTGAAAGTGGAGACTGTTGCTTTTCTATTTGTATTTCTAGTACTTATCACAGTGTTTAACACATAGTAACTGCTAAGTAACCATCTTTCTATTTCATTTCATTTGAGTAAAGCTCTATGGTAGAAATTAAGGGGCAGAAAATTTATAATGCATGGCTTTTGTACTGAAGGAACTTATAGTCTAGCTGAAAAGGCAAGGAATATACGTGTCAAAATAATTAATAATGCAAATCAGCACATTTTAATTTTCATATGAGCAGGATGTCTTCTTAGAGGACAGATAGGTTACTATTGGTTTAGGCAATCAGAATAGCTACACAGAAAGGTGGAGCTTACATTGGCTCTTTAAGGATGAGCAGGAGTTATATTTTGATGGTAACTTTTCCAGATTGCATGTGTCTAGGATGCTAAATAAAAACTAAAAAATGAAAGTTCTTCCTTTCCAGAGAGTCATCTGGGGGTATTCTCTAGATCTATTTTTTGATTTTACTCTTGTCACATGTGCAGCTCATTCATTATTTATTACATTTTAGCTTTTTAAGAGGTTGGATTCAGAATCAAATATAAATAGAGACATATTCACTGTTATTTCCTGAAAAGATTTCACATCTGCCTTTTTGAAAAGTCATGCTTTGGAGAATGTAGTGGAAAATTACAGAGACTAATCTAAACTTCTGGGAATGAATACTAAAAAACTCACTTTTTTTAGGAAGGAAGCTTCTGGGATTCACCCTTCACATGATAAATCCAGGAGTTGTTACTCATCTGCTTTTAAAAATCACTCAAAATCTGTTCAGATTCAAAGAGTAAGATGTTCTAAAAAATGTATAAATTGAATTTTTCATGATTCACAATAAGTAAAAACAGCAAAACAAGACCAAAAATTAAAAACTTAGCAAAGCAGCTTTTTAAAAATACTTTCCATATATTCCTGATGAAAAATATAATCATGAAATCAGTGTGATCAGCATTTGGAATTGGAAGTTTTTTTTTTTTTCCCAAGACTAATACAACCTAATGGAAGCATAGAAACTCATGAAAAAGAGTGCTCTTGTCCTGCTAATAATAAATATTAATTCATTAAAAGACATCTAAAGCACATATATTTTCCTCTGTGAAATGTAGGACATTAAACATTTCTGGATACACACATATATGTACATATATATATATATATATATATATATATATATATATGTGCAAATGCATTATCCATATGATGTTGGACAAGTCACTTTAGTTTTCTAGATTTTCTTTCTTATCAATAAAATGAAGATACTGGAATTAATGATTTTATAGGATCCTTTTGTCTCTAAATCTGTGGTCCTATTTTTAAAGAAACATAATTTTAAGATAATATCTTCAATTATACCAAATTGAATCGTTTCTCAATCTCTTGATTAGTGGCCCAAAATGGGAATATTAATTTAGTCTATCAATCAAAAAGCACTTCTTAAGTGCTTACCACATTCTAGTTGTTGTTCTACATGCTAGGGATACAAATACAGAGAAATTTAAAAAATCTATCCTTTAGAAGCTTTGTCCTCACAAAATGTACATAATGCCTATATGTGCATACACACATATGTGTGCATATTTATATGTATAGACACATATGTGTAATATGTATTAATATATATTACAGGTGGTCTCTGAGGACATATCCCTTGGACATATCTCATTTTCCTGCTTGAGGTATCAAGCATTCTTATCTTTTATCTTATTTCCCTCTCACAGAGAAAGAGAAGATGAGAGTATGGGGAAAGAGCATTGCTGCTTGGAAGAATGGTAATGGACAATGAAGAAAATGAAAAATGAAAAACTACTTGTCTCATTTTGAGTAGTATCATCATGATAGTGAATGTACATGTCATTAGAATCTAAGATGAAAAGGTGAGCCAGAAGTTGTTCAGAAAGATGTTTGGGGCAATGAAATCATATTAAAAGGATTTAAGTGAAAATAAGAAAATGTAATATGGAATTACTGTGCAAAAGGTTTCTCTACATTCTCATTGAGATTATTCCTATATGCACTCTCATTTAGCAATGAACTGACCTACTAAAATATCCTCCTAAAAGTCATTTCTACTTCCCCTCTCTCCTTTCCTATTCATATTTCACATTACCACCAGACTTATCTCCCTCTGCATACTTCTGGTCATGGCATTCTTCTAGTAAAAATAACTCAGTGACTTCCTATTGTCTACAGAGTAAAGTTCAAGCTCCTTAAGTTGAAATTTGAGGCCTTCCACAAATACACACTTCCCTATTATTTTTCTTCATCATCTTGCCCTTTCATCCTTTTCTTATTATTTTCATTCATGTAATCAGCCCCCTGTCAAAATAAACTGCTTATGTTCTGCATCTCCAAATACCAAATGCTTTTTTTTCACCTCTGTCAATTTGCTCATGTTACTCCTTATTTTTGTAAAGTCTATCCTTTCCTATCAAATAAATCCCTACTTAGTCTTATAGACCAGATTAAATGCTACCTCTTCCATGAAAAGGTATCCTGATTCCCTTTTGTGGCTAATGACATTTTCCCTTCAAACCTTAAAAAATAATTTTATGATATATTATATCATGATATAATTGATATGATTATGTGATTTATATAATCTATATAATCACACACATATGTATGTACATATACATATATAAAATCTGGCACACTACCTTCGACAAATCTCCATAAAGCCCAGGACAAGAATTGTTCTTTTTTTTTTTTTTAATTTCAATCCCCACCTCCACTCCTTTCCCACACATACTTGATGTCTACCTAGCACACATTTGCTCTGCAGACATTTGTTTAACTACACTAAATTCAGAAGCTAACACTGAAAGACTGCCAATTATGAGAGTGGTTTCATGTGATAAGTTAAAGAAAATCTAGGTCAAAAGTGAATAGATTTCTGATGTATTCCAGGAAGGACAAAAATTTGATTTCAAGATCACAAGATGTGAATGTGTGTCCTTGCTAATCTGGAGAATTAAGAAATCTGAAAGATACAAAATAAGGAACTACTTTTGTGTGGAAATGCCTTCTTTCCCCTCAAAAAAAAAAAAAATCTTTCTCCTGTTTTGCTGATTGCTTAAATTCCTTCACTGGTTGTTTTTTTTTGTTTGTTTGTTTGTTTGTTTGTTTGTTTGTTTTTTGTTTTTTTTAATATCAAAGCTTAATTCTCTGCTATAATTTAAATATAGAGTTAACAAGTAGGGAAATAAGCATTATTAGTTATTCATTGTACAAGGTGAATATGTTTATAGGATCCTTTGCTAAAAATTGATTTGAAGGTTAAGGATCCTAGGATTCTAAAAGAATAAAGGAAAACAAGGGAGATTAGGGGAGCATAAAAGTTAACCAGTGTTAGACCCAATGATTGAATCTCTGATCTTTATTATCTAACTTTCAAGTCTCATACAAGTAGATATTCAGCTCCATTTAGTCATTTATTTTAAAAGCTCCTAAATATATTCTTTATCACATATTTGTTTTTAGGCCAAGTATTTAAAAGTGATTTATAAACATTTTCTTTCTAGATATCAAGAGGGTGTTATAGCTTTACAGGAAGAGGTATGATTACAGGAAATCAATAAGTAAAAAACAGTGTTTTTATAAGACTTAGCAAGGTTTCCTTAGACACAAGAATAAGCTCCCTTCTGTATCAACATATACAATATTGCCTCCCTAATGACTTTTTTACATTAGATTTTAGTCATTGAACAATTACTAAGAAATTAGAATGTGCAGAACACTGAGCTAGTGCTAGAGAAGACTGAAAGTTTAGTTCTATCAAAAGACCAAATTGTGGCATAGTCCAAAGCCTGGAATAATTGCCTTCTCATTTACATGGGATTGCCAGCACCAATATGTTTGGAGCAGTTTTTAACTGTCAGTGGGCCTAATCTATAAAGGGGGTGGGATTGGCTTCTATTCTTTCTCTGTTTAACTCTTTGTATTTCTAATCTGGAGCTCTTGGGAGACTCACTAAGTTTGGCTTATAGATAGGAGTACACTTGAATGATAGAGAAAGATAAAAAAAGTACAGTAATAGAATGATGGATCTTGAATTAGGAAGACATTAATTAAAATTCTCTGTTAATTATTAGTTGTTTTACACTGAAAAAGTCTATTAATCTTTTCTACCTCAGTATTCTCATCTATAAAACAGGGATAATAATAGTTGCTATCTTCAGAGATGGTAGTGAAAAAAACGAGATTATATTTATAATTTATTTTGTAAACATTAGAGGATTATATATATTAGCTTTTATTGTTATTGTTGTTGCTTTTTATTAGATGGAGACAGGAGCCCTGGGAGTGATGGCATCATTGAGACTTTTGGTCCTTCTTCTAGCTCTGTCCCTACACACATAATTAAAGAAAGAAATCATTGTGGGAAAAGAGATCACTTTCATTACCTCTATCAGCAATATAAAGAGTTTGCACTTACCAGGGAAGTCAAAACACCACAGTCATCTTGACCACTATATTGCCATCAGATCCTGATAGAAACAAGTCAGAACCCTGTCCACAACAGCCTGGAAACAACCAAATGTTCAATCTACAGCCCTGGACCATCATCCTGGGAAACAACACTTGGATGGAAACTGCTTATGCAGATGTTACAAGCAAGCTAGGGAAGACCCAGAAAAGAAAGTTCTTCTCACCAAAGTCCTTGGCATTGTCAAATAGTTCAATAGCCAAACCTGGTATTATTTTTTAGGATAATAATATTATATTAGTATTAAATATATGTTTTGCTGATGCACCTTAAGGGAAATGAAACTTTTCCATCTGATTGCTGAAACCTTCCATATGTATTGTTTCCCTCCTTAGAAAGAAAACTCGAGAGCAGGAATTATTTTTCTTTTCTATTTATATTCCTAGTGTTTTGCATATAGTAAGTGCTTAATAAATATTTCAATCAAAAAATAATGCAAATATATTTTATTTTATTAAATATTCCCTAATTATGTGTAAAATTTTCTAACATTCATTTAAAATTTTTTGAGTTCCAAATTCTCTCCCTCCCTTTATACCTAGCTCTCCTTGAGAAGGCAAATAATTTAAATATTGATAACATATATGAAGTACTAATAAATTAATTTGATATTAGTTATGTTGCAAAATAAAACAGACAAAAACACAAGAAAAATAAAGAAAATTGTATTCTTAAGTCTACTTGCAGAGTTCATCAGTTCTCTCTTTGAAGGTAGATAGCATTTTTCATAATGAGTCCTTTGGAATTATCTTAGAATGTTGTCTTGATCAGAATATCTGTCTTTCACAATTGATCATCTTTATGATATTGCTATTGTTCTTATCCTGATCCTGCTCACTTTTTTTCATGACTTCACATAAATCTTCTTAATTTTTTTCTGAAAATATCTTGCTCATTATTTCTTATGTCACAATAGTATTCCATTAGAATCACATACTATGGCTTATTCAGCAATTCCCCAATTGATGGGCATCCTCTTGATTTCCAGTTCTTTGCAACATAAAAAAAGGGCTGCTATAAATATTTGTTCAAATATGTCCTGTTTCCGTTTCTTTGAACTCTTTGGGATACAGACCTAAAAGTGGTATTTTGAAAGGAAAGCATATACGTAGTTTTCCTCCCTTTAGGCATATTTCCAAATCATTCTCCAAAAAAGTTGGAATAATTAACAACTCTACCAATAATGCATCAGTAACCTATTTTTCCCCTAAAAACCCTCTAACATGTCATTTTCTTTTTCTGTCATTTTATCCAATTTGATAATTATAAGGTGATGTCTCTGAGTTGTTTTAATTTGCATTTCCCTAATTAGTAATGGCAACACATTTTTTTTTTCTTATGACTATTCACAGCTTAAATTTATTATTCTGAAAACTGCCTGGTCATTTCCTTTGACCATTTATCAGTGGGGTTGACTGGGGAATGACTTTTATTTTCATATTGGATCTGTTTCCTATATATTTGAGAGTTAAGGCTTTTAAGGGTAGCT
Source organism: Antechinus flavipes (assembly GCF_016432865.1). Lineage (NCBI taxonomy): Eukaryota > Metazoa > Chordata > Mammalia > Dasyuromorphia > Dasyuridae > Antechinus > Antechinus flavipes. Next base: position 151,418,739 of record NC_067402.1, read on the forward strand.
AGGTGGTACAGTGGATAGAGCACCAGTCCTGAAGTCTTTCTGACAGTTCAAATCTGTCCTCAGACACTTAACACTTCCTAGCTGCATGATGCTGGAAAAGTCACTTAACCCCAATTACCTCAAGGGGAAAAAAAGAGAGATAAATCTTTTATCATAGAAACTTACTATAAAATATCACCCAATTTTCTGTTTTCCTTCTAATTTGTTTGTCTACATTAGTTTTGTGTGCACCCAAACTTTTTAATTTAATATAATCAAAATTATCCATTTAATTTCTTGTGATCCACTCTATCACTTGTTTGGTCATAAAGTCTTCCCTTATCCTAATTATGCTCCTCTGATTTACTTATGATATAATCCTTTAAGTCTAAATTATTTATCCATTTTCATCTAATCTTGGTATACAATATGAGCTATTGTTCTATACCAAGTTTCTGCCAAACTACTTTCCAGTTTTTCCAATAATTTTTATAAACTGTGAACCCTCACCCTTAATGTATGGATATTTGTGTTTATCAAACATTAGATTACCATTGTCATTTACCACTATGTACTTTGGATCTAATCTATTCTACTGATCTACTACTTTATTTCTTTTTAGTCAGTACATGATTGTTTTAATGATTATCATTTTGTAATATAGTTTGAAATCTGAAACTCTAGGGTACCTTCCTTTGAATTTTTTTCATTGATTCTTTTGGTATTTATTATTCCAAATTTGAATTGAGTTGTTATTTTTTCCTAGATTTATAAAGTCATTCTTTGGTAGTTTGATTTCTGTGGTACTGAATAAGTAAATTAGGGAGAATTATCATTTTTATAATATCGACTCAGCCTACCCATAAGGAATTAACACTTTTCTAATGGTTTACATCTGTTTTCATTGGTGTGATTTTATATTACATTATTAATCTATGCTTACATGACCTTTGATTTAATATATTTTATTAATTATTGTTTGAAAAAGCTGCATTTACTATTTCTCTTTACCTACATTTGGTTATAAGGTTTTAATTCCCTAATGCATCATTGATTTTTGTGAAAGTGCCAGGTATAGCTGAGAAAAAATATGCTTCTTTTTTATTCCCAACCATTGCTAGTACTGGAGTCATTCATAATCTCTTTCTGAACAGTTGACAGGTCCCTTTAATTTCTGTGGTTTGAGAGTCCCCAAAGTGCTGCTGTTTCTCTCATCAACACCTAATTCCATCACTGGTTTTTCATCTATGTGAGCTCTGGCCTGTGGTGACCACGCAGGCACCCAGGACGCCCCAGAATCAACTGGAATCAGGATAAACAAAAGTCCTCAGTTTTTATTCTTTGTCTTAGATGCAGGGTTGAACAGGATGGAAGCAGAATCTTCACGACAGCCTTCTCCCTCATCTACTGCCAAGAGTGTATTCCTCTCTTGTTTTACTCCACCCCTTAGTCCCTCCTGCAATCTTCTATACACCAATCATTGAGCCAGTACAGATAGTGGAAAGGACCATTTTCCAAGCATATGCCCATAAAGTATTGTCCAATCAGTAGTTAGCCTCAAGAGCTCAGCAGTCCGACCTCAGTGCATCAACCCAATAGTTTCAGCCCTCTACACTGGCCCACCTCAACCCCTATGTTACAGATCTCTCTTTCTAATCTTCTAAGTTTTCCTGCACTAGAAGAATATCTCACCCTGACCCTTTGATGGCATTAAAACTCCAGAAAATTGATATGAAGTATTATTTTAATATTATTTAGAGGAGAATAGTGAGAGAGTTTAGTTGAATGCTTCCTCTACGCTACCTTTTCTGTTTTGTCCCCAGAAATAAAGACAGTTTAGTAAAGTTCTGGCACATAGGGAGTACATTCATGAGTACATTCATTTAAAATTATAATAATCACCTGATGTGGGGAAAGTGCACAGGAAGTCATAGCAAGAGCAACATTCCAAACAAGAAGAGTATAAGAAAATTCTAGGTGTCATTCATTTTAAGTTCTAAAGAATATATTTTTTTCCTACCTCAATGGTCAGTTCTTTTTGATGTAATCCTCTTCCCTCCTCACTGGGCCCCAAATCATATCAAAGTATCAAATCTTTTAGTGCTCAACCATTCAATGTGACCATCTGGAAAATATAGTGAAAATGTGTCTTACCTCCAAAGAAGGCAGAAATGGTATAGGATAGAGAGCCCAGCCATAGATGTGCTCTATAGGCTATAGACAAAGACAGTCAATGGATATAACAAATGATCCTTGTTCTCATAAGGTTTGTACTCTAATAAGAGAAGTTGGCAACACAGAAAGCTGCATGAGATATTACTTATTAAACAAGTTCTATTTATGATAAATACATCAGAGAAGTTGAATATAAAGTTTTAGGTAATTACCCATAGAGAGTTGTAATTCAAATGGGGATTAGAGTAGACTTCATGGCAGAGATGGTTTTTATGTTTGGCTTTAAAGGAAAGGAAGAAATTTTAAGATAAAAATAGGAAAGAGGGTAATCCAGAATTATGGAAAAATACAAAGTCACAGAGATGGGAAAATTCATCGTTTGCTTGGGTAAGAAGTATAATTTGACTTGCTAGTGTATAGTGTATTGATAGTATTTTGAATATGTACTTTGAAGAAAAATCAAGAAATAAGTTTGGAAAGGGATGGTAGTACTAGTTTGAATGCTTGGAAAAGGGATTAAATTTTATTTGTTAAGTAATAAGAAGCCATAAAAATGTTTTTTGATGAGAGGAGTGATGAGATCTGATCCATATAAAAGAACAATCTAATATGAAGACTTATTGAAAGGTTAGTGATCTAGATTAGGTCTTCATAAATTTTCTCCACTCATGACCCCTTTTCATTCAAGAATTGTTTACAAAATCATAAGTATATGTTTATAAAATGGGTAAACAAATCAAACATTTATCAATAAAAAATAGTAATTTCACAATCCCCAAATTCAGTTATATGATGCTATAAGGGGTCATGATCCACAGTTTAGGGAGCTTTGAACTAAACCAAACAAACTGTAAGGAGACTACTAGACTGATAGTGATAGCATTACAAAAGTGGAAAGCAATGTACAAGTGTTGCTGAGGTAGAATTTGCAGAAGAGAGATAAAAGGAAAAGGCAGAGATGGCAGGAAAGTTTCATAGAAAGAATATTGTATCATACCACTGATAGAAAAAAGTGAATTTAGAAAGTTGGGTAGATTTAGAACAATGATTGTTTTTTAGATATACTAAGTTTAGGGCACCAAGTGGCTATTGATGTGGTTATTTCCTGTTGGCATTTGGAGATTTGGGTATGCAGCACAAAGTTAAGGTCAAGGTGGAGATAAAGATTGTGTGAATTGCCTAAAGAGGTAATAGGGGAAGTGATGGGAATGAATGAAATTACCAAGAAAAAAAACACAGAGAAAGAAGAAAAGAAGACAAATACAGTAGCTAGGGATGAACACATCTAAATGCATTAGAAAAACAAAATGAGTCAGGAGAATAAGCGGAGAAAAAAGTAGTTAGGTGAACCAAGATGAACCAAGAAAAATAAAGTCTGAAATCTGAAATGAAGCTGGCAGAATGGTGGTGTCTTTGATAGAAATAGTGAAAATTTGGAGGGAAATAAAGAATTCTATTTTGAAAATATTTTTATACTTTTGAGCATGACAAATTATTATAACGGCATTTTTTTCTGCCTGGCATTTCTTCTGCTCTGATCCTTTGCTCATTACCTGTAATGTCTATCCAAAAGCAATACTTTCTCTTAAGGCCCTACTCATTCCCTGATGACACACATTTTTATGTATTTTCAAGGAAATTTACATTTTTATCTTCATTATAATATTAGCTCTGATTTCACTGATTTTTAAAGTCATGTAACTGGAATTCCAATAATTACCCTCCTCCATTCTTCAAAATTTCTCATGTCATTCAGTACTTATCTGTCCTTCTGTCTGGCCACAAAGAGTTATTCTTATTTCTCACCTGATTCCTTGATCCTATTCTCTTCCACCAACTCAAGGACTTTGGTAGGCCATTATTCCCTCTTTAAAACATTTTAAATTTATTGCTCCCTTTTGATCTTTCCTATCTACCTTTTAACATGAAGTGTCTCTCCAGTTTTGAATTTGATAATTATGTGATCATTAATGAAATGGAAATGGAAAATTCCATTGAATGAGCTAACTTCCAGTTTTTCATCTCCAGCTACTTTTGGAAATCCCAAACTATACTTCTAGTAACAATACTAAACTCAGCTTGTATAAAATGAAATTCATTATCTTTCCACTAAGCTCTCTCCCATATCTAAATTACCTTACTATTTCAAGGTTGCTGCTCTTCTTTCATATACCATGACCTTTGATTTCACCTTTGCAACACATCTCCATATTTCCCATTTTGTCCTCTAATACACTGGGACACATATTTACACAATGGAACAGACCATCCTCACCTAACTTTACACTTGGACTATTGTATTATTGGTAAGTCTGCCTATTTCCAGTCTTGTCTTTCTCATTCATCCTCCATTCAGGTGCTAAGGTGATTTTTTTAAAGCACACTTATACCATGTCACCCAACTAGTCAATAAATTCCAGTGGTTTCCTACAACTTCACTATCAAATACAAAGTCCTCTATTTGCTTTCAAAACCTTGCTTAAGCTTTCTGCCTCCCAACCTTTTCAGTCTTCTTATCCATTATTCTCTATCACATACTCATTAATCCAGTGACACTGACCTCCTTACTCTTCTATGAATAAGACTATCTCTATGCTCCAGGAAGTTTCTCTGGTTGTTATCTATGTCTGGTATGCTCTCCCTCCTCAATTCCCCTCAAATCCTACCTTTTATATAAATACTTTATCAACTCCTCTTCTTTCTAATGATTCCCTTTAGTTAATTACTTCCTATTGATCCTTTACATAGCTTGTTTGTATAAATGTGTTTCCTTAATGTGTCTTCCACTAGACTTTGGCACCTTGAGATGAGGGACTGTTTTTGCTTTTTTTTAAAAAAAAGTCTATCTCTTAGCTCAGTGCTTTGCACATAATAGGTACTTGATAGATGTTTATTGACTAATTTAGTGAGACCTATGTTTAAGTCCTAATTCTGAAATGCCACCTATCAGATGATGATCTACCTCTATAATATCTCAGTGTATTAGCTTATAGTGTAAATTGCAAAAAAAAAAAGTTTGCTGAACTGAATTAATGGAGAGGATTTCTGCATTGGCAAATATCACACTCACAAATTCATAGGTACAGATCAAAAAGCAAACAATAAAAAATAAAAACAATAACATAGGAAAAAATATTGATAAGTCATGGACTCATAGATCAGGAAGGAATATGGACTGAGAAAATTGGGAAAGATGTAATGACTAAATGCCATAGTTAAGAGAGGGTAGTAAGCTTAATAAGAATGAAAAACAAAGAATGTGAGGAGAGAAGGCTGTGATCAAGCAGTAAAATTATCCTTGGAAAGTGCCTTGCCCATGATCACATAAGTGAAAGAAGTCAAATCTGAACCACACCTACTGTCTCAAAAGTCAGTCCTCTTTCTCCTGAACTCTTTAAAAACCATGATTTTAAAAGTTATACATCTCCAAGAAATGGCGAACTTTGTTCCTAAAAGCTCCTAGTGTTATGCTGGAACTAACTCAAACTAGCTCACAAGAGCCCAATTATTAAATTGATTAGTGTAAGTATTTGTACGTCAGTGGCAAATGGTATAAATTAGAACATGATTTATTTTTTATTTATTTTCTAGACATAAGAATATGATTTGGAATGTGTTGATAATGTAGATTAAATTTAAAATGGTATCATGAGTACATTGTCTACACCTCAACAATAGAGCTGGTTGTTAAACATTTAGCACTTTGCTTATATGATAGTGAGCAGCAGAAGAAAGTTGAAGAAAAAGGACATAGAAGTTAAAGAGACTAATCATTATAATACATAGAAATAATCATTTTATCTCCTATATCTAAAATTAAAGCTTGAACATCTGCCAAATCCAGATAAATTAAGCAAACAACTAAGCCCACCTATCCCTACCTCATGTTCGTTGCTGAGGTCTTAAAAATCACATTTCTGGGGGTTTGTTTTTAGCATGTCACTAACGCTAACTGCCAGATGTTTCCTTTTTACTAGGTTAGCCACTCTTACTGGCTTCCCTTCTTGTCTCTTTTACAATCTATGTATGTCTTTACCATTCTCCGTGGTGTAATTGACTGGGGAACATTGTAGTGCTTAGTCCTTGAGCTGGGTTGCAGGAACATTGTCTCAGGGACAAGCACTGAGGAAGGAAGCTTTTAGAGGAAAGATCTAAAACAACAAATGGATTTGCCATATGTGTTAACAAACCACCACCCTCCAAAATCAGGAAAGAATTTTATTTTTTAAAATGTAACTATTAAAAATACTACTATTTAGGATAAAATCTAGGCATGTAATTTCATTAACATAGGGAATTCATGGATGAGTTCAACTTTATTTTCTTAATTGCATAGAGCACTATGAGAGCAAGATACTTGCTTAGAGTCATATATTCAGTTTATAAAAAAGGTAGAAACAGAACATTATATCTGCTAGCACCAAAGCACTACATAAATACTATGATTATCATCATCATCACTATCACCACTGCTACTCTAAGCTTTAACCAAAATAAGGTTTTCATTTAGGTAAATAGTCTCCAATTTTCTATTGAATTAAGATGAAATCCCTCAGCCCACAACATAAACATTTATTATACACCTGTATTATATGCAGAGAGCTGGTAGGTAGTGATAGTAATATTATAAAATATATCATCAGCCTGAGGCTGAGAAAAGGCATTGAGGTAAAGTACATAAAGAGCTAACCATGGAAATAGGAAGAGCTGGACTCATCCTGACTCTGATACATACTATTATATGTCTATACTATTAAGCCTATAACATTGGTTTCTCAAGCTACTTTGCTAAATTATCAAATCTCTCCTCATTAAGTTTGAGAGATTAAGCTAAGATAATTTTTCTTTCCATTATTCCATGTTATTATTATATAGAAATACTATTGGTTTTTAAGATTTATTTTGTAGCTTGCAATTTTACTGAAACTATTGCCTCAATTAATATATTTGTTATTCCCCTAGGTTTTTCAAAGTAAATCATCATATCAGGGGGGAAAAAAAGGGAAGTTTTACCTTCTTTTTACCTTTCTTTATTTCTTTAATTCCATTGTCTTGTCTTATTATTATTACTGGTATTTCCAGGATGATCTCAGATAATAGGGAGAATAAGTATCCTTGCTTCTCTCTTATATTTCTGGGAAAGATTCTAGTGTATTTACATTTCATATAGTGCTTGGTGTTGGTTTAAGATAGATTTTTTTAAAGATGACAGTAAAAATGGTCCCTCTACATCTGTACTTAGTTAATTTTTAATCATAGAAGTGTAGATTAGTGGTGAAATCAAGATGAAGGAAAGAAGCCAGGAAGTTTCCTGAACTCTTCCCAGTTTTTTTCTGAAACAGTCTAAATTCAAGAATCTGAACAAATCCTGAAGTGAGAGAATTTACAAATAAATGGAGTGAAACAATTTTGCAGTTTAAGATAACTTGGAAAGATTCAGGAAAGGTCAGTCTCACTTGAGTGAAAGAAAAGTGTAGCTCAGTACAGATGGTATACAGACAAACCAGCAAGAGGCTCTTAGTCACAGCATAGATAAGGAATGGAGACCCCTCAGTTCTGGCTCAATAGTCCAGTGGCACAGTTGGTGAATGGTGGTTCAAAGTGAGCACAGAAGGCAAATTGACAGCTTCAGAACCCTGGCACAACAGGTGTGATTTGACCAGGCTTGGGCCAATCCAGTACAGTGAACAAGTCACCAAAAACCTAAGGTCCCAGTACTAAAAGCCAGAAATCCAACCTTTGAACTCTAGTCCAAGAAGATTGGGATACCCCCAGGAGAAGAGCTTAATTTTAAAAGCCATAGGCAAAAAAATGAGCAAGAAACAAAAAGAACCTTAATCATAGAAGGCTACTTTGGTGATAAAGATCAACACACTGACTCAGAAGAGTCTGCATACCTATATGAACATGCACAACTTCAAAGAGGGATATAACTTGGTCTCATTCCCCAAAATCCTTCTTGGAAGCACTCAAAAAGAATTTTTTAAATTAAATAATAGAGATAGAAAAAACGGGGAAAGAAATGAGAGGTATGCAAGAGAATCAACATCCTGGAAAAGAAAAGACAAAAATTGACTAAAGAAAGCAATTCCTTAAAAAAAATAAAATTGAGGAATGCAAAAAGAAAAAAAATGCTGAAGAAAACAACTCTTTAAAAAGTAGAATTAATTAAATGAAAAAAAAGAAGTACAAAAACTGACCGAAGAAAAGTATACCTTAAAAATTAGATTTGGGCAAACAGAAGCTAATGAATCTATCAGACATCAGGAAGTGGGCAAACAAAATTAAAAGGATGAAAAAATAGAAGAAAATGTAAAATACCTCATGGAAAATTCAGGAAAAATGTATCCAGTTGAAATAATTTAAGAATTCTTGCCTATCTAAAAAACAATTTTAAAAAGAGCTTAGACAGGATTTTTCAAAAAATTATCAAAAAAATCTATCCTGATATCCCCAAAGAAAAGGTAAAATAGTCATTGAAAGAATCCATCATTCACCTGAGGAAATAGATTTCAAAATGATAACTCCAAGGAATATTGTAGCCAAATTATTGAATTATCAGGTCAAGAAGAGAATACCACAAGCAGTGAGAAAAAAAATAATAAGTATCAAGAAGCCACTAACAGGATCACTTAGGACTTAGCAGCTTCTTCCTTAAAGGATCAGAGGGCCTGGGATATGATATTTAGAAAGGCAAAGGGAAAGGGAAAGGATAGAGAGAAGAGAAGAGACAGAGAGGACAGAAGTAGTAGGGGAAAATGGAAAGAGAAGGGGGATTTTAGAAGGGAAGGAAAATTGAGGGAGAAGGAGATGGTCAGAAGCAAAATAATAGTGAGGAAGGATAGGTTGAAAAGAGAGAAAAAGTATAAGCAGGGAAGAAAATAGCAATTTATTACTAGGATAATACACTATGATCAGGTGGAATTTATACCAGAAATGTAGGACTGATCCAATATTAGGAAAACTATTAACACCATGGACCACATTGATAACAAAAGCAACAGAAATCATATGATTATCTTAATAGATGTAGAAAAAGTCTTTTACTAAATGTAGCACCCATTCCTATAAACACAAGAGAGCATGGGTCATAAATGGGGTTTTCCTCAAAAATTGTAAGCAGTATCTATCTAAAGCAACCATCAAGCATTATATGTGATGGGAATAAGCTAGAAGCTTTCTCAATAGGGTTGGAGGTGAAGCCAGAATGTTATCACAGTTATTCAATATAGTACTAAAAATGTTAGCTTTAGAAATGAGAATAAAAAGAAAGTGAATTAATTAGAATAAACAATGAAGAATTAAAACTATCTTTTTTTTTTTGCAGATGATATAATGATATACTTAGAGAATCCTAGAAAATCAATTAAAAAGCTACTTGAAATAATTAACGATTTTAGAAAAGTTGCAGGATATAAACACATAACTATTGGCATTTCTAAATATTACTAACAAAGTACAGCAACAAGAAATAGAAAAATTACACTTAAAATTATGGTAGACAATATAAAATATTTGGCTGTTTACGTACAAGATAAACCCAGGAACTGTATAAATTAAATTATAAAAAAAACTTTTCACACCTATAAATTTGGATCTAAATAATTGGAAAAATATTAATTACTCATGAGTATGGCAAACTAATATAAGAAAAATGACAATCTGCCTAAATTAATTTACTTATCTGGTGTCATACTTATCTGATTGCCAATAAATTATTTTATACATCTAGAAAAAATAACAATTCATCTAGAAGAGTATCCACCCATCCATTTGCCAAATTTCATTGGGCCTCAAACCACGAAGGTTCTTCCCTGGAGGGAGCATAGAAGTGTGGAAGGGAAGGCAAGCTGTACTATGCTCCTAGCTTCCTCTTTTGTTATCCCAAATTGCAAATGTAAAGCTCAATCAGCCTGATGATATTTAGAATGAGATTTTCAGGCTGTCTGAAATAAAGGAATATTGGCTCACATATTTAGAAAGCTATCTGCCTTTAAATTTCCATAAAAAATAGGACCTGAAAGTCCACTATAAGAATGTACATACAAGATATAAATCTTACTTTGACACTTTCTTACTTGCTCTTGAAGTTCCTTAAAAAGCTGACATATATATATATATATATATATATATATATATATATATATGTATATATATATATATATATATATATATATATTATTTTAATATCTTTTTATTGATAGGACGCATGCCAGGGTAATTTTTTACAGCATTATCCCTTGCACTCATTTCTGTTCCGATTTTTCCCCTCCCTCCCTCCACCCCTTCCCCCAGATGGCAAGCAGTCTTTTACATGTTGAATAGGTTACAGTATATCCTGGATACAATATATGTGTGCAGAACTGAACAGTTTTCTTGTTGCACAGGGAGAATTGAATTCAGAAGGTATAAATAACCCGGGAAGAAAAACAAAAATGCAAGCAATTTATATTCATTTCCCAGTGTTCTTTCTCTGGGTGTAGCTGCTTCTATCCATCTTTGATCAATTAAGGCTCTCTTTATCGAAGAGATCCACTTCCATCAGAATACATCCTCAAACAGTATCATTGTTGAGATATAATGATCTCCTGGTTCTGCTCATTTCACTCAGCATCAGTTCATGTAAGTCTCGCCAGTCCTCTCTGTATTCATCCTGCTGGTCGTTCCTTACAGAACAATAATATTCCATAACATTCATATACCACAATTTACTCAACCATTCTCCAATTGATGGACATCCTTTCATTTTCCAGCTTCTAGCCACTACAAACAGGGCTGCCACAAACATTTTGGCACATACAGGTCCCTTTCCTTTCTTTAGTATCTCTTTGGGGTATAAGCCCAGTAGAAACACTGCTGGATCAAAGGGTATGCACAGTTTGATAACTTTTTGAGCATAGTTCCAAATTGAAGAGCTGACATATGTATATTAGAAGCCACAAATTTTATTTGGGCTGTGGCAATTCTTTGTACCTCACTACTGAATAGGCTGAATCAGGTATTATATTTATATCTCTTGGATAGTAAGTAAAAGCTAGCATGAGTGCATACAATTCATTCTGCTGAGTGGACTGAAAAGGAATTCTGACTACTCTCTTTATAGTTAAGTTTAGAGAGTATACAGCACAAATGTTATGTTTGGATGCCTCTGAAAAGATAGTTGGTCTTTTAAGAGGAATCTTAAAAACCTTTTCTTCAAGAATCCATCGCCAATTATGTAACAGCCAGGTTATCTTTAACAGAGATCTGTGTGTAAAATTTGGAGCCGTAGCCAGTAAAATTTGCCACTCTGGGATGGTTTCACAGAATACATTAATTTGTGCATTAGTATAATAGGTGTATATCTTATCAGGTTTTCTACCAGATAACTTTACTTCTCACTTAATGGCCTTTAATAAAACTCTAGCCACAAGCACTGGGTAAGGAGTAAGGCTTTGTTCTGGTTGTTCTGGGAGGGTCTATCACACTGTGTCCTTAATGAAAGACTGCTGTTGGTACCTCTTTCGTAGTTAAAACTGATATTTTCAAGGGTTTTTGAGTAACTCTTTCAACCACATCTGTAGTTAATGTCACAGTCACTAATACAGCTAGACAATGTGTGACATCACCCAGAAGAAGTAGTAGCATCAGGTTTACTGATACAGATTCCTAATAGGCAATCTGGTAATATTTATTCAGGTTTTGACTCCCAACAACATAATCCAGGAATATTCTGGACTGCAGCTATTACAATTGACCGTCCTATGCTCACTATCTATGTAAATGGCATATCACTGGAAGGATTGGGACAGGGTACAGATCGTACAGTCATTAGAGATGCCAACTGGCTTAGTCACTGGCCAAAGATAAAGGCAGACACCGATATGTCTGGCATAGGAGGATCAGTAGCAGCTGAAGTTAGTGCTACCCCTTTGAGATGTACATTTGAAGGTGAAACAGGAGTTTTTACTCGTTTTGTAGTTGAAAAGATCCCCATCAAACTATGGGGAAGAGACATTCTATCTTTGACCATCCTCCTAGTGGCTCTCCTTCCTCCTGCACTAAGAACAGACTGAGTCAGACTATGACAGAGTCAGACTGCTGGAGGAGACTGTATCAGATTCAGACTGTGACAGACACAGACTGAAAGAAACAATAAAGACTTTAGACTCTATTCCTGTCCATCCTCATGGTTAATATCCTGCTGAAACCAAAGCCCGTCTGGAGAACCTCCAAGAAAGCTAGTCCAAACATTACACACATTGGATAAAGCCAGTTCAACTTTTCTCAAAGCTTATTGAGCTTCTTTTGTAAGCTGGCGTGGTAAGTTTAAGTGTCTCCCCTTAAAATGTCATATAATGGTTACAATTGATGGGTAGTAATGCCTAACATTGGATGCATCCATTGGATATCTCCTATATGTGAAAGTCATTTAAGGTGTTCAACTGCTATGTTCTTAAAGAAAGCTTTTGTATTGTAAGGACTTTGGGATTATACTTCATATCCTAAATATTGAAAAAAAGCATGCCCTTGAATATTTTTTGGAGCTATATGCAATTTTATTTCCTTAATGTTTCTATGCTCTTTTGTACATATGTTTTTAACATTTGCATCTCAGGCATATACCCCAAGATATATCATCCATGTAATGTAACAACACAACTTTTAAAAAGGCTTTTCTTACTGAACTAAGAACAGCAGCAACATACATTTGACACATAGTAGGGCTATTTTTCATTCCTTGTGGCAAAATTGTCCATTCATATCTTTTATAAGGCTCAGCTAAATTAACTCTGAGCACTGAAAAAGCAAATTCTTTCATATCCTCCTTATCTAGAAGAATAGAATAGAAACAGTCCTTAATATCTATAATCCAAACAGGCCATTCTCTAGGCCAGTGGTTCTCAAAATATCGTCTAGAGAATCCTGGAGATCTCTGAAACCCTTTTAGAAGGTCGACAAATTCAAAAATAGTTTTTATTTTCAATATGGTAAATGTCTATAAATATAATCCAGATAAACAAAAACACTTTGGAGAGATCCTCAATAATTTTTAATAGGATAAAGATACTGAAAAAAAAAGTTTGAGAACCACTGCTCTAGGCAACTGAGTAGGAGATGGAAGTCCATGCTGAAGAGTTCCCATAGTTTCCACGTATTCATTTACTTTTTTCAAATCAGTCAACATCCTCCATTTTCCAGATTTCTTTTTTTTACAACAAATACAGTGGAATTCCAAGGACTTAGAGAAGATTGTACATGTCCTTGGTCAAATTACTACTCAATTGTAGTGAGCTTGGAACAGTCAGCTATAATAGCTGCAGTTCAGAATATTCCTGGATTCTGTTGTTGGAAGTCAAAATCTGGATAAATATCATCAAATTGCCTATAAAGTCAAGAATACCAAGAAAATTGTGAAAAAAAATGTAAAGGAAGGGGTCCAATTGTACCTGATCTAAAACTATTATAAAGGGGCGAAATTGGTTGGTACTGGCTAAGAAACAGTGGTGGATCATGGTAATAAGTTAGATATGAAAGACACAATAGGTAATGACTATAGTAAACTACCGTTTGATAAACCCAAAGACTATTTAACTTCTTAGTTAAGAATTCATTATTTGACAAAAACTGCTGGGAAAACTGGAAAATATTATGAAAGAAACTAGATATTTACCAACATCTCACATTGTATATTAAGTTAAGGGCTAAGTGGGTACATAATTTAGATGTAAAGGGTATTAACATAAGTAAATTAGGAGAGCAAGGAAGAGTATACCTGTCAGGTCTAAGGAGAAGGAAAGAATTTATGATTAACCAAGAGATAGAAAACATTATGAGATGCAAAATACATAATTAAAAGGTTTTGTATAAACATTTCAACCAAGATTAGAAAGGAAACAGAAAGCTGGGAAACATTCTTTGCAGACTGTTTCTGATAAGTGAGTAAAATTAACAAGAATACAAGCTATTCCCCAAATGATAAGTGATCAAAGGATATGGACAATTTTAAGATGAAGAAATTTAAGTCATCTATAAACACATAAAAATACTTCAAATTACTACTGATTTGGGTCTGCACCATTTATTTGTTCATAGTTTTTAAACCTATTACTATTTTATTGCTTTATGGTATATAAAGAAATATGAACTCTTCCTGCCTTTTTAGATTTGTTTCTAATATCTCTGTGCTAAGGCCCTGATTACTCAGCCCACCATTGCTCTATACTTTCCATTGTTCACCTTTCTTCCCCACTTTTTTTTGCCCCACACTCTCCTCTGTAGATCCAGGCTATTCCCTCAGGTGCCAAGTCTCAGGAATTTCATCCCATCCCATAAAGTTAAGACAAGTAGATTGTTTTCATGTCTCAAATGCCCCAGGCCATGCCCACATTCACAGAACAACTCTTTTTTACCCATAGGAGCATTCCTTAGTGGAAACCCCTCTTACTGGCCTCTGTCTTTTTCCTCCTGTATTACTTTCTCCCAAATTCCTCTTCCATTCTCCTATAGGTTTTCTTTCTGAGACCACAAGAATTCATATTCATCTCATTTCTAGATTTGATGTTGGCACATTTCTATTCTATTCTATTCCCTTCTATTTCTCTTCTCTTCCCTTTTTTCATGTAGCCAATCATGTTTTAATGTAGTCAAACATACACAAACACACACACACACACACACCCCACACACAGATTTATTTGTTTGCAAAGTATTTTCAGGGTCTGAACCTAATGACCCAAATCCACCTCTTTCCTGTTTCCTCCATGCAAATTCTACCATTACCTCTGTCTCCTTGTGTAAATTTAGAAAGAAATTTTTTATTAGTCTCTCTATTGTCACTCTTATTTTTGTTGTCCTTGATTAATGCATTTATTTACTCCTGCATATCTGTTGTTTGAGGTAGTCAAGAAGGAAATAATATCTTTATTTTTATTTTCTTTTTAATTTGATTTTTTTTCTAATGTCTTTTTATGTCATAAAATGTCTTTTTATTTAGATGAACATCCTTTTTTCATGTATGGTGAAGCTCAGAATTTTAGGGTAAGCCATTTTGTACTGCATCTGAGCTCCATTGTTATTCAGAATACATTATTCTTTCCCTCCTATATTTTTGGTGAGTGCAGAATAGTGATACATTATTTGAATTTACTTTCTTGTACTTGAAAGTTTTTATCCTATTAAATGTAACCATAATGTGTCTTGAAGTTTGTACCTTATTTATTTTTTTTTTCCTGAATGTGATCTGTGGATTCTTTTTGCATTTGATTTTCTCTGTTTAGAAGTTCTAGGCAATTACTTTTCTAATGTTAAGGTTTTTTGGTCTTGGAATATTTTTCTGGGAGACCTTTGGTGCTTAGGCTATCTGTGCATCCTATATTTAAGAGCTAAATGTTTTCATTTCATAATAAGCACATTTCCTTTTTAATTTTTTCTCATCTAGATTTTCCTTCAGATCTAGATAGCTGCTATTCAGAACACATTATTTTTCTCTCCTATATTTTTGGTGAGTGCAAAATAGTGATACATTATTTAAATTTCCTCTCTTTTGTATTTGAAGGTCTTTTTCATATTAAATTTAACCAGTATGTGTCTTAGATCTTTAGATCAAAATTGCATTGTTTCTTTGGTGAAATTTTTCATCATAGGTTCCAAGTTTTATTTTTTAGTTGTTCCTGTTATTTTTAATGTGCAGGCCAAAAATTCTCTCTCAGTTCTCATTTCTTTTTATAATTACTCAGCAGAAACAGTATGTTGTGATTCCATGTTCTTCTCACATTCTCTATGGGTTTCTATCTGGTTCTCTATGTCTCTGTGTAGATTCACTTGCCTTTGTTTCACATTATTTATTTGTAAACTCCTAAACTAATTTACTAGAATTAGGGCCACATTTACTTTTGTTTTTAGTGTTTTCCCTACTGATCTATTTATGTAGGTTCTTCCTTTGATTTCTGATAACTTCAATCTTTTTTTTCTCCCTACTTATCCTCCTGTATTACTTACCTTTTCAGTCTCTCTCTTCTGAATGTGTTTTAGTTGGTGACTATAGGTCAAAGTATCTCAAACTCCTCCCATGCTGGACATTTCATACTTCACTAGCCTAGGTCTCTGTGCCAATTAGTTTGGGTTGTCAGAAGTACTATATAATTTTCCCCTTTCCCCTCCACTATTTAGTACTGCCTAATGCTAGGTCCTGCTTTCTTCATAGATATGCAATATTCCTGTGGTGTTATGGCCTCCAGAAGGCTTTTACTCATAAAGGGCTATCTTTTATTATTGCCTAAGCAAACTCCTAGGCTGAATTATCTGAAGGATCAAAGAGGAAGGCTGTGGAGTTTGAAATTATCTGTTTGTTTTTGCAAATACAGACTCTTATGGTAGATGTTTGTCTATCCTAGGGCAGTCTCATTACTGCCCTAGTATAATTGCAAGCATGGAAGGATGGGGTACACAGTGTTCAGATTCAGTGAGAATCACTTCACATGTTTTGTTTGTATTTTTTTTTTAATTTGGTGTATTCTACAACACGGAGACAGTTTGTTTCTTTATTAGTTCTGCTGAATAATTTCTGATTTGAAGAGGTTTGTGAGGTCATGGGGAGCAGAGAAAATGTCTTATCATCTGTCATGTCACTCATCAGACTCAGCAACTGTCTGCAATAAACTTTCTACTGCTTTTTTTGTTTATAATTTCTCCTCTCTCCAATTCATTTTTCTCAAATTGATAATTCTAAAGTGAAAAAAATAATAATCTTTTCTTGTTACTTTACTGCTACTGAATCCTTAAGTAGCTTCCTATAAATTCTATAATAAAAAAATTCTATGATTAATTCCCACAAGAAAGTCCTTCAAATTACATTCCTTCAAATACCCTGCATTGTAGCCAAACTGACCTACCAGCTATTCCTTGAATAGAGCTAAAATTATCTAAGTTGTTCCATAGGCTGGACCTCAAAATTGGACTGCAACACCCCCTATTATCATTTTCTTTTTAGGATCTGCTCAGGTATCAACCTGAATATGTAATTTTCTTTGATGCTACCCATTATGTATGTCTTCTTACTTCCTGATTAACTTTGTTTTTATTCCTCTGTATATACCCCAAGTAGAATGTAAGTTCCCCAAGACAATGAGTGTTTCATATTTACATTATGTGCCCAGTACCTTAATGTAGTAGGCAGTTAATAGTTTACTATCATTGTTCCTTATCATAGTGTGATAAGCGTGTTACCCAAATATGGATTTTTCTACAGAGAAGCATGAAAGAGATTGATGACATCCCATATAATTTATATATATATATATAATATCAGAACTTTAAAATATAATAATCTCAAAGATCATCTATTCCAAACTATATCTAGATAGGAAACTTTTTCAAAGTCTTAGTCAATAAGTAGTCATCCAGCCTTTTAGTCAACAAGTAGTCATCCAGCTTTTATTTAACAACTTTTAATGAGGAGAATATGACTACTCTTTGAGACAGTCTATTTCAGTTTGATTTAGTCTTATTATAATCAAACTACTGTCTTGTTCTTTTTGTTAAATACTGCCTTTCCACAAGTTGTTCCTAAGGTTACTTCTTTAGTCATAATTTTAGTTAATAGCACCTTATCTATATTATTTATCACTGGCAATATTATAATTTACTCAGTTCATTTTAATATATTTTATTTTTTTAATTGATATTAAGAGATTTAAAAAAGAACCAACACAGATATTAGACTTTACTACATATTCTTTGGAAAACACTAGCCTGGAAAACTTGAAGTAGTTATCTACAAAATTTCTACATAATTATGAACATGATCTGTTGAAATGCACAAATAAGAAAATAAATCATGGGATGATACTTAGAAGATTTGTCATAATAACATTGAAGGAAATGAAAATCATGGATTGTCCCATTTAGCAAAACTATATTCAAGGTCAAAAATATTCATGAGAAATAGAGAACTGAAAGTAGTTATTTTTTGATACCCCCAAATAAATTTTTTATACATATCACATCCTAATTGAAGAACTAACTAAAAAGACGGTAACTCAGAAAGCTAGAAAAATTTCAAATGCTTCTTCCCTCCTTCCCTTCCTCCTTCCCTCCTTTTCTTCTTCCTTACCTTTCTTACTTCCCTTCTCCTTCCTTCATTCTTTCTTGCCTTCCCTTTTCCCTCTCTGTCCATACAGGGAACCATGGCCTTCCCTGAAAGTGCTCTGCCCAAAGGAATATAAGTTTTGATTGATAAAATCTTGGCGTTTACCTATAATATTTCTTTCTTAAAGAACAGACCTTAAACCCAAATCATTCTGGATCTTATTAATTGGTAAACAATAGGTCCCAGACTAAGTCTCACTTGGTCATTGCCTGACTCCTGAGGGCTCAAAATAAGTATACATTGTAATTGTTTTTGTTTTGCCAGAAAGCCTGGGATTCTTCCCTCTAAGATTGAGGGGTGGTGTTTATTGCTTGTTTTGTTTTTTGTTTGAATTGGTAAAAGAGACTATTCTTCATTTCTTTCCTACTCTTAATTACTGAATTGGTATTATCTTAGTCAAATTGAGACCTAGGAAAGACCTTAGTTTTAAAAAGATAAGATCTTTCATGAAGTTGGGCCATTTCCAGTCATTCAGATCGATAGCTTATCCAGTCAACCCAGATAGTTCTGGAAGAAAGAGTGTGGTTAGTGACTTTTCAATCTTCCCTATCTTAAACCCAATTCACTTGCAAGTCATGGCATCACTTTCTTTCAACATGATCTTCTTTAAGAATGAAAGACAAAGAATATTATTCATCAAAGTTTATTCAAACCTTTACACATGCCTTTTCTGATTCCCCTTCAATTGAATGAGACAATGATAATTGGTTATGTAATATTTGTAGAGTACTTTGGACTTTAAATTACATGCCAAGAAATAGTTATGTAATGATATAATCTTATTGCTGATCTTGTACTTCATGAAAGATATACCTTTTCATGTCTAATAGGTGAAAAATCTCTTATGTACTTGTTTATCTTTTGTTGCTATTTTCTTTATATATGCTGAGTCAAGGATTACACGTGGTCATGATTACTGTCCAATTTAGTGCCTGGATTTAATAATAAACTCTCTTTTATGAGGTACTTCCCTTGTTGATTGCACAAACTATTCCTGATTCCTAATGCTAGATTGTTCACAGTAAATGTTAGTTACCAGAGATGTGGGGTAGGAACAAAAGGGAAGAAAAACATGGAATTTTAAAGGTATAAGAAACTTCAGTGTCTTAATAATTCAAATCTTTTATTATATATATATATATATATATATACATATATGTGTGTGTGTACAAGTAGGTGTATACATACATATATACATATAACTCCTCTATAGCTCTAATCTTTTGTTCTCTATACATGTGAATATACAAACTTGTTTAGAAGTATATGGAACATATGTGAACATATATATATATGTATGTATAGTGTATATATATAATACATATTTGCATTGTACATGTACATATTCTAACATATTGAAAGCCAAGATACAATGAGACATATCAATGTTTTATTTTAAAGAATAAAATGAAAAGAGTCAGAAGAGAGAATATAATTAGAAATACTAACTCATCCAAAAACAAATCTGAAAATATATAAAGTATTCCATAGTTGGTTGATTGTTGTCCTTTTTCAAAGAGAACCAAAATGACATCATGTAGAGGGCTGAAACTCCAAAAAGATATGCTTGAATGAGGCAACCACACACTTAAGGCTAATTACCTATTCAATGTGAGACAATGGCTCTATATACATATTTAGATGAGATGGTGATGTGATGGCTCTCCTCACCATTGGTGCTTGCTGAATGTTTGATGTTGAGATAATTGCAGGCAAGGATTGGAGGGTGGAGGGAGAGAGGCCAGTGTCATTTGGCAACAGGATGAGGAGGAGAGAGGCTGGAGACTTGGGATTCCAGAATTCAGAGGAGAACTTTGGCAAGCCCCATGGCAGCTTGCCTGCCTCCTTCACTTCTCCCCCTAAAGAGGACTTTGATTTATTCTGACTCTGGCTGATCCTGAGGCCCTCCAGCAAGGTAGCCCGTACTTTACAATATCACTATTTTAGGATCAAGTTATAATGTGTCAGCCTATGGCTAGTCAGATCAATTCAAGCTCCCAATGCTCTACCACAGGCTGAATACAAATAGTCCATGTGAACACTTGGGGGTGCATTTTGAATTTCTTTTGAGCTACTTCAATTCTGCTTTGCCTGTAGAACACAGTATCATCTTTGATCAGGGAACACCATGCTGGTCATGTCTCCCCTGTCACACAATCAGCTCCAAACTTTTAAAATAAACTTTGAGAGGGTCCTTATAGTGTTATTTTCTGGCCATTATATGAATGCTTGGGTGAATTCACCACAAAATAGTCTTTTTTGGCAAGTGTACATTTCATCAACATGGCTAGGCCAATAGTGTCCTTTCTGCAGAAGAGTTTGAATGCTTGGCAGTTTAGGTTGAGAAAGGACCTCAGTGTCTGGTATCTTATCCTATCAAGTAATCTTCAGAATCTTCCTGAGACAATTCAGATTGAAGTGATTCAGTTTCCTTGCAAAGCACTGATAAACTGTTCATGTTTCACAGACATACAGCAATAAGGTCAGCACAATGGCTCTGTAGAGCTTCAGTTTGATAGTTAATCTAATACATCTTCTCTCCCACACTTTCTTTCAGAGTCTCTTAAATATTGAGAAATCTCTAGCAATGAATGTGTCAGTCTCATTATCAATATGTATATTCCTGAAAAGAATACTGCCAAAGTAAGTAAATTTGTCCACTGTATTTAAAACTTCCTCATTTTCTATAACTGGTAGTTCCATATATGAATGGTATGACAGTGGTTGATGGAGAACATATGTTTTCTTGGTGTTAATTTTTAGTCCAAAATTAGCACAAACGCTAGAGAACTGATCCAATCTTTGTGGCATCTCTTCTTTGAAGGCTCCATTGATGGCACAATGATCTGTAAGCAAAAAGTCATGCACCAACCCTTCCCACTTTAGTCTTGGTTTGCAATCTTTTCAGACTGAAGAAGTTGCCATCAGTGTGGTTCCTGAACTTGATGCCTTGTTTGTACTCATTAAAGATGTATAACATGGCTGAAAACATCAGCCATGCTAAAAAGCATGGGAGCAAGCATATAGCCTTGTTTCACTCAATTGATGACAGAAAAAGTGTGATGAGCATTTTCCAGGTGATCCAAAAAATCTGATTTGGGACATGATGAGTGTGAGATGACATTTAAAAAAAAAAAAAAAAAAAAAAAGGTGTCCAGTAGACATTTGAAGATGCAGCTGCCTAGTTAGAGGAAATAATTCTGTGTCCATTTTTACTGAATCTTGGGGAGGTGATGGGAGGGGATGAATCAGAACTATTCTCTCTGTTAATTCACAAGCATTATCAACATGAGAGAGAAAGCAAGGACCCTTAAAACTGGTAAAGGAGATGCAACAGAAGCAAAAGCTGAAACCAGGAATAACTTTAGCAAAGCCTAATTTGGAAAAAAAACACAACAATTAAACAAAAGTTCGAGTAATCAAACTCACTTTCATAGTTTGAGTGCATAATCAGAGTAAAGATAAGTGTGTGTGTATGTGTGTGTGTGTGTGTACACATATAGCAATAAGTTGAATTCAAACTACCAGAAGAATTGTTGATCTGTAAAAGTACAAGACATTCAGAATAGATGTGAAACACATTGCTTAGCACAATTACATGCCTGCTCATATCTATTGTTTAATGCTAAGTCAATTCATATCTATCATGTTCTTTAAAGGTATTTACTTAGCAGAAGAGAGGAGCCAGCTAACAGCATGACTGTGTATACTCACATTGATTTTTTGTAAGTTGTATTTTTAATTTTTAGCTAGTCATTTCTCAAATGAACTTTTCACATCCCTCACAGAATCTTCTTTGGTAACAATCTAGCTACCAAAATAACCATATGTGTCAGTATGGGCAACACTTTACATCCACAGCACCTTTCTCTCTGTTGTTCTGGAAGAAGAATATTCTTTTTATCATTTGTCCTCTGGAACTGATGTCAATTATCAATTTTCATTTTAATTACTCTTTTTAGTATTTTTAATTATTAACATTATCATAGCAATTATGGGAAGGCAGTATAATATAATGGGTAGAAGGCCAACCATCAAGACAGGAAGACCTCACTTTTCATCTTGTCTTTGACATGTTAACTATATGAGCTATTGACTTGATAATGATGAAGCTACTGATTTTCTTGGTTCTCCAGGCAATTCTCCAAGACTCTAAGTTATAAAGAATAACAGGTGGTATAGTGGATATAGCATTCTGATTGTAAAGTGCTGAATTCTAATCTGGCCTCAGACATTTACTAGCCATGTGATCCTGGGCAAGTCGCTTAATTCTGTTTGCCTAAATTCCTCATGTGTAAAATAAACTAGAGAATAAAATAGCAAAACACTCCAATATCTTTACCAAGAAATCCCAAATGGAGTCAAGAAGAATCACATACAACTGAAATACCTAAACTGCAACAGAAATAACTTACAAATGATGGTGATTGGCATTAAGAATTTGTGTATATAAATTAAATCACTGAAACAAGAAAAAAACAATCAGGATGAATATGTTTTCCTGATTCTTTATCTTTATTCTCAGAGGCAGGAATGAAGAGAAAGATTTCTCTATAGCCCTATTTAAAAACATGGAGCTGAGAGACGGATTGTCCAATATAAGGAATAGCAAGAAAGTCAAGTTAACTGAATTGTAAAGTCAATAAAAAAATAGCTGCAAAAGTGGAGCCTTTCCCATCTTCTCAATACCAAACTTATTTCATATATAGATAATTTAATTACATACAGCCTCCTTTCTTCTGAAGAATCACAGAAAAAAACATAATGAAGTTCCAATATAGGACCCATTAACCAATTGAAAAATGCATCAATCTTAGTCAAAATCATAAGTTCTTAATATTTCTTCAAATAATATTTCAAAGTGTATAAAATAAAACATAGGATTCCAAAGGAAACCAATTATACGATGATAAAGATGTGTTGTTGTTATTTTTAATCCAACTTCATAGATCCCTTGAAATCCACATTAAAAACTTTTGATCTTAATTCTTGACAAAACTCTATGAATGGGCTAATCAAAGCCATCTTTAAAAAGCTAAAACTATTAAGGTATAAAAGTGTCAAAGATATTAATGGCTTCCAAAATGTCAGAGAATTATTCAGGCTTTCTGTGTATGCAAATAAGCATCTCAGATTCCTTTAGCAGATCAGCCCTGCAGCCAGCCTCTGGAATCTGTATTTCAGACTGATGCCTGTAGTCCCACTGACCTTGACTCTTGTGCTACATACCAAGCACAACTGTAGGTCAGTCTTAAAATATACTAGAAAATATAAGCACATGTTCTCATCCTTAAGTGCCCTAGCTAAATGTAACACTCTCCATCTGAAATGCCAGCAACATTACCTTCAAAGCACTTCTACACACACACACACACACACACACAGAGTTCAGCTAGTTCTCCCAAATTCATAATACAAAAGTAACTTCCTCCATTCCTCATTCTCTCCCCTAGGAAAAGTAAATGCAGATTTTCCAGATTCCAGCACTAGCACTCTGTTCATTGCACCACCAAAGGAAGGGCTATAGAGCTAGAGCTTTGAGGATCTCAGAGACCATCTAATTTAGTCCTCTTATTTTAGAGATAAAGAAACTTAATCCCAGAAAGTTGAAATTTACCCGGGTTCACACAACTAATGTGAATTAGAGATTGAATTTTAACCCAAGTTCTCTAAATCAAAAATGAATCTTTTACCTGTGAATTACATTGCTTCTAATAAGTCAGACATATGTATGTATGTATGATATAGGTATATATACATAAATATAATATTGATATATAAATAGGAATATCTTTCATACACACATATATTTGTGGTGCAATGGATAGAGCATCAGGCCTGGAGTCAAGAAGATCTGAATTCAAATCTGATCTCAGATATTTACAAAGTGTGTGACTCCAGGCAAGTCACTTAACCCTGTTTACCTCTTTTCTTCACCTATCAAATAAGCTGGGGAAGGAAATGGCAAACCTGTCTACAATATCTTTGCCAAGAAAACCTCAAATGAGGTCAGAGAGTCAGACACAACTGAAAAATGACAGAATAATATTACATGCATGTATATGTATATAAATATAAATATATATATATATGCATGTATGCTATTATATAACAGTTAGGAATTGTAGTACATAGGGTCACTTCCACAAAATATATCCAAGGCCATCAAAGTAATTTTTAAGAAAAATTAATTTTGTGGAGAGAAGACACCTTGGAGTGAGATCTCCAATCTCAGAACACAGGGTCCTATGAAGAGAAAGACCATGAAACACACTATCACATTAAGAGCAAAGACCTAGACGAGACTATTTGGAATGATAATCCTTCCTTTGAGAAAATACTAGGGCTGCCATAATGAGATATACATATTATTAATGCCCTCCTAATTTCACTGTTCTGGGGAAAGGGTTATTTACCTAGCGTTAGAAATGACTCTGTCTTTAGATAAACCGTTTTCACATTTAAGGCCTCAAAAGAGCTATGTTGTAAGAACATGTATGATTCAATCATATTTTGCCTTCTGGCTCTGATAATGGAAGCTTTGTTTTTTGCTTATTCCCCTGTAATTTCCCCTTTTTCCAAGCTTCAACCAATATCAGTTTTTCAGTAAGCATTAAGTGCATACCATGTGCAGAGCCTTATATATAGAACTGGTCAATGTTTTCCTAATTTGGTCCCACTACTGCTGGTAAATTAAGTTCTTGGTTCTCATCTCACCTGTGTGCCTAGATGATAGATCATCATAGGATTTTTTGGAGAGACATGCAGATCTATGATTTCATTCAAATAGGAAACTTCCAATCCTGGAATTCCAATGTAAATGAGTGTTTGCTGTGCAATTTTTGGCTTTAGGGAGTTGCTTGGACCACTGAGGAGACTCTAAAGGTCGTGCCCACCAATCCATAGCAATTATGTCAAAAAGTTATTCTTTATTCCGAGACTGCTGTTTTATTCACCACACCAGGAGACTTCTGCTAGTATCATTGTTGCAATCATTCAGATAGGGCTTTTTTTTAAGGCTTTTCATATGTCATTTCATGTGAAACTTATAACAACTTTGTAAGTAGAAAGATAATGTTAGCATCCATTAAGAATACATAGTTGTGGAGAAATTATAAGTTGTAGAGAAGGTACTGACCTGAACATATTAAAAAGGTTTGGATTGGCAATTTTTTAATCAATAAAATGACAGCTCTAGTTTCCTATCTCTCTTTCATATTAAATCTATTTAAGATTCATAGCGTTAGAAAGATTTCCTTTTTATTTCATTGATTTTTTTTTGTTTTTGATAGAAAAGTTCAATACATTTGTAATAATAATCATAATTATTAAAATTTATCCTATCCTATACCAAGACTCTTCTTCAACTCAAATGAGTTTTTTCTTGACAAAGATACTAGAATGGCCTGCTGTTTCCTTCTCTAGCTTTTACAGATGAGAAAACTGTACCAAATAAGATTACATGATTTGCCCAGCATTATCCACTTAGTAAATAAGAAGTCAGATTTGAACTCATTCTCCTGACTTCAGGCCAATTCGCTCTATGTACTATATCACTTACTTGCCTTCCTGATCTTCTCAAACCAATTTTTTCCAAAGCTAATCATTTTCCATTTCATACTGGTAGCTTCCCTTTTGACATATTCTGTTCTATCAGTGACCTTTAAATGAAATCTGGACAGAATTGAAAATAGTCATCCTACTGTTGCCATGTCAAGGTTATTTATGGCTGGATTATTACTAGATATCTATAGTTGAGCAGTAGATGAAGCTCAGGGTCTGGAGCCAGGAAGACCTGCATTTGAATCCAGTCTCAGAAGCCTAATAGTTTTATGACATTGGCAACTTACTTATCTTCTGCCTCAGATTCCTCAGTTTTATAATGGTAATAATAATAAGACCAGAGATGTTTGTGAGGATCAAATTAGATAATATTTGTAATGTATTTAGCATAGTTCTTGTCACATAACAGGATCATAATAAATGCTCACTTCCTTTCTTTCTCATTAGCTATACTTTTCTGGATACTATTCCTTTTTTAATTGATCATTAAGTCAAAGTAACTTTTTTAGCTGCCATGTCACACTGTTCACTCATATTTAATTTGAAGTAAATTTACAATTTTTTTCCAGATAAATTATTATCTAGCTACACTTCTTTAGTCCTGTGCTTCTAAAAATAGATTTTTTTGGGAGCTCAGCTGTGCAATGTTAGTTGTAAAACTACTAAATTTTATATTATCAGGTGTTGATCATCAATTTAGTCTTCCTTGCTTTTATCTTCTAAATATGACTTCATGACTCACCTGTGAATTTGTAAAGGACATGAAACACATGGATTTCATGTGTCATGCTAAGGAATAAGCCAAGAATATCTCCTCAAAAACCAGGAAGAATTCTTCCAATTTGTTTCTCTATTGGCACAAGGTGTTTCATGAAACATACTACATTAGAATGAATTCTCAATAAAAGTTTAACTATCAAATTATCCCTACTAAGTTTCAATGTTAAGACCCAATTCTGGATGTCTTTTAATTCCTTGATTATTTTTCCATATCTTTTAAAACTAGTACAGTACCAAGATGGTGACTTGGTTCTGATGAACAGCCTCTTTCTTTGATTTGTACAATAAGCTGGGACGGATTTGTGTTGCTATTTTCTGATTACTATATTTTGTCATCATCCCTCAGTCTAATGTGTTTGAAACAAAGGGATAAATCTAACAAGACCATGACAGCTAAATAATTTCTTTCTCTGAATTGTTAGAGATGTGTTCCCACATCTCTCCTGTCCACTAAATGAAAACATATATCCATAAGATATTGATTGATATATCACATAGGAGGTCTGAGAGATTATTTTAATCACATGATAGGATCAGTTAGTCTCCTTTCTTGCTAATGATTTCCTGTTTTATATTAATGCTCTGGAAATTCCTTCCATCATCCTCAGTAAATAGATCCAAGTTATAGGATTTAAGTAAGTCATGTCTCGATTTAGAATGGTCTTGTGTTAAGAATGGACAACTTGTTGTGGGAAGTATCATGTCTCACCCAAGTACTTTTTCTGAAAGCAATATCTCTGATGTGGCCATGTTGAAAATCTTCAGCAACAAGCCTTTCTCATGTTATTCTCCTTCTCAGATATTTAATCTCTGAGGGGAAACATCTAATATGACACTTAGCTTCCTCTTGAATGCCACTGTTCCATTGTGAATCATTTAAAAGATAGACTTTCATTTGAAAATGACCTATTTATATGGCTCTAGGTACAGAAGTTCTTAATTAGGTAAAGAAGTCTGTAAAGATATTTTTCAACCCAGTATTTTTATGATTCTATTTTAGTATAATTCATATTCTCTATAATACTTTTACTTTATGTATTTGGCTATTTTTTCTGAGAAAGGATCCATAAGCTAAATGATACTGCCAAAGAAGCCTGAAAGACAGACAGACAGGCAGACACACACACACACACACACACACACACACCACACACACACACATACACACACACACTTTAAGAATCTCTTCTCCAGGAGATATAAAATAGTCTGTGCCAAACTGAGAAAAGAGGCTGAGTTGAATTATGGGATACTGTGAAATAGTTTAAATCATAAGTTTTTCCATGAAGTAAAAATCCATTATTTAACACAAAGTTTCTCCTAAAATGCTATGTGGTGGTGAATTGTTAAACATCACCATCTCCAAAGAAGCCAAGTTGTTGATCAGTGCAAGGTAGATGGTCTATAAATAGGCTATATGGTATCCTACTAACATAATACTTATAACGGCTAACATTTACAGAACATTTACTATATGCCAGACACTTTGTTAAGCACTTTACAATGATTATTTCATTCAATCCTCATAATAATCTTTGGAAGTGGATGCTATTATTATCCCCATATTACATATGAAGAAACTTGACTTGCCCAGGATCAAAAAGCTAGAATGTGTGCGGTCAGATTTGAAGTCTGTTCTTCATGGACTCAGAAAGACATGCTGAATTCATTCATAGCTGCCTAAGGTTAAAGGACATAGAGAAAGTTTCCCAAGAACATTAGCTGGTCTTCTTCCTCCCTTTGAAGGATTTATGGGAGGACAAGAACAAAAAGTTGAACATGTTGAGAAGGCTAGGGTGCTTTTGCTTCATGATGAATATCTTTACAAACTTATTTCTTTTTCTTTTTCCAAGGAGCAAAGGGAGAAGGGAATGGGAAAAAAGTTTGAATTGATTTAAATTAATTAACTAAGATGTAAATTACATTAAAAATTCTTAATTAAAATTTGATAAGTCATGACATATACCATTGAGTACCTATGATAATAAGATCACAATTATATTAAAACATAAAGTATTACACAGCCAGAGTGATAGTTTCCTTCATCCATATAAATGAACAGAATTATAGGCATTTTGATAGTTACAGATATGAAAATGAAGTGTTTACTGCTCATTTCTATGCATATACCCATACATACATATATAGATGTATAAAGTTTTTCTATCTTTTGTTCCAGATCATCTATATTTCCCAATATCTCACTTTCTTCTCCCCATCCCAAAAAGGTATGTCTTGTAGCAAAGATTTAAAAGTATAGGAAGAAACAGTTCAACAAACTTAACATATCAAAAAAAGGTCTGGCATCATATTCAGTTTTCTATACTGATAAATGCCTACTTCTTAAGTAGAAGCATAGAGTTAGTTGCCTCTATCTCTAGTTGCTCATATCTTTTCCTTGGGACAAGATTCAGCCATTATAATTCCTAAGCATCTGGTTTTGATTTTTTTTTTTCTTATTATTCACTTATTTATTTCATTACTTTGATTTGTCTCAGTAGATCCTGATTCTCTCCTATCTGATCTATATAGCCTTTTTCTCTCCCAGGAATAGGCCTTTGGGGTGTTGTCTTTCATATGTTCTTTTTTAACTCTTTACCCAAAGTTCTAATCAGTTAAGAGGAATGAGGTCTCTTTACCATTTACCAGAAAGCAAACCTTTCAGCATACATAAGAATATCTGAATGTGTAGACTTTAAATATCTAATAGCCAGCTGATGATATCATAGTACGTAGAGAACTGTGCCTGGTATCAGGAAGCCCTGAGCTCAAATCTGACTTTAGACATTTACTCATTTTGTGACCCTGAACAAGTCACTTTTCGTATTTGCTTCACTTTACTTATATGTAAAATGGAGTATTTATAGCACCCACCTCCCAGGGTTATTGTGATGATTAAATGAAGTAATAATTCTAAAGAACTTAGCATAATACCTGACACATAATAAGTATTAAATATTAGCTATTATCATCTTAATATTTAGGAGACAATTTTATGAAGTGCTCTTATGTGACAACACCCAAGATCAGCAAATTAGGTACTTTCCAGGAGCTCAGAAAAACAATCCCTTTTACATTCAATATAATTCTAATAGCCTTGGCAGCGCCCTAATTTCTCACATTTTATTGGCTGGACCGTTTACTTATTTGCCAAGATATTACAAAAGTCTTTTGGCTCAGTGCACATTTAACTACTGAACAAGAGGGGGACAAGCTAAGAGCCTCAGATCCTCCCTTTCTTGTGAGACTGGTCTAGTATAAACTTCAATTAATACAATATTTAGGCTCATTAGTTTAGGGCAAGTCAGGAAATTACTGGAAATCAATAAGATAAATAAACATCTGATACACTAGAAGAACCTTTGGTTATCTCCTCCTACAACTAGAGGATTTGTGGATGATAACATGTGACTTTTGTTTTATGGCTATAACAATTACCTTTTTTTCTAAGCTCTTTTGTATTCATTTCATAGTCCTTCATGGTCTAGTTTATATACTAATACCAAAATTTACAAATCAAATAATCAACAATTACTTAGAAATGGAAGTGGGAATGAAAGTGGGGGTCAGCCACATACAAAAGCAAATAGACTGGACTTGAAGTGAACCTGCTTCCCAGTATCTTCAGTATATAGAGTTACAACATGTTTTCCATTTTATTAACATTTGACTGAAAATCACCAAGATGAACATACAAAACAGAACAAAGTCCATAGAATCAGATAAATCATATATGAATATATATTTTTAAGTTGGATAGGGACAATTCTAATAACAGGCACCAAAATGTAATAGATAGGAGCCCTGCCTTTAGTCAGAAATATTTGCCACATATTAGCTGTCTGTAACAAGTTCCTTAGTCTTTCAGCTCTAGAGGTAAAGCTCTAGGATTTCGATTTAAATTATAGAACAGCTGGTGTTCTGCATCGACAGAAATTTCTTCATGAAGAGTTCCCTATCCACAAGAAATAACAGGTCTGGATATCCAATGATATTTTTTAAACTCTTACATTATATAATAGTTCAGATTTACCAAGTTTCCTAATATCTCTGAGCTTCACAACAACCCTGTGAGAAGTATTTAAAGATATTAAGAATTAAGAGTATGAACTAGAACTGTGAACCTATTAATGGAGGGAGTTCTCAAGGTAGTACTTTGTCTTACAATGCTTGATAGTACTTTATTGGAAAATTTCTTATCTTGGAGAATTTCCTGAAGACTTGAGAGTTTGAGTAATTTTCCTAAAATCACACATATAATATGTAACAGAAGCTAACTTGAATCCAGACTTTCCTTGCTCCCGGGATAGTTCTATAACAACTACCCCATACTTCTGCATCTCTCTGTAAATGCCTTCATTCCCATTTTGTCAATGAGGAAGTAGAATCTCAAAGATTAAATCCCTTGTCCACACAAGAATTGAATGCTAAGGACATGATGTGAACCTAGACAGCTCCTAAATTTGAGTAAAACTTTTTTTTTTCTTTTTCTTTTTCTTTTTCTTTTTCTTTTTTTTCTTTTTCTTTTTCTTTTCTTTTTCTTTTTCTTTTTCTTTTTCTTTTTCTTTTTCTTTTTCTTTCTTTCTTTCTTTCTTTCTTTCTTTCTTTCTTTCTTTCTTTCTTTCTTTCTTTCTTTCTTTCTTTCTTTCTTTCTTTCTTTCTTTCTTTCTTTCTTTTTTTTTTTTTTTGCTGAGGCAATTAGAATTAAGTGACTTGCCCAAGGTCACACAACCAGGAAAGTGTTAAGTGTTTGAGACCAGATTTGAATTTAGCTTGTCTTGACATCAGGGCTGGTGCTTTATCCATTGTACCACCTAGCTGCCTATTATATAACATTCTTTCAAGAATGCTTCTCTGCAGATTTTTGGAGCAATGGTGAATCAACTTGATCTAGAACATGGGGATAATGTAAAAGTCTCTCTTTACTAATATCTCTACTTCAAAAAAATCATGATTCCAAATTTGTGAATATACCATCTCTGAACAATTGCCATTTACAAATATCTGTTTTATATTTTAAAACTATTCTGAAACAAGGAATTGGCCAACAGAGATTAATAGTGGGTGGTGACAGTTTATTCTATGAGAGCTCAAAGGCTACTGGTTTCTCTGCCACAGATCTCTCTTGAGTTTTGACCTTGTAGAAAAAAAATCTTGCTTTTTCTTTTCTTCTCTTCAATAAAACTAACTGCAGAGATTGATTTGTAAAAGAGCTTACAAAAAGGTAACAGCAAAATTTACACATATGTTTTGATAATGTCTTTATAGTGCAAAGACATTTTGGAGTTATAAGGTACTGCACAAATGAAAATAAGAATTAAACATGCTCAGGGCTCCAAATTTGGGTGTACACTTGATTTAAAAACCAGTGGGACACTGGCTTGGCTGCTATTGTAATTGGCTTCCATCCTGTTATTTTGTTATTTTAACTACTCTGACGGCTGGGAGAAGGACTTTATGTCCTGTGGATATTATTTGCTCTTACTCCAGAGGGACCCACATTTTCCATTAGATTACAACATGCACGTGGCTTGCAGAGCCAGACACACAAAAGACTAGCAACTAGTAGAGTTTCTAGAAGTCACTATTTCATATGTTTAAAGTTATGTGCTTTATATTTCCTTTTTCTTTTTTTAAATTACTTAGTCACTTCCTTGCCTACTATATTGTTCCCTGGTCACTCAGGCTTAGGACCATCTCTGCCACTATCTAGTGAGATTTTTCACTATAAAATCAATCAGTTGGCAATCATTTACTAAGAAATCTAGATAACTGCTGGGCATGGTGGACACAGACAAAAATGAAACATCTCCTTTCCTCAAGAAACAAATAATCTAGCCACAGGAGAAAATATGCACATAGTATAATCCTGACAACTGTCCTTCTTACTGCTTCTCATACCTGATACTACATCTCCACCCTTTCTATTTATTGGCTAGGTTACATGTTTGTAATGCATTCCATCTTCCCCTTAGAATCTTTGGCTTCCTTCTAGATATAACTCAGAGACCAACTACTATAAACTGCTAGTTCCTTTTCTCTGAAGTCTTTCTGTCTCTATTTTGTGTGTGTTTGTGTGACACACACACATATATGCATGCACATAAATACATATGTGTATATATAATATATAAACATACATACAATCTATATCTATATATATGTATATATATATATATATTACATGTACTATATGTGTGTATATATAAGCATGCATATAAAATAAAACAGGCACAATAGATACTGCATGATTTGTCTTACACAATTTATGTAGTATGATTTGAGGAGAAAACACTAAAAACTGATAGAATCAGAAAAATCAGATAGCTCCTAAGCCTAGCCAAGGGTTCTAAGGAAAGGAAGGAATGAATTTCAAACACAGAAATCAGCCAGTATAAAGCCACACAGGCAAGAGATGGAGTGTCAATTTGAGAAGCATCAAAAAGGTCAATTTATTGGATGGAAGTGTGAACAGGTAAGGAGTAACATATGATACATCAGGAAAGGTCATTTGGCTACAGAAGGCACCACATGAAATTATATCAATTGTTCTAGAATTGATTTACCACAACCATTCTCTAAAGGTAAGGTAACATATAATAGTCATTAAGATTACTTTTTAGTCATAAGTTGAGAAATGGGTTGAGAAAAATGCTCTTCTCTTATTGCTCCCCTTCTGTTTTGTATTTCCTTCAAATCCTGGTCACAGAAACACACACACACACACACACACACACACACACACCACACACCCCATGACCTTTCAAGAGTGTCATCCTGTTAATGTTCAGTGTGAGTTCTTGTAAAAGTTATTTTGTGGATTCATAAATGGAGAGAAAGGAGGGAACTTCAAGGTCCTCTATTCTAACATCAACTTTATAATTAATAAACGTGAGACCCAAATCATTGAAATGTTCTGC
Source organism: Antechinus flavipes (assembly GCF_016432865.1). Classification (NCBI taxonomy): domain Eukaryota; kingdom Metazoa; phylum Chordata; class Mammalia; order Dasyuromorphia; family Dasyuridae; genus Antechinus; species Antechinus flavipes. The sequence goes on from NC_067402.1 coordinate 151,452,285, forward strand.
TTCCATCACCCAGAAGAGTTGAGATTCAATCTAGGGTGCTCCTCTCGAAGTCTCATATCTTTCTACTTTCTCTGATATTTATTTTCATTATCTAGATGGCATACACACCCTTGAAGATAACATACTCCAAGGAGCTAGGAGCCATGTGGCATTAAATAAACTATTGAAATGGGCTTGTCAAGGTTGATGTTTCTGCACAAATAGAACAATGATGACAAGATCTAGGGTTCATGGCTTTAGACAAGTTAGTACAAGGATCTCTTCCTTCATCTTAAGTGTTTTTCATAAACTCATGAAGACAAATATATTGTTTGCAAAAATATATTTATGTGAAGTAAGTAGTCAGCATCCTGTATATCTGCCCATGCTTTAGCAGACCATCAAATTGCTCTTTCAGAAATAAACTGCAGAATGCAAGAGATAATGCTGTAAAAAATTACCCTGGCATGTGTTCTATCAATAAAAAGTTATTTAAAAAAAAAAAAAAAAAAAGGAGTAAAGACAAGTATCTCCACAAGAGAATGGGCTATGGTGCTAGCAGCTGGATTCTCTTAAGTGAGAATTTTGGCAATATATCACAATTCTATGAGCATATTGATAGTATATGGGGTGATTTCTACTTTTAAGCTGCTTTCCTGATTACTCTCTCTTAAGATATAATACTTCACAAACTTGATTCCTTTCCACCAAATACTTGTTATACAAAAGATCATTACCAAAACAAAAACAAAGACCTACAATTATCCAAATAGTGGATAGTAATTAGGGAAATTATGCAGATTAAAATACATGAGAAAATGCAATAGTTAGTTATCATTTGAGAGGAAGCTGAGATATTTACGTTTAACTAAGAGAGATGACCATTTTACCTCAGGTGAAATCCCCTAAATTCTCTAGGGAGAGTTGGGGGCATACATTTTCTTTCCATTTGAATTTATATTGCTAGTGCTTAGTATAGATGTGATACATAAGTAATTCTTAAATGTTTTTGATTAATATGTTTTTTATGAAGAACTGCATAGTTAGTCAAATTTCATTATCCTTTGGTGGTTCTTTTTTCTACTTAAAAAAGACAGGAGAGATACCATAACACAGATTCTGATATACTACATTAGTTAAGTAAGACTTTTCAATGCTATATACTTTTTTCCCTCCTGTCTCTCCCTCATTGCTCATTAATTACATATTATGCATATGCATACGAAATGACTATGTGTGTATATGCGTATGTGTGTTTGTGTACACCAATTAGTTGCTGGTCTATATAGCAGAGTACCACACTAGGAATTCCATATATTGAGAAAAATCACAGATTTAGGCAAACAAATGATAAAGACAGACCTCTAGTCCTGAGATGAAACAAAGAATACTCTCCTAGAAACCTTTTCGATATTCCTCTCAGCAGGTGGACAAATGGAAGAATTGTTTATTAATGGAAAGCTTTGCTAGAAAGATGGCACACCAAGCCTTCTGCGATTGCATGAAGTATGTACCCTTGCCAGCGGCGCACTACCTCAGATACTGCTCCACTGCCCAATACATCAGGAAGCAGCTCACCCTGCCTTGCTGCTCCATATCAGAGGTAGAGACAAAATTGCTACCCAATGAATGTCCAAAGGGAAAAGTAAAAAGGAAATTCCAATCAGTCATATGATCAAGATTATGCTTTAAATATATTGTTTTCAACTGAGGGTAAATTTTCTGATTGAAAAACATAAAACTGAAGGTATGTGGAAATTATACTCCCAATGCCTTGCTACAAGGCCACACTACCTTATTTTCTCACACAGAAAAAAATAGTACTATTGTTCACAAGAAAAGAACAAAGAAAAAAAATAAACATAGAAAAAATATAAGCACATGGGCTAGATCTATTGCACACCTGGAAGAATATTCCTATTCACTCTTCTACTGATGGAGACCTATGATTTGGATATGCATGTTAAAATATAAATGCATATCTCAAAAATTGATTGTGTCTACTTCCTTAGTTTCACAACTGCTGCCATTCTGTAAATATCAAATTTCAGAAAAGAATTATTATTTTTTTTTTCCTTAATAAAAGGATTAAGTCTTTTTTTTTTTTTTATTCCTTTCATCTGAGGCACAAAATAAGAGAGATTACCAAGCTAACTTTCATTTAGTGCAGTTCAGGTATCAGGTGTCTGGGGTCTATATTTAGCTTGCTTTAGGCACGAGTTAGAAGTGTTGGACTCCCTGGATGTCAATGGCTTTCAAATGGCAGGGTACCCTTGAAACTAGATGAATATCCAGGACCCTCTACCTACTTTCTCAGTGTTCAGCTGTTGTGCTTTGGAAATCAGATGCTTGCTTAATAAATCTACTTGTGAGCCAGTCTTTCAAAACTCAGTACTGAGAGGCTACATCTGGGAAATGAGTGTTCTGTAAGAGTCGGTGAGCAGATTTTATTTTGGGGGCACAATGCTGGGGGTGGTTAGAACTATATATTTTTTAATTTGGAAATTTTTAAAAGATTAAACACTGAATCTGATAGTGCTTGTGAAAAGCATTTCAAAAGAATTAAAACAAGAAAAACTCTTAAAATTCTAAAGTATTAAGCACATTTTCATAAAACATAAACTCACTGATGCCTTATTTGACATCTAAATGGCATTCTTCAAATTCCTAGGTTTTCATTTAAAATTTAATTTTTTAATTATTGTCTTTGTTTCTACATTTACTGTAAAATTTGCCTTTTTCCTTCCTTTCTTTAGATGGGATTTTGCATGTTTTTTGACTTTTCTATATCTAAATTTAATTTAACTTAGCTATTTGTGCATTTTTGAGGCTGAGTTGGCATGTCTGCCTCTAAATGAACTTATTTTTAAAAACTTACTACCTGTTTCCTCTCTGTGTCTCTCTCTCCCTCACCCTGTGTGTGTATATATGTATGTATGTGTATATGTATATACATATATAGATGTATATACATACACACACATACATGCATATACAACAATTTTATTTTAGAGAAAAAGATTTTCCCAGAATTTGATCAGTTATGATAATGATTTATTGTGAAGTTTTTTGGTCAATTTGGAATAAAAATTTAAAAGAATAGGATCCAAGTAACTTTGATTTTGCAGATTTAATTATGGCTTTCTTGGTTTTCTGTTAAGCTCAAATGAAATACGTTTAAGAAAAAACTGAAATATGCCTAATTCTTTTCATTCTATTAACTTCTCTACTATTTAGAAGAAAATGTAATAATTTTACACAAAAGGATTTTCTCCAAACTTCATCTCTATCATTCATGGAAGATATATATTAGTATTCACATTGAAATATGAATGTAATATGAATCTTTTATTAAAGTATTTTATTTAAAATGTAAACAGTAATATAGCTGACTTACCCCAACACTTAGGTAAAACTATAAGAGAAGTTTAAAATGTGATATACAAGTTAAATGATCTAGGAAATGGATTTATGTGCAGACTTATCTGAAATAACACACACACACATACACACACACACACACACACACACACACACACACACACACTTATTGGAAGAAATCAATCCTTCTTTGTCAGTATGCCCATATAAAACTTTGAAATGAATTATTAGCAAATTTGTACTTGAAAGTTTTTCTCTGTATTTCTATATATCTGTCGCTGTGTGTCAGGTTTATGTTTCTCTAATGTCTCCTCTCTGATTCACATGGGTACATGTGTGTGCACAAACACATGCACACACACATACACACCTTTAACTTACTCTTCTCCAAATCTTTAGAAAATGACTGGATCTAAGCAAAGTCTTGAGTTTGACATAGAGACACAGACATTTGAACTTTGGGGAAGATATTCTGGAATGGAAATTCTTAGGAATTTAAGATTTTCCTGCCTTCTCCTGCTGTAAGTACATATACTTGTTCCTAACAATTAGGTCAGAGATCTAAAGATAAAAACCACCTTCAAGACCAACCAGTTTTATAGCTTAAAGAAACTGAGGTCCAGCAAAATCAAGGTCCCAAAAGTAGTAGGCATCAGAGTCAGGATTTGAACACAGGTGGTCTTTCTCCAGAACCATGTGTTTTCACTATACAGTGCTGTTTTTTTTAATATGGAAATCCTGCTCTTCCTGGGACAGGAATATGATTTTACAATAAATTTAGATTAGTTGGGTTACCTTCTCTAAACTTTAATATAGCTGGCTTAACCTTCTTGGTATTACATTCTGAACCATTATCCCAGGCAAATCTGGGTGAATAATAAACATAGCCCTTGTGGGAAAATATGTGAGATGCTAACAGACCTGAAAAGCCAGAGAAATAAATCCAAGTGATAGACAACACGAGCACCAATTAGTTGCAATTGGAGCCTCCTGTTAGGGACAGTGATTACTTAATAATGAACTGGTTTGAGGATTTAAGTAAGAAAGAAAACTGAGCAGTTCTGGGGATAACAGAACAATTTAACTAAAAGGAAAAGACAAGCTGTCAACCTCAGAGGAAGCAATTTCAACCCGTGAAAGACATATGCTTGATATATTGATAAACAAAAAGCAAACAGTATGGTTACAGTTAATGCTTAATAATCTAAAGACACATATTGGCCTTATAAAACAGAACAAATAAATGTTATATTGCTATTAAAACAATGAGTTATGTTTCTGATTGTTGAGCTAATTATTTGTTTATTTTGTTTGATAAATGCTACAATTAACTCATTCATAAATTATTTATTGTACTAAATACCACATGCCAGGTACTATACCAGTTGCTTGTGATTTAGATCAGAGTTTTCAAATTCTGATAGGAGAAACTGGAAAATATCTGGGAATTTTTAACATTGGGAAATGTTTAACAAACTAAATGAAAATAAAACACATAAAAAGTATTAATTTGTGTTTTTAAGTGACTATGCTGTCCAGGACAGGAATCTGTTTCTATATGAATTTGACAACACTTCTTTAGACTATTAATTCACTGAAAAGTTTTTTTTTTATTTAGAATTTTCACAAAATTATTTAAAAATGAATGGGAAAGGAGTGAATTGATTTTTGCTTTCCTTAGTCGTTTTTATATTAAATATGCCTCATGAAGAGAACATATTACTTTACAAAAAGGAATCATAAAGATTTGTTACAGGTTGTTGAATACATAAATATTGAAAGTAAAAGCCAGGGGTATGACTAAAGTGATGAGAGATGAATCTATTTTACAACAAAATGAACAAACTACATTATCAATCTTATGTTAAAGATTATGGAAATGCTTCCTTCAAATAGATGCCTAAATCAGAAAGCACTGTACATTTTTAATCAGTAAAGTAAAATATTCATTAGAGCTGGTAAAAGGTCGTAGGCATTGTTAAGACACATAGATTAGGATAGTGCCTGGCACAAAGTAGTTTATTCCTTTTTCTTCCCCTAACCCTCTTTTCACATTAACTGTATAAAAAAAATTACATGCTAATTAAGGATAACAAAAGTAAAAATTATAACATTACAAATGAATTACTGTTTTTTAAATGACATAGTATTAATAAGAATTTTGATCATTTCCTTATAATCAGTCAGTAAGCACTTACTAGGCAATGTGGTCCCTCAAAAATAGCAAGACCTTAATAAATGCTTGTTGACCACTTTGATTGACTCCATGCTAGACATTGAGGGAATTGCAATGTCTTTTAGAACAATGCAATGCCTTTTTTTTAAACAGGAGGAAACAGCATTTCCATACAAAAATATGTGAAATCTCAACCAAGTAAATGTGCAGAAGTGTTTTTAAAAAGTAATATGGATTTTAGGTTTCAGAGAATTATATAGTAAATGAAAATGTTAGTTTTGAATGTGTGTTTGGAGATAGTCCTTCAAATTCTTTAAGACAGTTTAAAACTGAATGGAGATAATTTGTCACATGGATGACAGAAAATTAGACAATTTATAGACAGGATAATGAGGCTTCCCAATAAGGACACAGAGACAGATTTCTCCTGACATGGAAAGAATTATGAATTTTTTAATGCTTTAGGGGAAAATAAATAAGTTAATAAATGAGCAAATAAATAAATAATTATTTAAAGATTTCTTCAAGACATTCTTTAAGACATATCCTTAAAATGGATCTTGAATTTTTTTTTCCCTGACAACTTAATTCACTTAAATTCCAACTTTATCCCTGACATCAGATGAATCCAAAACTTAGCTTAATCAAATGTTATAGCATAAATGAACTGCAATGACTAAAACCCAATGAGATTCCTATTATAATCTTGAAACTCTGTCAAATAGTTTCCATAATAAGAATCCAAATATTGTTATTTGGTAGATCATTCTAACAGTTTCCTTGAACCAAAAACATAAAGCAAAACCAATAACCATCTTTGTTCACCACCCATATGTCAGATTTATATCTTAAGTCGTATCTTTGTGATAGCAAACAATATGAAAATGAGAAGTGAAAAATTCAGCTGATTCTTGTGGTAAACATGAAGACAACTCTGATTCCCTTAATTATTAGTGTTCTCTCTGCCAAACAATGTTATTACTTTGTATATATTTGTATTTATTTGCTTTCTAGTGTTTTATTTAATTTTTTCTTCTGTAGTAGAATATAAGCTCCTTATGAATAGGGCATGATTCTTGCATAGTTAAAAAAATTCAATTAATAAATATCTAGTTTTTCTCCCTCTTACCTTCCTTCCACTTCAAGGAAAAAAGAAAAAAAAAACTACTTGTAATAAATATGCATAGTTGAGCAAAACTAATTCCCTCATTAGCTATGCCCCCAAATAATTATGTTTTAATATCAATTGAATTTATTTTCTCTCTTTTAAAAAGAAGCATGTTTCATCATGGATACTCTGAAATTCTGGTTGCTCACTGTGTTTATTAGAATTTTCATTTCAAAAATTGCTTGGTTTTACATTGTTATTGAATTCATTATATCAATTCACTTCACCTCATTTTGGGAAAATTTATTCAAATTTTCCTGCTTTTTTTTTTTCTCCTGAAATTATTCCTCTCATCATTTTTCATGAAATACTGTTACTCAGTTACATTATTTGTTCAACTATACTACAATTGGTAGGCATACTTTATGTTTCCTTTTCTTTGGAACGATAAAAAAAAAATGCTATTGTAAATGTTTTTATGTGTCCTTTCCCTCTATACTTGGATTATTTTGTAGATTTGATCTAGTTGTATTATTACTGAAGCAAATACATATTATAGTGACTTCTTAGGAGCTTAGGGTCAAATTACTTTTCCAAGTGATCTCACCAAATTAAATGACTTCTCACTATCCTTAAATGTACCTATTTTCTTTCTTTTTTTTTTTTAATTATAACTTTTTATTGACAGAACCTATGCTTGGGTGATTTTTTTTTTACATTATCACTTGCACTTATTTCTGTTCCGACTTTTCCCCTCCCTTCCTTCACTCCCTCCCCCAGATGGCAAAGAGTCCTATACATGTTAAATATGTCACCGTATATCCTAGATACAATATATGTGTGCAGAACCGAAGTTCTCTTGTTACACAGGAAGAATTGGATTCAGAAGGTAAAAATAACCTGAGAAGAAAAACAAAAATGCAAACAGTTTACATTCATTTCCCAGTGTTCTTTCTTTGGGTGTAGCTGCTTCTGTCCATCCTTGATCAATTGAAACTGAGTTAGATCTCTTTGTCAAAGAAATCCATTTCCATCAGAATACATCTTCATACAGTATTGCTGTTGAGGTATTTAATGATCTCCTGGTTCTGCTCATTTCACTTAGCATCAATTAATGTAAGTGTCTCCAAGCCTTTCTGTATTCATCCTGCTGGTCATTTCTTACAGAATAATAATATTCCATAACATTCATATACCACAATTTACCCAATCATTCTCCAATTGATGGGCATCCATTCATTTTCCAGTTTCTAGCCACTACAAACAGGGCTGCCACCAAAAAATGTACCTATTTTCACAGAGCCCGTCTAGTATTTCTTTCTAGTATTATTACTTTCCTTATTTGTCCATTTTTCCAGTCTTAGGGATGTAAGACAGAACTTCAGAGTAGCATTAATTCATATTTTTTTTAATTGTTAGTAGTCTGGATCATATTTTCTTACAGCTATTAATACCTTTTTTTTTTTTCCTTAGAAAACAGCCTGCTCAAAGTGGCTTTAACTATTTATCAAATGATAAATGGTTTTTATAACTTTAATAATAAGTATTATATCAAGTGATTCTCACAACAAACCTGGGAGGTACAATTAGAATCTCCATTTTACAAATAAGACCACTGAGTTAATATTGAAGCGACCTGCCCTGGGTTAAAATAATAAATGAATTTGAGTATTTCAGACACCAGCCTTGATTCCTTATCCACTGCACCACCTAGTACCCCTAATTCTTTACACAGTGAGCTCCCCCCACTCTCAAGATTTGTACTTGAATAGCACTCATGTTTAAAAATACCTAAGACTTTTGGAACATCCAGTACATTTTTAAAATGAAAACCTTATCAGATACTTGTTCTAAATATCATTTTTCCTCCCACTGGGTATTTGCTTTCCTTCTAATTTTAATTGCATCTGTTTTGTCTGGGAATAAAATTTTAGTTTTGTTGGTCAAAATCGTCCATTTTATCTTCTATGATTCTCTCAATTCATTTTTTTTCCTTTCTTTCTTTTTTTTTTTTTTTTGATTAAAGCTTTTTATTTCTCAAACATATGCATGGACAATTTTTCATAATAGCCCTTGCAAAACCTTGTATTCCAATTTTCCTCCCTTACCTCATGCCCTCCCCTAGACAGCAAGTAGTCCAATAATGTTGGTCTTCTTTTTGTTTTCCTCTGAGGCAATTGGGGTTAAGTGACTTGCCCAGGGACACACAGTTAGGTAAGGGTTAAGTGTCTGAGGTCAGATTTGAATTCAGGTCCTACTGACTTCAGGCCTGGTGCTGTATTCACTGAGCCACCTAGTTTCACCACTTTGTGTTTTCCACTAGCTGCCCCTAGTGCAAATATATATATATATACATATATATATATTTTTTTTAATTAAAGGTTTTTTTTAAAATTTATAAAACATATGCATGGCTAATTTTTTCAACATTGACCCTTGCAAAACCTTTTGTTCCAAATTTTCCCTTCCTTCCCCCAACCTCCTCCCCTAGTTGAAAAGCCCAATACATGTTAAATATATTTTTAAAAAACATGTTAAATTCAATATATGTATACATGTTTATACAGTTATCTTGCTGCACAAGAAAAATCAGAACAAGAAGAAAGAAAAACTGAAAAAGAAAACAAAATGCAAGCAGATAACAACAGAGAGAGTGAGAATGCTATATTGTGATCTACACTATGTTGTGATCTACACTCTGTTCCCACAGTCCTCTCTCTGGATGTAGGTGGCTTTCTTCATCACTGAACAAATGGAACTAATAAATCATCTCATTGTTGAAAAAAGCTACATCCATCAGAACTGATCATTGTATAATCTTTTTGTTACTGCTGTATAATGACTCCTGGATTCTGCTCATTTCACTTAGTACCACTTCATGTAGATCTCTCCAAGCCTCTCTGAAAACATACTGCTGGTTGTTTTTTACAGAATATTAATATTCTATGACATTCATGTACCATGATTTATTCAGCCATTCTCCAATTGGTGGGCATCCACTCAATTTTGAATTTCTTGCCACTACAAACAGGGCTGCCACAAACATTTTTGCACATGTGGGTCCTTTTCCCTCCTTTAAGATGTCTTTGGGATATAAACCCAGTAGAAACACTGATGAATCAAAGGGTATGTGCAATTTGATAACTTTTTGAGCATAGTTCCAAATTGCTCTCCAGAATTGTTGGATCCATTCAAAGTTCCACCAACAATGTATCAGGGTCCCAGTTTCCCCATGTCACCTCTAACATTGTTCATTATTGTCTCCTGTCATCTTAGCCAACCTGAGACATGTGTAGTGGTATCTCAGAGTTGTATTAATTTGCATTTCTCTGATCAGTAGTGATTTGGAACGTTTTTCATATGACTACAAATAGTTTCAATTTCTTCATCTGAAAACTATCTATTGGATATCAATTTTTTATTTATCAATTGGAATATGGCTTGAGCTGTTATAAATTTAATTCATTTCTCTATATATTTTAGAGATGAGGCCTTTATCAGAAACTTTGGATATAAATATGTTTTCCCAGTTTATTGTTTCCCTTTTAATTTTTTCTGCATTAGTTTTGTTTGTACAAAACCTTTTTAACTAAATATGATCAAAATTATCTATTTTGTGATCAATAATGATCTCTATTTCTTCTTTGGTCACAAATTCCTTCCTCCTCCACAGATCTAAGAAGTAAACTATCCTATGTTCTTCTAATTTATTTATAATACCATTTTTTATGTCTACATCATGAACCCATTTCAATCTTATCTTGGTATATGATGTTAGGTGTGCATATATGCCTAGTTTCTGCCATACTAGTTTTCAATTTCCCCAGCAGTTTTTGTCAAATAGTGAATTCTTATCCCCAAGCTGGGGTCTTTGGGTTTGTCAAATACTAGATTGCTATAGTCATTGACTATTTTGTTCAATGAATCTAATCCATTCTAATGATCAACTTCTCTTAGCCAGTACCAGATTGTTTTGATGACCGCTGCTTTATAATATAATTTTAAATCTGGTACAACTAGGCCATCTTCATTTGCTTTTCTCTTCATTAATTCCTTTGAAATTATTGACCTTTTGTTTTTCCAGGTGAATTCTGTTGTTATTTTTTCTAGGTCAGTAAAATAGTGTCTTGGGAGTTTGACTGGTATAACATTAAATAAATAGGTTAGTTTAGGGAGTGTTTGTCTTTATTATATTCGCTCAACCTATCTAAGAGTACTTGATATTATTCCAATTGCTTTGATCTTACAAAGCAATTTGGAAAGTGTTTTGTTTTATAGTTTTGCTCATATAGTTCCTGATCCTACCTTGTCAGATAGATTCCCAAATATTTTATACCATCAACAGTTATTTTAAATGGAATTTCCCTTTGTATCTCATGCTGTTGGATTTTGTTAGTGATGTATAACAATGCTGATGATTTCTGTGAATTTATTTTGTATTGTGCAACTTTGTTGAAGTTGTGGATTGCTTCTAATATTTTTTTAGTTGATTCTCTAGGGTTCTCTAAATATACCATCATATCATCTGCAAAGAGTGATAATTTGGTTTCCTCTTTTTCTTCTCTTCTTGCCAAAGCTAACATTACTAATACAATATTGAATTGTAATGGTAATAGTAGAAAAACTTGTTTCACTTCTGATCTTATTGGGAATGGTTCTAGTTTATCCCCATTACATGTGATGCTTGTTGATAGTTTTAAATAGATGCTATTGACTATTTTAAGGAAAAGTCCATTTATTCCTATACTCTCTAGTGTTTTTAATAGGAATGGGTGTTGGATTTTATCAAATGCTTTTTCTGCATCTATTGAAAAAATTATGCGTTTTTTTGTTAATTTGATTATTGATATAGTCAATTATGCTAATAGTTTTCCTAATACAGAACCAGCCCTGCATTCCTGGTATAAATCTATTTGTTTGTAATGTGTTATCCTGGGGATGATTTTTTGTAATCTTTTTGATAATATTTTATTTAAGATTTTTGCATTAATATCATTAGGGAGATTGATCTAGAATGTTTCTTTTTCTGTTTTTGTCTTGGTTTAGGTATCAGTACCATGTTTGTGTAATAAAAGGAATTTGGTAGGATTCCTTCATTCTCTATTTTTTCAGATAGTTTATATAGCATTAAAATTAATTGTTCTTTAAATGTTTGGTAGAATTCACATGTAAATCCATCGGTCCTGAGGATTTTTTCTTAGGAGCTGATTAATAGCTTGTTCTATTTCTTTTTCTGAAATGGGACTATTTAAGTAATTTATTTCATTTTCCGTTAATCTGGGCAATCTATATTTTTGTAGGTATTCCTCCATTTCACTTAAGTTGTCAAATTTATTAGCATATAATTGGACAAAGTAACTCTTGATAATTGCTCTAGTTTCCTCTCCATTGGTGAATAGTTCTCCCTTTTCATTTTTGAGACTAACAATTTGATTTTCCTCTTTTTTTTCATCAAATTAACTAAAGGTTTATCTATTTTGTTGGGGGTTTTTTCCATAAAACCAATTCTTAGTTTTATTTATTAATTCAATAGGATTTTGGTTTTTTTTTTTTTTTTTTTTGGTTTTGTTTCAATTTTATTGATCTCTCCTTTTATTTTTAGAATTTCAAGTTTGGTATTTGAGGTTTTTAATTTGTTCTTTTTCTAGCTTTTTTAATTGCAAGCCCAATGTATTGATCTTCTCTTTCTCTATTTTGTGCAAGTAAGCATCTAGAGATATAAAATGTTCCTCTTATTATTGCTTTAGCTGTATCCCACAGATTTTGGTATGTTGTTGCATTATTGTCATTCTGTTGGATGAAATTATTGATTGTGTTTATGATTTGCTGTTTTATCCATTTTTTAGGATGAGATTATTTAGTTTTCAATTTCTTTTTAGTCTATTTTCCCCTGGCCTTTTATTGAATGTAATTTTTATCTCATCTTGATCTGAAAAAAGTGAATTTACTATTTCTGCCTTTCTGCATTTGATTTTGGAGGTCTTTATGTCCTAATATATCATCAATTTTTATATAGGTTCCATGAACTACTGAAAAGAAAGTGTACTCCTTTCTGTCTCCATTCGATTTTCTCCAAAGATCTATCATATCTAGTTTTTTCTAGTATTCTATTTATTTCTTTGACTTCTTTCTTATTTATTTTGTGGTTTGATTTATCTAGTTCTGAGAGAGCAAGGTTGAGGTCTCCCACTATTATAGTTTTACTGTATGTTTCTTCTTGCAACTCTCCTAATCTTTCCTTTAGAAATTTAGATGCTACACTACTTGTGCATGCATGTTTAATATTTATAATGCTTCATTATCTATGGTACCCTTTAGCAAGATATACTTTCCTTCCCTATCTCTTTTAATTAGATCAGTTTTTGCTTTTGCTTGATCTGAGATCAGGATGGCTATTCCTGCTTTTTTTTTACTTCATCTGAAGCATAATAGATTCTGTTCCAGCCTTTTGCCTTTACCTTCTATGTATCACTGCTTTAAATGTGTTTCTTGTAAACAGCATATTGTAGGATTCTGGCTTTTAATCTAGTCTGATAACCGCCTCCACTTTATGGGAGAGTTCACCCCACTCACATTTACAGTTAAAACTACTAATTCTGTATTTCCTGCCATCTTATTAACCCCAAATTATGCTTTTGTCTTTCCTTTTCCCCCTCTTCTCCTCTCCAATATTTTACTCATAAGCACTACTTGCCTCAAGCAGTCCTCCCCCTTTACATACCCCTCCTCTTTCTTATACCTTTCCCCTACTATTTCTGTTTTCCCTTATATTTAACCTACACCTTCCCTTTTGCCCTTTCCCTTCCCACTTTTCTATAAGGTGGGAGATTTCTAGGGGAGACCATGTATATCTAATATTCTTTCTTTAAGCCAAATCTGATGAGAGTAAGATTCACATAATAGTCATCTCCCCTCCTTTTCCCCCTTAATTATAATAGGTTTTCTTTGTCTCTTTATGAGAACTAATTTCCCTTATTTTACATCCACTTTTTCCTTTTTCTGGTACAATCCTCTTTCCACTGCTAATTTCTTTTTTATGTTATAACAGTAAAATCAGATTATACATGTATTCCCTATGTACACTCATAACATAAATATAATTCTCAAGAGATTTTTTTCTTTTAACCTTTTTTATGCTTCTCTTGCATTTCTATACTTGGAGTCAAAATTTTTGTTTAGCTTTGGTCTTTTCATCAAAAATACATGGAATTCATCAGTTTCATTGAATGTCCATCTTCTTCCCTGAAAAAAAAATGCTCAGTTTAGCAGTTTTAATTTATTCTAGGCTGCATTCCAAGTTCCTTCATCTTTTGGAATACCAGGCTCTTTGATCCTTTAAAGTGGAAGCTGCTAGTCCTGAGTACTCCTTACTGTAGCTCCTTGTTATGTGAATTGTTTCTTTTTGGCTGCTTATAATATGTTTCTCCTTGGTCTGATAGTTCTTAAATTTAGCCACAATATTCCTCAGGGTTTTAATTTTGGGGTCTCTTTCAGGAGCTATTTGGTGAATTCTTTCAATGGTTATTTTACCTTTTGATTCTATAACATCTGGGCAGTTCTCTTTGATGATTTCCTGAAAAATAATATCTAAGCTCTTTTTTTCATCATGGTTTTCAGGGAGTCCAATAATTCTTATATTGTCTCTCCTGGATCTATTTTCCAGGTCAGTTGTTTTCCCAATTGGGTATTTTACATTTTTTTTTCTATTTTTTCTTTTTTTTAGGGGGAGGCGGGGGAGGGAAGGGGGTTGCTTGATTGATTATTGTTGTTTCTTCGAGTCATTCATTTCCATTTGTTAAGTTCTGAATTTTAGTGAATTGTTTTCTTCTTTTACTTTTTTTTTTACTTCTTTTTCTTTTTGTCCAATTGAATTTTTAAATGAGTTTTTTTCTTCTATAGTATTTTTTTTCCATTTTACAAATTCTGTTTTTTTAAGGAGTTATTTTCTTTTTCTGTTTCACAAATTCTGCTTTGTGGGGATTGTTTTCTGTTTCCATTTTTATTAAGTCTATTTTTTAATGAGTAATATACCTTTTCCAAACCCTCTTGCAAAGTTTTCATTTTCTTTCCCCATTTTTCTTCTAGCTCTCTTTTAAGATCCTTTTAATTTTGTATGATGGGGACCAGGTTATATCATCTTTTGGAGGTTCATCTGGAGACCCTTAGTCTCCTCAGGATTTGAAATCTGTTTTTCTCTTTCACCATAAAAGCTGTCTATGATCAGTTTTCTTTATTTTTTTACTCATTAAAAAAAAAATGTTAAGGTGCTTTTAGGAAATGGGAGATTTTCCAAGCTTCCTCTACAAGGAGCAGCTTCCTCTATAAGTGGGCGCAGCTGTGCTGCATCAGTGCTGACTCACTCCCGGTGCTGGGTGGGCATGGCCAGGTCTTTGAGACTCTGGTGTTTTGGGGTTCACTATTTACCTTTTGTATTTGTGTTTGATGTTTTATAACTTCTCTGCTGATCTACTGGCTTGCAGTCAAGGCAGAGTCACCAACACTGCTGCTGTAGATTCCCCCCACCCTTACCCCCCAGATTCTCTGCCAGGTGGACTCCACACCACCCTAGGATTCTGTGTTGTCTGTGCTGGCATCTATACTCAACCTGCTTGAACTAGCTACTCCCTTCCATTTCCAATTGAAACAGACCTTTTCTGGTGATCTTCAAAATTATCTTCAGCTGGCAATTTGTTGCACTCCCAATATTTATGGATTCTGCTGGTCCAGAGCTAATTCAGAGGCTTAATTTGCTAATTGGTCTGAGGGTTCTAGGAGAAGATCAGAAAGAAACATATGTCCTCTCTGCCATCTTGGCTCTGTCCCCAGATGTCTTATCCAATATATGTTAAACATGGTAGAAATGTATGCTAAATCTAATATATGCATACACACACACACACACACACACACATAATTATTGCTCTGCACAAGAAAAATCAAATCAAACCAGTAAAAAAAAGAAGCAAAATAAAATGCAAGCAACAGCAAAAAGAGGGAAAATGCTATGTTTTGAATCACATTCACTTCCCACAGTCCTCTCTCTGGGTGTAGATGGTTCTCTTCATCACTGAACAATTGGAACTGGTTTCAGTCATCGCATTGTTGAAGAGATCCATGTCCATCAGAATTGGTTATTGTATAATCTTGTTGTTACGGTGTATAATGATCTCCTGCTTCTGCTTATTTCACTTAATATCAGTTCATGTAGGTCTCTCCAGGCCACTCTGAAATTATCCTGCTGGTCATTTCATATCGAACAATAATATTCCATAACATTCATAATGCCATAATTTATTCAGCCATTCTCCATCAATTCATTGATTTATCATGAATTCTTTATTCAGAGATCTCTGAACAATAACTTTAATATTTGCACTACTTTAATTCGTTTATGGTATAATCTAAATCTAAATCTATGTCTGTTATGAATTTTTAAGGCATTTTCTTGGCATAGGTGGTTGTTAAGTCCAAGATCGCTCTCTGGAGGTCCCAGGAACAGAGTCAGGATAAGTAAAAGTCCTTGGTCTTTAGGGGAAGAAGTGAAAGAAGCAAGTAAACTGCCAGGACTTTTGCCAAAGATCTTTTCTCAATTCTGGAGTCCAGAATCTCCATCTTTCTCCTCCTTGTCCTGCTGCCAAGTGACTCTGGCCTGTCTCACCCCACTCTCTAATCCTTGCCTATGATATCCAAACATTGAGCCAGCAAGAAACAGCACCCAACAGTGGGAAGACCCATTTATCCAAACATTTGCTAATAAAGTCATTGTCTCTTATCAAATAGGTAATTAGCCTTAAGTGCTCAATTGTCTGATTCAAGTACACATAGCTTCAGCCCTTTACAGGTAGTTGTTGTTCATTCTTCATTTATTTTATTTTTTCAATTTATTTTATTTAAAAAATATAGAATAAGAAAACAAAAACAAAAACAAAAAAAAGGAATACATAACTAAATGAAACAAAACAAAAGAGAATATTTTCATCTGCCCAGCAGAACATTAGGGAGGATTCAAAATTTATAGCCACAAATTACCAGATCAAGACAATGTATGTGTGTGTGTATATATATATATATATATATATATATATATATATATATATATATATATATAATGAAATTATATTCATGAGTGTCCATCTTTTCTTTTTTTCAGTTTCTTTATTTTATTATAGATTTTTATTTACAAAACATGTGCATGAGTAATTGTTCAACACAGACCCTTGCAAAACCTTCTGTTCCAAATTTTCCCCTTCTTCTTCCCACTCCTTCCCATTGATGGCAAGTATTCCAATACATGTTAAATATGTTAAAATATATGTTAAATCCAATATATGTATACATATTTATACAGTTATCTTGCTGCACAAGAAAAATTGGATCAAGAAGGAAAAAAAAAACCTGAGAAAAAACAAAAAAATGCAAGCAAACAATAACAGACTGAAAATACTATATTGTGGTCTACATTCATTTCCCATAGTCCTCTCTCTGGGTGTAGATGGCTCTCTTCATTACTGAACAATTGGAAATGGTTTGAATTATCTCATTGTTGAAGAGAGCTATTTCCATTAGAATTGATCATCATATAGTCTTGTTGCTGTGTATTATGATCTTCTGGTTCTGCTCATTTCACTTAGTATTAGTTTATGTAAGTATCTCTGAAATCATCTTGCTGGTCATTTCTTACAGAGAAATAATATTCCATAACATTCATATACCATAATTTATTCATCCATTCTCCAATTGATGGGCGTCCATTCAGTTTCCAATTTCTTGCCACTACAAAGAGGGCTACCACAAACCTTTTTGCACATGTAGGTCCCTTTTCCTCTTTTAAGATCTCTTTGGGATATGATTCCAGTAGAAACACTGCTGGATCAAAGGGTATGCACAATTTGATAACTTTTTGAGCATAGTTCCAGATAATTCTCCAGAATGGTTGGATCCACTCACAGTTCTTCCCACAATGTCCTCCAATATTGGTCATTATCATTTCCTGTCATCTTAGTGATTCTGACAGGTATGTAGTGGTATCTAAGAGTTGTCTTAATTTTCATTTCTCTGATCAATAGTGATTTGGAGCACTTTTTTATGTGACTACAAATAGTTTCAATTTTGTCATCTGAAAATTGTTCCTATCCTTTGAGTGTCTTTTGTTAACTTCCTTGTAAATTGTTCTTTTGTTTTCTGCTGATTTCAATGCCTTCTTGGTTGCTAATCCTCTGGGGGAAGGGTAGTCTGATTGAATTATTTCACACATATATGTTAGTGTTAATAAAATGTTATCTTGCCCAAAAAACTTCCCTTAGTTTATTTTTGTTTTATTTTTACTTAGTACAATATTCTGTAGTTATTTTATATTGAATTTATTTTTATTATCTTTTCCTGCTGTTTTTTGGTGTTACATAGGAATGCTGATGTTTTCATTGGCTTTGTTTTTGTGCCCTACAATTTTGTTGAAATTATTTAATTAATTTGTGATTGATTTCCTGGAATTCTCTAAGTATACTAACCATCATATTATTTGCAGAAGATATTATGTTATTTATACATTTCTATTCTTATTCCTTAAGTTAGCTTTCCTTGTCTATTTATATCACATTTATTTTACCTAAATAAATATTTTAGATAGAATTATCATGTCTTTTATATATCTTAGCTCACCTATGAGCAATATACATATTTTTGAATTTTTTAGATTTGGCTTTATTTGTGTGTTTTGTAATGGTATTCATATAGTTCCAGGCTTTGTCTTGGCAAGACTCTCATATATTTTATATCATCTATAGCTTTTCAAAATAGGTTTTGTTTTTCTATCTCATGCTACTGGGCTTTGTTCATAACATATAGAAATAGTAATGATTTATGTGAATTTATTTTATATCCTGAAACTTTACAATAGTTGTTGTTTCAGATAGCTTTTTGGTTGATTTCCTAGGATGGTCTAAGTAAACTATCACATCATCTGCAAATAGTGATAGTTTTTTTTCATACTCTAATTCCTTCTGCTTCTTTTTCTTTTCTTATTGCTAGAATCAACCTTGAATAATAGTGGTGATAATGAGTATCCTTGTTTTACCCCTGATCTTATCAGGGAAGTTTCTAGTTTCTCCTTATTACATATAATGTTTGCAGGTGGTTTTAGATACATGCTGCTTATCATGTTAAAGAAAACTCTATTTATTTTTATGCTCACCAGTGTTTTTAAAAGGAATGAGTGCTGTATTTTGTCAACAGCTTTTTCTGCTTAATTGTATGATTTTTGTTGTTTTTTTTTTTTAATCGATATAGTCAATTATGCTAATACTTTTCTTTATATTGAATCAGCCCTGCATTCCTGGTATAAATCCCACTTGGTCAGTGCATTACCTTGCTGATAAGCTATTGTAATTTCTTTACTAATATTGTATTTAAATGTTTTTGCATCAATATTCATTAGGGAGATTGGGTTGTAATTTTCTGTTTTGGGCTTTTCCTCATTTGGGTATCAGCACTATATTTGTGTCTTAAAAGAAATCTGGCAGGACTCCTTTGTTTATTTTTCCAAATAGTTTATATGATATTAGAATTAATTGTCTTTAAATGTTTGATAAAATTCACTTGTAAGTCCATCTGATCCTAGAAATTTTTTTCTTCGTGAGTTCATTGTTGGCTTGTTCAATTTATTTTTTTCTAAAATGGGACTATTTAAGTATTTCATTTCTTGTTCTATTAATTTGGCTATTTTTTTTTATTTCTGTAGATATTCATCAACTTTGCTTACATTGTCAGATTTGTTACCACACAGTTGGACGAAATAATTCCTAATTACTGATTTAATTTCTTCTTTATTTGTTGTAAGTTCATCCTTTTCATTTTTGATGCAGGTAACTTGGGTTTTCTTCTTATCTTTTTCTAATCAAAGGTATCTATTTTTTTTTAAATAAAACCAACTTAATTTTATTTATTAGTTCAACTTTTTTTTTTTTTTACTTTCAATTTTATTAATCTCTCCTTTGATTTTCAGGGTTTCTAATTTGGTATTTAATTGGAGAAGGTTATTTTTTTTTCTTTTTCTAGCTTTTTTAGATGCATGTTCCAATTCATTGATGTCCTCTATCTCTGTTTTATTCATTTAAGTTTTTAGAAGTATAAAACTTCCCCTAAGAACTATTTTGGCTGCACCCATAAGCTAGATACTGTCATTCTTTTTGATGAAATTATTGATTGTTTTTATTATTTCTTGTTTCATCCACTCTATTTAATTTCCAATTGATGTTTATCTTTCCTTGGCCTCTTCTTGAGCATTCTTTTTACTGCATCATAATCATAAAGGTATGCATTTATTATTTCTGCCTTTCTTCACTTTGATTGTGAGGTTTTCATACACTAATGCATGGTTAATTTTTTTATGTTGGTACCATATACTGCTGATAAAAAGGTTTATTCCTTTCTCTATCCCCATTCAATGTTCTGCAGACTTTTATCATATCTAAGGTTTCTAAGATTCTATTTCTTTTTTTAAGAATCTAATTTATTGTTTATTTTGTTGTTGTACTTATCTAATTCTAAGAGGAGGGGAGCCTAAGGGCTCCCACTAGTAGAGTTCTACTGTGTATTTCTTCCTGTAATTTACAACCTTTCCTTTAAAAATGTGGCTGCTATACCATTTGATATCTATGCATGTATGTTTAGTATAGATTTTTTAACAAGATGTAGTTTTCTACTTTATTTCTTTTAATTAGATCTATTTTTTCTTTTACTTGACTAAGATCAGAAATGCTAACTCTGCATTTTCTCCCTTCTATACAGCCTCTACCTTTTCTTTGTCCATTCTCTTTCTACTTAGAATAAGATAGATTTCTGTACTCTACTGAGTGTATATGTAATTCCCTCTTTGAACCAAAACTGATGAGGTTAAGCTTCAGACAATGCTCAATTTCCTCCCTTCTTTCTGTCTACTCTAATAGATCTTTTCTACCTTTTCATGTGATTTAATTTATCCCATTTTATTTCCCCTTTCCTCTTCTCCCATTTCAATCTTTTCCCCATCCCTTAATGTTACACACACACACACACACACACACACACACACACACACACACGCACCTCATCACATGAGAGTCGAATTTTTGTTCATACCCTCTATTTGTGTATACCCCTTCTAACTGATATAATGAAATGTATGGTTCTCAAGATTTACAAATATTATCTTCCTATGTAGGATATAAACAGGTTAACCTGCAAATAATACAGTTTTTCCTTTTTCACTATTTTTTTTTAATGTTTCTCTTGACTTTTTTATTTGTAGATCAACTCTTATGTTTAATTCTGGTCTTTTAAATAAAAATGATGGTTTCCCTGCTTCAGTGAAGGTCCACCTCTTCTCCTGAATGGTGATTCTCAGTTTCATTGGGTAATTGATTCTTGGTTGTAAATGAAGTTCCTTTGTCTTTTGGATTTATAGTATTCCAGGCCCACTGATCCTTTAGTGTAGAAGCTGGAAATTCTAGGTAATACTGATTGTAGATACTTGATACTTGAATTGTTTTATAATTTATTTATGCCAGTCTAATTTTTTTTAGCTTATAATTCTGTAGTTTTATAACAATTTTTTGTTGTTTTCCTTGTGGGATCTACCTCAGGAGGTTATCAATGAATTCTTTCAATGACTATTTTGCCCTCTGGTTCTAGTATATCAGCACAGTTTTCCTTGATGATTTCTTATAGAATGTTGTCCAGACTCTTTTTTTTTTTTTTTTTTTTTTGGTTGTAACTTTCAAATAGTCCAATGGTTTTTAAATACTCTCTCCTGGATCTATTTTCAGGTCAGATGCTTTCTTCCAATGAGATATTTTGCCTTTGCTTCCATATTTTTCATTGATTTTTATTTATCTTACCTGATTCTTACTGTCTCATAGAGTCATTAGCTTCCATTTTCCAAGTTGTAGTTTTTAATACATGATTTTCTTCAGATAGCTTTTATGACTTCTTTTCCATTTGGTTAGTTCTATTTTAAAGATGTTTCTTCAATGGATTTGTTTTTCATTTGGACAATTGTATTTTTTAAGGAATTGTTGTCCTTTTCTAAGCTATTAATTCTCTCTCACATATCTATTGTATGTTTTCCCAGTTTTCCCATAACTCTCTTATTTATTATTAAAATCCTTTATAAGCTTTTCTGAGATGAATCTTTGAGCTTGGGACCAATTCATATCATTCTTTGAGGTTTTGCATATGGGCATTTTGTCCTCTTCTGAGTTGGTTTTTTTGACCTTCTCTGTCACCACAGTAGTATTCTATGCTTAAGGTTCTTTTTTTCCCTTTTCCCTCTCTCCTTTCTTTCCTCCCTCCTTTCCCTCACTTTCTTATTTCCCCCCTTTCTTCCTCTTTCCTTCCCTCCACCCATATTCCATCTTCCTCTTCCTTCCTTTTCCTCCTTTCCCCCTTACCTTCACACAGACATACAAACACACCCCTTGCTTGCTTCCTTCCTTCCTTTCTTTCTCTATCTCTGTGTGTCTCTCTCTCTGTGTCCTCCGTCTCTGTCTCTGTCTCTCTGTCTCTCTGTCTCTCTCTCTCTCTCTCTCTCTCTCTCTCTCTCTCTCTCTCTTGTTACTTTTAAAGTTGATCTCTGCTCTTGGAACACAGAGTCTACTGTCTACTTTTGGGGATGGAGCCAAGATAGTAGAGCTTGAGCAGCTTCCTGACTTCACCCTACTATCTTGGCTCCATCCCCAAAAGTTCTCAATTAGGTTTTTTTTAGTTGATTCTATAGATTTTTTATGTGTACTATTCTATCCTCTTCAAAGAGTAATGTTTTTTCCTCTCATTGACTATTTTTATTCTTTCAATTTCTTGTTTTCTCATTGCTATTAGCTAGCATTTTAGTACAGTGTTGAATAACAGTAGTAATAATGGAAATCCTTACTTCCCTGTTGATCTTATTGGAAAAATCTTCAAATTTATCTCTATAATTATTGTTTGCTCTTGTTTTTAGATGGATACTAGTTATAATTTTAGGAAGGATTTGCTTGATTCTTATGCTTTCTAATGTTTTTAATAAGAATGGATATTGAATTTTGTCAAAGGCTTTTTCTATATCTACTATATATGATTTTTGCTGTTTTTGTTATTGAGGTGGTCAATTAAGTTGGCAGGATTCAGGACTGGTTCAGTGTTGGGAAAACTAGTCATAATGATATATTGCTATAGTTTTATTGCTAATAGTATATTTTTTTATATTGATATTTATTAAGAAAATTGGTCTGCAGTTTTCTTTCTCAGTTTTTTTTCTCTCTCTGGTTTCAGTACCAAAACAATATTTATGTAATAAAAAAATTCAGGACTCCTTTTTTATGTCTTTTTAATTATATGTTATTGGATTTAATCTGTTTTATTAAGTGTTTGGTAAAATTCATTTGTCAATCCATCAGATACTTGAGATTTTTTTTTTTAATTAATGAGCTCATTGATGGTTTATTCAATGTCTTTAAAACAGGTTTATTTAATATTCTATTTTCTATTCAGTAATCCTGGTTATATTTTTGTAAATATTCATCCATTTCACTTAGATTATCAGTTTTACTGGTATTTCATTGGGCAAAATAACTCTTAGCAATTACTTTAATTTTGTCTTCATTAGCAGTGTTCTCACCCTGGTTTTCTTGTTTCTTTTAAAAATTAAATTTCAGAATAATATATTTCAAACCCTTCAATTCTTTAATATGGTGCTAACTCTTGTGTGAAACTGACTATAGCTGTTCAATTGTCTCATTTCTTCCTGACTGTGTGACTCTATTTAAGGTTATCTTCCTAAAGATACTAGACTGGTTTGCTGTGGTGTTCTTTTTCTTCTTTAAAATATATATGTGAGTTCACTCTGGGGGAGAGGTGCAGGTTTCTCGAGGGAGGTTTTCTTGGAGGCAGCCTTAGTTTCAGTTCCAATCAATAATTACCCCAAATGCAGCCAGCTGGTAAAAATACAAACGTTTATTTTCTCTTTCCAAAATAGCCTGGTTAGTTGAGGCCTATCTCTCGGCTTGGTTCCAAGAGCTCTTGCAGATCGTCCTTTGCTTCTGCCTCTGCTTTCTTCAGCTTCAGCCAGCTCCACTCTTTGTGTAATTCCACTGAAATCTGGCTGAGAGCCTCTGTCTGTTTCTTTTATACAAGAGGGAGGAATTGTGGGATACGAGAGAAAGGGATTATGGGTTTTCTCCCATAGTACTCTCTGGCCCTAAGAGCTTCAAGGGAGGTGTGAATTCACAAATTTACAAAGTTTACTTTGTGAATCTCACATACTTGTGAACTCCAATGAGTAAAGGTGTAAACATAAGCATTGTATTAATTAGTTCTATTTAGTACCTTGTTTCAGGTTCTGGCCCAAAACATCTTCTTGTAAGATCAGATTAATAACCTATCAACTCTAATGAGTTAGCAGTTTGTAAAGATTCCAACATCTCCCCCTTTCTTTTGTTTTAGAACATTGGGTGGTCATGACCTCCCTGACTTCTCAAGGAGGTGAGAACCCCTCAAAAAAGGTGATCACGCCTTCCCTGACACCTCAGGAAGGGAGATGAAAACACCAAAGGAAATAGGAAGTCAACTCAGATTAGTGGGTTTCTGAAGGGGCTCACTTGAAACAGGTACACATAAATCATCAATATGGGCCAGAACTTGAAACAGATATACATGGTATACATAAATCCATCATTACACATAATGGGAGGCATTACACATAATTTACATAAGCACATAATCAATATAACACAGGCTAGTAGTAATGTAACAGATAATATGAATCAACATGAAAATTTAAGTACTGCAATAGTCTCATCAACAATTTTTCATCTCAAGGAATCCAATGATTTTTGCTGGTTTTTCAAGAGCTAAAACAGTCTCATCTTGTGTTAGGAAATCCAATGATTCCTGAAGATTTTAAAAGTTCTTTTAACAGTCTCATTGTCAGCCATGTTCTTTCAGTGTCAGATGCTTCTTAAATCTCCTTTGTTTTGAAGTTTTTCTCTTTTTCTATTTCATCTCAGGAAATCCAATAATTGTTGCTGGTTTTTCAGGAATTGAAAGCTGAAGATTTTAAAGTTCTTTTGACATTCGCATTGTTAGCCATCTGATTCCTTCTCCACCTGTGGAAATATAAGCAGACTCTCTTCCCCAAGCAGTTAACCTATTTAATTCCCTTCTATTTACCAAATTTGGGATTTCTCCTTATCATCTGGTAGTTACATTAGAGCTGTTTGCACTGGACACTGCCCAGTTGGGTTAAAAAATCTATATTCTCCCCAACTGTAATTCTGATTGCTTTTCTGTTGGTTGATGACATCAGAGTCCTGAATTTCTAAAGTTTTTCTGGGTGTAACCTCAGCTGCTATCATGCCCCACCTGTCCTTTGATTGATACTTTGGAGCTGGGCCCTGCCTCTCATTCCTCTTGGTCAACACATTCAAACTCCCAGTGAAAGCCTCGGTTACATTTTGGACATGGGGTTTTGGGTTTTCTCTCACCCTCTCTTCTCACTCTATTTCCATTTCTACATTGAGCTCTAAGAGCTTCAAAGGAGGTGTGAATTCACAAAGTTACAAAGTTTACTTTGTGAATCTCACATACTTGTGAACTCCAGTGAGTTAAGGTATAAACACAAGCATTGTATTAATTAGTTCTACTTAGTACCTTGTTTCAGTTTCTGGACCAAAACATCTTCTTGTAAGATCAGATCAATAATCTATCAACTCATTAATGAGTTAGCAGTTTGTAAAGATTCCAACAGTTTGCCATTTTCTTCTTCCACTTATTTTGGAGATTAAGAAAATTGAGGCTTGATTTAGGTCACACAGCTAATTAGTATCTGTCACTGAATTTGAATTCTGTTTTTCCTGATTCATCACTGTATCTCCTTAGCCACCTACCTCTTTTTGATCTTGACTGTGAGGTAAAAATACTTGAATGATGCCATTATGATTGATTAAAGTTTTTTTTTTTTTTTTTTTTCCCTTGATCTGGGAGCTCTAGAATTTGGCTATGCTATTTCTGGGTATGTTCAATTTCTGATTGGTAGATGCTTTCTATTTCTATTTTACCCACTGTTTCTAGAATATCAAAGTAGTTTTCCTTAACAATTTCTTTAAAGATGATACCAATGCTTTTTCTTTGATCATGGCTTTTATGTAGACCAATATTTCTTAAATGATCTCTCTTCGATCTTTTTTTTTAGGTTAGTTTCTCCCTGATATGCTATTTCACAATTTTTTTCCATTCTTTGACTATTTTATTGTTTCTTTTTTGCCGCCCCCCCCCCCTTTTTGGCAATTTTATTCATTTTAAATTTAAATATAAAACAAAAAAAAATCAAACACTTCCAGGGATATGGATAAGAGATGGTACAATAATCATGAAAATGTTCCATTTCAAGTAAACCTATGTAATAAATACTACACATTGTTTTCAAAGTTGTCCAGCTTTTCTTTGCTTCCTTTTAGTTTTTTTTTGTTCTCTACTGTGCATTTTTTACTTTATTTTTGCCATCCTCTCCCCAACCAACCCAAGAGAAGATTGTAATTAAATATAGATATGCAAACATACATGCATATAGCATTGCATATATACTCATACACATATATGAAAGACTGTACTATAGATATTTCCACTTGCCGTCTCATTTTTTGTAGGTAGAGAATATTTTCCTTCATAGGTCCAAGACTGTCCATGTTATTTTTTTTTTCTAAATCAACCAATTTGTCATTTACTATACCACAACAGTATTCCATCATATCATAACCAAGAGAGATTCTCTATGTCTATGAATGTTTTAAACCAATATCACAAATTCATTTTATTCTTGGCTACTTTGGTTTTATTTATACAAGAACATTTTAATTTATAATAATCCAAATGATTCATTTTATACTTCAATAATGTTCTCATCTTAAAATATAATTTAAGATCTCACATTATTTAATATCATTCCTTTAAATTTCCCCCTTGGGTTTCTTTAAAATCCCTTACCTTTTATTCTTCCAAATGAATCTTGTTATTATTTTTTCTAACTCAGTAATTATTTTTAGTAATTTAATTGGGATGACAAATAAATAGATTAGTTAAGTAAAAAAAAAAAAGTCATATTGGCTTTGCCTACTGTTGAACAATAAATGAGATTTCATTTATTTAAATCTGACTTTATTTGTATAAAAAGCATTTTATATTTTTATTCATTCATTTCTGTTTGTTTTTTGATGTCTCATGGTGTCATTAGCTTCCACCTGCCCAATAATAATCTTTATGACATTATTTTCTCCAGTGAACATTTTGTGCCTCTTATTCTTTGATCCATTCTGGGTTTTAGGATATTATTTTTTTTTTCTGTCTCTTTTACCAACATGTTTATTGTGTTTTCATAATTGTTGAGTAGGATTGTACCAAGATGAGACCTGCATTCAAAGACAACCCTTTAGTAGTTGCGTGGAGGGCTTAATCAAGAGACAATTTTGAGGCAGAGATTATGAAGTTACTGCAATAGTATAAATGATGAAGTTTTATAATAGAGTGATGGTTGTATGAGCAGAGAGATAAGGATATGTATGAAAATAATATGGCTATACAAACATGAAACTATGGGAACAGATTAGATATATGAGATAAGAGAGTGAGGAACAAGAAGATTATGTCAAGACTATAAGCTCTGTGAAAACAATATGTGTCTGTCTGTAACTTTAATGCTGAGTACTATTTTCTGAACCAAGGGACAAAAACATTTTGATAATATAGGGAACTCTCAGAAAAGGAAAGACTTGCTGGTAGGACAGACTGACATTTTACTGTAACATAGTTTTGGAGAGTTTTTAATCTCTATTTATGCAAATTGGTCTTAAAGGCAAGACTTGAACCCATTCGTCCTTGCTCCAAGACTGAATCTCTATCCATTATCCTCTGCTAGGTGCTTAATAAATGTTTGCTCATGCCAGGGTAATGAAATAGAAAAGGCACTCTGCCTTTGAGATAGTTGACCTAAATGCCTGGAATTTCTTAACTTTAAAACCTTTCCTCAACTCTATCTTGTATGTACCTATAGATATATATTTTGTCTCCACTAATTGAAAGCAAGTACCTTGAGGATAGGGGATGTTTGTCTTCTATCTTAGAGCCTAAGACAGTGACTGGCACTAAATAAATGCATTTTGGTTGATTAATTAGTATAGAAAGTATCCTGCATCTTATAAGCCATCCATTAAATGTTCAAAGATATGTCTCCTATAAGTAACTGAAGATACTGACTAAATGGAGAAAAGTCTCTTGGGATGAGGAATTGATTGTCTGTGTTCTGTTCCACTGGAAAGACAACCTACATTGATATCACAGACTCAATAAAGTATAAATGTCAGCAAACTATGCTAGAGAATAGTCTATCCTCATCACCTTTCTATCCTTGTCTCCATTAATTCTTCAAACCCCTTTTAAATAAGTTCCCACAGTGCTTCTTTACTGAAATTACTTTCTCTTCAATGTCAACCAATCATCTAACCTGAGACTGATGACCTTTCCCTATCTGTTTCCTTATTTGAATTTACCATATATATTTATTTATATATTTATTAGCATTTATATTACTTATCAGCTTGATCATCTGAGCTAATTAGTATGTGGGTGAAGCTTTGAATTTTGCAAAGTTTTAGAGAAATTTTAGATATTATCATTATTAATATTCATCCATTTGGTTATTTTCTATATAAACTATCGGGCTGAACTCTTTTGAGTCCTTTTGAACATCACTGATTCACTGATCAGTGATCACTGATTTTTGAAAATACTCTGAGGTTTCACACAATCAGCATTATTTCACTTTCAAACTGTAACATCTTAAAGACTTCCCCAACTTCAACAGATTGTTCTTGTACTTTTGTTCTACACTACAATATAATTCCTTGTTTCCCCTCAATTAATATTAATAGCAGAGCATTGAACAAAGATCCCTTTGTAGTTGTATTCATAGTAAGATCCTATATGATCCAAATATATGCAATAGAGATACCTTGTTGGGGCAGAACCTTTAAAATTAAATTTGTTAAGAGTTTAAGAAGTTGATAGCTTGGAGTAATGTTTAAACATTTTTTTTTTGTTATCCTGTATATTGGAAAGAATAATATAGTATTTTTCCTTTTAAATTGCAACTATCTTGGGTTATTTTAAAATAAGCTTATCGATATATTGTTTTAACATCTAAATTTCTCCCTGTATTTTCTCCCTGTTACTTTCTCTCTGGTTTCCCAGACAGCAATCTCCTAAAGATATATTATTAGTCCAATCTCTTTCATTTTACTGGTAAGGAGACTAAAGACCAAGTGAGCCACTAAAAAACACACATTCTAATCATTATGAGTCATAGTTTATAACTTATGTCTCCTAGCCCCTCTATCCAGTGTTTATATAAAAATGTAAAGAAAGTTCTCATAAATCTGAGGAGGAGTGTTCATAACTATTGTATTTATTCAAAAATGACCACAGATCATTGATTTTTCTATTAGCAACACATACATTTCCTTACTTAAGAATATCTAGAAAATTATTATAAAATAGATTTTTTCACTTAGAGCATATATTGATGTATATACTTATATGTATGAACATATATACACATATATGTATAAGTATATGTGTGTAATATTTCTCTTCCTCACTATTCCTTTCCTTGAGGAATTAAAGAAAATAAAAAATGTTTTTCCTAAGATCTATTCATGAACAAGTGTTTGAAAAAAAAAAAAAAGATTGAAGGAAGACAAGTCAAAAAAATTATGGAAATAGGGGTATAATATTTGCTGCCAGGATAGAAAAAAGTGAACCATGATGTTTTCTTTGTCATTATATTGTGCCTTGTAGAGAGTGACACCCAGAATTGGATTTGGAAACTGAAAAACTAAGTTGCTGTGCTATGCAGCCATAAATAGTATCCACCAAAAGGAGAGAAGGATATCAAGAAATATTACTCTCTATTTTGAATGGAAAAGAATTTCTGACAAAAGGCCTTTAGCAAAGCAATCCTTGTATTCAGAACTTGAAGTAACCTTTAGATTTACACAGATCTTTGGAATTAATATTTATTAATTCAAGAAACTATCTTGCTTTCCTCTTTTTAAAGTAAACTTTTATTTATAATCTCATGCATTTTGCATTTGCAAATGGGGGGGTTGCAATCTGAACATCAGAGATACCAAATATATCATCCTTAATTTCATAAATACTGGCTACATTGGTCAAATTATGGGGGAAAAAAGGCTCAAAGAGAGACTGGGTCCTTCAAGTCATGAGCAATTATATAAGATAACATTTTATTGATATCATCCTACAGAATACTTATTTAAGATATATCTAGCTCAAACTGGTCTATTTGGATAGTTCCTTTTGCCAGCATTATGGCTTGGATTAGAGGGCAATAAACATTTGTGTACTGGAGTGTGATAATGAGGTGTGGAAATGTCTTCTCAGTTAGAAAACAAATGCATAATGCAGTAAA
This sequence comes from Antechinus flavipes, assembly GCF_016432865.1. NCBI lineage: Eukaryota > Metazoa > Chordata > Mammalia > Dasyuromorphia > Dasyuridae > Antechinus > Antechinus flavipes. Next base: position 151,482,420 of record NC_067402.1, read on the forward strand.
GACTCTACTTGAAACTTTTAGCTCCGTTAATAATATTAACAGATTTTGAAGACACTTTTAAAGGAAATTGAAAAACACTCTGGAGTCTCTGGGCAAGCCAACTTTTTTTTTTTTTTTTTTTTTTTTTTTTTTTTTTTTTTTTTGTCTAGGCTTAGGATTTATCCATCTGGGGATGACATTTTATGGAAAACTCTGTCTACTGATATAGACTGATATAGACTGATATAGATACTAGATATAGATATAGATCTATAGATATAGATATACTGATATATACATACTTGAAAGTTACAGTTTTAGAGTTGTCTCTGGCATTAAGAATTCAGATAGTTTCCCCATGTTCACATAGCTGTGTGTGTGTGTGTGTGTGTGTGTGTGTGTGTGTGTGTGTGTGAAAGAGACAGAGATAGAGAGATAGGAAGAAACAAGCAGAGAGACAGAGACAGAGGCAGAATCTGAGGCCATGTATTTCTGATACTAAAGCTTGCATTCTATTCAGTTCTGTGAAAGGATAAAGATATAACTAGATCTGCAATTTCATTGGCATTGAAACTCTTGAATGAGAAAAATTCTCTTTATTAAAACTATTAAGTCAGTGCCATTTCTCCATCTGATAGGCTTAGAAAGTTGCTCAAGGAACTAAGTTGTGCTTTGTTCAGTGTCACTCAAATAGATGGTATGAGGTAAAATTTGGACCCACATTATCCTGGCTCTAAGAGTAGCTTTTTAGGCATAAGACAGACAGGAAATAATGATAAAATCCCCTCCCTCAAACTGGTTTGGAGATTAAACTTCTCAGCTAGAGGAAAGAATTATGTTAGTTACTAGAAAACTATAATAACAGACAGTATGTCTCTAGTTCCAAAGATAGCAATTTCAGCAGAATGAATATAATTCCTTAGTCAAGTACGGAGACAGCTTATGAATGAATCCATTACAAAAAGTTCCCTTTATCCTCAGAAGAGGTTGATCTAGGAGAGGAGGAATTTGAGCCCTCTATGCTACTAGTAGATAGATGTCAGACAAGAAAAAGTAAACACATTTATTCAAAAGCCTCAAGGTACCTACATTTGATGACTTGCATAGCTTAAAAGTGAAAAACATGAATTGCAGTAGATGAATTCTTTAAGGTACTCAGTATTTCTTTGGAGGAATGGGGAATTTTGAGAACTTGCATTTCAAGGTCTTAGCTACAACTAAATAAAAGGTGAAAAAGTTTCTGGCTATATAGAGAAGTTGACAAAAGTCCCTTTGAAAGTTATGACTAAAAGTTCTTAACATTAAAGAGCCTGAATTATGTTACGCTTGTGCAGGGTTCAAGGGACCTTAAATGATAGACTATTGATGTAGCAGATATTGTCATCTGAAAAGCAGCACTAGCCTTTCAGTTATAGACCATTGATTCAAAATTGATAAATAAAAAAGAACAAGAAAAAGTCATTAAAAATAGTTGTTGAAAGAAATAAAAATTAGTTCAAAAGGTTCCCTTGTTTTCAAATCAGATATTGATTACCAGTATGAAATAGGAACTGAAATAAATTCAGGTTTTAAAGGTTAAAATTCAGAGGAATTTTTCAGTCAATTGTCAAGTCCTGAAATTATAATAAAGAAACATGCTAGAGGTTAGAATGGAGTTGACTAATCTTGTGGGCAGGATGGACACTGTGTCCTGAGAACCAATTCTTGGTACACACTGGGAACTACAAATCAAGGTTGTAAAGAACAAAAGAAGGCCAAAGATATCAGGATGACATCAGAGAAAGAGCCTACCAGCCTACATTTCTTCCTGGACCCATTCCTTCAGAATTCATGAGTCCACAGACTGAAACTACCATGAAGACTGAAAGGATTGAAGATTTGGTTGTATTTCATAGCAAGTGACAATTAACTTTTATATTTATATTAGACCTGTTTTATAATTAAACTTGAGGCTTTTTGAGCCTTTGAGGCTGTAGAAATATCAGGCCTCTGTGGAGTCAGTCAAAAAGACTACCCATCTCACTGGTATATCAAAATAGAAATTCCCAGTGGATCTCAGGAGTATCAGCAAAGAGGTGAATAGAGATAACTGTTGATGACAAGATTTAAGAGGTATTCCCAGTATTACCATTATAATTTAAAAAAAAAATTCAAATCTCTTTAGAATTATTGCTAAGTACTATAGGCAGAAAGCAAGAAGAGTTCAATGCCGAAATACTCTCACCATCCTTTTCTGTCATGCAGACCTTTATAAGAAGTTGGAAAACAGTATTGGTAAGATATATAGAAGTTCTCTGCAACCCAATAAAATGTGTTTGTACTAAGTCAACAGAGTTACTTATAGATTCTGACAGATTTAAAATATCAGACTAGATAGATATCTGATCTATTAGTCTAGATCCTGATGGATGTAAAAATTATCTAAGGAAGAAACTAAAAACTAGGTGTAAAGGGCCATTACACTAATCACCTATATGACTCTGACTATTCCTAAAAACAGTATTTTAAAATTTCTCTTTCTGAGATTAGGGATCTAACGAATTACCTGAAAGAGCTTTTCTGTCAGTAGTATATTTATTGAATTGCCTCATCTTGATTCTCTGAAATGGTATGGCATAATGAATAGTCAGGCTTCTGTTCTGCTTTTGAAATATGTTGACTATTTAACTTCTCAGTTCTCAAGGTACTGACACTGAAAGTTCCAGAAAAAAATGCTAACTTGCATTCTTAGGGATAGTTTTCTTCTTTATATTAATGATCAAAAGGAAACTGGATTTTTTGCCTATTAAGGTTTTATATATTTGAATGTTTTTCAGTAGATTATAAAAAACTGATATGTTTTAGAAACTAATTGTGTACCTGAATTCTCTAATTGTGTTTCAGAAGAATGGGACAAAAGATTAATAAAACTGTTAGAGCAATTAGGGACTGTTGGCCTAAATCTATCCATTTACAATTGTCAGGGTTTTTTTCTGACAATCTTTCAAATATGTGAACTACATAATCTCTCATTAAAGAATGCATATTTACTCTGATCAGATAAAATCATTCACTATTGGCAATGATTAGGATGAAATAGGTATTAAATGTCTGAATAATATAGCAGAGATATTGAGTAGAAATTACTACCAATTTCAACTTATATTGGAAAGTATAACAAAATATAAAATCTTTATACTCACTTTTGTTGAGTATATACTGTAGCCCACCCAACTCAGAATCAGAAGACCTCTTGGCATATGTATTTTGGATGAAGTATTTCTCAATGTAAGGCTTCTTTATGAAATTCTATTTTGCTCAGAGATTAGATCTTGAGTATAGGCTATTAAAAGAATTTGGTTTTTTAGGAAGTAAGAAAATTGTACTTTGTCAATTCCGAAGAATGCCCCAGTAGATTGTTTTAATTCTATAGTGCTGAATATGCTGATGATGCTCAGATCACAGAAAGCTCCTTTGAAACAGTATATGATATTTCTGGAACATGTTTACAAATGTTACCAGGAAGTTATGATTGGATTTATTTTAATAGTATTTTTCCAAATACATGTAAAGAGATTTTCAAAATTCTTTTTTTTTGCTGAGGCAATTGGGGTTAAGTGACTTGCCCAGGGTCACACAGCTAGGAAGTGTTAAATGTCTGAGACCAGATTTGAACTGAGGTCCTCCTGATTTCAGGGTTGGTGCTTTATCTACTGTGCCACCTAGCTGCCCCTCAGCATTATTTTTTGTCAGATTTTGTGTTCTAAATTTTTTTGCCTCACTCCCATTACCCCACTCCCAAAGACAAGCAATTTGATATATTTTAAATATGTGTGAGTCTTTTAAACATATTTCCATAATTGTCATGTTGTGCAAGAAAAAAAAATAGACTAAAAGGGAAAACAAAACATGAAAAAAAAATTAAAACAAAGAAACAAAACAAAACAAACAAACAAAAAACCCATACAAAAAAAAAAAAAAAGAAAGAAAAGAAAATACTGTGCTTTGATCTGTATTTAGTCTTCATAGTTCTCTCTCTATTGGCATTTTTCATTCTAAGTCTTGGTTTGGAATTCCCAGTCAGAGTGGAGAGCTGAAGGGACTCTTGAGGCAACATCCCTCCCATCCCACAATTAGAGGTGCTTATACTAATATCTCTCATTAAAAATTAAAGAGCAAAGAAGAAAGAAATCCCTCCCCTCATTGAAATATATTATAGGAACAGGGAAGACCAAGATTCATCTAAAAAGGAAGACACTTTAGTAAAAAAACAAAAGCTTCTACCCCAAAGAGTAACATGAAATGGCTCCTTGCCCAGTGAGAATTTATAGAAGAACCCAAAAATAATTCAAAAATCAAATGAGAGACATTGAGGAAAATCTAAAGGAAAAAAAATAAAACTATTTAAGAAAAATAAGAAGATTATGGAAAAAAAAGTTAACTAATTAGAAAAGGAAGTACAGAGTCTCAATGATGAAAATAACACTTTGAAAATTAGAATTGGGCAAGAGGAAGCCAGTGAAGCTAATAGAAACAAAAAAAAAAATTAAAAACCATAAATAATGAGAAAATAGAACAGGATATCAAACATCTTATAAGAAAAACAACAGATCTGGAGAACAGAACAAGAAGGGAAAAAATAAGAATAATTGGACTGTCAAAAAATTGTGAACAAAAAGAGAACCTTGACACAATAATGCAGAAAATAATCACAGAAATTTTGTTTTGTTTATTTTTTAGTGTAGTAAATTTATTTTTTAACACATGTTGCTTTTTGAATCATGTTAGGAGAGAGCAATCAGAGCAAAAAGGAAAAACCATAGGAGAGATTTTAAAAAAAAAGTGAACATAGCATGTGTAGATTTACATTTAGTCTCTTTAGTTCTTTTTCTGGATGCAAATGGCATTTTCTGTCCAAAGTCTATTGGGATTATTTTGGATCACTGAACTACTTACTGAGGAGTCAGTTCTTATTCCAGTAGCTGGAGTTGGGGGGTTATCAAAATAATTCTAGAAAATTGTCCTGGAGTGATAGAACATGAGGGGAAAGTAGAAATTTTAAAAATCCACTGACCTCATAGAAATTCTTGTGGAAAACACATAGGAATGTTATTAACAATTTTCAAAATCCCCAAATCAAAGAAAAAATTTTGCAGGAAATAAGAGGAAAACAATTCAAATATTCTGGAGTTATAATTAGAATTGTGCAAAACTTAGCACCAGCCACAATAAAAGACTAAAGGTCTTGGAATCATCACTACAAACAGAGGAATTGGGCGTGTAGCCAGTAATACATACAGGAAAGTTATCTATATTTTTGAATGAGAAAAAATGGACATTCAATGAAATTGCAGATTTTCAGGATTTTCTATCAACCAAACTCAAACTTAAGAGAAAATTTAACATATAAGAGCCATATCAAAGAGCAATTTTAAAGGAACTCAACACGAGAAAAAGAGAATATGTATACAATGACAACAATATGTAAAGGAAGAAAACTCTGAATATTATCAGAAATCTGATTAGTAGTATGAGCCATGTAGAATACTAATAATGCAATGTGCTTCTAACTTTCTACTAGAGAGGTGATAAGGTGGGGAGGTATAGAATGATATTAAAATTTAAAATAAAACTTTATTTGGGCAATTTCCCCCAGTTTCCTTCTCCTCCCCGCCAGAGTTTTGTGTATTACAATTGTTTAAAAACAGAAAAAAAGAAAAATACAGCAACATTGATTAATATGCCAAAAAAAGGTCTGAAAATATACGCAAATATACCACATCCATCTCCTCTGGATGAGATGTACATTGTCAAACACTATTGTTGCAACAAATTATTTTGATCAACAATACTTTTTAGTTATTGGAGAGAGTTCTTATTTGAGGAAGAAAAAAAAAGAGAGGCTGAGCAAGTAGTGATAGTGATGAAAATAAAGAATAGAACATCAGTGAAACATTTTAAAATACACAACAGAAAATTCAGAAGGGGAAAGAGACAAACAGGTCAGTATTAGTACTACTGTGTTAAAGTTTATATGTATATATATAAAAATATGTTAGAATAAACAGTAATATTGATTTATAATTTTATATAAAATTCCAATTTTCTAATCTTCTTTGTAAGTGAGATGTTCATGTTGGTTAGTGGTTTTCTAGTTCCATACAAAGCAGTGGAGAAAAGGGAAAATGGGGAAAGGTTGAAAGATACTTCTCCACTCAATCTCAATTTAAGAAAAGTGAATTATAAGGAAATAGTAAAGCAGGATCTGTCATGTGAGAAAGAAACCAAAAAATGATTCTGGGGATTTCCATACATCTATAACTCAAATTGCTGCTCATTCAAGGACTTCTGTTTTCTTTAGTTCTGAAACATTGTAAATTGCAGAAATGAAGATTCAATTTCTTCATACTGAGAGGTATCAAATGTGTCTTTTCTCAGGTTTCCTAAGTAGATATTAGGGACTATTAATTAAGAGAGTGAATATATTTTTCATAATTGATGTGTGCATATGTGTGTGTTTAAAAATACATGTGGTAGAGGTGATCATTTTATTTTAGAAGTTCTTTTACACATAGGAACTAATTCTGAATAACATTCTGAATATGAATTTCACAGACTTAAAAAAAATACCTCAAAGAAAATAGAAATGGTTTATATTTGTCATTTCCTCTCTTCTCTGACTTTAAACAGAAACAATTTTTTTTTCAGCTGAGCTTTTATTTTTCTTTGAAGAGAAGATCTAGGAAAAGAAAGGTTATGTATTCATTTTCTTCCTATGTCTGATCTTTCTTCATTCTTTGGTTTTATCTTCATTTTTTTCAAAATAAGTTATTGATTACTTGAAATGAATATTGATTTCAAATTATAATTAATTTAATGGAATTATTAAAGAGCACCAGTTAAACATTTCCAGAGTAGATAAGGTAGCTGAAATATCAATGAGCAGACAAGCCCTGGAGCTCATTTTTCTGCTATGTAGTCAAACTCCATGACAAGGATTTCTGAAAACCAGGACAGGATTCCTATTTTTCTGATCTAAATGATATTTTATGTACATGCTTGAAGTTTTTTACATTTCAAATGAAGCTATGGCTGGTCAATCTTAAGAATATGGACATTGAATAAAGAAAACTGTACCAAGAAGTTAATTGGAATCTTAATCTTTCACTGTAGCATTTCACTTTTTCCCATTCACAGAGTACTACTCCATGTGCTTGGCTGCTGTGGTCTTGGCTCTGCATATTCTTTAATCGTCAGTATCATATGTCTTCTTTGACAGTCCCACATTTTGATGTCACAGACCTATCGCTTTAATTGCTAGTGCAATCATTTGCTCTTTTATGGTCTTTGGGAAATATTTTAACACTGTGATTTGTTCAGGGACAGATAAATACTTAGAAATAAAAACCTTGGGATCAGTGTGCTAATGTAATTCAGGATTGTGTCAGATATACATTACAATCTTATGCAATGAAAAAATAACCAAACCCAGTATTAACTGGGTCCTGACTTGTGATACAATGTCTTTCAATAATAATTTCTATAACTTGGCCATGCTTTTATTCTGGAAAAATAATAAATAAACAAATTATCTACTCTATCATATGAAAGACATAGTAATAATCCTTGGAAATATAAAGACAAAAATGGAAACACCCCTTTCCTCTAGGAACTTATGTCCTACAAAATGTACACAGATAAAGAAACAGAATTTGGGAGAGGTGCTATGATTTTATAATTATGGATTGGCCCTAATAAGGAAATCTTTTCTATCAAATGTAGATCTTGGGCTTTTTCCCAACACAGAGTCCTAGAGAGTTGCCTGGGAACACTGAGAAGATAAATTCACTGTCCAGTGTCACACATTCAGGAGATGTCAGAGGTAGGACTTGAGCCTGTGTCATCAAAGTCAATTCCTCTTCTGACCTTCAATCAATAAATATTTCTTATGTGCCTGCTATGTGCCAGGCATTGTGTTACATGCTTCATCTACAGATCTAATTGCCCACCTTCTGTGATCAGGAAGAGAACCCAGTGGTCCCAATGCCTACTGTAGAGGGCCAGAATGATGAAAAGGTATACTGGATGGCTTCCCTATCCAAGGCATTAGGAAAGGCAATTACTAATGAAGAGGCTTAGGAAAGACTTTAATGGGGAGTGTGATTCCAAGAGATGGAGGTAAAGGGAAACAAAATTCTAAGGTTTGCTAACAACTAGCATGTACAAAGACACAAGAAAAGATAAACTATTGTAAAACAGGAATAGAAAATAGCTGTTTTATTTTAAAATGGTAAAATGGTATGATGATGTCTTTTGATTCATGCATAAACTATATTTACTTGAGGCAAAGTTGCATGAAGTCTTCAGCCTCACTCTCTCTTCTAAAGCCACTATTATCCAATGGCAGGACAGAGTCAAGATGATGGTGATGATTCAAGATGCAATGGATAACCTTGGGGTCTTCAATGTCTACCCAAGCTCTAAGCCCTCCATAACATCTGCTTTACCTGCCTTCATGGCCATTGGAATAAATTATTCTCATCCATCCATTCCACCATGTGAAGTATTTTTAAATTTTTTTTTTATTTTCATAATGTATGCAACATTCACCCTTTCAAAATGTTTTGTTCCAAATTTTTCTCACTCTTTTGTACCATCCCCTCCTCTAAACAGTAAGTGACCCAGTATATGTTAAACATGTACAATTCTTCTATAACATAGGGGATGTCTTTACATACCTGGGGAAGACATCCTCTTAATTTGCCATAGGGACTCTTTAGTTACTCTCAAACTGATTTAGCCTATCTCCCAAAACAATTTGTGGCCACTACGCCTGCTGCAGCTTCTTGAAGTCATAGTTGAAAGTTAGGTGGAACAGGTAGACGTCAAAGGTGGAAAGCAACCTTGAAAAGGGTTCAGCAGTCTTCATACCAGAAGTACTAGTCTTCCCTGAAAACACCCTTACACCCCTATTTGAAAATGTGGAGTAGATGAGAGGATGTAATAGCTAGTCAGCTATTAAAGGATGGTGGGAATCAAGTTATGGTAATATATAATGCTATGAAGTATAATTTTATTTAATTATCTAATAGCAAGAAGAGCTAGCATTTCAATATCACTTTAAGTACTTTATGAATATGTTATTTGTATAATACATTTGTAAAACTTTTCTCATTTTCTCCTCATAACCCTGAGAGGCATGCACTATTTTTCTCCCCATTTTACAGATGAGAAACTAGGACAAAAATTAAAGTTACACTAGCAAGTGTCTGACTGAATTTGATCAGTTCTTCCTGACTTCAAATATAGCACTATCCACTGTGCTGCTTAGAAAATTGCTCTCACCTTTTGAGTGAAACTTATTGAACAGAAGAATTACCTTTTCCTAAGAGATTTCATGTTAGGAGTTCTGGGAAGGATGGATTTTTAAAAAGTGATGAGTTGTTTTAGCTCAAATCACAAAGTCTTACATTCCATTTATTACTTGGCCCACAAGCAATTTGATATAGAACAAGTTTTATTTAAAGGAACAAAATAAATACAGAATCATGTTGTTATGCCACAGTCTTCTTGAATTGTCCCATCTCAGTTATTCTGCCCCAATCCCCAGGCTGCAACATTACCCTTCTCTCTTAATCATCAGGATGTCAGATAAGGATAAAGATCTTTTATCTTAGACATCATCAGAATGTCCTGTGCCTCTCCCCATCCCAACTTATCAGAATGTCAGACTCTCCCCATTTTGTCACCCTAGCTTAGACAGAATGTCCAGTGCCTCCCCCATTCTATCATTGTTCTTGTTAATCATCAAAACCCTATAAAGAATCTTTGAATCTCACATTCAATACTGGACACTTGGAGACTAGAGTCTGATCCAGTCAATTAATTAAACTCTCCAATAAATTAAATTATTATAACTCTAATATTTATCCTGCCTCAGTTTCTCTAACATTACATTTTCATACTTCATCTCCCTTTTAGACATGAAAACTTTGCTTTTTGGAAGTCATGAAATAATGATATCTTTTAAAAGTTCCCACCTTTTCCCTGAACTAACAAGGTTCATATGAAACATGATACCAGTGAATGGCTAGATATAAGTTGTTCTTTAGTGCACATGGTTCCCTTTTATACTGTTGTTCCTTCCTTTTTGGACATGAACAGCTGGTGAGGGCCACCTCTTCTCCAGTTCAAGCTAGTTGGGCTTTCTATATCATCACTTCCTCTTCCTCTTGTAGAGGTTCCAAATACATTTTCTCTTTTTACTTGAGATGTTGTCTCTCTTTCTACAACTCTATTTGCTGCTAGCTCTTTAGCACTTTTGGTTTCTTATAGGAAATTCACAGATAGGCAAGCATTGCTCAGATCTATATGTGGCCTGACACCTGTGCCTTTACCTTCAATAAACATCATTCCATGCGAGCTAGTAAATCTATATCTATGAGTCAATCTGTCTCCTCTTACATCCCATAAGCCAGCTTATGTTTTCTTGCAACTAGGAAGTTGTGAAGTTTCATCAATAAAAGAACAAAGGCCTAGGGCAGTGAGGATTGAGAACAAGGAAAATCTGCACCTTGTACACAGAAGATAATAGAGAAGGGAGGGGTTGCTAGGCATGCAAAATAAACACATTTTTATTGTCAAGTATTTGTATGTATGAGCAATTTAACTGATGTAATATCAGAAGGCATAGCTCCTCTTAAGCCTGGCTTTCTAGGATAATTTTTTTTAAATTATATTTTGTTCAGAAATATTAGTTAGGCATGTGGGAAAGAAGAAAGGAGAAAATCCTGGTAAAAGCAACAAGGTCTTGGGGTTGATTCAGAAGGCAGTTCCGTTTCTCCAGAATATGAGTATGTAAGGAATAGTAAAGATAGAAAGGTATAAAAAAATTCAGAACTAAGATATAAAGGATTTTGAATGTCAGATTTAGGTTTTGCAATTTTACCCTGCAGAGGAATAAAGAGCCAGTGAAGGGTGCTGAATGATATTATAATATAGTGCAAAAGAAAGATTAAATCTAGGAAATATGAAGGTGTTACACAATGTTGAGACAGAAGAAAAATAGTAAAGGCTGAACTACTAAAGAGGTCAAGAAGAATGAGGAATGGGAGAAGATTATTGGAGTTGTCAATTCAAAAAATACTGCTAACTTCTCAACAATGTTTGTGATATACAGATATTTGAATTCAAGGAAGAGTGATCTTGTGAAAAAAACATTAAAATGAGATTGAAAAGAGTTTAAATGTGATTCCTGAATCCAATACTTTTTTTGGTAATTTAATGTAACCTTATATTATGGCATGTTAGGATGTTATTCACAATAGTCTATGCCATTTGAAAATGACTTGTACTGGGATGCCAGTGGAAGTATAAAGAAAAACAAACAAAAAATGATTACATAGATGCAAATTCATATAGCCTTTCATTTTGGTTTGGATCTTTTTTTGGGAGGGGGGGACTTCATGTTTTTCACTGAATGTCTCCAAATTCTTTTGGGCCATATCTTCCTCCCAACCCTGGGGGGAACCAATTGGTATGATTATGATATTTCCTCTTTGAATCCATAACTACTTATTTTTATCTTTGTGAATTCTGCTTTTTTAGCACTAGAAAAATACACATTACTCGTAAAATGATGAGACTATATATCTTCAAAGTAATTTATATGATAGCTATTTGTCTTCTGTTACTCTTTTTCTTAAGTTACTATCCTAGATTTTATTGAAATCCTTAAAGCAAGATAAATAAATGTTGCTTAGAAATGTTATAAAGAAGAATCTTAAGACTGTTCTGAAGGAGCTCTATGAATAATGTTTGTTTTGTTTTTTGTGGTAGGTGATTAATTGCCCATAGAGCACTAATCTACTTGCCTAATTCTCTTTTAATATTCCAAGGAAATAGCAATGAAATCCTACTACCCACTCCTTTCCTCATTTGGTTTGAACAGGACTGGCCTTAAGAACCAGACTGAGACATCCATAGTGTGATTTCAGAAGTGCAATGCTTCCTCTTTAATATCATGAGACATGCTTGTGCTTTCTTCCTACTATGTGAATGTCATAAGTAAAGCTGATAACCATTGACCTGAGCTTAGTCCTTAAGTTCCACATAAACTCTGGTAATTGTATATTTTTTCCCAACACCATACTGAGAGGTCTCTGCAAGGGTAAGTTGTCAATAATTCTCAGAGAGTGAGAGATTTCCCATTCTTAGCTTGATTCCTTTATAGACAGCCATGTTGAAGTCTAATGTATGTGAGGATTATAATTTTACCTAATTAAGCCATTTTTACTTTTGAACCTCATAGAAACTTCTGGCTCTTCCCAGAATCTGTTCAATTTTGCCAACCCTAAATCATATGATCATTGTATAGTGACCTGCCAGATAGGTAGAAAAATAAGCTTACTTATTTAGAGTATGTTTATTCATAGGCATAGAATCAAATTTTATTCCTATACAAAGCAAAAATGCTGAATGTAAAACATTTACAGCCTCCTTTAATAGAACAACTTGAAATAAGATTTACTAACTTAATTTACAATGTCTATTAAAATATGCTAACAGGAATAAAGGATAATTGATAAGTCTTTTTGTATCTCAGTTTGGCTTTGCATAGTCTGATAATTTCAGATGGTAAAACAATTAGGCCTAGGACTAAACTTTGGTAATCACCATCCTCTTCAAGATAGAAGCTTTCTATGACAAATACCACCTTGAATCATTGTACTCAAGGCCTCCTTTTCAACTTACAAGATTACCTTTAAGCCCAAACATGGCTCACTGAGGAATGGTGATGTATTATTTTTTCAGGGAAAGAAAAAAAAAGCAGAAAAACAAGCCAGAGACCCAGACACACACACACTTGAGTAAATCTATACTGTGGGGTTGACAGAAAAATGGAAAAGAATCTCTCTTTTCATAACTCTCATGATAAGTTTAAATAATGTTCAATGTATAACTTGTCACATATCAGGGAGTTGAAGCAAAAAGAACTCACCTGAAGATATCTTCTTTATTAACTGATACAATGACCCTATTGTACCTGTTTCAGTATGGGAACAGAGCATGGCACTACTTAAGGCTTGACATATCATAGAAAAATGCCAAGTCATTTTAGTCTTGGCTCTCTATGTGGCCAGAGGCAATTGGTTGAACCCAATCCTAAATCATACATATCACTGAATAGAAGTTTCAAGCAATATATTTGCATGCTCTATACAAACTATGTTATTCTACCATAATATTCCTCTCCATTTCTACCTTGTTCAAAATGAACCAGAGATATTTCTGAAAGCATAATTTTCCTAACAGTCAATGGTTACTATATCAATAATTCTTCAGAATTTGAAATTTCTTTTAAAATATTTATTGCTGAGAAGGTGGAGCCAAGATGACAGAGTAAAGTCAGGGACTTGCCCTGGCTCCATCCAAACCTCTCCAAACACCTTTAAATAATGACTGCAAACAAATTTTAGAGCATCAGAACTTACAAAAAGATGAAATGAAATAATTTTTTTCCAGCCAGAGATAACTTGGAAAGTCAACAGGAAAGAAGCTTCCAGTAGTTTCCAGAGGTCTCACACACAGATGGTAAGGGAGTGAAATAGCTAGTTAGAAAAATATTATAGGTGTCTCTTTGCTAGTATATGAGGCATGATTCGGTTGCTTTGCCCATACTCAGATCGAGGATGCTGTCCTGGCTCACACTCCCAGAGTGAAGAGGAGCACTAGTATATTAGAATTTACTGCCACAGATGAGCAAGAACTCTCCTCACAGTTACTGAGCAAAAAATATTACTTATGATCTCTCACAGACTGAAGCACAGGCCAGGAGAGTATTAAAGACAATTCTCTTTGAAAAGAACTGAAAAATTACAGATCCCTAGAAAGGAACTACACACATCCCTGGAAGCATGGGACATTACATGTCCCCGCCACACCCGGGAAATAGAGTCCTACTTTAACAAAGAATTAAGTCAAATCACAGGCTGGGAAAATGAGCAAACAACAGTAAAAATTCCTGACTATAGAAAGTTACTATGGTGACAAAGAAGATCAAAACATGCACTCAGAAAATAAGAAAGACAAAAGCTGCCAAACAAAATAAGAATTAATCTTAGGCCATGAAAGAACTCAAAAAGTATTTCAAAAATCAAATGAAAGAAATAGAGGGATAGGAAGAGAAATTAGATTGATACAAAAGGAAGTATGAAAAGACAATGAGAAGAATGCCTTAAAAATAAAAACTAGTCAAATGGAAAAGGGAAAAGCTCACTGAGGAAAATTATTCTTTAAAAATTAGAATTGAACCAAGATAAAACTCTGTAAAAATACCTCCTTGTGAGAAAACATATATTATATATTATATATCATATGATATGTTATATAAAAACATACGTATATGTCATATAATATATTACATATATTTACACATATGTAATAAATGTCTGTGCCTTTATGCAACATCAAAAAATATTGATTAATTTTATTTTTATGTCACTCATTTCTCAGTACTCCCTGCCATTTTCTATCCCATAGAACCACCTTTTATAGCAAAGAATTAAAAAGAGGGGAAAGAAGCATTTCAGCAAAATAAAACAACATAGACTTGTTAAGATTTCACAAAAAGAAAGAATAGTTTGGTGAAAACATTGCTGTGAGGATTTCATTTGTCTCAGTATTTCATTTTGGAGAATTCTTAGACAAGAAAATTCAAGATTATTTTCTAATAACTAGAATATAGCACATACATGTTTGCTGATAATTATTTAAGGTGCCCTTTGAAGACCAGCAACAGTTTTTTTAAACTATCCCAAATTTACAATTATTTACCTCTAGGGAGGTTATTACAATAATCCAGAGCAGTGGCAGTGTCCAAGGAGAAACAGGGTAAGTAAAATAGATGTTGTCCAAGTAGAATCAATAGGACTTGGCAGCAAGTAAGATAATGGAAGTGAAATAAAGTAAAAAGGTTAGGGGGACACCTTGGTTCTGCACCTTGGTGACTGGGAGTATGGTTATATCCTAAATAGTAATAGGATAATGCAAAAGAGTGCAGGATTTAGAAGGAAAGATAATGAGTTCATTTTTGGACACATTGTGTTTTAAGATGTTTATGAAACATGCTTTTTGACATGACTGATGGAGAATTTCAAATATAAAACTGGAGGTCAGGAGAGGGTTAGGGCTGTATAAATAGATTTGAGAATCATCTGTGTAGAAATGATAATTGAATCCATGAAAGGAAAAAGCACCAATAAAAAAAATACATTTTTAAAAAAGAAGGGAAGAACCTTGAGATTTACCAATAATTAGAAGACATGAGCTGGATGAAGATCCAGCAAAGACTAAAAAGGAGTCATCAGATAAATAGGATTAGAACCAGGAGAGAGTAGTGTTATAATCTAGAGAAAAGTGAGAATGAAGGAATCAACAGCTGAAGAGAGTTCATGCGGGATGGGAAATGAAAAAAAGATCATTGAAGTTAACAATTATGAAAACATTACTAACTCTCAATAATATTCATGATGTAAACAGAAAATTAAATTTTAAAAAGTGTGGGTTTATGTAAAGAATGTTCGGCTGAAAATGAAAAGAACTTGAACATGAGCCCTGGGTCCAACACTTATTGACAATATGATTCACTTTCTCATTTGTTAAATGGGAATCATTTTCCAGTATAAAGATCATATGTTTTTGAGGGGGTTGCTGTGTAATGCTTAAAGCAATGTAAATTGTGAACCAGTAATATTAGTTAATTCACTGAAACACAAACATATAGGAGAAAGAAGAGTACATACAAAGTTTAAATCAGACATAATCCTTATTTTCTTAGTGTTTGCCAGTATCTAATATCCAAACCAAAAGAGATCTAACAAATAAATATTTAAATGGAGTGGGAAAAAAAAAAAAAAAACACAAACAAGATAAAGAAGGTGAGTGGATGCAGAGAAACTTCACAGCCAAAGAGGTATTTTGAATTGGGCTTTAAGGAGTAGATAGGAATTTAACAGGAAAACACGTAGGAGTGATTTTAAGAGCATAAGTAAATTTGATCATCACAAAATAGAAAATTTTGATTATATCAAATTAAAAAGCCTTTGTACAAACAGAACGAATGCAAACAAGATTAGTAGGGAAGTAACAAACTGGGAAAACATCTTTACAATTAAAGGTTCTGATAAAGGCCTCATTTCCAAAATATATAGAGAACTGACTCAAATTTATAAAAAAACAAGCCATTCTCCAATTGATAAATGGTCAAAGGATATGAACAGACAATTTTCAGATGAAGAAATTGAAACTATTACCACTCACATGAAAGAGTGTTCCAAATCACTATTGATCAGAGAAATGCAAATTAAGACAACTCTGAGATATCACTACACACCTGTCAGATTGGCTAAGATGACAGGAAAAAATAATGATGAATGTTGGAGGGGATGCGGGAAAACGGGGACACTGATGCATTGTTGGTGGAGTTGTGAACGAATCCAGCCATTCTGGAGAGCGATCTGGAATTATGCCCAAAAAGTTATCAAACTGTGCATACCCTTTGATCCAGCAGTGTTTCTATTGGGCTTATACCCCAAAGAGATACTAAAAAAGGGAAGGGGACCTGTATGTGCCAAAATGTTTGTAGCAGCCCTGTTTGTAGTGGCTAGAAACTGGAAAATGAATGGATGCCCATCAATTGGAGAATGGCTGGGTAAATTGTGGTATATGAATGTTATGGAATATTATTGTTCTGTAAGGAATGACCAGCAGGATGAATACAGAGAGGCTTGGAGAGACCTACATGGACTGATGCTGAGTGAGATGAGCAGAACCAGGAGATCATTATACACTTCAACAATGATATTGTGTGAGGATGTATTCTGATGGAAGTGGATTTCTCTGACAAAGAGACTTAACTGAGTTTCATTGGAGAAATGATGGACAGAAACAGCTACACCCAAAGAAGGAATACTGGGAAATGAATGTGAACTATTTGCATTTTTGATTTTCTTCCCGAGTTATTTTTACCTTCTGAATCCAATTCTCCCTGTGCAACAAGAGAACTGTTCGGTTCTGCAAATATGTATTGTATCTAGGATATACTGCAACATATTTAACATATCTAGGACTGCTTGCCATCCTGGGGGGGGGGGGAGGAGGGAGGGAGGGGAAAAAACGAAACTTAAGTGATTGCAAGGGATAATGTCGTGTAAAAATTATCCTGGCATGGATTCTGTCAATACAAAGTTATTATTAAATAAAATAAAATTAAAAAAAAAATAAGTAAATTTGATCAAAGGTCCAGAAGTAGTAGAGCAAAGGGTGCATGAACAAATAAATGATGAAACAATGATCACTTATTACTACAAATTATGCATTAAAAATATAAAGATAACTGGCAGCAGATTCCTTTTTTCAAAGATAGTCTCTGCACTTCTAACCTCTTCCTGGAGGAGTTTTAAATATAATTTTATTGTAAAGTTACTAAGGCATTTATTAAGACTGAATACTATCCCATTATATAAGTTACACTCACTATTGTTTTAGCAAAGTTGCTTAACACACCAGGAGGCTAAATAATTAATGAAGAATATATTACAAATACCAATTATTTTTTTTAGATATTTATCGCACTTTTTCCCTGAAGAAAAAGTACATTTGTTTCAATAATTTCAAGGAACTATCACTGTTTTGTTTTGTTTTTTTCTTTTCAAAGCCTGGGGGGTTAATAAATTAGTGACAAAAGGAGAGGGAATGAAGCTCAGATCAAATGAATGCCATGCTAGCACTCTAAACAGGGCCAGTAGGGATGTAGGGTTATTGTTTTATTTTGCTTCACTTTATTTTGATTTTTGAGAGACATTTGTCTGATGTCTCAGGAAAAATTGAGGCAAAATTTTACATCCAATATTTACAGTAAAGTGATGAAAATTAATAAGATTAATAATTTCTAATAAATGATTAAATGAAAACATGCAATTATTAAAAGAAGAAATATAAAATTTAAATAACTATTTGAAAAAAAAAGATAAACTCACTATTGGAGAAAAGCAAATTGAAGCAACTCTTACCTTTTACTCATCAAATTGGCGTAATTTGCCAGTAGTTGGAGATGTAAAACAAAAAAGAGATTAAAACACTTGCTCCAAACCATGCTGCAATCATATTAGTCGATGAATAACTCTTTGTGATGGAACAGAGAGACCCATCCAAGAGCTAATGGGAAAATGGCAGATGTGTAATGATAGCCATGTAGGAAGTATATGTGACTGTCATTGGACTGAGTTGCTGTGTGGGAGTTAGAATATATGTAAGAATATTAAACTGTCAGGTGATTGATTGCCTTCTTTCAAACAAATTTCCAGCAAGAAACACATGCTGATGGAAAGTACATATATCTTATGCGTACTTCAAAATGCATAATAATTTAGAATGAAGCGGTCAGTAAAAAAAATTAAAAATTCATATTTTTTAAAAATAACTTAAAGGTTACCCTTTCTTTCCATCATTAATCTGGAAGTTTTGGCAACTCCTCCAGGTACTTGTGAGATTCTAGAATGATCCTGAAATTCTAGGAAATATTAATAATGATCTGTATATTCTCTTTTTGTCTCTTTTATTTTGAATTCCTAATACTTTTTCCCCCTGGACTGTATGAGTTATGACTTTCAAAACAGTAGTATGAATTTTCAGTTAGTCAGCATTTATTAATCACTTACTATGTGGTAATTTTTTGATAATATCTAGAAACACAAAGAAAAGCAAAGAAACAATGTGATCTTAAAGAGCTCACATTCTAATGGTGGAAAATAAGGGATAGCGAACACACAAGAAACTATGTATGCACAAAATATATAGTGTATAAGGTGGAGATGATTACTAAGGGAAGGCATAGGAGTCAGGAAATCTGGAAAGCTATCTTGCTGAAAGTGAAATTTTAGCTAAACTTTGATGAAAAGCATGGAAGTAAGGAAGCTGAGAAAAGGAGGGAGAGCATGAAAAATATGTGAGACAGCATGTATTGTGTAAGGAACAGCAAGGAGGTATGTGCCACTTGATTATAGAGTATGTGGAGGATAATATGTAAAACTAGAAAAAAAGAAAGAGACCAGGTAATAAGGAGTTTTAAAAGGCAGAAGATTTTATAGAGAGAAGTAATGTAGTTATTGAGTATAGGGTGAGATCACAGATCTACATTTATCTCAAATCACTTTGAAAGCTTAGTGAAAAATTGGCTAGAAATAGGACAGTTTTGGAATAGGCAGAACAGCCAGGAAGGTTTTATGGTTGTTATTGTTGTTCATCCTTCATTCTCTAAGATGAACAATGACATTGTAAGGGCAATATCTTGACTTTTGCATGAATTATATTTAAGTGAGGTAGAGCTGCACAAAAAGATCAGTCTCATTCTTTCCTCCAGATTCATTGAAATCCAATGGCAAAACAAAAGTTCAGTTGATTGGTGATGGCTTTGAATGAAGTGTAAATTTGTAAAAGTAAATTAAAATCTTTCCCAAGCCTCAGTTTGTCTGTGGCAAGCCCACTTAATGACTAGGACTGAGTAGGTACCGAGACAAAAGATTATCTAATTTACCATCACAAAATTATCCTTCTAGGTTGGGGAGATGCTTGAAATTAATGGCTACAACAGAAAATACTTGCTATTTACATTTATTTTAGGATACCAAAACCTCATCATTTTTATAGTGAAATAATATTCTTTTACATTAATTTTGACCAAATTGTTTCAGTCATTGTGTAATTCAGTGTCACCATTATATTTTCAGGTCAAAATGACTTCTTTTGCCAACATATACAACATTTTGTACTCATAGTTCCTTTCCTCACAGAACAGAGGGAAACATTTCATCATTTATTCTCTGGAACCAATTTTAGTTATTCCAATTAATCTGACTCCTTCTTACATGACAAAAAAAGAAGCCATCACAGAACTGTTTAATATAGCCTGTAGTGATGTTCTGAGATTTTCATATAATATGATATGAGGTGATAGTATCAGAGAAAATATTTGAACCCAAGGCTTTCTGATTCATTCTAGTACTTAATCTGTTAAAACTATGATACATCTAAGATAGATTACTTCATAGACTTCCTTAATTTTTTTTTTTTTTTGCTGGCATATATATATATTTTTTTTTAAATTGAAAACACCAAGATATTCATTATTGAATTAATTGGAATTCTTGAAATTGAAGCCTATAATATTTTAGTTCCTTGTGAACATGTGTACAATGAACTCACTCCAAACATGTTGACCATAAACTAAATATTGCTACCATCATTAATTTATATTGCTTAGGATCCTTTAAAATTGGAAAGATTGACAAGGAATCATTATTTTAAGGTTAGATGTTGTTTATTTGGAAAGGGGAGAATTTTAATAGTAAAGAACTTATTGACTACTTATTAGATTATTCAGGATAGTAACAGAATATAGTTAAGCGTTTCTAGACCTAGTTCTAAGAATAAATTGTTGAGAATGGGAACAGATTCCAGGCTTCAAGTTGTCTACTGCTTCTGGTAAGGTTAGTAAAGATTTAAAACAACATTAATAGGGCAGTAGGTGGTGTAGTAGATAGAGCATCAGCCCTGAAGTCAGGAGGACCCAAGTTTAAATCTGGCCTCAGACAATTAATATTTCCTAGCTGTGTCTTCTTGGACAAGTCACTTAACCCTAATTCCCTCAGCAAAAGAACACTAGTAGTTTGGGTGTTAAAAAATTATTTTTAAATTGAGATAAGAAAACATTGAGATAAGAAAAAAGATGCATGTCATCAAAGGTTAAGGTTTCTAAGCCATAATTTTGGTATTAAGTTCAGAAATAAATAGATAAATGCCCACATCTTGCCAGGAGATTTGATATAATGGAACATGGGAGAACTAGAAGGATCTTTAAAATAAATGCAATGATGTTTATGTTAAGCAAGTATAATGTCTGTCTGGTTACTTATTTTATTAACAGATTCAGACTTTTGAGGTATCTTAGAGATCCAGCTTTTCACCCAATGTTAAAATTCCCTGTACAATATCCCTTAATAGTTCCAATGGTGGAGAGTATATGATGGAAATATATCAGTACAACAACAAAAATATATTTAGAAGAGAAATGAAATTACTTTTGATTATTTTTCTCTATTATTTGATCTTGTCCAACATCTGCATTCAGGGAAGAAGAAACTGAGGCCGAGAGGTTTAAAAAATTGAATTTTCCAAAAACAGCCCTAATTAGAGCCAGATCTAGGAATTAGATGTCACCTGATATCAGTAATCCCAATTCCAAAATTAGCATTCATTCCATAATGCCATATTGTCTCTAAAGGGCTACCATATGGAAACAGGATGAAACTTGTTCTATGTACAAAGGGGAGAACAGGGAATTTAGAAGGGGACATATTTGGGTAACAGTTAAAGGGAGAACATTATAATGAAACTGATCTAAAACAGAATAGCTTGTTCCATTAGGTAGCAAGTTATATCACTAGATTTGATAAATCAAAAACAAATTTATTCAAGATTTCTAGAAGCAATGCATGTATGCAGCAAAAAGTTATACGAGGTACTTCTCGTCTCTTTTTAGCAAGACATTCTATGTTTTAAAAGCTGATTATTTACTACTTCAATTCTAGGTAACTAATTCACTCTGATTTTTTCCTGACAATTAGGAACTGGATGTTTTCTCACTGTAAGAAGATGTGTTTAGGGCCTATCTAAAACATACAAAACTTACTTTATTTTCTTTAGAAAAATCCAATGAAGCAATATTTGCTGTAAATATTAGGTGCATTTAGTTAAGCATATGTCCTATATACTTGTAGATCTTAATCCACTGAAATAGATCAGAAGTCATGTATTGCCTTTAATTGCTTCCTTATAACTTTAATAATAAATTTGTAGGGTATGTAAGATTCAAGAAAGATTGACATATGGGTAAATATAATCACATGACTAGGAAAAATAGAAATATTCATGAATATTTTGAAGAAAAAAATTTGATCACCCACTTACTTTTCTTTATTTTTATTTTATTTTATGTTATGTTTTTTTGCTAAGGCAATTGGGGTCAAGTAACTTGCACAGTCACATAGCTAAGGAGTGTTAAATTTCAGAGACCAGATTTGAACTCGGGTCCTCCTGACTTCAGGGCTGGTTCTCTATCCACTGTGGCAACTACCTGCCCTTACCCACTTACTTTTCAAAGTGTAAGAGAAAGTAACACATTTATTAGCAAATAAAGACAAGATGCTCTATAAATTTGGGCTGGTATAATTTAATTTTATGAATTGTACAGTAATTTTAAATTCTTGTTACACAATTCTTATATTTCTTTGAACTTCTATTTTCAACTTCAATGTTATTTTTTTTGAAGGAACATTTCTACCTATCATTTCACTGATGAAGGGATTTCCTAAGTAAGAAAATACTTTCTCCCAATGTAAATTCATAGTCTTATATTTAACTTCTTAGATAGTTGTCTGGAGCATTGGAAAGCTAAATCACTTGTCCAGGATCTTGCAGACAGTATATCGTATGGCACAATTAAATAATGGGGCTGATAGACTGGGAGAGAGAGACACACAGAGAGAAATAGACAGAAAGAGAGGAAGAGAGACAGCCAGACACTGAGAGACAGAGATAGAGATACAGACAGATGGAGAGATCTTTAAAAAATAATGCCCTAACACATTTGTTATTGTTTCTGTTGTACAAAATGCTAAAATCTAAGAAAATATTGGGTATTACAGCCTTTGTCTAATTAAACTGAATGAAAAACACTTTAAAATCTTTATTATATTTATAATTTGAAAAATACAACCAGGAAAAGTGTGGAAAAACTGAATTAAGTAGTTGAGAAAAGAAAAGGCAACAAAGAAAATATAGACAAGGAAATAATGAAAAAACAATGGAAAATATTATACCTACATCTATATATGTCACTCTCTTCATCCAAAGATATTATTTTTAGAGGAGACATTTGGGGTTAAGTGACTTGCCCAGGGATACACAACTAGAAAGTATGAAGTGTCTGAGGCCTGTTTAAAGCTGATGCTCTATGCACTGAGCTGACTGCCTTAGCCTACAGGTATTCTAACAAAGTTCTCCTCTTCTTACTTTGTTATTAACCATGTTCATGTACTGAGATTGCATTTCCTCAAATGTTTTATATTGTATTTTAGCTTTGTAAGGGTCAAAATGATTATTACACAATTAAACTTCATGAATCAGGCTTGTTACAGAAAAGTTAATTCAGAAAAATAAGGAAAAAATTTTAAAAATGCAAAGGAATGTAGTGTTTTGTTTTGTTTTTTTTCCTAAAATATAATAGTTCTCTGGGAGCAGATTTCTCGGGAGGCTTCTGGAGGCAGCCTTAGTTTCAGTTCAGAGTAATAATCACCTCAAATGCAGCCAGCTGTTAAAATGCAGTCCTTTATTGTCTCTTCCAAAATAACCCAGTAAGCTTTCCTTGGTTCCGAGAGCTCTTGTTGCTAGTCCTTTGTCTCTGCCGCTGCCAGCTTCAGCCTCCAGCTCTCTCTGAATCCTGGCTCTGAACCTCCCAACTGAATTCTGGCTCTCTCGATCTCAACTGATTCCTGCTTTCTCCATCCCTCAAAGTCTCTAATGCTTGTACTTTTATATGCTCTTTTAGAGGTGTAAACTCAAATGTTGACTCCTCCTCTGAGAGAGTGGGATTGTGGGTTCCTGACTTGTGAATCTCCTCCACTGAACTTGTGAATCTCATACTGAATTCTGACTTGTGAATCTCATATGAATCCTGACTTGTGAATCTCAAAAGCTAATGTGTGAACTAATGTGTGAACTCTTAAAGGTGTGAAAGATGTGAATGCTGAACTAGAGAACTACTAAGCACAATGCTAAAATTAGACAACTGACTTTTCACTTTGTAAGAATCCTAACAAAGGAATGTGATTTTTTTTAATAATTTAAAAGCAAATCAAAGGAAACACTACATGAATTAGATATGAAGCAGAAGCAGAGACAGCTAGATGGTACTGTGGCTAGAGCAGTGGAATCAGAAGAACCTTAGTTCAAATTTAGCCTCAGACACTTAACAATTAATTAGCTGTATGATCCTGGGCAAGTAACTATACCAATTGGCTTGCTAAAAAAAAAAAAAAAATGAAGAGTATAAGTATGAAAAAGTTGAAATTATTTTGATATATATTTATACATCTGCCAATTCTTTTTACACATCTATGTGTGTATATGTATGTATTAGTTACTAAAAGAGAAAATATGACTAGCAAATATAACAGAAAAACTTGAAAGATACAAAAAAGTGTTGAGGATGGAACTGGAAAAGAATTGAGCTTAACAAATGGAAAGATAAGAGTTAAAGCAAAAACAGGATAAATTACATTGGAATTAGGATAGACAGAAAGCATGAGGAAAGTTTCATTGTTATGTAAGTGAAACACTAATGATAGAGTCTAGGGTAATGAAGAGTGAAGTGAGAAGATGAGCATAAAATGAGATGTTAGACAAAAAAAAAAGAAAAAAGAAATCTTGAAATATGTGGGAATAATCATCTATATCTGTAAATAATTAGAGATGAGAAATCATAGAAGTCTAGGATATTAGACAAGTCATTTAATCTGATTTTCTCATTTTATAAATGAGGAAAAAGAAACCCAAAGGGAACATGGGACTCACTAGTGAGGGGCAAAGTTGTGTCTCAAAACTAAGTATTCTAATTTCAAGTAATTTTTCTTTCATGTGGAGAATACAGGTTTCCACAGATAATTTTTTTTTTATAGGAAATAAGACTTCATCATTAATATGGGTACAGCAAAACAATTACCAAAATTTATCCTGCTGCAGAATTCCAGAGAAATGAATAGACATATTTGATTTTTGTATACATATATGTATGTTTAATGTTGTAAAATACTTTAATTTCCTTTTAAAGTGTTGAAAATCTAGAAAGGGCCCTTTCACTTTTACCTTCCTCTCTAGCTTCTTATAAAACAGAAAGGCTGCAAACAATTCTTTCTATCCTTGGAAGGCCAATAACTATGTTGTTGCATGGTTTCTAAGAGAGCTGGAAAAGATATAGGCTAGGACACAGGATGAAACGAGACCAGGGAATTAATGTAAAGGAGCAAGTCATGAAATCCCTGAAGAGAGAAGCCACTGCTGTGTTCTTTTAAAAGTTGCAGAGTAATTGTTTTAAAAAGGAAAGAACTGTCTTGAAGAGTTTGGCAATCGCTGATTTGAGAGATTAAATTGACCTGGGCATTGCACAGGCTAGTTTGAGTGTTAATCAAATTCAGCAGCATTCTTGACCATGTGAAGGAGGAGCTGACTGATAAACAACAGGCTTTAGCTCTCAACACAAGTCAAAAAAAATGAGAGCCTACGATGTTAGTCACGTAGTCTTCTAACTGCAATTTCAATGGCCGATTCATGTTGGTGACCTTGCTCCTGCACTTCTTTTAGGTAAATGTATGTATTTATAGATCTCTCTGAGAGTTATGCTCTAATGACATATGAATTCAAGTCTAGAGATTGCTGTAATAAAATTTTAGAGATCATGCTGTCTTGAAATGTATTGATTTGGTTTTTGTATAGTTTTTATTGTTGTTGTTGTTTTTGAATGCAGATTTTGTTGTCTATTAATAATAAAGTAGGACAAAATTAGGCATCCTGATGGGTGAATGAGTCCGACAGCATTATCCTGCATACTGGAACTGCTGGGGAAAAGAAAGTGAAAGGCTTTGCCTTCAAGTATGATGACTTTAATCATCAACTTTGGGGCCATTCTTCAAATATTTGTTTACATAGAGCATTGTAGGAGGTGATTATAAAGGTTTAAAAAAAAAAAAACTAGAGCATTTAGTCTGAGCTCTCAACTGATAACATTTTTTGAGAATAAGGACTATCATAGGAATATAGGAATAGAGATATATTCCTATTATCTAGTACTGTGCCTTGAATGTAGTGTGTTTACAAAATCAGGAGGAGAAAGGGGGTATAGTGCACAGCAAAAACTGATATAAGATACTGACTTCTTTTCTATCCAGTAAATCAATATTAAATTGATTGACAATTATTTTTAATTTTCCATACAAAAGTGTTCCAGTAAAGGATTTGTGTTTGTGTTGGTCACCTTTAGCTGGTGTAAAAAGGCACTTCATTTAACTACAGAAACTTTTAATTCACCATTCTTTGTTGTTTGACCTTTCCTATAAACTTATTCTAATCTAATTTGTATTCTTTGTTTTATCTTCCCACGAAATTATAAATTCTTGTGAGGGCAGAATCTATGTAATAAAACAACAAAAACAAACAAAACTATTTTGCCTCCAAAAACTAGCACAGTAACTCTTAAACAATTTTTGCTTAAATATATATTTTTTGAATTGAATTTATAGCTAATGCATTAAAAAGGAAAAATCCATCAGTCTATACTTATTAAATATCCATTATGTGACAAGCATTGTGTGTAGGAAAAAAACAAACAAGCCTGCAAATTTAGTTCACCCTCCCTACTCCTCTTTATGATGAATACAAGTGAGCTCTTCCCTTTTCTTACATGATAATTTATTCAAATGGTAATATAGGAGAAAATAGTTCATAGAATTTTCACATGCAGACATTTTTAGAGTGTTCGTAATTCAGAGATTATCATTATTAATTATATGTTGTTTTCCTTTGCTCTTATTCAGCACTTCTATATTTTATCCTCAGGTCTTGGATTAATTGATGAGTTGATGAGTCATTGAAGGAAATATTCTTGGTGCCAAAACTATTGTAAGTTTTTGACTTGGGCAACCAGGTGTTTAATCTGGCAATATGAGCAGAAAAAAATAATAATTGAGTTAACTATGAGGAGTCCACTTCTGGTTAATTTTTTAAGTTTCCATAGCTTTAGAAATTGAAGATTTCTTTCCTTTATGATGGAAATAGGAATAATTGACAAATCATTTGATTCCTCCCATCCTATTTCCTCATCTGTAAAATGATGTGATTATCTCTATTTTTTTTTTCTGCTTCTGAATCCATGAACAGAAGAATATGGCTACAAATCTCACTTGGCTGTGTACTATTTCACATTCTCTTGACAGACTGATATTATACTTTCTACTGTGCCCTGATAAAATAGAGTTCTACTTCAATATCTTGTTTAGGGACATTCCAGATTTAAGTGTATCTCGATTATATTATAAAATTATCTTAAATTGTTGAAAATAAACATAAAGTGTTTGAACATAAAGTTTTTGAACATAAAGTGAATTCATTGCTCTGTACTCTCCACTAACTTTCCCCCAAAATAGTAGTATGCTTATAATAGTGAAGCAAAAGGAGGGGATGCTAATAGAACTAAGGCCAAAGTATTAGAGGTTCTATGGATACTTCATTCAATTGTTTATTCCTGCCTTTGGGACCAACTTCTAATTACCCCCCTCCAGACTCCACTTTTTTTTTTCCCTACACAAATTTGAGGTTCGCATTTGCCATACTTTTTCGTGATACTATTGGCCTTATGAAAAATATTGAAGTTCTCTGAAATACTAAGCTTGTCAGCCAAAGACAAGCATTTACTTATCTCCAGTTTCCTCAACTGTTGTTTACAAAATATGTTTGTTTTGGACTGTGGCATATCTCATGAAATTAAATTTTTAATAAGGATGCAGCTGACCAATTTTATGCAAATACATTTACCAGTCCTTTTCAAACATGCATTTAAGTAAAATTTTCTCTTTGACATTAACAGCTTTCCATAGCAATAGGCCTTAATATTACCTTATGCAGGTAAAAAAGGTCACCCTAACTGCAGGCACAAAAAATATTAAGATGTCTAGCTCTGAATTTGTTTATCTCATATTCAGCTTATAAAAGCTGTTAAAAAAAAAAAAACACAGATGCACATTTATATCAACCATTTTTTTGTCTTTTCTTTTTTAAGAAGGAGAACTATTTTCTAAGATATTTAATTCTTGTTTTCTTTTCCCCTATTTCTTTGTGCATCCATTTGTATATTGTTTGATACAGTGACTTCCCCAACTAAAAAAAAAATGATAAAATTGACATTGTGGGAAATTTGGTGCCAGGATGTTTCCAAAGTTCATTCTTATTGGGTGATGAAAGATTTGTGGACTCGGAAGTATTGGGCAGCTGTGGAGTCTTAGGTTGCTAAGAAACTTAGTGACTATGGAATTGCTATGGCAACCCAATTTATCAGTGAATGCAAAACTAACTTACCTGGCATTTCTCCAATTCTCCTTAATCTGCTGGAAAGATATTTAGAGCAATTCTTCCATCAAACGGGTATGTAACAAATTATAAAATTCTATATGACTGAAGAATAATATATCATGAATCAAGCTTGATTGGGTCAGGAGAGTGGAGAGATTATTTATAAAACTCATAAATTAGGTTTTACATGCCAGAGGGCAATTATAGGAAAAATTCTTTCATTTGATATTACTATGTATACAAACAGTAAATATTTTTATTTTAAGATGTTATTGTGAACCTTCATTCCACTGAATGCTAAGTAAAGAGATAATTGTAGCAATACAATAATTAATAGTATTTTAATTAGTTTCTATAAGTAAATACATTTCTTGGCGCAACAGAGGAATGCTTTGAAATTACATTTAACT
Organism: Antechinus flavipes; assembly: GCF_016432865.1. Lineage (NCBI taxonomy): Eukaryota > Metazoa > Chordata > Mammalia > Dasyuromorphia > Dasyuridae > Antechinus > Antechinus flavipes. The sequence continues at coordinate 151,511,024 of NC_067402.1, forward strand.
GGTAAAGATTCAACTCAATATTTATTGACATGTAATCTTTTAAAATTTGTACTGAAAAAAAAAGGCAACTTTTTTTTTGCATTTTAAATTAATAATTAAATTTGATATCATATAATGATTGTATACTGAACTAAAAAACTAAATTTTCTGCTTTTTTGTTAGCCTGTACTAAACAAATATATTCAATTTCATAATATTCTAACATCTCCTAAACACAGAGGGAAATAAATCAGTTTAAATTCATGTTATTGCAAAAAAAAAAAAAATGAAAAAAGATACATTGGATCATTATCTTATCTCTGGGATTGGGTATATGATTTTCCACTCCAATATCTCTTTGTATTATTTCACCCAACCTAATTGTAACTATGTTTTGCTAAATTTTCATCTCTTCCTCTCAATTAATGTGGCTACATACAATCAATATGATGTATGGGCACATGAGCAAGTGCATTTGTGAACTATATGTGTATCTGTGCTTTCTATTTTGAAAGCAGCATTTTCTATGCATACTGCATTTGGGATCCTACAAAGAGCTAGAGATTTCCCTTGAGATAAAATTACTAGGTTTTATTTAGTTTCCTTTTCCCTGTGGTTTTGGAGTTTCTACTTTTTGTCTTATTGTTTATAAGCAAATTCATAAAAATGATATAGTTAATTATTTAGGAAATAGTTCAAGATAAAAGTCTTCCACATTATAGGTATTATTGAAAATCACCAAGTGTCATAAGAGACTGGATGGCATTTTCAGATTTTCTTTCTACCTCACTTCTTTCCATACATCTTTCTCTAATTATCAAAGGAACTGTCTTGATTATTCATCAGTTTAGTTGGATAATATTCCTGTGAGACCAGTAATATCAGTCATTTCACAGATGGGGGTGTGGTGTGTTGAGGGAAGAGGGAAGCTGGCAGAATTTAAGTAATTTTCCTGGGATTCACTTCTGAGAATTAGGTTTCTTCTCCTAATGGGAGCCACAGCGTATGGCTAGTCATACAGTTAAATGAAAAGATAGAATAATTTAAATTTCAAATGGAAATCGGACTCTATATCAATACAATTCTGTATCATACAAAGTTTTAAAAATATATTTACTTTAGGAAGGCAGTTTAGCATAGGGGAATATAGTGACCTGAGTTTGTCTATTCTAAATACTTCCATTAACTAGTTGTGAGACTTTAGGAAAGTCACTTATACTTTCTGTGCTATATGGTTCTAGAATATTATAGAAAGGGATTGAACAAACTGACTGCTATAACTACTCAGAGTTTTAACATATTTAATTCTGATATGGTTATGTGGCAAAAGTTAGAAATGCTTTATAGTCTTTCTAAGGACAAGATACAAAACTAACCATCAGTTCCTATTTGAAGCAAGAGAATTTCACATATCAAATTCCTATCTTCCAATATATAAAACATTTTATATAGGAGAGGAAAATAAGGCAGCTTTAATCATGATAAGAATAAAATCACTTGCTCATTAATCTATCAGTTAGAAGATTCCAAATTTCTTGATGTATTATTAAGAAAATAGAATCTCCAAAGGGAATGTTTAACCATAAAGTAAGTTTGATCTATGAAAATAATAAACAGGATAAATTTAGTTCTTCTTGTTGTTTCTTGGACTTCTTGTTCTATGATTTTATGATATATATATATACATAATATATATATATATACACACACACACATACACATGTGTATCACTAAATTTAATTAGTATATTTTGTTTACATTCAGCTTCATTAAACAATCCTTGCCAATCTAACTAGCCAATGTCTTAAAAAAATATAAAAAGGAGGAAAAAACTACTTTAACAAAACAAACCAGTCTGACTATACTTTCAATATTCCAAATTTCGAACTCAAGGTTTCCTGCCTCTTCTAATAGAAAAGGAAGATTGATTTGCTTTTAATTTCTTTTAAATATTGATTTTTATTGATATATTTTGCTTTTAAGATCACAAAATGTTATGTTTTTTCACCTTTTCTCGCTGAACTGAATAATGCCTACATATTGTCTGTCTCTGTCTCTGTCTCTCTCTGTTTTTCTCTCTCTCTCTCTCTCTCTCTCTCTCTCTCTCTCTCTCTCTCTCTCTCTCTCTCTCTCCAATATTCAGTTCTTTCTGTTCTATATGAGGGAAATTTTCCTTGTATTTATATGGGGGCAATTATAAGTACAAACATAATAGAACACTCTTCTCTCATTTCTACCCTTGCTGATGTTCTCACAATTTTACATGCTTTGCCATGAAGCAAGATTAAAGGAGGCACATCAAAAGTAGAATAAATGAAAGAATATTGGCTTTGACCGAGACATAAATGAAAAGTGGAAGGTGAAAGGAAAAAATACACTCCAACATGACAATCACTTTAGATTCCCATTTAAAAGAGGGACTTTATTGCTTCATGAGAGATGATATATAAAAATAGACATCTAAAATGGGATGGATATCAGACTTCAAGGACTTATTTTCCTTCGTAGGAAATCTCCTTTGCCCCTTAATACTACTCTTCCTCTTCCATGTAGTGATTATACAGTATTCCCTGATGAACCACAGAGAATAAGGAGGAAAACAGGCCCAGAAATTTTCTTGGGTCATGCCCAGAAAACACTTCAGACCTTGGATTACAGTAAGGATCCTGTCAGAAGCTTTGTAATATGGAAAACACTGATATTCTTAGCCTATTCACAGTGAACAGGAAAGCCCTGTTTACAACAATAAGAATATTGCACATTGACACTGAAATATACTCAACCCACATATGCACCTTAACCCATAGGCCTAAGGCTTTGTAGGGTAGGAAGGTTTATGCATCCTAGGCTATTGAGTTCAGAAACTGAGGAACAGGTGATCTCAGAAACCAAATACTGATTATTAAAAGAAAGTTATTCCTTCTTTTAAATCGTTAAGATCATGTTGGTGTGTAAATCGTAATATTGATAAATCTACTTGGTTGAATTGGGGTTCAGGACAGATTAGAAGGAATAAGATTTGGAAATTCAATTGTCCCCACGCTGTATCTGTTGCTGGCTATTTATGTAACCCCAGGTTGTAGCAATACATACGTGAACATATTGCATGACTTTACTGCTAAGACTATAAAGACAGACATAAAAACTGTGGGCATGATAGGACTTGGAAACGGTATGAAAGGTATTTGAGGTGGACAAAAATCAGAGTTTCTGATGATATTTGGTGGTGGCAAGAACAAAATGTGAACAAGGTGAGCTTACATCCTTGCTTCTCCTTCTCCTATTTCCTCTACTCTATCCCATTAAAAATCAATTTCAGAGGCTTTGAGGAAGAGTAGAATCATAAGGAGCTCAATCATAACAAGTTCATTATATTAGAGATGTAGACATAATCTCAAAATCATTTAATTAGTTCTTTTGAAATGGTGTTGTTGATAGAAACATTTATCTATTCTAGGTAAGTTGTCAATGTTAAACCTAGTTATGAAGACTATAATGTTTGATTACACAGTAAGATACTTTCATAGATTATTTCCCTCTGTTGTTCTAAACACAAAAAATTTTTCCTCAACTATGCCAAAAATATTTGCTGAGTAAATGGGAGTTCACAAAAAGTCAAGGAGTACTTATTTGTATTTTGAAATTTAAATGTGGGCCAAATCCCAGGGGCCAAATCTTAAGAATCTTTTACAAATTTGGACTGTGTGGGCACAAGTTACACTATGAAAGCAATCTCCATTGTGAAAAGCATTGATTGTGCCATGCTCTTATTTCCAAATCTATTTTAAATTGCCCAAAAAACTCATCTTAGATTTTCATAGAACTTTTGATTATTCAAAATTAACCTTCAGAAAATGTGGATTTTAAAATGGAGATTTTTTTCCTATTTCTTTTTCTATTGCCACATTTTACATTTTAATCATTTCCATAGCTTCATAGGTAAGGTGAGGGAAAATGCTTTTTGAGATCCCTTACAGTTTTAAAAATCAGATTTCTGTTAACTTCTGTTTTTTGCTTCCAAGCTAATAATTTGTATCATCTGTTGCTAATTTTTTTTTTAATTGTATCTGACTGTGACCCTATTTTAAGGTTTTCTTGGCAAAGATCCTGGAATGGTTTGCTAGTTCCTTTTCCAGATCATTTTATAAATGAGAAATTGAAGTGAATAAGGTTAAGTGACTTTTCCAGGGTCATACATCTAGTAATTGTCTGAGGATTGATTTGATTGATTATGAAGATGAGTCTTACTGATTCTGAGCCCAGTGCTCTATCCACTGTAGCACCTAGCCATCTACAATTTGGATCATATCAGACTATTCAGCTATCTCAAAAGACTGCTCATCTCAATTAGTGGATTTGCAATTAATGAGAGGAATAAAGGAATAAAACAATTTTCCCTGAACAATGATCCACAAAATAGTCTAAGAATTCACATTAGTTGCTATGTGATCTTGAGCAAATTAACTTTATAAACTTTATTTGTAAAATGATAGCAAGATGATCTTAAGATCCCTTCTGGGCAAGATTTTCAGTGGGAGTTTTAACATCTCACACATTTCTAAAATGCTACAAATGAAGATTTCATTTATTGTTTTGTCAATTTTCTAGACTTAAAGTAATGGAGGAAAGACAGTAATGAAGACTAAACTTTATCTCTTGAGAGTACCTCTTTGCCCTGGAGATCTGATCATTAAACATTTTTTACCACCGTACTGCTTCTGGGTCTAAAATTCAGTTCTGGAATAAACTATGTCTGATTTTTAAGAGATTGTTGATTTCTGAATAGAAAACAGACAGTTCTCTAATTTGTAATGGTTCAGTGGATAACCTGGAATCAGGAAAACTCATCTTGCTTATTCATATTTGACCTCAAACACTTACTGGCTGTGTGACTCTGGGCATACAGCTGTATGACTCTAGTTAATCCTGTTTGCCTCAATTTCCTCATCTTTAAAATGAGCTAGAAAAATAAAAGATGATCACTTTATTTTCTTTGCAAAGAAAATCCTAAACATAGTCATGGAAAGCTGGATATGACTGGAAGAAAACTGGATTCTGAGAATGTCATAATTAGCTGCAACATTAGTGACCATCTCATCCAGCTTAAACATGAATAAATTTTCTGTACAAAATATTCAATCAGTGATCATTCAGTTTTTGCTTATAATTTTCTAGCAAGTAAGCATAACAATTATCACTACATTATCACATTTAGATCATTTTACATAAACAGTACAAATAACACACTATGTTACAACTAAGTTGAAATCTTGTCCTGTCAGTGTGTTTGTGTCACTTTAGGTTAGTCAGTCTACCTCAATGAGCTTAAGTTGTTTTACCCACAAAATGAGGAGATTGGACTACATAATATATAAGGTTACTTCTACTTTCTGATTTTTTGATCCTAGAATTCATTTGATCTTCAAAATAATCCAATGAGTTAGGTAGCTACTAGCCTTATCTGTATTTTACAGAAAGGGAAACAGGCTAATTGGAATCATATAGCTAATAAGTATCTGAAGTTTGACTTAAGATGTATTAAATAAAAAAAGATTTATCAAATATATAATACTGTAGCTGATTCAAATATAAATCACAATAGGGTTTTTTTTCCCTCTTTACTTTGTTTCAATTTGCATCTTTACGATTCTTCTTTCTGTTCTTTTTTTTCTTTCTTTTTTTCCTTTTTTTGAGTTACTTAGCATTAAGTGAGTTGTCCAAGGTCATATAGTTAGTACCCGAGGCTGAATTTGAATTCAGATCTCTGTCTTTCTTCTGGTCATTGCTTTTAAGTCTGTCTTCTAATATCAAGCAAAACAAGTCTATTTCTGTAATGCCAGAGAAACTGAGCAAGATAGAAATTAGAGAATAATTTAATAATTTATTTAATGGGAGAGATTTACTGGGACTAAATGGATCCATGGTTTGGTCCCAGGGTCTAATGAGACTATAGTCTCAAAGAATACAGCAATGAATGTCAGATACAAGATTCTTTTATAGGGTAACAAAAACAATGACATAATGGGGGAGGTACCTGGATGGGGATGACCTAATGGGGGAAGGCACTTAGGATGACATAATGGAGGGAGGTCCTGGAGAGGCTCCTGATATTCTAATGATGTCTAAATTGGATAAAAAACTTTATCTCATCAAATATTTAGAGGGAATGATTATAGCCTAAGGTCTAAGATATAAGAACTTTATCCTATCAAAATTAAGAGGGAATGGTTATTATCTGAGACAGAGTAACTGAATAGGACAATTTGGGAAAGTGGGTCAGGACATTAAAAGAGAATGGTGGCACAACATTTCCTCTTCTAAATGAAATCCACCTAAATATTTAGAGGCAGTTATTGTGTCCTCTTGAATCTTTTTTAAAAACAAATCCCTATTTCCTTTAACCAATCTTCAAAGGGCATCACATTGATCTACTGATTCACTATCCAGAATGCCTTCCTTTCAATCTATCTATTATTTTCATTCCCTTGTCACCAAGATAATTCAAACTTTCATTACCTTTTATCTACTATTATTAACTACTATAGTTACCTCCTAAAGAGTGTTGCCAATGCCAGGGTCTGGCACCACAATCTGCCATATACTGTGCTACTGAAGAAAATTTCTTTGCCTGAAGCACAACTTTCATCAGGCAACTCTTTTACTTAGAAATCTTCAATGGCAGCTGAAGAAGGAAAGTCCAGATTTTCTTCTATTTGGTATTTAGTAGTCCCCTAGACTAGTTTAGCAGTTTATTTCAAGGCATATTCTATAAAATAGATATTCCTGGCTATTGTAAAAAACAAGGGGTTTTTAAAGGGATCCTCAAGGCCCAACAGTGGCTTAAGAATATTGGGTGACCTTGAAAAAGGCTGTTTCAAAAGGTAATAGCAAGGATTTGGGGGAGGGAGGGTCACCATCAGACCCATTGATGTGTATTTATACCCACATATGTATATATGTATACATATAGGTCTATAGTTGCATACAGATGACATCTAGAGTGATCATCTTTAAGGGTCAAAGGAGTCAAACAAAGTTGTCAGGCAAGTCAATATGGAAAAATAACACAACTTTGCCAAGATTCTCTTTTCTTCTCTTTCTTTTCCATAGGGCCAAAATTTCTTTGTAAAAATCATGGATTTTTATATTTTGAAAGAGATGATTTATTGATATATTCAGGTTATTATTATACATTGTATCCTAGCAGTCACTGGTGTTATTATTTAGTTATCAAATAGATTATGGAGTTATGAAGTTTCCAATTCATTTTATTCAACTTGCTTAGAAAGATGCTAACCAGCTGATGTAGAGCTACTCCAGTGCAAAAAGCAAACCAACAGACAAAAACTTGGCAATGCATTTCCATCAGTTTAGTTTTCGATATTTACATAGTTGGATGTTGAAAACTAAACTGATGGTAAAGTTGAGACACTCTTGACTGCTTTCCTTACCTTACTAGTTAAGTAGGTCATATGGCTGTGATATATTATGTATTGTTGTTTTTTTTTCCTGCTTCCATGTCTAATTTGTTGTGCTTCGTGTACTACTTCTTCATTTTTTTCCTGTAAGGAAGCTACCTTAAAATTATTACAACAAGAAAAAAAACATAAACACTCTGGTTTAAAACTTTTGAAAAAGAGTACTTTAATTTCACTTAATGTAAAACTTTAAAAAAATGTTGTTTTAAACAAATGCATAAAGAGAAGAGGTGGCAAATATGCTCATTTTAGTAAAGATTGTACTCTACTGTGGTAGGATTGTAGGCTCTAGCTAGAATCACTAGAAATTAGACTGGGAAACTAGGTTAAGGACTGATTTAAAAAGGTAGGGCTAAGGGATTAGTAATTTATAATTGAATCAGTAGAGAGGTACTTGAGACCTTTGAAAGGGAGAGTGACAGTGATTTCCTGCTTTAAAAAGATTATTTTTATGGTTGTTGAAAGATGAATAGGCAATTAAGTGGTAGAGTGGATTTAGTTTTGGAGCTAGTAAAATCTCAATTCAAATATACCCACCTAGTAAACCTGAGCTTCATTTAATCCGGTGTTAATCTCTACTTACCTCATTTCCCTATCTGTGATATTGATAATGCCTATCTCCCAGAGTTATTCTAAATATAAAATTAGTCAATATCTACAAGGAACAATTTAAACTCTAGCATTATGATTATTAATTAATAGGAAGAGATAAGAGGGAAGAATAATCCTGGGACAGAGATGCTTTTATCATTCCCCTTTTAGAAATAAGAAAAAGGAGCCACCCCCCCAAAAAAAAATAGATATCCATGGCATCAAGAGGATCTGGAACATCTAAATCACTTAGAGGCCATCAAAATCCATTTTTCTCATTTTACAGATGAGATAAGTGAGGCCCCAGGGCTAACTTTCTCAAAGTCATATAAATGATGTTAAATACAAGGTTTAAATCCAGGTCTTCTGATTCCATGTTGAACATTTCAAATTGAATGGCTTATCTAATGTCATCAAGATCTCACAATTATCATCCCTAATATTTATATAGTTCCTATTATGTGCCAGTCACTGAGCTAAGGGTTTTTCACATATCATTTAAGTTTTATCGTCACAATACGCTTTTTACAGATGAGAAAATAAACAAAAATTGTGACTTGCCCAGCCAGCCATCTAGCTAATGTCTGATAATAAATTTGAAGTCACATCTTCCTAGTTCCAGGATCTACAGTCTGGAAAGTCATCTCACTGGAAAGACTGAAAAGGAAGACAGAAAAAGCTTCCCAGAAGAAATCACATTTGAGCTGAGTTTTAAAGGAAAGCAAGTAGGCAGCAGAGAATTTGATAAATCTGGAGAGAGTGGAGAGTAGAGAGAAATCAGATACTTGTGGGGGGGGAAGTATGGTATCATGGGTCTACTTAGAGAGTTTGGCCTTGATAAACAGAAGAACTGCCTTTTACTAAGGGAATGGAACAAGAAAAAAGAGTCATCAAAGATGAGTAAGAAGGGAGGTGATATCAAGGGATTTTGAGAAGTAGAATGAAGTAAAGAATAAAGTAGAAATTTTTGAGAAGTAGAGTTTATGGTGGCTATTTTCTGGATGATGCAGACCCAGGAGATCTAAGAGATAGTGGGAAAGAGGAGGATAGAAAGCAATAGAAATGAAGATTGGATGCAGGATTCTGGGAAAGCAAGAGGATTACGTTTCATCAGGTTCACAAACCTGTGAAAATAAAAGATCTTAATTGAAGATGAGAGCTTGTTAGACATGTTCTTGGGTCTGGAAGGTCATGGTGGAGGGGGGATAAAGGAGAAGAGGAACTGATGAAAGATAGAGTTAAGCTAAGTAATGATGAAAGTTACTAGGGAAGTAATAGGATAAAGAAGCTTTCAGCTTTCAAGATAGCCATTTTGATTCCCATGGATTTGAGAGGAGACAGAAATATGGAGGTTAAACAGGGGAAGACAAACTTAAAAAAGTCAGTTCAAGCTCCAAAAGTCTAACTGTGTAACTAGTATGGACATTATTTCTTTTTTAAAAATTTATTCTTATTTTATTATTATAGCTTTTTATTTAGAAGTTATATGCATGGGTGATTTTACAGCATTGACAATTGCCAAACCTTTTGTTCCAATTTCCTCCACCCCTTTCCCTTACCCCTTTCTCCAAATGGCAGGTTGACCAATACATGTTAAATATGTTAAAGTATAAATTAAATACAAAATAAATATACATGGTGGACATCATTTCTAAGGTGATGTCTAAGGTGACATCATTTCAGCAGATCAAAAGAGAGGACACAAGAGTCTATTATAATAATAGTCAAGAAGTCATGTATTGAAAAGTCTTTCTTACCTCTCCTCAATAAACCCTGGGGTAGTAGGAAAGAAGGAATGAAAAATAAGAGCAAGAAGTCATAACCCTAATCTCCTTCTACAATATTATGATCTTTAAACATCCTATAATTCTATAACTCTTGAAAATGAAGTTATAAACACATACGTCATATAAGAAAATGACATTTACTCTATTAAACTGAGATTTGTAGAGGAAGTTATTCATTTAGCCCAACTCCCTCTGATTATATCAAATGAAAACATTAAATGACTTTCTAATGTCACAGAAGTAGTACTAGACAACTAAAAGTCAAGTAAAAATCAAGATATAAATCCAGGTATTCAATTTCTAAACCTACATTTGTCTTGTAGAGCTACAAAGAGCATCAATCTCTGGATGCTCGGGTTAAAAATCATTATGCCACAATGATTAAGCTTGTGGTTACCATTTTAAAAAATCTCATCCTCCTAAATTCTCAATTTGAAAATTCACTCATAACAGCAAATCTTAAACAATATTAATTGTTTAACATTAATCCTTAAACTCAGCAATATGTTGAATAAAATTGAAGATGGCAAATGATTTTGAAATTGAGTGAATGCTATGGGTTCTTAAACTTTATTTTTATGTCATAAGTACTTTTGGTAATCTGGTAAAGTCAGCAAAAGTCCTCTCAGAATAGTGTTTATAAGTGCATAAAAGATTTTTTTTAAAAACCCAGAATTTTGAAGGAAATTAACTAAACCAAAAAACAATTATTAAACATTTTAAAAATATTGGTCCCAAGTTTATGATTCCTGATAACCTTAACCCTTTCCAAGTTGATTGAATTAAATGTTAATATCTATTAAACTCTCTAAAAACAGACATTCTGTATCTTGATTTTATTCTAGAAGAGAATCATTTAAATTTAAGTCACCAAATTGGCAAGAAAATGTTACAATATTGGAGGATCTTTCATATTATCATGCTTAAGCTTTAGAGGCTTGTTTTTCTCTTTTCAATCCCTTAGATTTCTTTATAATTTCACATTTCTTTCTTTGATGAACTCTTTGCCCAAAGAAATTTCAAATCAATTGTTAATTTTTTTCAAATTATATTTTTAATTGTTATTTGGCATTGGCTAACCACATATTATCATTCCCCTCTGCTTTCCCACAGAATTCTTTGAGACAGGATGATTCTTCTTTCTCTGAGCTTTTCATTCTCCCACTAATAACTTCCTAGCCACAGAATGTTTCTACATTTTCCTCGTATATGTTCAAATTTCTTAGTATTTCCTTACATTTTGAGTCACTTCCTTTACCTTTTACTCTTTACAATTCTTCCTTTTCATTGAGTCTTATCCATGGCTTTAAAAAAAGTGGCCAAGTTTGCCAAACACTGAAGGCATAAACATTTATAAATTAATCCATACCTACAAAATAATAAATATTTTGAAGCTACTCTTCTGTTTGAAGCATTCTCTTCTATTTTTCCCAGAAATTCCAGCATGGTTATTTATAATTTTTTAATCTATTTGACTTTTGTTCAACTAATATATGTTCTTTTCATCTTTATTTCTTCTTTAACATGTCTTTGCAAAATAACCACTTATTTCAATTTTCTATATTCACCAAACTTTACAAGTGTTTTCACATACTGTCTCTCTTTTATGGCTTAATCCTATTTTTTTATTTTAATTATATATCAACATATTATAAATTTGTATGGATATAAGGATAATTTTTTCCCTTTTTCTTAAATTTATTAAAATAGTCTCAAATTTCCCATTCATTTTTTTTGTATATTTAAAGATAAAATTCATTTAAATAAGTGTTCATGCAACTTTAAATTTATAACAAAAGCAGTAAGCCAATTTCCAAGTGTTGATGGGTGATTTTTCTTTCTTCTTTCTCATATTCCACATATCCAGTCTTTTAATTATAAAATGCCTCATCCACAGTGCTTTCATCCTTTGCTGCTAACATCTTTTTTAAAAAACTTTTAAAATAAACTTTATGTACTATTATTTTTAATCAACTTTTGCATCCACAAACTTGTGAAAATTGGAGAATTAGCTTGGGCATCACAGTTATGTCTCATTTAATGTGATAGACATGTTTTTGAAAGCATCTTTCTTTGTAACATATCTTCTAATTGGAATCAGATTATAAATATATTTAAAATTATTTTAAGCCACAAATTCCCTTGTTTTGAATTATTTTAAGTTAATACTGATTTCTCTTTTCTATAATTATATAATATGTTTTTGCCAGCCAATGTTTACAGGTTCCTTACTAGCTACTGCCCAAATAAACCAATAAGTGTGTAAACACACACACATACATACACATACATACACACCCTCATTATAAAGAAGATACTGTTTATTTTGGGTCAATATTCTTTCCTTCTGAGATTTAGGACCCAGAAAGAGTAACAGAAGTACAGATGTGTTTGTCAACAGTTTTGGATAAGATCAAGGAAAAATCGGGAAGAAAACAAGAAATATCAAATGCCTAATTTTTTTGAAGAAAAATGAATATCCTTCAGCATAGTTATTTACACCAGAGCAAAGAAAAACAGAATCTTCTTTATCAGTTAATTAGCATTAGTAAAAGTCCTTTCTATTTACTTTATTGGACAGGGAAGATAAGGGAATGGGTATTCGATATTATGGGTTTTATAATGATAAAGATTTTAGGGGGAAAGCATACATACCAAAGAGGTATCAAAGGGAAAATACAGTAAAAAATGGAGCCAATTATGTTCTCCTCAAACTCTACTTTCAATGATGTTCTGTTGAAGGTATAAATGTATTTTGTGTAACTATATGAGTTATTGCCAAAAAGGTATACAGCATGTATATGTACTTCATCTTTTTCACAACTTTATTTGAAGTTATTTAAAAATGCAGAACTAAGAAAATTTGTAAATACATTGTTTTATTGCTTTTATAACTTGTGATTGTTTTTCTCAAACCTTACTCCTTGGTTTATAACAATGAAACATTGAGGTACAGACAAGGATAAGTTAGAGTTATCTCCAAATTTTTACACCTCAGAAATTGTCAAATGCTTCAACCCAGGGTTTGATTTGTTGTTTTGTGGATTATAGAGACTTAAAAATGATTGAGGAAATGTAAAAGATCCAAATTCATTTTGGAAATATGTCTTTCTTTTTCTTTTTTCTTTCCTTTCTTTTTCTTTTTCCCCCCTGAGGCAATTAGGGTTAAGTAACTTGCCCAGGGTCACACAGCTAGGTAGTATTAAGTGTCTGGTGCCAAATTTGAACCTGGTCCTCCTGACTTCAGGGCTGGTGCTCTATTCACATTTTTTTTTCCTTAGAAGAAGAGATTTAAGTCACCTCTGAAAGCAGAATATATTGATGTGCATTACTCTCATTTTTGAAACATAAAATTTTTGTACAAGTAAGATATGATTACCTTTCGTCTTTTTTATTATCAAAAAATTCATTCTCTGTTCAGACCTAAACTACCAATTAAATGATTTCTGACAGAGACTTTGTTCAGTCATTTTTAGTCATGTCTAATTCTTTGTGATCTCATTTGGAGTTTTCTTGGCAAAGATACTAGAGTGTTTTGCCAATATAAACAGGGTTGAGTTACTTGCCCAGGGTCACATAACTATTAAATTTCTGAGGCCAGATTTGAACTCAGAAAGGTAAGTCTTCTTTACTCAAAGGCTGGAACTATCCACTGAGCCACTAAATTGCTGCACCAACAGAACTTTTATGTTATTTTTAACTTTTGAATTAATTTCTTATGTATTATCTTATTTGATCATTACATTAAGACCAGCAATATACAGTAGAAAAGATATTAGAGAAGAAATCAGGTTTGGATTCAGAACTTTATTCTGTCTCTGTAACCTCTGTGTGATATTGAGCAAGAGAAGGCCCTTTTCACCTCTAGAAACGAAACTGATGGGAATGTTACTGTGAAAATTAACCTGATTCCGTAGATTAGGAAATTTAGAGATTGAGAAATGGCATACCATTCCCAAGCTAGATGGTGGTAAATTGTGAATAGAAGGATCCAGACTGGTCCAGTTAAGGTTAGTCCCTTGGACTAATGTTTTTATACCCTCTCATGACTTTTAAATACATTTACATATACATGGAGACAGAGAGACGGAGCAAGCAAACTAATGCAACTTTTTTTCTGAATTACTCAACTCTTTATATTCTCTTATTTCAGTTTACAGGTCTTAAGCCTCTGAATTGCCTTCTCTGGAAAGTATTACTATCATATATGGGTTAAGCTTCTTACCTTGCTCCAAATTTTCAATTCACTTTTCAAAAACAATCATTTAAATTGGACTTATTGGTTTTATCTCACTTTGATCTTGGGTTGGAAACCACACCTTTCAAGGCTCCTATGAATAGTTTTGAAATACCTGATAATATCTCTTCCTTATCTTTTTCCCTTTCCCCCCTTTTTTTTAACCTATGTATGCAAAATGATGCAGGCTCTCTAAGGAGAATGAAATACAGGTTTTGTTATTGCTGTTGCTATAAATTCTATGGACTAATTCATAATATGGGGCAGTGATGTGTTTCTGTAGATAGAACTCAAAGCTTGTATTAGGAAGCTTCAACTTCCTGAGTTCAAAGCTAGCACCAGATATTCGTTAGCTGGGTGGCCCTGGGCAAGTCACTTAACCCTGTTTGACTCAGTTTCCTTATCTGTAAAATGAGTTGGAGAAGGAAATAATAAACCTTCCCAGTATCTTTGTCAAGGAAATCCCAAAAGGGATCACAAATAATCAGATATAATTGAAATGGCTGAGCAATAACAATAATCTCTAATCTGCAGCAGACTTACTTCAAATGAAAGCTCAGTTTACTATTCCACCAAAGAGTTGTCATCAAACAGGTTTAATTAACTTTGCTCTTGGATAATGTGGACTATTAAAAAGAGACTTTCCTGTAACCTACAAAGCACAAATAAGCTTAATAATTCAATGGTGAAGACAATTAATTATTTTTTTTAAAAAACATTTTAAAGTAACTATTGGAAATCAGAAAGATTTGAAATAAAAATGTATGAAATCACTTTTTTTTATCATAGGATGTTAAAGATATTAAATCACAGAATGTTTAGATTGATTTTTTTTCCCCTGTGGGCAGGAAATGGTTGTTGTTTCTGGTGCTGCTGTACAGTGCCAGGAACAAAAAGAAGATGGAAGTGCTGATCTTCCTGACCATTTACTTTATGATTGTATTTAACTCATATGAAAGAGAATGAGAAACAGAGTCAATGATACAGAAAGAGACTTTACTCTGAAGTATAGTATAGAGGGGAGCGGGGGATTATCAATAGATGTGAGTTTACATTTTCTTTGAATAATACCAAGTAGTGTACATGTATGGTAATACTCTCAACCTGTGCTATAATACAAAAAAAATTAGGGCCATACATACTGGGTGGATACAGTTCTTTCACTGTTTTAAACACTTCTGTTTTAGGATTAATGTAGGTTTTTCCCTTTTCATCTCCAGTAAGATGAGTCTTTATACTTTTCAAAGATCCTTGAAGCAAAGATCCACACTTATTGAATCCAGAATTAATGCCAGAGTAATTGGGCAATTCAAAATATGCTTTAGTGTGATAAGTTTAGAATAAGGGCTGGTGTGACTATTTTTGCTTGTTAATTTACCAGTATACTTTTGCCTATTTTCAAAATCAGTATTTAAATGCTTTAGGGAAATTCATAATTTGAAAAAATCTTATAATGAATTTTTTTTTTTTGCACCATAATATCTATCTCTCTCCCAACCTCATCCCCAACCAACACCTGTATCTGTGTGGTATAAGGGCTAAGAACTAGTCCTGTAATTTCATCAGAATATGAAATTCCCTTGAACAAATAAGATCTAGGGAGGGAATAAAGATTTATATAGCAAGTGCCCACACAGTGACAAGCATTGATATCACATTTATCCTCACAATTCCATAAGACAGATGCTGTTATCATCCCCATTTTACAGATGAGGAAACTGAGGCACACAGACTTTTGAGACCAAATTTGATTCCAGAACTTTCTGATTCTAGTGATCCAGTAGATAGTGCCAAACCTAGATTAAGGAAGATCCGAGTTCAAATCTGGACATATGACATGGGGAAAGTCATTTAACCCTGTTTACCTCAGTTTCCTCATCTGTATAATAGACTAGAGAAGGAAATAGCAAGCCTCTCTAGTCTGTCAAGAAAACCCTAAAAAGGGTCATGAAGAATTAGACAGAAAATAACCAATCAAGCAAAGCTTCTTGTCTCCAAGCCCAGCTCAAACCATTATATCATTTAGCTACTTTGTCATTTTTTTTGGTTTGTTTTTGGTCATTTATACTTTTGATGAATTGTGTGAATCCCTGACAGGTTATCTGACTTGCCCAGGATCACATGACCAGTATGTTTAGCAAATGGGGATTGAACCTAGGTCTATTTACCTTATTTAAAGCAAAGTACAATTATACACAGATATCTCTGTTGAACTATTTTGTTAATTTTTTACTTTTTCCACTATTGTGTCATTGGGGTCTTTCCAGACTTTTAGGAATTAACTTTAAGAAAAGGAAGCAATCAAAAAACACTACAGTTCTATTTTTAAGACATAAATAAAGAACCCTGAATTTGGATAGAACCCAAAGAGCTATGTATGTTCAATATATCTTAGACAATATATTTGTATGTTCAAATATATGTTGTACAATATATGCATATTCAATATATCTTAGAGAATATATTTGAAAAGCCAAGCTTGTTTCTTTGATTTTGGAGTCTCTTTTTAGATTCTTAGGATAGTCAGTCTTTTAACTGCATGAAAATTTTAAAGTACATGAAGGAGACCTTGATCTATCTAAATTCCAAGGTTAGAAGAAACTAATGGTTACTTCAGTGATAATGAGTAGTTTTTAAATAGTCTAACAAACTAAAATTCTGCATGTTGACTTAATTCAGGATTTAGGGATAGAAAGGTTTCTAAATGACTGTCCTCTATTTGAAATGACTATTTTATTCCTCTTAGGACTCTTTCTAGAGAAATACTATGAGTTTCTTTTATTTGAGATCTTTCCACTACAATTTCCATATCTTTATATTTGGGCAATATAAATTCAAATGAGCAATTTTCCTAAATTACTCGTCAATATGTTTGTATTATTCTTAAAAGGTCTTTATTTTTTAATTATTTTGTTTTAACATCACTTGATGGTAGTAAAGTGTCAGAAGTAAATCAACCTAGAATTTAGTACTGTCTGAAAATGAGAATACAATAAAACCCAGATAATAATATCTTGGCTTAAGTATTTGAAGGACATTTTTGCAGATTGCATTGTGATTTTTAGTTTTTATGAAACAAACAAAAACTTGATAAATAAAAAAGGACTTCCAGCTAGAACAATAGATCATTTCCTTTTTTTTTTAAAGGTCTGTATTTTATCTTTGCTGATTGACAGTATCTTTGCAGCTATTTAAAAAAAATATTTTAACCAAATCAATCTTATTTCCAAAATTGTAATAATGCATTTTAATGGATGAAAAATGTACCAATTCCATAATAGGCATCTCACCATCTTCATGACACAGGCTTTGGAAAAAAAAAAAAATATATATATATATATATATATGGAAATAAGTGATGACTCTTTTTTTCACACCCCCAGCTTCTGCATTTGAACTTATAACTGTACAGCAGAACAGATTATTTAATGACAGCTGAGTAACTAAGTTCCCCTTTGTCTGCCTGGCCCCTGACTTACTTGGATTGGAATTTTACCAAAAGGGAAAAAAATGCCACTCAGTATTTACCATGAGATATAGGTAATAGGTCTTTGTCAGACCATAGCAATACAAATCTTTTTTTTTTTTTTTTCCTGGCAACAAACTACACACTGGGATCTGACGTCTTCTTGAATATTTAAACTCTCTCACAGTCTTTAGTGGAAGTTTTTTCAGTGTGAGGATTTAACTACAGATGCTACTTGACCTAATGAGCACTGTATGACTAAATACTGGAATAATCACTTGAAATTTCATTCTCAGCTTTTCAAAGGTAAGTCATAGGTTACTATATATAAATCATTTAAGAAAGGGACTTCCCATCTTCCAGCAGAAAGTGGGACATAAAGCGTCCCTGTAAGTGCTACAAATTTAACTTATTTCTTTCTTCTCAATCTCTAAGTTTGAAAGACACATTGCACATTTTTTGCAATGTCCAATATTTACTCCTACTTTTCTGAAGAAAAGGAGCTATTTTGCAATGCACTACAAATCTTTTCATAGCATATATTAAGGAATTTAACACTTTGGGGGGGGGAATCAGAAGGCAATCACATTTCACATTTTTTTTAATGATTTAACATTCTTTATCCATGTATGTAAATAGCAAACCAAATATTTGATCTTAATGTCAGATACTAATATCATTTTCTAAATAATGCAATTTGATGAATACATTCTGCAAGATATGCAGTAGAAATGTTTTAATAAAAATATTTTAACTTCAGTCAGAGGAATGGGATTCCAGCTGACTTTGTAAATTCTTATGTCACATGGGTAAATCAGTTTAGTTTTCTAGGTCTCAGTTTCCTCCTCTGTAAATTGAGATTTGACTAAATAACCATCCATCAGTGTTAATCTATGATCCTCTATGTTATAGTTTAATGTATTACTTGATTTAAATCTTCATCAACATTTATCTATTATGCAGAAAAAGCAGTCTATATGCTATTGCTTAATTTTATATATTACTTGTTTACTAATATTGATTACAATATATCACTCTATAGCATGTGATTATTTAATGCTTGACATCAGCAATAGATTATTAATCTATTTGAATTGCATAACTCTAGGAGGAATGGACCCTGATGAGATAACTAATGTGATGTGTGCTTGAGTATGTTTTTTCCATAGTTAAGCATTAATAAGTGACCAGAAGCAGTACTTATTTTTAATACTAGTAGCAGTTATAAGAATTTGTGTAAATTTAACGTTTTGTATAACTATATTCACCAAGCTAAATGAAATAAATAAATTATATGTTTCTCTTGGAGTTTATATTTTCCTTCTGTAAGTCTTTAAAAAAGGATATTAAGTTTGAACAAAGGTAATGCCTCATCAAAAGAATAATTTAGGAAACAGTAATAAGTATTGCCATCCCAGTATTGCCTTCACACTACAGTTATCATGAAGTAGATTCTAGAATAGCTAGTTTCAGATACCTTGATAGATACATAAATTCATCTTGATTAGTCATTCATTCTATGTGATTTTGGTACACTATTACATAAATGGAACTCAAATTTTAACCTAATAGAGTAACTATATAAATTCTGATTTAATTTTTTAAAAACACACATTTCAACTTCCAAATTAAAGATTGAAAATAGTGGCTATGTATGCTACATAATGGAGAGTGAAAGTGATCATGGAAAATTCATGTGCCCTTACTTAGCTTGCTAGATCACTTATTTATGATACTGTTACTCCTCCCTGCCTCCTCTCCTCACTCCTCCACCAATTACATTTAATAACAAGTAGCAAGTGAGGTAGTTATTGCTTAGCCACAGTTGTATTTGGACAAAATGTACAATCATTACTGATATTTTTCAAGAAAGTTGAGGTTAATAATTATATTTGTGTGTGTATTATTTTCTTAATTTTATTTCAAACTTTGTTTTAAATTCTTGCCCTAGAATCTCGTAATAATACTCCTTTGTATTCTGTTCAAATTTTTGAAACATTTCCCCTTTTTCCTGCCATACTATATAGGATGTTAATATGAATATTCTGACAGAGCACCTATATATTAAAGGTATTGATTGTTTTATTGAATTTTACTTTGTTTTCCACAAATACTTTACAATACAAGAGCATATAGATGTGTAGATTCAGTTATTTTTCTTCTTTTATGAGGTTGAAATACTCATAATGATATGTTAGCTGTATTCAGCAATAAGTCCTGCTATCTTTCTGGATAGGATTGTGGAGCTCTTTTCTGGCCTAAGACCCCAAACCTGAAGACTACGTATAACATCAATTAGATTAGAGTCTATCTCCAATGAAGATCCAACTGAGCTTTGGTAAGGATATTCCATTTTAACCAAAGTTGGAAAGTTGCCATTCCCTATGGTATAAAAGTGGCCTGAACTTCATGTTTAGAGTCAGGTTACTTGGCTTTGGATAACTTTTTTTTCTTAAACTAAGTGTTAAGAACCCTTTTTTAATGAAGTTATTTTTGCTTAAAGCTAATATTAGAATGCAGGTCTGATTCCTAACTTGGACTTTTCCCATCATATTTTTGTTGCCTTTCAGAAGTAAAATACACATATATGGCCTATATAAACAGGTACATAGTGAGATTTGCTACAAAGGAACAGAAGAAGAGAAACTGATACAAAACATTTTAATAAATTATTTTCAATATACTGAATCCCAATCCCAGTTTGAATAACCTCAACCTAGCTATTTTTTTTTCAAGATAACCAGTTATTTGATTTAAGTATAACTTTTCAAATGAATTGCATATGTCAAGATGGTCATGACTTTTTTTTATAACAGACAAGGTTGGGGAGAAATCTGAAAGACCAAATAAATGTATAGATCAGAGGATATTATATTTTATTGTTCTTTTTGCAGGGAACAAAAAAAAAAAAAATGAGTGTAGGTAAATGAAGATCTGAGTCCCATGTCTACTCTTTAGTCAGAAAGCATCCAGAATTTGTCATTCATTTGTTGTAAGAGTCTTTTGGAAGACTGGAACTGATTTTGTTGTCCAGTCTTAGTATTTTATATCCCAGGAAATCTTTCTTTTGGGTCATCCCTCTTCTGGGTGGGGTTTCCCAAGTCATAGCATCTAGCCACATATGAGAATAATTATAGGTTCTCTAGAAAACTAGGTTCTGTGATATCCTGGCACATAGGAGGAGTTTCTTAGAGTACAGCCTACAACAGGATTTGTCAGTAAGTCAGCTTCTCACTTTCTACCATATTGTCAACTTAGTAATCAAAAAGTCTATCCTTAAAAAAATCTATGGATTAAAAAACCAGAAGAGTTTATCAGTTGCTGTTATTTGTGTATGTGGTGGTTTCCCAAGAAATGCCTGAGGGATCAGAAAGGGGTTTTCTTTGTTTTTAAGTGGAAAAAATAGAAGAATATAAAATCATAAAGTGTTGAAGATTGAGGAAAAAAGTCATCTGATCTACCTTTGGGATCATTGAAGGTATGTAATCAGGGAGAAGTTTTAATAATGCAGATTATTTTTCTCCTCTTGTTTTCTACATCTTAGCTATTCTATCTTTCTCATTTTCTGTTCATCTAATTCTATCCTCCTCTAAAATTAAAAACTTTAAAGCCTGTTTAAAAATATGTGTTTTATTCTGGATATCACTGTCACTCAATTTATTTTTTTTCAAAATGGAAATAGTTAAGAATGAAAACTGTATCTTAATTCAATACTTTTGAGAGTGAGAGGAATTCAGTTGTCTATCTCTTATATCATGAGTCCAAAGAATGTTAAGTTTACAAGCATTCATCTTGCATTTCAAGAATAACAGCATATGAAATGGCAAATTAGAAGGTTCTCTGACAGTTGGAACAGGGAGAATTGCCAACTAGCATGTGGTATGGCAAGATGACTTTTTTCTGTACTCAGCCCCAAGACTGACATAATTTGTACTTATGAACTCTCCTTTGCCTCAGGTCTTCCACAGTAAAAAAAAAAATAAATAAATAAATAATGAAGATGATGATGGTCAAATTTGCTGAGATAGACACGTTATAGAAATATAAAGCATAATCATTATAGTTCTCTTTGGGGCATCAAAACATGTAAAATAATAAAGCAATATTCATTTTTATAAAATAAAGATAGAGGGATAGATGGGATGGATGGATAAATGTTTCTTTAAGGTCAGAAAAATATTGTTTCATAGCTGAAAAACAAAAAAACTTCTTTGAAAATTATGATATAATTAATGGAATTATATTCAGCTAATTAATGTCTTCATATCATATGACTCCTAACAATATAATAGTATTAGACTAATATTTCAGAAGATTTACACATCTTAATCATTAGAGGATATATTTAAGTAAAGAAGACAGAAATGTTGAGGATGTGGCTGGGTAAGGAAATTGAGGGTATGCTGGTAAAGTTGATTGCCTTGAAATAGGGAATTACGACACTTCTGTAGGATAACCTTGGTATAATTTATCTTGTTTAAGTTAGTTTATACAAAGTTAATATGCATCAGCCTTGTAGTTGGGACATTGTGAGTCATAGGAAGAATCATAATGAGAGTGCAGCTTAAGATATATGGGTATGTATGTGTGTGTGTGTGTGTGTGTGTGTGTGTGTGTGTGTGTATACACAAATACATAATGTATATAATCATTGTATATATACATATACATAACGCATACATATATATATATATATATATGCAAAAATGCACATACACACAGAGCCACCAGTAGCTAACATGGCTTCCAGCATTTCTTTGATAGATTCTTATTGTTTTGCTATACACACACATATATACACAAATACATAATGTATATATTCATTGTATATATACATATACATACCATATATACATATATATGTGCAAAAATGCACATACACACAGAGCCACCAGTAGCTAGCATGGCTTCCAGCATTTCTTTGGTAGATTCTTATTGTTTTGCTAGACTACTTGTTATTTTGTCCATTAACTGACATGTGGAGCCCAAAGAGGCATTTTCTTCTAAATTTTTAGTGTTTGATATTTCCCTTCCACCTTATGCAATCATTCCAACCATTGAGTTAAGGGAAAAAGCAAAATCATAGTATAATCTTTTTTCTTCGCCTTTACAACTCTACTGTTTTCTTTTCCAACCACTTGTAAAAATGTTCTTATAAAGGATAGTAACAGCAGCTGCAGTAATAGCAGTAGTAGTAATTGTTGTGGTTGTTTTTGGAGATGTTCTGAAACAGTGGAAAGAGCCCTGGCTCTCTAGTCAGAAGATTTTGCTTTAAGTTACAATTTTAAGGCTATTTGTGGATCCTTGGACAAGTAATAATAATAGCTAGTAATTATGTAGAGCTTCCCAAGTGACAAGCACTATTCTAAAAGCTTTAGAAATGCTATCACATTTTTTTTTATTTTCACAATAATCCTTGAAAGCAGGTGTTCTTATAATTCCCATTTTACAGTTGAGGAAACGGAAGCATATAGAAGTTAAGTGACTTGTCCAAGATCACACAGCTAGTACATGTCTGAGCTGGATCACAATTCATTCTTCCTGACTTCAGACCCAGCATTTTATCCATTGCAACATCTATTTGTCTCTGCAAGTCCAATCATATTCATGGAACTTAGTTTTCCTGATTTGCAGGAGTGAATCAGACTCTGGAGTTTCTTCTAACTCTAGACCTAAACATTTCCCAACAACAGAACATCTCTTTGTCATACATCTTGATCTCTAATGTTAAGCTAAATGACAAGGAAAAATCAATGAAAAAAATTCCATTTAGTGGTGGATTCTAGTATCTTCTGTTAATAATATCATTCTTCATTTCTCTTCACCTACACTCACTAATCCTATCTTTATTAAAAGGAAATAAAGAAATTACCAAAGTCAGACTAAGATGAGGATTATAAAATAATACTATTATTTAATATAAGAATATTTAAAGAATACTATTCATTTCAAGAGCAATTGTAACTAACATTGGCTCAGCAAATTAACTTTCCTAGAAAATGTATTGCCTCCCTTTACTTAAAGAATAATTAAATACTGAGGAGCTTCCAGATCCTCTCTAAAGAGTGCAGAATTAAAAAAAAAAAAAAAGTGGGAAATTTACAGAGGATGATTTCCAGAGTTTATAGCAAATACCCAAAATAACTGGAATCATTTTCTTTGGGAATTTTTAGAGCAATCTTCCCAGGGGAGGCATTATGTCCATAGATAGGATGTCAGTGAGATTCTTCTTGAGTATATTAGAGAATTGCCAGACGTTGGAAATAGAGATTAAAGATATAACTGTATTGACTCTTCAAGATCATATCAAAAGGCACTCATCTAAATATAATTGAGATAGGAATATTATAAGTGAATTTTTAAACTTTTTTTCTCTTCAAAAGGTAAATGAGATTTTTTTTAAATGATAGACTATTTTCCATAGTCTAGAGTAAAGAGAATTTAATTATGATTTGGGATAGGAAATGAATGTGTGTGAAAGTCTTTAATTTTAAAGACTCCATAGAGAGGGCAGCTCATTGGTCTAGTAGACAGAACACCAGCCCTGAAGTCAGGAAAACCTGAGTTCAAATCTGACCTCAAACACTTAACACTTCCTGGTTGTGTGACCCTGGCCAAGTTACTTAATTCCAATTGCCTCAGGAAAAAAAAAAAAGCCTTCATAAAAAAGTGGAAAGGTGGAGTTCTTGAATATTGATCTTTGTACATAGAGATTTTAAAGATTAATGTTCTTTTGAAAAAAACCAAAAAACAAACTAGTTAATATTGTGACTCTCCCCACATATTTCTACATAATAAAAGAATCTATATTATTTTGTGATTAATTTTTAGTTAGAAATGGAATGGAAAATAGGACTACAGAAGAAACTATATTTGTTTCTTTGGTCTGTGCTTCATTTTCATAGATAAAGTGTCATAACATTTTAGACATGGCTTTTAGAGGTCATATCACTAGGCTAAGTGTCAGGCTACCTAAGATCAAGTTCTAAAAATCTACACATCAGACCCTGCCTCATGTCCTGATTGGATAAATTTACAAAGCAAGCAAGCAAACAAACAATCAAACAAACAAACAAACAAAAAAAAAAAACAGCAAAACTCTTCTCCCTGTTCTGGTATTTAAAACCCTCTGTAGTATTGTCCCACCTACCTTTTTAATCTTATTTTATACACTACATTTAAATCCCTCTAGCTACTTCCAACTTCCATGTTTTTGTACAAGTTTATGTTTGAAATGCTTTCCTCACCCATGCTTTGAAGAATCCTAAGTAATATTGCTTCCAAGGAGAACAATAATGCTGAAAGTGGATTTGACCTTCTTAACAATACTTTTGTTAATTAAAAATCAGGAGCTAATCTCTCTTTTAAGTTTTATTAATGTGTTTTTACATTAAAAACATTTACACATTCTTACCTTATAAAAAGCCACTTATAACAAAGTAAAACAGTAAAATTAATAACTGTTGTTTTGTCATGTCTAATGCTTTATGACTCTGAGGTTTTCTTGGCAAAAATACTGGAGGTTTATGTCATTTCCTTCTCGAGCTCACTTTATAGATGAGTAAACTGAGGCAAACAGAGTTAAATACCTTGCCCAGGGTCACATAGCTAGTAAGTGCCTGAAACCAGATTAAAACTCAGTAAGCCTCCCTGTCTCCAGCTGTAATACACTATCCATGGCACCATCTAGCTGCCCCTAAGAGTATTAACATGCAGCATAGCACCTCCTATCTCTCTGTTAGAAAAAAAAAATCTAAATTCTCTCTTTTCCACCCAAAACTCATTTAAAAAAAGTAATTTCTTGTAGTCAATATAGATAGTGAAAGAACATAAATTCCCTAAAAGGTTATATTCAAAATATATACATTTTATTCCGCAACCTTCCTATAATGAATAGCATTTTTCATCACAGGTCCTCTTAAATCATGAAAGGCAGTTTTATTGGTCATAGTTCTTAAAGCTTTCAAAGTTGTTTTTTTTTTTTTTTTACAGTTTTATGGTATTATTTTTGTAGTGTTGTTATTGTAGAAATTGGTCTCCTGTTTCTTCATATTTTATTGTTCACAGGTTTACAAAACTGCTCAAAATTGATTCTTTTTACAATATTGTCATTGTCAAAATGATACATATTGGAGATACCTTTGGGAAACAAGTAGATTGATGCAGTCTTGAAACAAGTGAATGGTAAAACCATTCTGAAAAGCAATTTTGGATTATGCACAGTTTACCAAATAATACCTAATGAGGCCATTTGATCTAGGTATATCACTGCTAAGGCCATACCTAAAAGAAATCAAAAAAAGAGATAAAGGTCTCTTCTGTACAAATATATACATGCATATATTTATACATATATGTGTGTATATAGATGTACATTGTGTAATATATAGAGATTTACACTGTTATATATAGACAGAGAGAGAGAGAGAGAAAGAGAGAGAGAGAGCGCGCACTAGGTAGCTCTGAGATAGAGTGCCATGCGTGGCGTTAGAAAGAATTATCTTCTTGAGTTCAAACTGGTTTCAGACATTACTATCTAGGTGACCCAGGATAAGGCACTTAACTCAGTTTGCCTCAGTTTCCTCATCTGTAAAATGAGCTAGAAAAGGAAATATCAACTTACTCCAATATCTTTGCCCAAAAGTCCCAAAATGGTCATGAAGTCAGTCATGAGTGAAAAATAACAAAACAACAGTATATACGTGTATAACATGGATATCTATAATACGCAAATGAATATATATCATATATGTGTGTGGCTGTACATGCATACATGTAATGAGGTTTTTTTTTTGGCCTTTTATTTTCCTCTGGTATTGTTTTTCTCTCCCATCCAGTCCTATACTATAATACTCTGTGAGCATTTTCAGCATAGGGGCTGGTTTGCCACTATTTGTTTCATAAATCTATTAAATGCAATTGTCATTCTCAACCCTGATACAATAAATACCATCACAACCAGAATTTCTTGTGAAAATGTCTCAAAATTTCAATCTGTAATTTTTTTTTACTATATGTTTTACAATTCCAAAGTCCTTTATCTGTATTAACTCATATGCTTTTAACAAAATTCTGCAGTGTTTATCTCAATGTTCCTAACATGTATATATGTATTGTGTGTATATGTGCACATGTGTACATATAAAGATGAGTCAATGTACAAGATGAGCCAAAACACTTAGTACTTTGTACCTAACTAATGAGAGACCTAGAACTTGAATTTAGCTCTTTTATTTTGCTTCCCAGTGTACTTTAAGCTATACTATGCAGATCCATTATAATGCTGTTTTATCAATTTTTGTCAAATTTGTCAAATACAAAAAAATTCATTAAAATGAATAAAAAATTACTTCAATCATTAATTAATCCCACTTAGCACATGATTCTGCCCATAGCACTGATTCTAGTTGCTTACTAATGTCTTCCAGAGCTTTGATCATCTTATAAAAGACTAGTTTTGTTCATAATAGACATTAGTTCAAAAGGTGAAACATGCTGTTCATAAACTACAAAAAAACTTATAAATGTTGCTTTGTCATAAAAAGAAATTTTAATTTGTAGCTGTAAATGATAAGGAAAACAAAATCAAAGGCTATTTTCATTAAAAATAAAAACTGAAAGCAATAGTAGTTGATTCAGCTTAAGCTTAGTCAATTTTTTTTCTATTTTATATACCATCACAAAGAAAAATATTGCATTTGATTGCTTGTGATATTGGAACTGACTAAATTATGGAGCTTTTATTGACTTTGATATTCAATTCTCTGCAGTTAGATTTAATACATAACAGTAATTGTCATAATAACTAATATTAGAATTAATTCTTTGGCAAGTATCAACATGGTATCACTGAAATCAAAGGTCACTGAACTCAGAGTCACTGTGATTTGAGTGACTGTTAAGGTGAGACCTGGACAATTTACTTAGCTTTATACAATCTTAATTTTCTCCTCTGTAAAATGGGGATAACGAAACCTACTTTATAAAATTCCCATACAAAAAGTGATCTGTACATTGCAAGACATATAAATGTTTACTGTATTATTATCATCATCATTATAACTAATTATTTATTTTTGAGCATTTTGTTTTCAATCCTATCTCAGTTTATTGTGTAATTTTTGTTTTTGTAGATTTCAAATGATTGGAAGAATTACCTATTTTTCTGAAATAAATCATCTCAAAATCTCTGTATAGCCTCTCTCCTGCTGCTTTTCCTGAAGAAGGTATGAGGAAGCAGATAATTGAACTATTATTTTAGTAATATTTTGATTTACAGAGATATCAAAACAAAAACCTATTGAACTTGCAAAAAAAAAAAATATCAGTAGAATAGAGATTGAGTAGAGAAACCAGGGAGTTCACAAAGCTATTACAGAGGAGGGGGTAATGAGATGGATGTGAGATTGATAACATTATGTATGAGTATTATCTGTCTTGCTAAATACCCTAGGAAAAAAGAACAGAACAGTTTATAGGATATACCTGAGCCAATTATATGCTAATTTATGTTTGTAAAAGGAAAAGGGTGGGAAACCCTAAAATCTATATTAGAAGCATAAATGAATAGAACCAAGCTTGCGTTTATTTACAACTAGCACAATTATCTTCCCATCAGTATTCATTGCTTGTTTTTTGTACTTTGATCTTTTTGAACTGATATTTAGCTTCTGCTTTATGATGTTTCTAGTAATAGGATCAAGTCCCTTGGACATTCAGCGTGAGAGACCTGAAGAGTAAAAAAGAACCTGGTGCCAAACCCTAAGTGGCTCCTTAAACAGGAAAAATGGGCTGTGATCGGAACTGTGGGCTCATCACAGGTGCTGTCATAGGTGGAGTGCTGGCTGTACTGGGAGGCATATTAATGCCTGTTGGAGATATGATTATTCAGAACACAATTAAAAAGGTACATATCATTCTGGAAGAAATTCTCCATGATTTACTTTCCTTTGCTTATTTTCCATTTTATTTTTTTCCTATTAAGAAGGCAACATAATGGCTTCTAAATATTTGCAGTATGACAGGATACTGTGCCAGAAAGGAACACTGAAGACCATATGGAAGAGGGAAAAAAAGTTGTTGTTGTTGTTGTTTTCCTCAGTTAATTTAATATTGCATTGATATATGTAAATATGTCTTATTTTCATAATTTGCTCTAACTCATTTCATATATCTTAGTATGATAGGAATATAATTGTGATTTCAAGTTAATTATATAATGTTTCTAAATTGTTTATATTGATTTGACTTGAATTATATGGAAAAGGGTCCTTAGTATATGTTTCAATTGCAACAAATACAAAATCTGGAAAAGGCTGCCTATATGTTTCTATCTCAGTAGCAAGACAATATGTGTGTATATGTGTGTGTGTGAGTGTGTGTTATATCCATTTCTATAATAAGGGTTTAGTAACGTGAAGGAATTATCCTGGTATGTTACAGGACTAAACCTGATGAGCAAATTTAATTTTTAATTAGGATGATGAGATATATTGTTGTGTGCTCTAGATCTTTATCTAGTTCAGACCTTCCATTTTATAAATTTGGAAATTAAGTTTTTTTACAGAGGGTACTCTTAATATATTTGTTGTTGTGGACCCCTTTGAACAAAATGATAAAGCCAATGGACTTCTTAGAATAATTTTTCAATATATAAAATATATCAGATTCCAAAGGATATAATTATGTAAAAATAGTTAACTTAGATATGTTTAAAGGCATAATTTTATATGCATGTGCATATTTATAGCTATACACTTAAATATATATGTATGCATATTGAGCATATAAATCAAGTTAATAGATTCTAGAGAATCACACAGGTTTGTTCAAAGTAATATAGATTAAAAATAGGACAGCTAGGTTTGGAAACCTAGGCTTGGAATCAAGTGCTATGCACATTGACTAAAACTATTTCCTATTGCTTATTATTGAATGGTAAAACAGCTAAATTAAGCCAATTTCTTCAACATTTAAAAATGTAAATGATCATGTCAAGTTGAAATCTTCTTCCTCAAAAATAGTTCATGGTCCTTGAAGTTTTCAATTGTTGACACAAACAAAATAGCACTACCAGATAGTCAAGGCTGTTGGTAACTCTCTCTAGACTTCTTTAGTTTAGCAAGGTGGTGCTGAGAGGACAAACACAGTCCTTTGCTTGAGCTTGGTAAAAGCCACTATATTTCTTAGAGCTTATACTTTGGAACTAAAGCCTTTGAGTCACAGTTACTTCAAAACAATGGAGAAACATCTAAATAGGAATTTCAAGGAGTACATTGGTTACATAGTTCAAAAGGACAATTCAGAATATTGCTTTAAAATTGATGAGAGTGACTTATGGGCCTCTTTGATGTATTTCAGAATTATTGTTTATACGTATTGTATTTTGAGCACTTATTGTATGCATAGCACAGTTATGAACTCGTGGTGAGGTATCCAAAGTTATAAAAGAAATCAATCTGTTTTCTAGAAACTTAACAAATATGTTAGGCATTTAATTAGGTTACACACTTGAAATAAGTTATTCATTCTGAAAAGGCCCATTTTGGAGTTTTAAGTGTTAAGAAATGTTTCATTCTAGCAAACCTATAACTGCTTCCCTATAACTTAGATAGATCTAGTTCCCTTACAGAAGAGGAAACTGAGGCTCTATGAAGTTTAGTGACCTGGAAGAGGATCACTTCTACCCCTTGTTCTTAATTCTTTACTCTGATTCAAACAGAAATCTAATCCCTCTTCCACGTGTATTTGAAAATAATTGTCAAATTTCTACGTCTTTCCTTTCCCAGACTAAACATCTTCATTTCCTTCTATCTACCACCATATAGTAAGATCCCCATCCTCACAGCTTCCTGGTCACATATCCTTAACTAAAATAATTTTATTGATGTATCACAAGTACATTTTTATATAATAATCCAGGGTGAATTCTCCATGTACTACATTTCCACATTTGATCTATTTCATATTGCTTTTGTAAAAGTACAAATAGACAAAGAGGAAATTTTATTTTTTAGTGCAAATTGCAGTCTTCAATTTCAAATTCAAAGATTGAATGGTGTCCAATACAGGTTCCTTAATTAAGAGTAGCCTAGAGATCTTCATCTGCAAGTCATTCTCTATGTTTCCAAAACAAGTGATCTAACTGCCCTCTAAAGACCTTATAAGGCTATGATCTATACTGACAGAAGGCATTTTCATGTTAAAGGATCATAGAGCTTTAGTAATATTAAAGTAATTAGCATGTATTTTTTTTCCTTCTGTACTTATTAACATGAAAGAAAAAAATTCAAAGTCCCAAAACCTTATTCTAATAATTGGATGTTAGGGGAGAAAAGCTATATTTTCTAACTTTCATTTATACTCAGTGAAAGCAACTGAGGACTAAACAAGGTGTAATAATAGTGAAAAGAGGAAGACAGGAAGCCAAAACTTGGGCTTGATTTCCTTTGAGGACAACATAGGAAAAGTCACTTGGCATCCATTTTTCTTTTGTAAAATGTGGGGACTGGGTTGGATGACCCCTGAGATTCCTTCTTTCATTAGGTTTATGGTCCTAGACTCTAAAATATAAGTTGAATGACTATGTTGTAAACCAGCAGAGGGAACCCAATTAATCATCTCCATTATACTTTTGTCCTTGTCACTTTATTGTAATCATTTTGAGCATAAGAGATTAGTGAGGGATGTTTTGAGAAATTTTAGACCCAGAAGATAAGAATTTACAGAGAACAAAAGAATTCTCTCTGTGCAGACTCTCTGACAACCTGGAAGATCAGCTAATTGCATAATAATTGTTGAACAGGAGATGTCTGCACTTGCTTTATTCAGCAAAAATTGTTAACTCTGTCAACAACTGCCTAAAGAACTTGCTACCAGTTTATGGAAGGATCAGGAGCTCTTTAAGATAATGCAGTAATGTTCCAATAAGAACCAATTGGTTTGTTTGATTATTGGTTGTTATCCTTCATGCTCAAAGAGGATCCAAATGATATTACTAGTTTGGGATCAATTTATCCAACTGTGGCTGATCACTCCAATATAAGTTAGGAAAACTGTACCATTGATTGGGTACAAATAGTTCACTTGAAAATTTGGAGTGAAAATGTTTCTAAATTTGTACATCTCATATTACTTTTTAGAAAATCTGAAAATTGATAATACCCAATTCCCTCAATAAGAAGGCTATATCTTCTAAAACATGTGATATAGAAATTATGACATCTAAATTCTCTCCCTTAAATAATAATATGATGGTGAGATGCAAGACACACTGACTTCACCTGAAAAAAAAAAAAATAGACTTATTAGAGCACTGTAAGATAGAGGACTAGGATACAAGTCGGAAAACCTGGAGCTGAAATTCCACCTTTGACACTGATTGATTGTGTGACCCTGGGCATTTTGTTAATCAGGCAATTCTCTGAATAATTCAATATCAATAGAACACATCTAATCTAAAAGGTATTTATTAAATATCTAAAATATAGAAGACATTATGGCCAGATTGTAGAGATATAGTAAAAAATGAAAAACAATGCCTTCCTTCAAAGGCCATATATTATACAGATACATATACACACATATATACACACACACATACATACATACATGTGTGAGTATTTGATAATTTGTGGTAGGTGAGAGTAATATTGCCTAGGAACACTCAGCAAAAAACTTTCTTTAGGATATGACATAGGAGCTGTACCTTAAATGAAACTAAGAATTCTGGCCCTCTCCCTAGCTAGGATTATTCTTTTGAAATGACCTTCTACTGAATATAGATAGGTAGTATTTCCAGCTATAAATACTATCTGTAGCTATAGCTAAATAATTTGTATACCTCTTACTTACTTATTTAATTACATACTTAATGCTGTCTTCCCTCAAAGAATGTGAATTTCATGAAGGCAGGGTCTTTTTTACTTTATTTTATTTTATTTCTTTGAACTCTCAACACAATAATATTTGTCATACTTATTATATGTAATAATATAAAAATATTAATAATAAACTACTTGTTAAATAAAAATACTTAGTAAATGTTTGTTGACTATGGACAGAGAGGAGTTTTCAAGGGATGGAGAACTAGTAATGGTTACAGTGAAATAGCCTACACAAAGGCAAAAAGGAAGAAAATGGATTCCTGAGCTTAAGGTATAGCAAACAGAAAACTTTGCCTCAGAGATAGAACAAATAAAGAAGTATATATGCTGAGTTGGTGGGGATGAAGGGAGGAGAATTGTAAAGTACTGATGGCTCAATGGTACTGATGGCTCTTGAGCAGTGAAATGAGATAATTTGTAGTTTAGAAATATCATGACAACAGTTCTTTGGTGTTTAGATTGAAAGGGGAGAGGCTATGAACCGGGAGTCCAATTATTACTGTAGTAGTTCAAATGAGTAGTGATGAGACTCCAAATTATAGGGTGGTATCATTATTGTGAGAAGTAATATGGGAGTAAAAGAAATAGGATTGTTAACTGATTGGGACTTAAGGTTAGGATGAGGGAGAAGGAATTGAGAATGGTTGTATCCAAGATTGATTGAGCATTTGTAACAAGTGGGAAGATTTTTTTTTTCTATTGAAATAAAGGGAATGATAGAAGAAATAGATTTAGTAAAGATGAGTTTTGTTTTAGCCTTTTGTTTGAAATGCCTCCAGGACATCTAGCTGGAGATATCTAAAACATAATTTTTGTATTCTTATACAAATCCAGAGGAAGATTAGAACTAGTTATATAGATCTAGTAATTATCTATAGAGATGGCTGAATCCATGCTATACCCAAGATGGAAGAGAAAAAAAAGAAGATCCAAGTCTGAACTTTGACAAATACATACAGTTAGAAACTGAAAATAAAAGGAGGCTCTGGATATCAAGTCCTAGCCATCTTCATTTTATAACTGAGGAAATTGAGACCCAGATAAGTTAAATGACTTACCCGAGATTATCAAAATAACTTTAAAAGATCAGATTTGAGCCAGATTATCTGACCAGAATATGTTTCCCCCCTACATATGTTGCTTCCCATGAATAATGGGTATTTTGGTGGCATAAGAGTGTGCAGAACTCTGATCCTAAATTTAGGAAGAACAGAGTTCAAATATGGCCTCAGATGCTTACCAACTGTCACCCTGGTGCAAGTCACCTAATCCTGTTTGCCTCAGTTGGATCACAAAGCATAAAATATGATGGAAAATAACTGAAAATTGACAATGGCTGAGTAATAAAACTCCCTTCAGTAAAAGGACAAACAGGAGAGAGGAAGGAAAAGGAGGAAGAGACAGAATGATCATCAGTGTTGTAGTCTGCAGGAGATTCCAAGAAGAGTTTCAATTGAGTTTTAAAGTCAGACAGAAGCAAGAATGTAAGAGGTTGAAGTATGGAACATAAGGGGGAAAAGAGCGATAAAAGCAAGACTCTTCCCTTTTCCAAAAGGATTGGGCATGGAGTGAAATGTTGCACTGATTCAAATGTATTTTCTCTTGTTTTTTTTTTTTTCAAATGGATAGGTTAACCATCCATTCTGTGACCTTGAAAGATTGATGTTCTTTATGGTCAATTTACTTTAATAACTTATGAAAATGGCAGTTCTTAGTATTATTAAGATCATGAAATAGAAAAACCATTGGACTAGAATTCAAGAAAGTCTCAACTGTTACTATTTTTTTTTTTTTTTTTTTTTTACTTTTGGAAAGTCACTAAAGACCTGGATCTGAATTTCCTACATATAAAATAAAAAGTGTCGACTAGGTTTATTTTGGTTCCAAAATCTTGGAATTCAATATTTGCCTAAAACTAGAAAATTATCTTCAGATGAAAACTCTAGACCGAGAGTCAATAAAACTTGATTTTAAATTTATTTACCACGGTTCCTTCAACTGTAAAACAGAGATAATATTAGTAATTATCTCCTGTGTATATTATGAGAATCAAATGAAATAATTTTTATAGCTTTTAACATAATGTCTAGTGGTCAGTAAGTGCTGTATAAATGCTAGTTATTGTTATTAAGTGAATGTAGGGTCTCATCTTTAAAATAGGAATTTTACTTGTCTCAGAGGGTGAAAAGTCTCAAGTAAAATAATATTTAAGCCTCAAATAATATATGTGAAACATTCTGCATTCTATAAGAAAAATGTCATTTCACCAATAATAAATTTTCATTAAATGATTTTAATACCGTATTTCTCACTAGAATTACAAATATAAATATCATAATAAATCACCAAAATATTAATAATAACAATTATGGAGATTGCTTTTACTTTGAGAAATAAATTTTTGTACAATATTGATTGAGCAAAACAACAAAAAATAGAACAGGATAGAGAACAATATAATCTATTTACTTGTAAGTTATCCTTACTCAGTAGAGTGAAAGTTTTATTGACATGGATATCCACTCTTTCCCTGAACTCTATAAGGATTTAGAAGCAGCTAAGGATTCAACTGTTTTATGAGCTATCAGAATACTCTAGTTCAGAAGCGGACGCTGACCTAAAAGATTCAAACTGATGAAAAATTCCAGATCTTTCATTATCAA
The DNA here is from genome assembly GCF_016432865.1 of Antechinus flavipes. Lineage (NCBI taxonomy): Eukaryota > Metazoa > Chordata > Mammalia > Dasyuromorphia > Dasyuridae > Antechinus > Antechinus flavipes. Next base: position 151,546,110 of record NC_067402.1, read on the forward strand.
ATTCCATTAAAATGTGCTGGATTGTATACAGTAGACTAGATATCTTATTTGAAATGCCTGAGACTGAAGGGGGAGGAGGGGAGAAATCAAACCTCCCTTCTATTCTTTTGTCAAATAGCTATCTTATGTCTGTTTTGAAAATAGGAGATACACATGATTTTATATTTCACCATGTTAGAAAAGGAAAGAGGTGAAAACTGACATTTCTTGTACATAAAATATCAGAATTATCAGGAAGACTTTAGTTCCTGTTTTATCTCATTCATCATTTCCTTAAGTCACCTTTGAACAAGCTCTAATGTAGGAGGAAGAGTATTAGGCTAGAAATCAAAACAGAGTTCCAGAGCTGGCTCTCCCACTTATTAGGCCATATGATCTTGAACAAGTTAAGAAATATCTGTAGTATATAATTTCCTTGTTTGCAAGAGGTTAAGATCCTTTCCAGGTGTGATTGCTCAACTTGAATTTATAAGAAAGGTACATATCAGGTAGTGATTATAATAGTAAGAATGGCAATGTTCGTGAACTCACACAGAGTCAAATAAAAGATGGCCTGTTCTTCACTTCATGGTTGACATCATAGGCAACCAATGCTACCAACTTAAATCCACAAATTATATAATATAATTCTTTAAGTGTAAACTTTTAGAGTAAGCTCATGATTATGCTTAGGTGACAAGGAAGGTGAAAGAAGGGAAATACAATAAAGCCCTGAAGGGGTCCTATTTATTTGAATTTACCCTATTTGAAGTTATAATTATGTAAACTATGGCAATTGATTCCAACCCAGCAGAATTATATAGTGCATATTGAAATATGTATGAGCCCTTCATTAGTTCATTATTCAAACTAATTAAAATCTAGCTGTACATTTAAAAAATAGTACCCTCTAATTTTAGCTTATGATTCTAGTAGAAATATATAAATTTGTAAAAAACAAAAACAAAAAGCAGTTCATAAATTAATATGCAAACAAATTAAAAAGAAGATAATTATTCTTGCTAAAACTTTAAGTAAAAGCTGTAATATTAGGAGAAAGTTCTTTTTTAGTGAGTTTACTTCTGATACCTTTTTTGCCACAGATTGATCTTTCCTTTAAATATATTTGATATAGTTTATGCCAAGATCCCCAGCTTCCCACAATGCTATTCAAATAATCTGACCCTACTTGAAAAAAAACAATATTCTCTAATCAGAACAACAAATACTAAAATATTAGTATAAAATCTTGCCTTCATCAATTACATATTGATGGAAGAACAATATATTTGCCTTGAAGTGAGCATTCATTAGCTGAATGAAATGTACTAGCTATCTAATTCATTTTTTCCCTCACTAAAATTACCACTCATCTTCTTTTTTGGTGAAATTTGAGATTTGTGACTTTTATTCCCATGAGTAAACACTCTTATTTGTATTTGTATATATGACAAGGCATAGAAAGTATTTATCTTCTTAAATGCTACATAAGGGGAAAAAAGTCATTTCTATGAATGATGCTCTTGTGTTTTTGCTTTATCGTAATGAAATTGATTTGTTACTAGTATGAGACTACTAATAAAGATCACCACCCATTAAGGGCTTACTAGAAAAGTATGTTGGAATTGTTTGGGAAAGAGAGGCTAAGTTTCCTAGATTCAGATAGTTAATAAATATGAGAGCCTGGATTTCAACCAAAGTCTATCCATGACTATCTATTATGCTAGGATGATTATTTTGGTGGATTTAGTAAGCTTTGGGAATAAGTATTTTTGTATAAACTTAAAACATTTTCAAGGCTGTAATTATGCAATAGAACCAGCCTGTGATACAGTTGTGATATCACAAGGTCACAGATTTTAATATTCCAACATCTACTTGCTGAGTGTTACCTTAGAAAAATAACCCCAAATCACTTGAATTGGCATTGTGTGTGGTAGATAGTCCATTAGGCTTGGAGTCAAAAGGATCTAAGTCCAAATCCTCCATCAGACACATATTAGCTATATTATTCTAGAAATGTTATTTAATCATCAGCCTCTCTCCTCATTTGTTGGTATCAACTTTATTTCTGTTAAGATTAAATGAAATAATTTAAATTTGGTCTTGTTCTCACTTTTCTCCTATTCTCACTATCTTTGAATTTCTCTCTGAATCTCCTCCTCTTTCCTCATATCTGTCTTATATGTATATATCTCTCTCATCCCCCCCTGACTTTCTTCTTTTTTCTATTTATATATTGTGTTAGCTACTATCACCACCACCACCAACAGCAACAACAATATCATTATTGTTATCAACCTCATCATGAGAATTTTTTACAGTGGTTACCTAGAAAACTTACCTCAGTAATATATATGAGGGGATGACAATGTTTTGTAAAAAAATGTAAATTAAATTACCATGCCAGTAATAAGAATAATAATACCTTAGATTTATAAATTGTTTATGATCTGCAAATACTTTCTTCATAAAAATCCTTTCGAGAAAGGTAGTGCAAGTATTCTTTTCTTTTCTTTTCTTTTTTATTATAGCTTTTTATTTATAAGATATGTGCATGGGTAATTATTCAGCATTGACCCTTGCAAAACCTATTGTTCCAATTTTTCCTCTCCTTCCTCCCACCCCCTCCCTCAGATGGCAGATAAACCAATACATGTTAAATATGTTAAAGTATATGTTAAACACAATATATGTATATATATCCATATAGTTATTTTGCTGCACAAAAAGAATCAGACTTTGAAGTAATGTAAAATTAACCTGAGAAGGAAATTAAAAATGCTAGCAAAGATGTAGTGGTTCACATTCATTTCCCAGAGTTTTTTCTCTGGGTGTAACTGGTTCTATTCATTATTGAACAAATGGAATTGATTTGGTTGATCTCATTTTTGAAGAGAGCCACGTGCAAGTATTATTTTCATTTTATAGAGAAAGAAAAAAAAATTTTTTCACAGTGACACTGGTAAAAAGGAGTCAGACTTTAGTCTTTTGTTTTTGTTTTCTTGTATTCTCTCTTCTATTTTATGTCATATTTTTGGATGATTATAACTAGTCAGTTCTAGATAGATCAAAACTATAGGATTTTTAAAAAATATTGTCAATTGGACTCTGCAGCCAGTTTTTCTTCTAAAAAATGCCTTTGCCTCACCTGTTAAACAATGAGAAAATAGCTGTGAAAGTGAGAAGGACATTTTGAACTGAAGTACAAAGAGTAGAGAATGAGGAGGAAGGTAGAAGTTTGGATATTAGCAATCCTTAGGAAAAGCCAATTCAAAAACTATTTCTCTTTCCATGACTCTTTTCAAGTTGAATCTTTCTGATATCTCTTTCTTTTTCTTTTCTATAATTCTAGAATAAAACTTTCCTGACATGAGCATTCTTCCTATGGCTCCTCATTTAAAATATTGGATAACTTAATCATTACTTTTCCTCTTTTACATGATTGTTGTGTTAATGACAAGTTAATTAATGTTTGTGAATGTTTTTCCCTGAAAAGAGAAATCAGCAAGAAACCCAATATTACTAGTTTCATTGGAATACAACTTTTATTTTTTCAGTATTTGGAGGATTTTTGTAAAAAAAAAAAATGGTGTAGTTGGACACTATGGTGCCATTTGCGAATGTGTATACTGTCCCTACTTAGCAAGATTATGATAACATCATACCATTCTTATCAAGTGATCTTCTGAAGTCCTTCACTGGAAGCTATGGGAATATGGAATTTGAGTTTTTCTGAGGCCTTGAATCACAGAATAGAGCAAATGAAAAAAATATATATATATATGTATATATATATTAGAGTTGAGTATGAAGAAGAAAAAGTTAATGATATGTTTGGCTAGAAACTTACTGACATTTCAGTCCTCCCTTATAATCCTATTTCAGATGATTGTAGATATGAACAGCTAAACCAATGAAATGTCATTGCTCTGGGATTCTAAACTAGATAGGCTTCAACTGATGCTTTGGAGTATATTTCTCTTCTCAGACAATTGTCATAGCTAACTGCAGAGGCTTATTTTTTGCCTATAAAAACTCTGAAAAATCATTTATTAATGATTGCAATCGGTGTTATTGGAGTTCCTTTGTAATTGGTAGGCTTTACCAATGAAATCACAATTCCTTGAAGTTACAAAGTAAATGATTGACTCTCTCCAGAGTTTCTCAAAAACTTTTGAGTTACCTATTTAAGATTTTAGAATATTTTTTTCTTTTTTTTAATTCAAAATTTCTTTTCCCCAGTTACATATGAAACATTTTTTTTGTTATCCATGTACATTCATTTTAAAAAAAAACATATTTCCTTATGAATCCTATTGGGAGAGAAAAATCAGAACAACAGGGAAAAATCATGAGGAAAAGAAAAGTGAACATACCATAATGTTCAGTCCCCATAGTTCTCTCTGTGAATTTGGATGGATTTTCCTGATTGTGCTTGTTTCACTCTGCATTAATTCATGTAAATCTTTCCAAGTCATGCTAAAATCATCATGTTGATCATTTTTTTAATAGAACAATAATATTCCATTACTTTCACATACCATAATCTATTCAGATTGGTTATTCACCCTTTCCCCGATTGATGGACATCTTTTCATTTTCTAGTTCCTTGCCATCACAAAAAAAAAAAAAAAAAAAAGCTGCTGCAAATATTTTCGCACATGTGGGTCATTTTCCTTCCTTTTTGATTTTCTTGGGATACAATCCAGAAGTATCTAGAGCAAAGGATATGCACAGATTTATAGTCTTTTAGGAATAGTTCCACATTGCTCTCCAGAATGGTTGGATCATTTTACAACTCCACCAACAATGTATTAGTGTTCCAGTTTTCCCACATTGCCTCCAATGTTTATCATTATCTTTTCCTATCATCTTAGCCAATCTGAGAGGTGTGAAGTAGTGCCTCAAAGTTGTTTTAATTTTCATTTCTCTAATCAACAATGATTTAGAGTATTTTTATATGACTATAAATGGCTTTGTGTTATTTTTTTTTCTTTAAGGAAATATCTTTTAAATATTTCTCTTTTTTTGTTCTTATTGTGGTTTGACTTTTCTTCTTGTTTGTGATTAACCTAAATCTATTATATTAAGCAATATGGTAGCTCTTTCACTGCAATGAAATTCTCATTATAATATTCAAAATTTGCTTAATATTTTGTTGCTAAATTTTGCAATAATGTTGCTCAAGAGTTAATCTTGTACTTGAAAATCATTTCCTTAAAAATCACAGAAATTAATCTGCACTACTGCAGACTTCTTGTCTTGTGGCAGAAGGCTAACTTGAAAAGGTTTAGATAATACTTTAAAACAAATTCTGTTGCAAGTATGTGGCAATATTGCAAGGTGATTTTTTTTTTTTTTTAACAAGGTTACTCTAGGTGTTTGTTTTCCATTTGGGTGATGAAATGTTATGAACTCCCACTGCTACAATCAGCTTTCCCCCCCTGCAAACTCATACAAATTTACTGTTTTTTTTTTTTTTTTCTTCCCTTCCATAGCAATGTGTCATTGAAGAAGGTACAATTGCTTATAAAAATTGGGTTAAAACAGGCACAGAAGTTTACAGACAATTTTGGATATTTGATGTGCAAAATCCAGAAGAGGTGATGATTAATAGTACCAACATTAAAGTTAAACAGAGAGGCCCTTATACATACAGGTAGGTGAAGATTTAACCAAATAAATGTTTCCTGAATGACAAAGGCTATCATACTCAAAACAACCACTTCGCTAAGCATGTATTTATGAATCCTTTGTTTTACAAAATGAAATATACTATGTTTCTTCTTGGGATGAAAGAAATAGATACCCAAAAGAAGTAGGCCTCCTGGTTTCCTCAATAATTTAATCAGTAGTAGAAAAAAATACCACATAGGTTCTAAAATCCTATGAACTTAATCAAACTCTGGCTAACTCCAAATATCTTTCATGACATTGTCATTTATATAGTTATTAGCAAGAAATTCATTTTTTCCATCTTTTAGAGTTCATATTTTTATTATGTTTTCCTGTTAGTTCGATGATTGGATGTATGAGCTAAGTCGAAAAATCTTCTCAAGGACTTAAAAACAAAAATCAATTTTGCCAACATTAAGAACATGCTAATTCTCTGTTGGTCACTATAAAAAATTCATGCAGTATAGTTTCTAAGGTTTCCCTTCAAAGAAATAAAATTTATCCACGGGTTGTTGAAAATCATTAAAAAAACATTTCATATATTTCTGGTTTTAGAGTTTAAAAATCCAAAGCCTTCCTTTATTTTCCCCTGCTTTTCTCCAATAATTTAACTCCTAAAATTTATTTCTTAGATCTCTAAATAGAATTTTAGAGTTAAAAATATATCTTAGAGGTCATATAATCTAAAATCTGCATTTTACAGAGTAGAAAACTGAGGCTGGGGTGGGGCTGGGGAGTACATAACTTAAGCAAGGAATACAAGGAATACAATAGAAGAGTAGCAATTATCATTTTAGCTTTCTAACTTCTAGTTTGGTTTTTCTTTCTGATATAACTTGCTGCTGCTTATTTCAATGAAAACTTAATTTTTACATTAAATAAAATGACCTTATTCATACATTATCTTATCTAAGTGTAAAAGCATAAAAAGAGAGAACAGGAGTTTGATTTTTTTTTAATTAAAATACAAGATTTAAGAATGTTATATTTCTGATTCCTAAACTAATCATGCTACATTATCTGATAGGAGCCAGTGGGGAATCAAATTGGTAATCAAAGCATTTGAGTTCAAATATAAACTCTGCTATATATTACATATGTAATCTTTGGCAAATCAAATGATTGCTGCAAATCTGTTTCCTCATCTACAGATTGAGGTGGTTGGAAGATCTGAAAGGTGCATTCTATCTCTCAATCTATGTTTGATTCCATAATCCCCCCACCTCCATGGATAAGTTTACATGCCTATCAAAATAATTTAAAATTTATATCTGTCCTAACTACTCCCCTAGTTAAGCATCTTATTTGCTCTTGGTTATTGTCCCATTCAAATTCTACTTTTCCTTTTTTTTTTGGGGGGGGGGATAAAAAATGAAGACTATATTTAATATAGAGTAATCCCTTTAGAATGAGAGGTAGATTTTTATTCTTTCTTTTCCCATCCTCCCTCTTTTTTATCCTACTACTTAGCACAGTGTTTTGCACTTAGCAGGTAATTAGCAAATAAACAGTCTCACTCAGAAAAAAGTATAACTTTTCTTTTTACATTATTTGGTGCTACCTCCTCCCTTTCCTTCTCTTCCCTTTCCTTCTCTTTTTCCTCTCCCAACTCCTCATCATGTTCTTCTTCTTTATTTTCCTTTTCTTCCCTTTCCTTTGCTTTTTCTTTTTTTTTCATCCTGCTCTGTAAAATTACCTCCCAGAGAAATATAAATGACTATTTAATTAGTGAATAGTTGTTCCTAATATGTTGGTAAAAATAGCCATTATTTTTTTTCTTTATTCTTCTAAAGTAAAATAAATAAAGTAAAAAAGAAAAGAAAAACAATGATTTTTCCACAGACCAGTCTTGCAAGGATGAGAACTTTCTATCTTTTAGTAGCTAGGTGACAGTATTTAGGATTAGAAGTTACCTTAGGGAAAAAAGTCATTCTTCTTCACATCTTCGCCTTCAAATCATCATTACATGTAGACTCAGAAAGATATATTTTTATAGACTTCTTAAGGTTTTCTAGCATCTATTTCATAATTTAGTTTTTATGAAAATTTTTATACAATTCAAATCCTCTTTAAGGCATTCTAACTTTGAAATAAAAAATTAAAAGCAATGATTTGCATTTGGACAATACTTACCATTTCCTTTTGAACTCATACTTTGATAAAGTATAGATAAAATGTATATTAGCCTTCAAATTCATATAATCCAACTGCAATTTTTTTTCCAGAAACTAAAACTTAGGAAAAACTGTTTCATTCCAACATTTTCTTTTAAAGAGTGCCATCTGTTGGCTAGGTTTTGTAATTATAAAAACAGTAAACAGCTATATTAGAGTATAAATCATTACTGTTATGAAAGTGTCTTTTAAAAAGCATGTAAAAATTATCATGGATACTATAATATTCATAGACACTTCTAGTACTATTCAATAGTTACACGTATATGATTCTCAAAAACCCAAGTAATCCTGGAACGGAGCAAAGACTAAGCATGATCTACTTTTAAATAATTTATAGAAATTCTAATAAGGAAATAGTAAATATATTATCTCTTGATTTTTCAAAGTCTTGGAGAGTATTCTATTATATTGTAAATGTAGTGAATAACGAGGCCTTGACTCCTTAGGCATAAACCCCATAAATTTTGAGTATTGATAGGTCTAGAATAATCACTTTTTCAATAAAGTAGATGTTGTGAGAGCCATGACAATCTAATTAATTTATTTTGTGCTTTATGGTCAAACACAAAATATTTTTTTTCCTACAAGAAACTTTTTTTTTCATTTTACAAGCATCTATATTCTTATAAGAATAAGAAAAATAAGGAAATTTTAAGTTCTCACTCATAAAATTTAACTCAATATGTGAAAATTTCCTTTAGTCTTCAATCTCTTCCCTCCTATACCTAGCCACCAAGTTACATATTTTCCTTTGACATCCCCCTTCATCTTCTATTTTTGAAGGGACTAGTCAAGTTGTGGATAAATAAAGTGTGGGCAAAGATCATTTTCATCCCCATCTTTTTGAAATAAAACATGGGAGTAGGAGTCACCTTGTATATAGTTATAGCTTAAAGATATAACCAAACCCTCCTTTCTTTTTCAATTAGCTATTTCCAGACAAAAAAGATAAGAAATATGAACTTATAAAAGTCTCTTTTCACTTGGCCTAACCCTTGTAGTTCTTCCCATAAAAGTGTAACCAGACTTACCATGTAGGCAACCAGGTATTTTTGTGAAACAAGTCTGATATATATTTTAGTTAACCTGTGATTAGATGATGAACTATGACTATCAATTACTTTATAAGTTTAAATTTGCTTTATTAGGACTAACTAAGAAGTGAAGCCAGAGACTCACTAAATCTACTAAATTATTATTAATTAATTGCTCACTCTGTGTAAATTACCTCTTCTGAGTCTCAACATATATCTAAAGAAATTCATTTAAGTACATAATTAATCTTCAAGTTTAGTATTTTATACAATTATAAATTCATGTGAAAAGTTTTTTTTTTTAATCCTTGGTATTACTCTACATATAAAATTGATATTTATAATCTTAGCAGATTATAACATTGCATTTATTATAATTTGTGCTTATAAAACTATTTTAGATTTTTGTCTTATTTTTCAGGGTTCGCTATCTAGCCAAGGAAAATCTAACTCAGAATGCAGATAACACAGTTTCTTTTGTGCAGCCCAATGGTGCCATCTTTGAACGTGGACTGTCAGTTGGGTCAGAAGATGACAGCTTTACTGTTCTCAATCTTGCTGTGGCAGTACGTGTGTTGGGATGGGGCAGGGTGTGTGTGTGTGTGTGTGTGTGTGTGTGTGTGTGTGTATGTGTGAGATGTAGCAATGAATAATAATACAATTTGTTTCCAAATCCTCCAAGACTCCATTAAAGTCAGCTTGTCAAAATTACTATAAATTTAAGCAGATAAAAAACAATTCTTAATCTCATATTTTGCCCATCACATGAGTATTATATAATTCCCAAATACTAATCTGTAAAAGGAGTCATCAAAGCATGGGAAATTTAAAAAGAAATACAAATGATTGGGAAAAAAAACAAAAAAAAATTCAAGTTTCAAAATGGAATAATAATTTATTTGGGGCTTTATCAAATGTATTGATTTATTTCCTTTTTATTATTGCAAATATTTAAGTATTTAGGAATTTTGTTGAATTGTGATAACTTTGGGCAAGTCATTTAATTTCCTTGGGTCTTGAGCTTTAGGTGTTATATAAATCCCAGGATGTAACAATGAGGTTGTTTGAACAAGATGATCAATTGAAGCTTTGCAAGTATTAATTTGTGACACCAAGATTTTTTTTTTTAATTTAGCCAGTGCATAATATTGGAATTTTGATAAGGAACCATCATGGGATTTGGAAATAGATTTTAAAAGAATGGGAAAATATGAATAAGCTTAAAAACAACAATAACAATATAAGAACATTTGCATGGTATGTTTAGGTTCTGGGTAGATTTAAAGGCTCAAATAAGACAGTAGTAGAAGATGAGATTGCATAAAATATGTGTAGTTTTGGAGAATATTAAGTGCCAGGATCAGGAGTTATGACCTAATTCTATAAAACTAATAATACACTTTAAATTGAGGTAAAATTATGAAAGTAGAAAGAAGAATAGCAACTTTATTAATTATCCTTTTGGAGTTAGTATGAGGAGTAGATCAAACAACAAAGAAAATAAATGCCAATTACAAGGTTATTGTAATAAATATAGAAGGAGATAATAGTCAGCATAAGAATAAAATTGTCTATAGCTTCTACTTTCTCCCAGGACAGGGAACTTATTTCCTTTGTGATTTCTTTTCTTTCTTTCCTTCTTTTTTTTTGGTGATTTTTGTGATTTCTACTGGGTTATAATATGTTAATCTCAATATTTAGTCTAACAGTTAACATACTTGGTCTGTATATTGAGTTCTCTGATTTGGAACATTAAGCAAATCATGATTTATCTCAGCATCTATCTAATCTATTTAATCTATCTAGCACGAAATCCTAAAATCAAAAGGAATCTTAGATTCCTGGTCACACTCCTCCCACCATTTACCCCAAAAGGAATCCCTTCCTAATCACATGTGACAAGTGAGAATCTTGTTTTAGTTTGAGAAATTATAATGATGGGCGAATTCAATATCCAAAAAGAGGGGGTATTCCATTTGGGAGTTATATTACTTTATTAAAAAAAATGTTTTCTCTATTAAGCCTCAACCTACTTTCTTATTAATTCTGCACATTAATTTTAGTCTTCTTTTCTGGACAAACAATAAATCTAATTCTTTCTCTTACAAGATAGCTCTTTCCACTTTTGAAAAAAAAAAAGTAAGTCATGTTCTTTCCCAAAAGTTTTGATAAGATGAGTGTTATCTGCAGATATTTCTCTTGATTCAAAAGTTATTTCTATGTAGGGTAGAAGTTACTCCCTCCCCCCCCTTCCCCAATGTCTTAATTATATAAGAATAATTCTGATGTTTCTGTGAGTTACAAAATATTATTTAACTCTTTGTGTGATAACGTGCTGGAATTCCTTTCAAGAAAATGCAGCATAGGCAATATCAATATCTAATCAAATATCAAAATTATCTTAACTTGGTTGCTTAGTTGAGTTTTATCATAAATATCAATGCATGGAATCACAGATGATGAAGAACTGTCTCATTTTACAAATAAAGAAACTGATGCCTAAAGAGGATAATGATTCCTACATAAAGCTATATAAGTAGGAAGTAGCAGAAAATGAATTCAATTTCCTTTCTCTTATTTCCAAATCAAACTGTTGATTTTGTTTGTCATTGTTATTGTTGTTTTTATGATCATTTGGGGGAATGCATATCACCAGATCCCAGATCAGTCATCACCAGCTGGATTATAAAAGCATTGAATAGTACTGACTGGATTAAACAATGATAATAACTGCAGTTAAAATTTCTTGTTAGTTATGTTTATTCAAACAGCAGTGGTTTCAGTGGATTTAGCAATTGAGATATTTTGATCTTGGCAAGATTTGGTAGTAATCTTAAACAAAGGCTGCCAGTTCCATTAAAGTTTATTGTAACATGCTTTGTTGATTTTTTTTTTTTTACAGGCTGCACCCATTCTATATCCAAATTCTTTTGTCCAGATGGTATTAAACTCATTTATCAAAAAATCCAAATCTTCTATGTTCCAAGTCAGAACCTTGAAAGAACTATTGTGGGGCTATACTGATCCATTCCTAAGTTTGGTTCCCTACCCTATTGATACCACAGTTGGTGTCTTCTATCCTGTAAGTAACGAATATTCAGAGTTTATTATGCCTTTTGGATGGGTAAAGAAAGCTGATAGATATTTTCTTTTTGATTTGTAATTTTATATTATTAAAAGAACTAATACCATAAATATTTTAAGACCTCTTAGAAAAAAAATGTATTGTTAAAATAATGAAAATGGACACAAAACCAGGAAAATGATCAAAGTTATGCTGGTATTTTCAAGTAAACCTCTTGCTTTAGCAATGAATATAGTCATTATCATGTATTGAAACCATCTTGATTATAATTTGGTCATTTTTCTCTATTATTTCATTTCAACTGTTAATTCAAATACTACCCTATTAATTTTTATTGTGTACAGCCTCCTTGACAGTTTTTTTCTATTTCCTCCTTTTTTCATTATACTAGTAAACAACTAGTTTGCTTTCCAAACTAAAAAACATTATTTAATTTTCAAATCTTAGTTTATTCAAGGTTGTTAGAATGTATATTTAAATTAAATAGCCCATGGACCTTGAATCTTAAATTGAATATCGAACTAAAAGTTACTATTATAATTGAAATTATTCCCTATCATTATACACTTTAAAAATGACTCATTGCAGAAACAGATTATCTCTTCTGTCTTTTTTTTTTTTTGTTTTGTTTTGTTTTTTGCAGTACAACAATACAGTAGATGGAGTTTACAAAGTTTTCAGTGGAAAAGATGACATAAGCAAAGTTGCCATAATTGACACTTATAAAGATAAAAAGTATGTAGTTTTTCATTGATTTCATTTTTTTCTTGTTATTTTTACTTGTGTGTATCTAAAACATTTTGAGAGCTGTTTTAAGTTGGGAAGTTTTAAAGCTAATTATTTTTTTCTAAATACATACTTAATTTTGGGGTTGAACCTGATTGTTTTGTTATTATTTTATCACAATAGCCAAGTAAATAAGACAAATTGAATGGAATAGCTAATTTTATTTTACATAAAAAAGCTAGTGAATTGATTTAAACTTTGTTGAGGTAACCATAAAAAAATTAGCATGTATCTGTTGGCATTAAAGTCAACTTGAATGTGATTAAACATGATTGAGTGAATTATCATGTTTTTTTTTTTTTTTAAATAGAATACTACCACTGAGAAACCTCTTAAGGTTATTCTTCCACTCTGGATTTGTACAACCAAATATGATTGACAGGTTAGATTTGCCGATCAAGTGATCCTCTTCTCTGTATTTAAGAGAAAATGGATGAAATGCTATTCTTCCTATTGCCCAAGATGTGCCCAAAAAGAATATGTAAAGTTTATAAAGCTCAATTATGAGAAAGTGACCTAATATTTCTATATTAATAAGGCAATATCTTCTTTTGACAGAACAAAAATAGAATTAGTATGAAAAGGGGTTAGGAATTATAAGCACATTTGTAATCTCTCTCTATATATTTTAACTTAACTTTGGAGGTAGAAAACACAGCTCTCTTTTCTTATCTCATATTTAGCTAAAAAAATATAACTCTAAGAAAGAAATTGGTCACTTAATTGTTCCATATTTTCTACTCTATTAGCTAAATGTTTTAATTCATACATATATATATACATATATATATATATAAAACCCTATTTTTGTTGTTTTAAGTTCATATAAGAAAAATCTGGGAGAGAGGTATTTAATGTACTGAAAGCTTATATGCATCAGTAATGTATCATGATAAGCAAACCAAACAACAACAAAAAATAAACCCTACTTTGAGTTTAGTCCAAATTAAGAGGAATATAGGGCTCAGTATGCAGAAGATTATTGTCTTGCTGTACTTTGACCCGGTCAGACCACAAATGGAATATCATGTTCAGTTTTGGATATCACATTTATGTGTACTTAAGTTGTATAAGTAAATATAAAGAATGTGTTGAAAAGTTCAGGGGAGACAGTGTTACCTATGTCTAGAATCTTGCCTCTATCTCTGGAAGGGATATTTTAATTGTTTTCTTGAAAGTGACATAAAAATGAACTACAAAGATGACCTCTTTCTTCTCCTCTGAGAGAAGAAGAAATACCAGAATAGAATTTTACTATTTGCTTACTTCCTCTTAAGGAAAAAGACACCTAAACCTTTTATCTGCATGTCAGATGCCTTTTTTACCAAATGAGTGTTCAAACAAAGACCTTCAGAAATAGTAGTTAATTGATTTATTTAAGCAGATTGCAAACAAAACAGGAAAAATACTAGAGATTAGAATATACCATCAAAAACACAACTATGAATGAGCTATTCAAATGAAAGCAGAAATCACACTCATTTAAAAAAGAGCCTAATTTCAGTCAAAGAAAAATTATCCAGTCTTTATGGAGGCAAGGTAGAAATCAGGGTAGTAATGAGGAGCTGATCTCCACTGTGTGGCCACATGAGCCTTTTTCTTTCTCTCCCCATTTGTCAGTAACATAAAAAAAGTCTCTCCTTCTCTTAGCTCTTTTGCCAACTAACTCTATCCTTCACAAAAGCATTAAGAATCATAACACTCGTTCAAATAGTTAGCAGAGTCTCAGGTCAAATGCTCCTGATTTCACTGGAAATTTGGGTTACATCAGAAAGGATATTAACCAATAAGGAAGCATCCTTGTGAAGACTCCCAAGTTTTCATGTAATGATTTGTTAAGACTAGAAAATATAAAAATTAGGGGAAGCAGGGAACATAAAATGGGCATATTCACTTATTAGAAAGATCTTGACATGGAAGAGAAATTAGACATATGCTTACACATGGAAAAACTACACACATAAAAAAAAAAAAAAAACAAGAAGAAGAAGAAGAAGTTACAGTGACATAAGATTAGATTCAGTGAGATGAAAATTTTCCTTGCAACTTCTTGTTGTTCATTTGTTTCAGTCACATTTGAGTCTTCATGATCCCATTTGGAGGTTTCTTCAAAAGATACTATAGGTTTGCCTATCCCTTCTCTAGCTAATTTTATAGATGAGGAAACTGAGGCAAACAGTGTTAAATTATTTGCCCAGGGTCACACAGCTAGAAAGCATCTGAGGTTGAATTTGAACTGGTCTTTCTGTTGCCAGACCCAGCATTCTATCCACTGAGCTACTTAACTGTCCCCCCTAAACAATTTGCCCCTGCCTAATAGATCATTATAGATAGTTAGAAAATTTGTTTCTGAAAATAAAATATGGAACAAAAAATGAGTAAGAAAATAATTTAGCATGTGTAAGTAACCACCAATCTAAATCCATCTTCTTCCCTCATCCCTTAAATCACTATTTTAGTAGTCAGGTTATCTACTGATGGAAACCATCCAAGGCAGAGAGTCCTTTGCACTGTGTTCATCATGCGGAAATAACCTCATAGATTTTATCCAATAAATAGCAAATAATTTGTGGAGGAATTTTGAAAGTAAAGTGAAATAATATCCAGAAATGAGAAAATATTTGGACTCCTTTTAAAAATAAGGATATATTTTCAATTTCAGATATTAAAATTAATTTAATTCATCAATCTGAGTAAGGTGGAAAATATTGTTTTAAACATCATGGAGTCAGGAAAATTTTGATCAAATAAGTGACTTATACAAGGGTGAACAGACTAAAACAATATAACAAAAGTAGGACCAAACTTTTGTCTATTCAATGTGAGTTTGTCATCATTGAAAAAGAATTTTTTCAGATATATGCTTTCATATTTGACAGTGCTTATCAAGTGATCAATTGTTGCTAAATACATTGATATTAGTCTTACTTAAGGTGTTAATATATCAGAGAAATAAGATAATATGAGCTCTGTTATCACTGGATAAGTCCATTGACTTCCCTAGGCCTCAGTTTCCTCATTTACCAAAAAAAAAAAAAAAAAAAAAGGATTGCATTAAACAAATGGGAAATCTCAAGTCTCTGAGATTTCTTCCATTTATGAATCTTATATTCAATGTTAGGAAAATTAAAGAAATATAGGAAAAAAGAGCAATGTTATGTGATAGAGAACTGTTCTGGGTTCAAGTCCTGATTCCCTTTATGTTTTTAGTTTTTAGATAGCTATCTAAGACTTTAACTTCAAAAGTGGTATCTTATCTTCACTGATAGAGAAAATTTTCTCTCTATCAGTAGAATTAGTAGATCTGATCAAAGGAAACAAAAGTGGATATGTAATACATAAAGCACTGCATACATGTTCAAATAAAGTCTCTGTATTGTGAATGTCCTTTTATTTTATATAGGTACAAAATAATTCTCTGTTTTACCTGCAAAACATCCCAGTTAGAATAGTGGTTAAAAAAAAAAAAAGAAACAGTAGAAAATGTGTCCTTATAGCTTTACTATGAGGTTAAAAAAAAAAAAAGAAATAATAGAAAGTATGTACTTTGTAGCTTCACTTTAAAAAACTTAGCTTGTCTAATTTTTTTTTTTACTTTGATTTATAACAGATTCAGTTTACTTTCACATCTTTTTACTCATGTTTTCAACTGTAATTGAAAATGCAAGTAACAACCATTTCACAAATCTGCCTGCTTATTCTAAGTATTATATGTTCTAACCAGTTAAAATTCTGTAGCCTGCCACCCACAGATCTCCCTACTGAGTATGAAATATTTTTACAAAAGAAATACACACAAGTTAAGTATGTCAACTCATCAGAATATCTTCTGTTCTAGGAATCTTTCATATTGGCCAGGTTACTGTGACATGATCAATGGCACAGGTAAGGATGAATATCCAATGCAAGAATTTTACTATTTTAATATTTTGGCCATCCAGTGATGGCATGCAAAGGCTCAAACCTATATGAACACACAGGTTTACCTGAATCTTTCAAAAAAAAAGTGGGGAAATCCTCTAGTAACAATAATATAGAATGTTGAAGTGTTAGAGTAGATGACTAATTTCTGTTCATATCTCTTTCTTTTTTTATTATAGCTTTTTATTTACAAGATATATGCATGGGTAATTTTTCAGCATTGACAATTGCAAAACTTTTTGTTCTAACTTTTCCCCTTTTTCCCCCCACCCCTTACCCCAGATGGCAGGTTGACCAATATGTCAAATAAATATGTTAAATATGTTAAAGAATAAGTTAAATATGATATATATATGTCCAAACAATTATTTTGCTAAACAAAAAGAATTGGACTTTGAAATAGTGTACAATTAGGCTCTGAAGAAAATAAAAAATGCAGGTGGACAAAAATAGAGGGATTGGGAATTCAATGTAATGGTTCATAGTCATCTCCCAGAGTTCTTTCGCTGGGTGTAGCTAGTTCAGTTCCTTACTGCTCTATTAAAACTGATTTGGTTCATCTCATTGTTGAAGAGGGCCATCAGAATTGATCATCATATAGTATTGTTGTTGAAGTATATAATGATCTTCTGATTCTGCTCATTTCACTCAGCATCAGTTCATGTAAGTCTCTCCAAGCCTTTCTGAAATCATCCAGCTGATCATTTCTTATAGAACAATAATATTCCATAATATTCATATGGCACAATTTATTCAGCCATTCTCCAACTGATGGGCATCCACTCAGTTTCCAGTTTTCTGTTCATATCTTTTGCAAAAACTTAAGAAACAATAATATGAGCTTGAAAAACTAGAAATTATGATAATTATTGAAAGGTAAGCATGTTTCTACCTGAATTTTGAAATCAAGGAAAAATGAATGAAATGATAAAAGAGGATACATGGGAAAGAAAATGAGTAAAAATGTAAAGAAATATATTTCCAATTTTAATCCAATAAGAGAGATATTAAAATTGGACATTCAAAACTATCTTCAACTCCTCCATCAACAGGGAAGTCAGATAATTAGTAACAAAGTGTGAGTTGAAAACTGGAAGTAACATAATTGTATAAGGCAATAGGAACTAGAAAAAAATTTTCAGTTCTAGGAAAATTAGGGGGCACTATTGCTAAAGAAATTAATATCCAAGATTTATTCATAATGAGGGAGTTATCAGGGTTCAGTATGAATTATATTCACTCTGTAGTCAACAATACTGGGTTCAGAGTTTGCCTCTGTTGCTTAATTCGATAAACTTCCCTATCCTGAGCTTTAGGGTTTGTTTCTTTCAAATGAAAGGCTTTGGAATTTCTTTCAGTTATAAACCTCATCCTATAATCTTGTAGTCATAGTAAAGTATAAGATATAAGAGCAAAGAAAGACCAAAATTATCCAATTTCTAAGCAAAGGCAGCATGATAGAGAGGTGGCCTTGGAGCCAGAAAGATCCAACTTTAAGTCCCAGAACACATCATTTCTTGCAACTTTTTGATTTAAAAACTTCAGTGAAGGTGTCAACCTGTATTGTTAGGAGTTCCTTAGAACAATGAAATCTTTTTAACTCAATTAGAATTCGGAAGTGCTGAGTTTTATAATATTACTTCCTCAAAACACTTGGGTTTTCTCTGCTTTGTAGACAGCAACAATTTCAATTCCTGGTTTTCAGAAGTTTTTGACTTTCTGAATAATGATTCTGGTTTCTTTTGCTAGTTTTCCTTGTTTCACTTATTCACATCCTCCTAATGAATGAATATCTCAATCTAGTCCTTATAGTACATCTGTAGGCATGCTATTACAATAAATACCAATAAACATTCTGAGTTTTGGTTCAAGTTGTCATGGTAAATGAAATTTGCAGTGGCCCAGTGTGACTGACTAGAAGTATTTAAAATTATATTTCTTCAAACATAAAAATAGAAAGTATCCTGCATTACCTTTAAATAGCATAGCATTTTTTTTCTTTTTTTCCTAAAGGAGAAACAAAACAAAATAAAACAAATCAAGATACATTTTTTTTTTCCATGTTGAGGGGCACTTTGACTTTATTAAACATGGACTGACAGAAGTACTAGAAAAGGCAAGGGGGAATAATTTACAAATATCCCTACTAGAAAAAAAATATTTAAGAGAAAAATATAAGGATAACACGAGAAAGATGTAGAGATAAATGGGGCCAGAACAGAGGACCAAGGCTAAATCCCTGAAGGATATTTTCTTAGTAACAACACTTAGGGGACCCAAATCTAGGAAAACAAGTTTTCAGCAGCCATTCTTGCACTGAAGACATTTACCCTTATCCTCTTCAATGAGTTTAAATAATATAATGGGAAAGTAAAATGAAATCTTTTTAGAGATGTTTCCTTAGTGTACAATTCTTCCTATAGCATAACAGTGAAATTTGTTTTTTTACTAATTATGCATAGTTATTGAGAAGGCCATTATATAACTCTATTCCCTAAAGTGTCCAGAAAAAGTACAAATCACAAAGCATTTCTAATTGTTTCCTATTGTGCCAAAGAATCATTTACTTTAATATTTTCCAAACCTAGACACTGGAGTGAAGATAGGAAAGGGAGAGAGAGAGGAAAGATCAAGTCGAATGGTCAATGTTTCTTTAATCATGGCTATTAAATGGTGTGCAGTCTTGGTGGATAGCATTATATTAAGTGGAAGACTGATTTCTTGGATCAAAAATAATGAATAGATTCTCCTATGCTGTGTATAATTTTATATGAGTTCGTACATATGTAAGTATGGGTATCCACTTTATAAACAGTGCCTTGGATATGGTAAGTTGTCAATAAATATCTAAGTTACTGCTTAGGAGTGAATATATAGACTCCTCTTGTTTTTGGGAGGTTTTTGTGTGTTTTTTTTCCCTTTTCTCATGAAATTTCTCAAATCTTCAATAGAAAATTTATATTTAGTGAGGGTTTTAATACCTCGTTCTGAAAATCATTTAATAGCTTCTAGCAAACAATAATGTGTAGTAGCTTCTAGGGTAAAACCTGAGGCAGCCAAAATGCTTATTCAATGAGCCAATAACTAAAACAAATTCTCTATGTTTTTTTTTCCTTTTTGTAAACAACCACAAATAGCTAGTTTTTACTTTTTATGATAATATCATGATTTTTCCATGTATTTTAAAAATTCTTCATTTCATTTTATTAGGAGATAAAATTGATTCACACATGGAAAACACATGAATTTAGGTTTTGTCTGTAACAGGATTTTTTCTAGCCTGGACATAATATTACACCCAGAAAAAAATCTGATGAGTTTTCCATTTTATCTTTCTATTGTTTTAAAAACAGATGCAGCCTCATTTCCTCCTTTTGTGGAAAAGACCAGGATATTGAGGTTCTTTTCCTCTGATATTTGCAGGTAAGACTGAGATAATTACTTTGAATTTCATTTCAAAATTACAATCAATTTCCCCCCAGATAATTGATATAAAGTTAAAGTATTAACAGGTCACATTTAAAGAAACATATTATAATTATACTTTTCTGCTAGATTGATGCAAGCAGTTTGTTGTTATGGATTCTGTGCTATTTTTTTAATTTCCTATAGTGCTTAGTTTCTAATAAATCAATAAATGTTATTTGGCTTAGAATTTTAGAGATTTTGCTTGACTGTTTGAAAGAGAAGTCAGCAGTGTGTATTTAATCTCAAAGGACACAAAAGATTAATTTTTGGATCACTTGAAACAAGGTCACTGTTGCTTTTCCATTCCTCCCTTTGATCAATGCATTTCCAGGTTTATGAAATTCAGAATGTTGTTGTCTCCTTTGTATCTTCTATTAAGATATGATGAGCATTTATGATATAGATTATCACTGTGGAAGGCACTATAGAAAATTCATAGATAAGACATCCATGTCCCCAAAGAGCTTACATTGAAGTAGGAGAAGTAAGACCCATATGTGTATGACTACAATACAAATTAGAACAAAGAGAGATGGAAAGCTTTATAGACATCTGGGCAAATTTGTTCACTTGTTTAGAGAATTGGGAAAATTCATGGAAGAAAAAACATGAAAATTAGATCTTGAAAAATTTAAAGACATATCTATTCTTTAAACATTCATTGATAACTTTTGTTTTCACATCACTATAATTTTCAAATATAGAATCACATCTCCTTCCCCATCTCAAACTAGGTACCCAGCAATTCATTTCTTAAAAAAATAAAAAAAGAGGGTTAGTTAGGTGGTACAGTGGATAAAGCACTAGCCCTGGAGTCAGGAGGACTTCAGTTCAAATTTAATCTCAGACACTTATTAACACTTTCTAGATGTGTCACCTTGGGCAATTACCTCAGGGGGAAAAAAAGATAGAGGAGCAATTTTCTGAATTATAAAACATTTGTTAGGTACCTGTTAGGGACTAGCTATAGAGGGGGAGGAAAATGAAAAAGATGATCCTTGTCCTAAAGCAGCTTACATCCTAGTCAATGAAGGATAACATGTACATATGTTTGTACATTCAAATTCCATAGAAAATGTATGCAAGATAATTTGGGAAATATTTTGGAAAGACTTCACATAGAAGGAATTATGAGCTTAGCCTCTAAGAAACTAAGGATTGTAAAAAGTGGATGCAGGTGATAAGGGAGTTAATGCCAGTCATGAGGGACAGGTACCAACCAAGAGTATATATATATATATATATATATATGATTTCATTGGATAGATATTTTAGGAGTGGAGAATGGGACAATATTATACTTTTGGCAAAATACAATAAAGCATGAATATTTAAAGAGAAGCCAAGGATAACTTAACCATAATCATAACAGCTGGTTAATGCATTAAATGATGTTTTATATGACAAGATTAAAGGAATCTGGAACCAAAGGAAAGCTCTGAATGCTAAAGAAAAAAGATTAATCAAAATTATTAGTCAATAGGATACAATTAAACTTTCTTATAGAGTGGGGTGATGTTTGAATGAGAAGATCAACTTGTAAATAGTACAAAAATATATTGGGAATAGATGTGGGATTGGAGGCAGAGAGATAGTTTAGAAATCTATCCAAGTTTGTGAGAAGCAGTGTCTCTGCCATTGTATTGGCATTTAAAACACACACAAAAGACAAATTTACATGAAATGTCATAAAGAATGCCCCTTCTCCCTAGGGGCATGTTTTTCTGGGTATAGATCTAGAGAGTAGCCAATGGGTAGTTAGAAATCATACTGTTGAGAAAGATGAGGATTGGAAATCACCTGAACAAAGTGATATTAGGAGTAAATGAGAACAGATGAAATTTCCAAAGGAATACTATATAAAGAAGAAGGGTAGAGAGACAGGAATAAGCAAAAAAAAAAAAAAAAAAAAAAAAAAAAAAAAAAAAAGCCTCAGGTCTGTATTAGGGGTAAAAAGAAGAAAGAAATGAGCAAATGAAACAATAAAGTAGTAAGGGAGGCAGATGGAAACTTGGTATCATGCAGCACCATGGAAACAAGATAGGAACTTATCAACAAGAAGAGCTTGATTAGCAGGGTCAAATACCTCTGAAAAGTAGAGGAGGAAAGGCACTAACAAAACTAACAAGAGATTATTGACCTTTGGGAACACAATTTCACTTTAGTGATAGGGTTGGAAGCTAGATATTAAAGGACTAAGTGTAAAGTAATGGTGATGAACATAGAATAATGTTCTCAAGAAATGTTGGCAATGAAAGCAGAAAAATAAAGGCAAGTTTTTTAGGATGAGGAAAACATAAGCATATTTGTAAGTGGAGGGGAAAGAGACTATGAAGAAGGAGAAATTGACTAAGGCATGAGAGAAGAATTGTTAGAATCTAGTTCTGTAGATGGAATCTGTTATTGAGGGTGAGGTAATAACACTGACAGAGGATACATTCTTCCCTGTAGATAAGAAAATATGTAAAAAATATTCTGCTGAAGGGAGAGAGCTAAAGGAATTTAAGGTAGATTATGTTGATTTCAGAAGTAGGAATGTTTATCTGCTGACAGTTTAAAAGAAAATTACTTTCTCTTTTCTTAACCTATCATTATTATTATTATTATTTTAAATCCAATACTAACTGTCCAAAAACATGCTTTTTAAGGTACCTCAGAGGGTTTTTCATAAATGCTAAGGAGCTCTGCTAAACTGTTTGCTGGCATTATAGTACAGATTTTTTATTGCTTTTTTTTTTTTTTTTTAAATCAGCACTTTCCCCTAAACAGCTTTTGTCCTGAACATATGCATTAAAATAATGTGCTAATTATATAGACAAAAGTATAAAAATTCCTACCAGAATCTAATCCAGAATTTTGAAATGTCCTCTCTTATTTGATAAGAACAACAACAACATCAACAACAACAACAAAATAGTTCATTTTCAGGTTCTCGGTCTTAGTAAAGTTGTAACATTTCGTAACTACATTTTATCATCACTGGTAAGGCAAAGCTTAAAAATTTCACAAGAGAATTTTATTACCTTAATCAAGGGTCAAGGGTATGAAGAAATATAAGAATACGGCAAAGTGAATTTCAAATGTGTCTGGAACAAAGCAATATGTTTTCTACTTTTAGGTCAATCTATGCTGAATTTGAAACTGAGATCAATCTGAAAGGGATTCCGGTCTACCGATTTATCCTTCCATCTAAGGCATTTGCATCTCCTGTTGTAAATCCAGATAATGATTGCTTTTGCACGGAAAGAATTATCTCAAAGAACTGCACATCAGCTGGTGTTCTAGACATTAGCAGTTGCAAAGGCAGTGAGTGAAATATACTGTTATAAATCAATAGCACTATTTATCCAGAATTTACTTTCTTGTTCTCAGAATATCTAAAATTTCCAAAATTTAATGGGATAAAATGATTTAAAATATACAGAGAATAGTACTTATAATATTTGTTTGAAGGCAAATTTCTACAAGTAAAATTTGATTCCTAAATTCTATGAAAATGAGTAGTTACTCTTAGGTAAATGGTTGTCTGCTTACTTGATGTCCCTTTTAGGATGAGAGTAAAATGAAAGTAACTCTTTCAATAATGTCTTGTTCTTCCTGGGTTGCCTTTTCCATTTGAGCTATTTCTTTATCTTTTTCTCCTGCTTCTCCCACTCTATTCATTTTTTAAACTATAGTCCCATGGATCATTTAGACTTAAGACTATTTTTAAAATTAGCTTCATTTTTGAGAGTATTGCAGTTTATCATATTTGAATAATGAGATCTCTTTCCCTAGAGTACTAAATAAGAAAATAACCAGGACTTTGGGGAAAAAAATAAAATTAATTAGAAAATTTAGGAAAATGATGTGATTTAGAGCATTGAGAGATAAATTTTCAAAATGTCTGTAAAAGGGGAAAATGTCAAATGATGTAATAAAATACCTCAGACTTACTATTTTTAATTGCATAGTGACTAATTTTCTTACTTTCTTACTTCAATAAAATTATCATGAGAATGATAACATGATAGTCGACTTTTGTAAACTGATATTCTTGATTGAAAATAAGAAGGAAATGGGGATTTCCTATAGCTGACCAGGTCATCAGAATCCAACATTGGCCTGAAAGAATACATTTCATTATATTATTGATGTTAAAGGAGTAGCTCAGTGACTCAGTGGAAGAGTTCTGGGCCTGGAGTCAAGAATATTTAGTTTTAATCCAGCCTGGGCAGGTAGTTAACCCTATTCGCCTCAGTTTCCTCATCTATAAAATGACCTGCAGAGGCAAATAACAAATGATTCCAGTATCTTTGCCAGGGGTCACAAAAAAGTCAGACATGACTGAAAAAAATTTACGACAGAGGCAGATAGATTTCATAGGGAATATAGCCCCGGTCTAGGAGTTACAAGATCTGAGCTGAAATCTGGCCTCAAATCCTTTTTCATATTGTGAAACAGACATCTGTCTGCTTCAATTTCCTCATCATAAAATGAAATATTCCCAGGAATGTTGTGAGAATAAGGTAATGCTTGTAAAATATTTTGTAAATCTTAAAATATTATATGTATTAGTAGGATATTTTTATTTTTAAAAAATTTGACAAGCAAATGTTCTCAAGGCTCTCTCTCTTCTAATAATATCTCTTTTCCATATACAAAATTCTTTCAAAACCATAGCTATTGAAATAACTCTTCATTGAAAATCTGAATATGATGTCAAGCAAAGTGTCAAAGTAGGATAAACATTCTCAGCTTAAGTTTACATTGTTGTAATTTACATTGAAAGATGGACAGTTTAAATGGAAAATATAGATTTCATTGCATCAATTATATCAATTCCTAAAATGCTTATGAGATCCACTTCCACAGGAAGATATCAACCTAATAGCATATAGAAAAAAGGAAAATTGATGAATAACATTTTTTCTGGACTAAATGTGTGTGATTGGAGAGCCACTCCCTTGAATTAATACATTATTGCATCTATCTAGTAAAAAATGCTAAAAATGGTTAATGAAAAATCGAATAGGGGAAGAAGGGATAACTGAAGTGTTGCCCAACTTCCTAATCCTATCTCCAAGTGACCTTAAAACAACGTTTTTCCATTGAAAATCAGGGAAAGAATGAAACAGCATAGATAGATCATTGTACTTTCCAAATGCCCTTGGAAGAGAATATCTACAGAGATGAGAGTGTGGATCCACTGAAATATGAAGATCAACTTGTTTATCATCAGTTCCCATCTTGTATAAGACCTTTCCTTTATTTGACCAGATCTATGAATTTATCCATACAGATACAGAGAGCTACAAATGTTAATTAGCATGGTCTCTGCAACCTTCTGTCTTAGAGTTCTCTAAAGATTCTAAGAGCTTAAGTGACTTGCCCAGAGATCCCTATATTTTAGGCATGAAATATAAAACTTGAACCCACTTAAATTTTCCTGACTCAGAGAACAGTATTCTACCTACTCTATAATATTTGGTCTCAGCATGAGACTTCTAAATTAATGTGATATTTATGTTTTTCTTTTTAGTTAGTTTCTTTTTTCTGTTAGTTTAGCCTTAGAAGGAAAAGCATATTTTCCATTTCAACTATTTATTTTGTGACAGCTTTTGTGGATGTTTAGAAGAGCTTTATCAATGTAGATTTTTTTTTTAACCTTTTCTTCCAGAAAAGCCAGTGTACATTTCACTTCCTCACTTTCTACATGCAAGCCCTGATGTGCCAGAACCTATAGATGGGCTAAATCCAAATGAAGAAGAGCATCGGACATACCTGGATGTTGAACCTGTAAGAAAAAGGATAATGATCATGTGATTAGAATAATATTCAAAAACTCATTTTTACTCATAAACATATACTTCCCTTTTACCTGCAATTCATTTCAAGTCTTTCCCTGCTCTCCCATTCTAAATTTAAAAAGTTTTCTTTATGATCTCCTTTTGAGAATCAACATGCTATAATAGGAAAGACAATGGACCTGAAGGCAGATCTGAGTTTGATTAGCCTTGTGAGCTTGAGAAAGTCAGTTAACATCTCTGAACCTACTGTGTTCATTAGTAAGATGGAGATTCTAATACTTTTGATATTTATAACATTATTTTGAGAATCAAAGGAGATTATGGCTCTAAAGTATTTTTAAGAGCTTTAGAAAGGATTGGAATAGCAACTGGATATATGATTTCATTAGTATTCACATAGCCAGATTATATTAGAAGTAGGACCTTAATCAAGTCTTCTTGGCTCCAAAATTAGTTCTCTATGTGTGCCTTGTTTCCTTCTGTAAAATGTAAATTATTATAATTACTAATAATGAATTATGATTTTCTACATAGTACAATGAAGTTGAAGGATCTGTATTCAAAACCTACCTTCAATACTTGAGCAAGTCAATAAACTTCCCAGGAATTATTTTCTTATTTGTAAAATCAAGTGACCTCTGAAGTCTCTTGTAGCCCTCTATCTCTATTATCTAGGATGAGCTTATACAGTATCAAGACAATCTCATCTTAATTAGTAAGTAGACAAACTTTTACAAGGAAGTTCTTTTGGTTCAAATCAGAAATAATATTTTCCTTAAAATTTCAAAAATTTCAGCAACGTAAGCACATGATCCAACAATGCAAATCACAAGTTTCTACTTTACCATTATTTCCAAACTTTCAATTTCTCTTACAAAGATATGTTAGAATTAATCATGTTATTTTGCTATTTTAATGACCCAATTTGTGATCCAATTTATGAAATGCAAAATTGTTGAATAATATCTTACTGTTATAACCGTGATGCTGATTTGTTCTCTGAGTATGAATACACATATGTTGATATATATATATCTGAATACATGTGTATATAGAGAATGTGTGTATCTATATATACAAACATGTATGAATATAAATATATGTATGTATGTAAATATACACATTTATGCAGATTGGATTATTATGATAGAATACTAAACTTGATGACTGAGGACAAATCCTGACTCAGAATTACTAGCTACGAACATTTGGGCAGATCAAAGTCCCCTTTGATAGTCTCAGTTAGTTCATCTGTAAAATAGGCAAATCTATTTTACAATAGGTTGTGAAAATCAAATGAGATAACACATGTAAAGTGCTTTGCAAACTCTAAATTGTTATGTGATTATTAACATTATTATCATTTAAGAAATCTAGTCATGTATTCTAGATGGCCAATATCCAAATGTAGATGGGTAATTTTATTTCATTCTTATTTCATTTTAGATCACTGGATTTACTTTGCAATTTGCAAAACGACTACAGGTTAACATACTCGTTAAACCAGTAAAAAAAATTGAGTAAGTTTTCTGTATCTGATTTATATAATTTTTGCATGAATAAAAAACAATCTCTAATAATTAGACCAAATGGAACTAGAGCATTAAATCTATATAAAAGGTCAAACTTCAAATGTAATCTAGTTTAAAACCAAAATATCCATTTTTTGCTTATTTTGCTAATGGCTTTCACTTAGCAATTCATTATTATTTGCATTAAGGAGCATAAATGACACATTTCAAACTTTTGAAACAGGGAAGTTAGATGGTGTAGTGTATCCCCTACCAGAGTGTCAAACCCGGAGTCAGGTAGACTCATCTTCCTGAGTTCAAATCCTTCCTCAAACACTTACTAATTATGTGACCTTGGGGAAATCACCATTTGCTTTGGTTTCCTCATCTATAAAATGGGTTGAAGAAGGAAATGGCAAACCACTCCAGCATCTTTAGTAAGAAAATTCCAAGTGGAGTCATGAAGAGTTAGACAAGACTGAAAAACAATTGAAATAAACAATTGAGATGTATAGGTATGACAATCAATAAATAAAAATTAAACAAGGAATATTTAAATTACTGGATTTTGAAAAATCTGCAAAACCCCTCTTAAGCATATTGTTCTTATACTTTTCACTTCCTGTTGAGCATCTCCACCTGAACTTCTTGCTATCCCATGAAACTTTTTGTCTTATGGAATCTCCTCTCTTAAACTTCTTCCTACTCCTACTCCTATACATCTATTAATGGCACTGCAAAACTCTCAGGCAAGAAACTTTTAATTCCTTGTCCTCCTGCACCTTCCTCACACATTTTATTATCTTACATTTCTACAATATAGCTTTCATTTTACCTCTCATGCTTTCTCATACTGCAACCACCATGATTCAAGCTTTCATCACTTCATCTGGAGAAATCTCTCTACTAGTAGTCTCTTCTTTCTCTAGTCATCCTTCACATCACTGCCAAAATAATATTCTTAATGAGTAGATACTCCTTCCCTCCTCTATTCAAAACTTTCAATAACGGCCTAATGCCAAGAAGGTAAAATTCAAATTTCTTTAGAAGCTAAGACTCTCCATTATCAGGCTCTTACCTTTCCAGACTTAGTTCAGATTACTCATCTAATTATTTGGACAGGTAATAAGCAAAGACAGGAGTTGCCTACTCCCTAAAAGCTCAAAGCTGGCTCTTTTTAAAGCTGACTAATTCACTGTCTGGCCTTTCATCTTACACTAAAGACACATTCATGAGGTTGTCTCCTCCCTCTCACTGGGCTAAGCTTTCAACTTGTGACTCAACAATAAGTGAAAGCTCCTTAAATAGTGTCTGGCATATTCTTGTTGAGTGATATAGTTGAAAGATATCCAGATACCTATAGCCCATTAATCTAAAGATACTTTTTCTCTCCAGCTCATGAACCTCCTTATGATTTCTGGACCTATTTCTATTAGACTCAGATACCCTTGCAAAGGAAAGTTAAGAGGAAAGAACATCAGAACTATCTCTTTGACAATGGTCCCAGCCCAGCATTGCTAAGTAAAAAATATATATATATATATTATATATATATATATATATATATATATATAGAGAGAGAGAGAGAGAGAGAGAGAGAGAGAGAGAGAGAGAGAGAGAGAGAGAGAGCACTTCCCTTCTGTAGAAAGCAAGAGAAAAGAACAGGGAGTTAAAGCTTTTTTTTTTTTTTTTTTTTTTTTTTTTTGGTTGGTTTCTTTTTGTTCTTGTTATTGCTGTTTGTTTTCTAAGGGCGGGGAAGAAGGACAAGAAAGTGGGGATGAAGGGTAAGATCTTGACAGTGATTGAATCTTCTTCTATCTCTTAGTTCTCAAAGAAGGGATAGGAAGTTGTCACACAGCTGAGGTCTCCTACGGCTTCTGTCATAGGTCACCACCTACAGTTTTACTGAATTGGGCCTTAGTCAGCAATTCAAATGACCTCCCAACTTTAACTTTTGAACTTTTTTTTTTTTAGTCTGAATATCTCCTACATCCTCTCTACTAGTAAGCACAGCCTGTG
Source organism: Antechinus flavipes (assembly GCF_016432865.1). NCBI lineage: Eukaryota > Metazoa > Chordata > Mammalia > Dasyuromorphia > Dasyuridae > Antechinus > Antechinus flavipes. Next base: position 151,575,558 of record NC_067402.1, read on the forward strand.
AATTTATAGCTCTTCCTTCCCCTAAAGCCTCATGGGATAGATTTTCTTTCTCTTTCTTCTCAGTCAGTACAAAATCAAGGACAAGATCACAGAAACTTGAAAAATGTTTGGTAACCCTATAAGACAAAATAAATAAGTACCACCATGGACAGGTACCCAGTCCCTAAGATTTTCGTATCAATGCCTCTATAGTCTGAGTCAAGCTCATTAAACTTGTTCATACACTCTATTTTCTAGGAAAATAAATTATTAGTTGTTCTCTGAAATTCACATGCCAGTTTGTGCCTCTGGGTAGCCAGTCTTTTGAAATTTTTCTCTTTCTTTGATTTGTAAGTCAGGTACCTCCTCTTTTAAGAGGTTTTCCCTGCCCTTTAACTTCCCACTCTGTTGTGATCTTTTTCTTCTCAAAAAGCAGCCAGGTGATAAAAGTTCAGATCTTTTATTTTCTTCAATATAGCCCGGTTAGCTTAGAGGCCTATCTCTCTGCTTGGTTCCAAGAGCTCTCTCCGAATGTCACCAAATCCAAAGGTCTGGTCCTTCAGCCTCTGCCTCTGTTTTCTTCAGCCTCCAGCCAGCTCCAACTCTTCATGTCATTCCGCTGAAATCTCGACTTGTAGCGTCTTCCTCTCTCGAGCACTCTCCGACTGGCCCATTGGCCTATTTATGCTCCTTCCAGAGAGAGGGATTATGGGTAGTTCTACTTAGTACCTTGTTTCAGGTTCTGCCCAAAACATCTTCTTGTAAGATTAGATCAACTCTAATTACTTAGCAGTTAGTAAGGATTCCAACATCTCCCCCTTTCTTTTGTTTTAAAATATAGGGGGTTTCTGAGGGGGTACACATAAATCCATCAATATGGGCCAGAACTTTGTAACAGATATACATGGTATACATAAATCCATCAATATGGGAGGCATTATACATAATTTACATGAGCACATAGCAATATAACACAGGCTAGTAGTAATGTAACAAATAACAAGAATCATCCTGAAAATTTACACATGTCCATAAGTCCTAGAAACAGTCCAATAGGATTCCATTGTCCATTAGTTCATGTGCCAGGAATCTAATAATTCCTGTAAGCTCTGAAGTACTGCAAAAGGTCTCATCAACAATTTTTCATCTCAGGGAATCCAGTGATTCTTGCTGGTTTTTCAGGAACTGAAAGCTGAAGATTTTAAAGTTCTTTTGACAGTCTCATTGTTAGCCTTTTCCACCTGTGGAAATATAAGCAGATCCTCTTCCCCAAGCAATTAACCTAATTCCCTTCTATTTACCAAATTTGGGATTTCTCCTCATCATCTGGTAATTACATTGGAGTTGTTTGCATTGGATATTGTCTTGTTGTCTTAAAAGGCCTGTATTCTTCCCAACTGTAATCCTGATTGCTTTTTCTGTTGGTTGATGACATCAGAGTCCTGAATTTCTAAAGTCTCTCTGGGTGTAACCTCAGCTGCTATCATGTCCCACCTGTCCTTTGATTGATACTTTAGAGCTGGGCCCTGCCTCTCATTCCTCTGGGTCAATATACATTTAGAGGCCCAGTGAAAGCCTCGGTTACATTTTGGACATGGGGTTTTGGGTTTTCTCTCACCCTGTCTTCTCACTCTATCTCCATATCTACAATGAGCTCTCAAATGTCCAATTTTTCCGCACTGAAAACATCGACGAGTTTCTCTAGAATTCCTCTGCCAAGAAGGACCTTGTCTTTCCATGTTCATCATAGTCTGGGCATAATAAGCATTTGTGCCCACTGTGGCACAGCGTCTTATGATTTCCTCTAAAGGAGCATCTTTGTCTAGCCCCCATATAATTCTTTTGCAAACCTCATTGGCATTTTCCTTAGCCAAATGTTTAGTCATTATTTCTGTTGCTGCATTGTCTCCAATGGTTCTTATTACAGCTGTTTGTAAACGTCTCACAAAATCTGCAAAAGGTTCATTGGGACCTTGCTCTATTTTTGTGAAAGCATTATTTCCATCTTTCTGTCCAGGGAGAGAATTCCAAGCTTTTATTGCAGCCTTAGAAATTTGCTCATACACTGTTATGGGATAATAAATCTGTTGTGAACTCTCTGCATACTGACCTTCACCAGCTAGTTGGTCAAAAGCAACTTGTACAATAGCTCCTATTTGCCTATTGCGTTGGGCTTGAATCCTACATAATTCATTCGGGGTTAGGATTTCATAAGACAAATTATCTAGTAACATCTTCACATAAGATGATGTAGCCCCATAAAGAGTGCAACCCTTTTTCAAATCTTTAATTTTTTCCAAATTAAAAGGAGTGTATCTTCTCCTTTTTTGACCTGAGGAGTTGAGCTCTTCAATCACAGGATATGCATTTATAAAATCAGATATATCTTCTCCTTCATTTTTTGCTTTAATTAATGCTTTTTCTAATCTTGTCAAATTCTGCTTTACAGGAGAAGCTGACTGTGTTTCTGTCTCTCTCCCTCCCCCTTGTTCTAGCCATGAAGGGTTAATTGCGGGGGGAGGGTCATGAGATGTGGAATCACCTAATTCCTCCTTCTGTGAAGTATCATACTCAGAATTGTAATTAACTCCATTCTCATCTGATTTGTCCTCCTTTTCACCTAGTAAAGTTGGCACTTCCTCCTGTACTTTCCTTTTCATCATTCTATCACTTAAATAACTTCTTATAGCCAATTGTATTACATTATATGTATTAATTATTGAGTTAGGCCCATTTTTATCATAGAATTGACAAAGATCCTCTCCAACCAATTTCCATTCATTTAGATCTAATTCCTTATCAAGAGAGAAACAAGGACATATGTCCTTTACAGTTTGTAAAAGTTCAGTGATTTGCTGTAAACTTATAATTAAACCTTGGCTTTCCATAATTTTGACAATGCTCTCTAAACATTTTCCTTGAACAGAAACAGGCTGTTTTCTAAATATCTGTCCCATCTTAGCTGAAATTCTACTTTAACTCTTCTAACAAAATTTCTTTGTTGCACTCACCCTAATTTCTGGGTTGAAGTCTTTTCCACTGGATCAGGATCAGAGGTTTTTCCACTTGAATCAGGATCGTAGCTTTTCCACTGAAATCCACTGAGGGGGGTCTGTCAGCCCCACGTTGGGCGCCAAAATGTTGTGATCTTTTTCTTCTCAAAAAGCAGCCAGGTGATAAAAGTTCAGATCTTTTATTTTCTTCAATATAGCCCGGTTAGCTTAGAGGCCTATCTCTCTGCTTGGTTCCAAGAGCTCTCTCCGAATGTCACCAAATCCAAAGGTCTGGTCCTTCAGCCTCTGCCTCTGTTTTCTTCAGCCTCCAGCCAGCTCCAACTCTTCATGTCATTCCGCTGAAATCTCGACTTGTAGCGTCTTCCTCTCTCGAGCACTCTCCGACTGGCCCATTGGCCTATTTATGCTCCTTCCAGAGAGAGGGATTATGGGTAGTTCTACTTAGTACCTTGTTTCAGGTTCTGCCCAAAACATCTTCTTGTAAGATTAGATCAACTCTAATTACTTAGCAGTTAGTAAGGATTCCAACACCACTCCTCAGATTTGCTGAGGATACTGTGTTCGGATCTCTCATTTGTCTCTTATACTATACCTTGTTTTACTCTTAGTTTTAGTGTACAGATTATAATTCACACAAAAGATGGTAGGCTCCTTGTGGATAAGAACTGTTGATTTTCATCTATGTAGTCTTAATACAATTTGTTACATATAAAAGGTATTAATAAATGGTTGGACCAAATATTCAGTTTTTAAAAATCTATGTTTTCCATTGTTTCACAGCACTTTAAGTAAACTGAAACGAAACTATCTTGTCCCAATTCTTTGGCTTAATGAAGTAAGTATTTTGAATATATTAATTACTAAAGGTCAGAAGAATTTTTCTTTGTAAAAGAAATCTTTTAATGACAGTTCTCTTTGTCAGCTTAATCCTTCCCCAAACCTTCCTTTTCTTTTCCTATAGTTTGCTTCAAAATATGTTCTTATTTATTATTTGTTTAAGGTTTAGAATTGGATATGTTTTATTATTTTTGGATGTGTTTATATGCTAATGAATTTATGCAGTATTGATCATCTGTGGATGGTCATATGCACATGTGTGCATAAGCTTGTTTTTCTTTTTCTTTTTCACTTAATTAATTAATTTATTTATTCTCCAGAATGGTTGGTTCATGTGACAGCCCCACCAACAATGCATTAATGTCCCAATTTTCCCATATCACCTCCTATATTTATCATTATTTTTTTCTTGCCATCTTGGCCAATCTGAGAGGTGTGAGGTGTTACCTCACAGTTGTTTTAATTTGCATTTCTCTAATTAATAGTGATTTAGATAATTTTTTTTAATATGACTATAGATGGCTCTAATTTCATCATCAGAAAATAGCCTGTTCATATCCTCTGACTATTTATTACTTGGGGAATGACATGCATTCTTATAAATTTGGCACAGTTCTTTATATATTTTAGAAATGAGACTCTTATTAGAAATACTAACTATAAAAAAAATCCCCAGCTTTATACTTCCCTTTTAATTTTGTTTCTGTTGGTTTGGTTTATACAAAAACTTTTTTTTAATTTAATATAATCAAAGTTTTAAAATTTGCCTTTCATAATTATTTCTAGTTCTTCTTTGGTCATAAATTCCTCCCTTCTGCAATGATCTGATAAGTAAATTCTCCCTTGCTTTCCTAATTTGCTTATGGTATCATCCTTTATGCCCAAATCATATACCCATTTTGATATTTTTGGGGGGCGTGTGGTGTGAGATATAGATCTATGCCAAGTTTCCAACATTATTTTCCAAGTACCACTCTATTTTTTAACCAGTACCAAATGCTTTTGATGACCGATGCTTTATAATATAGTTTTAAGATTGGTATTGCTAAGCTACCATTCTCTGTGTTTTTTTTCCCATTAATTCCCTTGATATTCTTGACCTTTTGTTCTTTCCAGTTAATTTTATTATTATTTTTTCTAGTTTTATAAAATAATTTTTGGCAGATAGATTGATATGGAACTGAACAAGTAGACCAATTTAGGTATAATTGTCATTTTTATTATATTAGCTTGGTCTACCCAGGAGCAATTGATATTTTTCAAAGTTTTTAGATCTGATTTTATTTGTGTAAGAAGTGTTTTATAATTTTGTTCATATAGTACCTAAGTTTGTCTTGGCAGGTAGACACCCAAATATTTTGTTTTGTCTATAGTTATTTTAAATGGAATTTCTCTTTGTGTCTCTTGCTGCTGAGTGCCTGTGTTTTTCTATTTTTATAAATGACCAAAATGGACAGAAACATAAATGTTCCTTTATACTGAACAAACAAGAATATATTCTGCCAATCAGCACCATTAAGATTATTTTAATCCATTGGGTCTTGCAATAGGCAACAGATCCTAAGCCAATTCTACATCTTTCATAGAGTGGTTCTAGTTAAGTTTTGTCATGCTGAATCACATTTTGTGTGCTAATGTCAAGTCAAGGACAAGTTTACAAATATCATGGGACAGATTGCTGCTAAAAAACTTGGATACCATCTTGTAATCATTCAAGACAACTAGTCACAGAGCTAAGAAGTACTTTGGGCCCCAGTACTGGAAATGAACCCAAAAATTCTTTGAACTTTTCTTCTGATACTGGTGAACAAATGGCTACTGACAGTTTGGTACAATTAGCTGCTGATCAGTCTTACTAGTGGCTAGAATTTTAGGCAATCATCAATCACTATTATTATCAAAGTGCCTTACTGGGAATAAAGAAAGATTAATGAAATCAAACATGAAGAATGGTTATAATTCACTGATTTTCAATGTTCATGCTCTAGTCCAAATGTAATCATTCAGTCCTGACCTTGTTTGTAAAAAAAGAATTGGGCAGACACAAGAGTTTTGAGGAGGTAGCTACTTGCAAAAGGGGAAAGATTATTGGAAAGGAAAAAGCAAATGGGATAAAAAAATTGAAGCTACATCAATGATTCAATACACTTTGCATATATCTTTATCTCAAGTCTACCTTGAACCACAAAGAGTAAGAACTTTTACTAGGCAAAACCTAGGGCATGGATATAAGATTTCCTCTTAACCTAGGGAGCCATTTGATCATAATTTTCTTTTTTCTGTTTTGGGCTGAGTTAGCCCCAGATAAATCCTAATTATTAATCACATTTTTTAAGCTTCTGAGGCATACCTTTGTTTGTTAAAATACATAAACACAAGAATCCAAGAGGGGGATATCTGTCAAATGTTCATTATTTTGTTTTATTTCTTCATAAGAAATTGTACTTTGTCTTGATTTCAGACTGGTACTATTGGTGATGAGAAAGCTGAAATGTTCAGAAAACAAGTAACTGGCAAAATAAACCTCTTGGGTCTGATAGAAATGGTTTTACTTGCCGTTGGTCTGGTGACCTTTGTTGCATCCATGATTGCATATTGTGTATGCAGATCAAAAAAAATAAAATAAGTAAGTATTCTCATAAACCAAGCAAATATAAAACTGTTGTTGCCTTAGCATAGTTACTCACTTTCAATGTTTTCGTGGTATTCAAAAGAAGGTTCATACACCTAAAGGTGTGAATATTTCTGTGTGAACAACACATCATTCAATTACTCTACAACTTTGATGAACTTTTAGATAAAAAAGTAAGTAGTAGAGAAGGCATAGTTTCATAGATTCTTAGAGTTGGAGAGTTGGAATATATCTTAGTGACCCTATAGGACAACCCCAATATAAACATTCTTATTCTTTGATATCATGGTTACTGGCCATCGAACTTCTGCTTGAAAATTTCTACTGACAAAGAACTCAGTATATTGCAATGCTGTTAAGATCAAATGAGATAATTTACTTAATCATCCTTACAAACTTTACAATACGATATTACTAGTTTTTGTTAGCTAATAAAATGGATATGTGGTGCAGCCTGGAAGATCTGAGGTCCAGTCTCTCCTCAGACCCTTACTAACTGTGTGATTCTGGGCAAGTCACTTAATTTTTCAATTTACTCAATTGTAAAATGGAAATAATAGTATCTATTCCCCAAGATTGTCCTGAGGATCCAAATGAGGTAATATCCATGAAGTACTTTACAACCTTTCTGTGACTTCTGACTTTATAGAGTTGGCTGGGCTATGGAATGACTGAATGAAGTGGTCAATATCACATGGTTTTGATATGTGAAGAAGTAAAATTTAAACAAAAATGTTGAGATATTGAGGGACTTCTCCAGGATCAAATAGTCCCCATATGTTAGATATGATGTTATACTTGAGAGGCAGCACACTCTCTATCTCATCCAAAAACAAAAGACTCAAATGTACAAACCTATGAAGTAAAGACCCTTTATTACCATTGTATTCATTTACCACTGAGTTACTAAAGTGATATTCTTAAAATGCAGGTTTGATCATATCATCTCCTTGCTCAGTAAACCCCAGGGCCTGCCTACTGCCACTAGCAGCACATATAAAATGCCTTCATAACCAAACCCTCTTCAACTTCTTAGTCTTGTTAATACCTTACTCCCTAATACTTACTCTTCACAGACAATAGCCTACTAGTTCCTCCATGAAAAATCACTCCGTCTCTCCATTCCAGGCATTTTCTCTGTCTGTTCCACTACACTGAAATGTTCTCCCTCATCTACTATGACTACTGACCACCTTGCTTTCTTTTAAGTGCTAACTAAAATATCACCTTCTACTGAAAACTTTCCCCAACTCTTCTTAATTCCAGTGCTCTCCTTACATTGTTTCTGATTTGACCTGTATGTAGTAAACTGCTTTGCTTATATTTATTTGCATGTGATCTCTTCTGTTAGACTTTAAGTTCCTTGAGGATGGAAATTATCTTTTACCTTCATTTGTATACCTCCAGCATTCAGTTCAATGCTTGGCATTTAACAAATGTTTATTGAACTGAATTAAATGTCAATTTCTATATATATATATATTTATATTTACAAATTTATTTACAAAATTAAGGTAATTTTTCAGCATTGACAGTTGCAAATTCTTTTGTTCCAACTTTTTTCCCTCCTTCTCCCTACCCCTTCCCCCAGATGGCAGGTTGACCAATACATGTTAGATATGTTAAAGTATAAGTTAAATTATATATATATATACATGTCCAAACAGTTATTTTGCTGTATAAAAAGAGTAAGACTTTGAAATAGTGTACAACTAGCCAGGGAAGGAAATCAAAAATGCAGGCAGACAAAAATAGAGGGATTGGGAATTCTATGTAGTGGTTGAATGTCAATTTCATAACATTATATCATATTACCTTCATTTATGTCTAGCGTTAGGTCATGAAATTAATCATTCACTAAGTTGTGTTTCTTCTAAGACTTTTGGGAAGATTAGGGTACATATCAGCCTGATATCTTCACTTTACTTGTTAGCAGTCAGGCCAAATAGTGATAAGATGAAGTTTTCTTTTTACTACTACTTAGAAAACATTTTTTTTCCTTGATTGTTTTCTATAAATTTTTCTGTAGCTGAAAGGTTGGAGAATTAGCAACACACCCTAAAAAAAGTATACTAACTTTTAGAGACTTGGTATTTACTATAAATCTATTTATTTTACACTCTTAGTGGGGAAAAAGCTTTAACTTTTAAAAGTTAACTTGCTAATTTTTCACTCCCTTTTACAGGTAGCAAGAAACACTGGATACAGAGGATAACTGTGTCATAATCAGGATCTTTAGTAACACTGACTCAAATAAAGGATATAGTTTGTGTACACAGACTATACTAAAGGAAAGCTGAGACATTGATCTTGAAACTACATATATTTATCTCATACTTTTAAAAAATGGATCATGATTATGTTGGTTGCAAAATCTAGAAAACACAATTATACATGAGTAAATTGTCCTATCACTAGTACTATCTGGTAAGAGATTCAGTACAAGTGCTGAAGTTTGCACAGGACACAAGGACTGAGATTTCCAAAGTTCCATGGGAAAAGAGCTATCACCAATCACGTTGCCTATAGTCAATAGTAATAAAGTATTTTTTCCCCTTTCTCAAAAGCTATCAGTCCAACACTTCATGAGAAAAAATAACTTGAAAGGCCAATAGGGACTGTATGATTATTGGCCCCACTATTTCTATCTTAGCCCATTGAGAAACATAAAATGTATCAGTTACATTTTGCCTAAATATAGGCCCTGTTCTTCTTGACCCTGTGCTCAGAAAAATGAAAACCCCACAATCGCCTGTCTTTTCCTTTTCACTGATACAGTTTTGGATATTTTCCCCAAGCTTTTCACTTGTTCAGGAAGTTTGTGAGAATAGTCCTTCATCCTTTCATTCATCCAAGATTTAAGGCTGGTTACTTCAAAATGCTGAAATGTCATCAAAGATATCAATCAAAAGTGTTGTTTTTTTATGAATTATGCTCAATCATGCAATGTGTATATTAATAAAGTTAATGGTGACATTATAACTGAGGATTACATAGTTCCAAAAGGATTGATTTAAAATTCAAATGATTTTAATTAGTTCTCTTTTATATTATCTTATTCTACTATATCTTCATTTTCATATAGCACATATCTTTCTTTTTTGTTCTCCCAACATGTGAATATTTTAAGGTGTCTTTTCTTCATTTAGATTCTACCTAAGTTTCTTTGGCATTTAAGCGACAATATCTTGATTTGTTTTAATTTACTTTTTTTTCTGAAAAATTGGGGAAGAAAAGACTGAAACATGCTGAGTTCCTTTTCTGGTTCTTTATTTTAAAAAATAAATGTTGATGTACTCTTGATAGAGTTCCTCCATCCCCCACATTGGTAGAGGCCTGTTTCTTCTAAGGCCGTTGATAACACCAGTGTATGGTAGAAGAAAAATCCACTTTTTTCAGAAAGAAGAATATACTTCATGTTTCATGTACAGAAAAAGGAAAACAATTACATTTTTTTAATATTAAATGCTAATCCAAGAACCAGAACATTAATCATTTATTTTCATATTTAAATTGGGAACATGTTAGAATCTCAACAAGTACCATAGCATGTCTGAGGAAAAAAAATCTCATTGGAGAATTCAGAGATCTAACAAAATTAGTTAATTGGATATATTTTTTTCAGTGTACTAAATATTGATTAGTTTATTATGGTGTACAAAATCTATTTTCAGATATTGACCAGTCAATAAGATAACCAAAAGCTTAGATGAGTACTTAAGTTAGAAAATAAAATAACTTATGTTCATTCAGCCCTCAAGAAATCTCATTTAAGACAAAAAGTTTAGATGTACTTGCTGTGGTGGAAATATTTTATCTTTTATACTTATTTAGAAGACAATACAAAAAAAAAAAAAACACCAAAACATCTTTATGTCCCTAGGGAAGATCCAGTGCTTTAAGAACTAGGATAAAATAGTTTTGGGACGGGAAACATAATCTACCCCAATACTTTCATAAATATTACTTCCTAAAGCAAAGCTAGACCTGGGTTCCATGGGGTTACACTGCTAGAACTTAATGACATTTATAATGGATTCTAACCCTGATTCAGGCATTTACAAATCAGGAAAGTGAAATGGGATGCTTTATTTTCCCACATGCATTGAATGTTTAAATGCAACCTTAACTTCACAGCACTCCTTTTATATTTTAGGCATTGCATTTCAATTTTTAAAATTTTTCATATGATTGTCAAAGACTGAACATTCTCATGCAAAATGTATTGAAAATATTTCACAGTAAACTGAATGCTGTTTCACCTTTGAAAGGACAATATAAGATAGACAAGGGTATATCTTTCATATAGAAAAAAAGATGGGTCAATTTTTAATAGTTTTATTTGTGCAAAAATAGTGTTGGTTTTTTTTTTTTTTCCAAATGAATGGCTAGTTTTCAATGGGGTTAAATGTTTGAGGATTTGTAATTATATGTGGGTGAAATGCATGATTTTTTAAAATGCAAAACTATACAGAGCAATCACCCATAATCTTAATTGCAAAAAATCATGAAAATCCTTGAAAATAGTTTTTCTTGCATAAATTTTGCCATTTAAAAAACATCTAGTTTTTTTCAGACAAAACAAATGCTTCTTACTGTTAATATATAAACTGAGAAACAAAATAAATGGTATTGTGCTTAGATTCTCAGGAAAAATGTATATTATATATATAATATATATACATATATTATATATATATGTATTTAGCACTGCTTGTGAAAGCAATAGATATAGTTATATACAGCCTGTTTCTATATTGAAATTTAACTTTGTAAAAGAGCTGAATGCTTGTTGATGTGTATGTGTGCAATAATGTCTCAATCATTTTCTGTGTTATTTTATTTACCCATGATAAATGTCAAACTATACACAAAGCACAAAGTAAATTTATAGAGCTTAATTTGGAGGATATGATAAACCACTTTTCTATTTGAAGTCACTCAGAGGAGAAGAGTAGTAAATGATCTTTTTTTTTTCTTTCCCCCTAAACTGTGGGAATCTTGGGAGGTTTGGTATCATCCTAACTACATTCTGTATACTTTTATAACTCTTTTCTCTTTTTATATGTATTCACAGAAATACACTGCCTGTTTCCCCATAAGTATCTTCACTCTTATTTGTTTTGCAGTATAATTGGATTAATCATTTCCCAATGAGTTGTTATATTTGTATTAAAGATACAGAACATTCTGCCTTTCAACTTATGGCCCCCAAATAGTACCATTTTGAAATGTATGTAAAAATAAATAAGCTTTCATTACAAAAAAATAAAAAAATAATAGTGAGTATTTTCTGCTTCCTTCCTCCTTTTCTGCATAGCTCTTATTATTTTGCATACTTGTAGTCATATTTTAATTATATGGATGTTCTCTTTAGATGGTGTGGATCCATCATTTTATGCCTCTGTTCCTATTTAATTTTCAGTTAATATTTAAACACTTTATCTCATTGTAGAATGACAGAATTAGATCAGTAAGAGGCTTTGACAATATAGTCCAGTGTTGAATTTACAAATGAGGAAATAGAGGCCCAGGGAGTTTAAGTGACATCCATAATGTCATACTAATAGTATTCATATTCAGATTTTAACTCAGATCCTCTGGTTCCAAAGCAAGAACTCTTTTCACTGATTTATGCTGCTTTCCAAAGTATGCTCATGTGAAAAAAAAAAAAAAAACTCAAGGAATCAGTTCTATTTATATATAGTCCTACAGGACAGATTATATAATCCTGTGGTGATTAAAAAAAAATTTCTATGTAACCTTGGAATGAGTTTTATGGTTGCTTTGTTGCTTAATGATAACATCACTTTTATTCTAGGTATATTTCCCACCCAAATGAAGTGGGGCCACAAAGGACTCTACCTAGTGTAAACAGTATGTGTCAATAACCCACTCAAGGAATTATAAACACAGATGCTTTGAAACTCTTAATGTCTCTATAATCACTTTGGGATTAGAAAAATAAAGTTAATCCATAGGATAGGTAACTTGAGTTGGCACACTTTGGAATTTTGTCATCCTCCATATGGCATTTTTAATGACAGAGTAAAAGAATAATTGCAATTTCAGGATTAAGTGTCTGTATTTTTCTTCAGTATAGGAACATCAATACCAAAAATTTGCATTTAATTCTTCAATAATGCAATAACTTCCTCAAAGTTAATTATTGTCCCAGCCAAGGTACCAGGTGAGGTGATGATTTCTTAAGTTAATGTCCTGTAAAAGTTCCAAATAAAACTGAAAAATATCGTATATTTCCCTGCCCCCATCTAATTAAGATGCTTTACACAGATTAGAACTTTTCTTTTATGTTTGGACTCTGTCCTCTAATATTTATTGCACCAGCGTTGCATTCTACTGTATTACAGTATATTACAGTGTATTACACTGTTCAAATTTATGGTTTGATAAGAATTATCAGCATTTTCTGATCAGCTCAGTAGCATAGAGTCTTCTGTTTAGTGTCAAATTTGATATAATTTCCTGATATAGACCTGAAAGGGACCTCCAATGCAATCTAATTCAATAGATTCATTTTACATAAGAGGAATCATGAAAGTTAAATGATTTATCCAAGTTCATATAACTTCAGAATAAATTTTGAAAATCTCCTCCGACCCCAATACAGTGATAGATATCAAGCTAGAAAACATTCTTTCTTTCTCTGTCAGTGTCTCTCAATCTGTCTCTCTGTCTTTGTCTCTCTCTCTGTATGTCTCTCTTGTCCTGCACCAGTACCTGTACATCAAGGTGCTACACAAAATCTGGTACATTAGTGTGATAATTCTGTTATAGTTTTACAGAATGAAAATTTTTCCTATAATGGGTTTAATCCAAACAACTGCAATCCATCCCAAATACTTCCGCCAATGATTAAATGTTTTAAAAGATTACTTTTACTATGTAAAAAATAAAGCACAAAAGATGCTATTTATCAGCCTAGGTATGGCATCATTTTGACTATATTATTGGTTTCCAAATATTTCATGAATTTTCCATCATTCTGCAATAGAACACCCATGTAATTTGGAATCAATTCCTTGTTGTCCCCATCTTCTCATACAACAGAATATTTTCTTGTGTCAGTCAAGCTTCATGTTTTTTTTCCTTCCTTATTCCATTTGCCCCTCTTTATGCAGTCCAAATTTTTCTTTTCTATGCCTGAACTTCCATTTTATCCTCTTTTTTTAAATCACTGCTTTACTATACTTTAGAATTCTCAGAATGAGAATATGTAAGCTAGAAATTTTGCATATTTAATAGAACAATGAATTAAAATAACGTCATGAAATACCAGAAAACTTTGCCTTTAAATACATGCTAGAAGAAGAAATAGCAAGCAAGATTCCAACTCCATGTCAACCTACTTCATCTCTTACCCACTGGGTTATAACATGGATTATAACATGTATAACATGTGATAGCCACTAGGTGGCAGACAGACCTAAAGAAAACCACAAAGGAGGAAATAGATTTTGGATTTTTTTGCCTGTTTATTTGCTAAAATTAGAATGGAAATATAGCACTGATATTTTCTTCACATGCACTAGTAACTATTATTCTGCACTAAATTTATTTGTGGATATAATGGAATGGCTTGGAAAGTTATCATAATACACAGTAAAGAATGATGCATTTGGATTCAGAAGATAAAGGCTCTATTCCTATGACTTATTACTTACGTAGCTTGAGCAAGTCATTGAAACTTTAAAATGATGTAGATTAGATGACCTCCAAAGTCCTTTCCTCCTATAAATCCTTTGTCCTATGATAGGGCTAGGGAGTTAAAGTGTTCCCAGCTCTGAAATTAAGTCAATATTTGTTGTTTGTTATTTATTAACTGTATCTAATTCTTTGTGACTCTATTTGGGGTTTTCTTGGCAAAGATGCTGAAGTAACTGACCATTTCCTTTTCCAGCTCATTTTTCAGATAAGGAAATGGAGTGGAATAAGGTTAAGATATTTAATCAGGGTTACTCTGCTAGTAAATGTATAAGGTCAAATTTGAACTCAAGTTCTCCTGTTTCAAGATCACTATCCATTGAGTCACTTAATTGCCTGTGACATTGGGTAAATCTTAATCCCTCTAGTCCTTCGAATGTTCTATAAAATAAAGGGTTTGCAATAAACTGTATTTAAGATTCTTTTTAACTCTCAAATTATTTATACTTTATTAAGAACTTTTTGTTTTGCACATAAAAATGTTCAAGTATTTAGAATTATATCCTTGCCTTTTAATAAAAAATATTTCTCCTTATAATTAGCCATACCCTCTGTTAGAAATCTTTGGAGTTGAAGGAGGGGAGGTTAGAGTTCCCTGAAGCTTTTGTTTTCCTTTTTTTTTTTTTTTTTTTTTTTTTTTACCTCCCAAACACTATTTCTGTTTGCTTTTTACATGATTTCTGGCATATGGAATTGACCAGCTCCAGAACACCCACTATTCCAGGGCAATAAGCTGGTGCTTCTTGTCTTTTTTTCATTGGCCTTGACTGAGAATGAGATATAGATGTAACTAATGTGTGTTTCCCAGGGAAGAAAGCCTGAAATAAAACAGATGATGGTTTAAAGTAAAAATTTCAGGTATTAAATGGTAGAAGAAAATTCTGTAGTTTTTCTCCCTTAAGTGATTGAAATCTCAGCATTAGCTATTGCCAAGGTTTTACATGTATAAGATCTTTGTTGATTAAAATAAATCCAATGTTTTTATTTTGTTTTGTTTTGTTTGCTGAGGCAATTTTACATGTATAAGATCATTGTTGATTAATATAACTCCAATGTTTTTGTTTTGTTTTGTTTTGCTGAGGCAATTGAGGTTAGGTGACTTGCCCATGGTCACACAACTAAGAAGTATTAAGTGTCTGAGGTCAGATTTTAATTCAGATCCTCCTGACTTCAGGGCTGGTGCTCTATCCATTGCATCACCTAGCTGCCACAAAAACCAATGTTTTAAATTAAAGAAAAGTCACATATTTATGTCTAGCTGGAGAACAGCAGTGAAATAAATATAAAGATTATAAATAAAGTGAGCACAGAAGTATTTCCAAATTTGCAAAAATTGCAAGCATATTTAATTCCAAACAAGTAAGATTCATTATAAGATTAGATACCTGTAGATCTTACCCAGTGTGGTGGGCACACACACACACACACACACACACACACACACATACACACACAGAGAAGGATGGTCTTATTTTCTTTTTTTTTTTTCCTCTTTTTTTATTAAAGCTTTTATTTTCAAAACATATAATTTTTCATCATTTACCCTTGCAAAATCTTCTGTTCCAAAAATTTCCCTCCCATCCCTTTCCCTAGATGGCAAGTAATACAATATATGTTAAAATGTTAAAAATATAATTAAATCCAATATATGTATACATATTTATACAATTATCATGCTGCACAAGAAAAACCAGATCAAAAAGGAAAAAAATGAGAAAGAAAACAAAATTCAAGCAAACAACAAAAAGAGTGAAAATGCTATCTTGTGATCCATTATTATAATAATTATAAGTAGCTCTTCTTGTAGGGGAGCTAGGTGGTATAGTGGATAGAGCACCAGGTCTGGAATCAGGAAGATTCATCTCCCTAAGTTCAAATTTAGTCTCTGGCACTTACTACCTGTGTAAATGTGGGCAAGGTATTTAAGCTTGTTTGCCTCATTTTTGATCAGTAAAATGAATTGGAAAAGAAAATAGTGAATTAAAAGTTTACAGTGTTGTAGGGTGGACAAGATAGAGAGAAGGTGTTATACTACTATAACAAAAGAAACCACTGGCTTTATAGTCAGAGCAGTTCTATTCTAATTCATTTCTGCTGTTTACTTCTTGTGTGATCTTGGACACAACTTCAATTTTCTAGGATTTGGCTTCCTATCTATAAAAAGAATACATTAGAATGAAGTATATTTAATATCATATAAAATCAATGTACAGAGTTTAGAAATGCAAACACAAGGAAATTTTAAGTAAAGGAGTAAAGGAGCAATTCAAATCAGTCCTTTAGATCATAGGAAACTTGGAGCTCTATGAGGGCAGAGAATATTGTTTAGCCTATTTCTTGTGTATTAAGAGAGAGATGCATTCCTATATTATAAGAAGATCAAGTAAAGAGGGAAGGGGTCCATATATAAAAAAGACCTTTTAGAAATTCTAGCATGGAAATGGTAATTAAGAGTGAGTACTCAGCAGCTGAAGAAAGATTGGACAAATTTACAGTATCTGAACATAATGGAATATTATTGAGCTGTACGAAATGATGAAAAAGATGATTTCAGAAAAACCTTGGCAGATTTGTATGCATTCATGCACTGAAATGAGAAGGAAATACAAATAGGATAACTTTGAAAATTATGTATTAAATTTTACACATTTAAAGGAAAAGCAAACTATAACTAATAAGAGATTCACAGTCTCACGTAAAATTCTTTTTATTCTGTTTTGTATATGTAATTTTCAATTTATTTAGTTTTTAGATTTAGAATAAACAAAATTAAAAGAGGCACATCTTTCAAGGAAATAATATTTCCATTGTCCTACATTCGTATTAGACAACCTGTAGAATCTTGTGTTCATTTCCATAATTAGCACAAAGAAGACTGATTTGGGGTGCTACAGTTTAGGAAGAACACTAAGTTAGAAAAGATCCAGAAGAAAGCAATTGGGATGACAAAGGACCTTGATTCTACAACATATTTATGGAGTGGTTGAAGATATTACAGTGGTTCTCAAACTTTTGTTTTCAGTATCTTTATCCTATTAAAAATTATTGAGGATCTCTCCAAAGCATTTTTGTTTATCTGGATTATATTTGTAGGCATTTACCAAATTGGAAATAAAAACTATTTTTGAATTTGTAGACCTTCTAAAAAGGTTTCAGAGAGCCCCAGGATTTCTAGACCATACTTTTAGAACCACTGATATTGAATATGTTTAGCCTGGAGAAAATTTGGGAAGGATATGATGACTGTGTTCATTCATTTGAGGAACTGTCTTGTAGAAAAGGGAATAAATCTGTTTTCTTTGTCTCTATAGAACAAAATTAGAATGATGACTAAAACTTGCAAAGAGGAGAATTAAAGTTTAATGGTTGGGGATGCTGGGGGGGGGGAGGGAAACTTGCTAATAATGAGAGCTATCTAAAAGTTAAATAAGCTATTTTTGGAGATAATAGACTCTCCCTTGATTTAAGTCTTGAGGGAGAATATGAATGTGGGATATTAAAAAGACAAAGCATGCTGGTGTAGTTTGTGACTTGACCTGCATGCTTATGTGTTATTTTTATGAAGTGATTATTTATTGAACTTCATGCCATCAAATAAGGCTTCAACTTAGAATATTATGACTAAAATTAAATACATTCAAGACTTTAATTATACACTAAGTGCATATGTTCACAGGCCTATTTTGTTCATCATAAATATATTGACTTTTAATGGTATTCGTTTTAAAATGGCATTGGGATCTGCAGAATTTGGCCAAGAACAATGGGATTCACTGTTATAATTCATTAAAAATAAATAAATCCTGATTATTTAGAACTAATTTGAAGGGAAAAAATGCATTAGTGCTAATATTTAGAGTACTTACCTGCTAGGTCTACCACAGAAGAACAAAGCTAGAATGATGACTAAGACTTGCAAAGAGGAGAATTAAAGTTTGATGCTTGGGGATGCTAGAGGGAAGGAAACTTGCTAATAATAAGAGCTATCTAAAAGTTAAATAAGCTTTCTGGAGATAATAGACTCTCCCTTGATTTAAGTCTTGAGGGAGAACATGAATGTGGGATATTAAAAAGACAAAGTAGTCATATCATACTGACTGGAAGAGAATAAATAAAGTTCTCTGCCATTTTATGACCCTGAATCCACCAAAATTGAAATCAGTTGGTATTCTTTTGCCTTTTAGCTTGTAGAAATCTGAATAGAAAAATCCAGAGTCAATATGTGAATATATATGAAGGAGATTTACATAGGTAAAGGGAGATTTAAGAGAACAAGATTGGGGAAAAAAAAGGTAAAGATAGGGTGGTAAAATGATCTTATCTATATAGATCTTATTATTTTTATACAATAGATACCTACTTATGTGTATATATCACCAGATAAATTTTAATTCTTATAACAGTATAGCTATCTCAGAAAACTGAAAGATGATTAGGCATATGAAGGAGCAGCATCAATAATAGCACTTTCAATCTGAGACATAAGAGGTCTTAGAGGACATTGTAGAAGCTGTCCTTGTTTTTTTCCTCAAAGGTATCCACAATGAGGTACATTAAAACAAACTATTTCATTTCTGGCATTTTCTTGCAGTAGCTTGCTATTGTGCCATCTCATAAAGAATTCTGAAGTTCTTCCAATCTTCTCATGTGTGATTATCTTTAAGGGGTCACAGAGATGTGAGGACTCTCTCAGAGTCTTTGAGTAGCCTAAAGTGTCTATGTCTGTTTACCAATCTCTGACTTCCTTCCTATCTTTTGTTACATATATTTGTTCTTTTTTTCTGTGTCTCTATTTCTTTTCTTAAAGATGTTTTAGTATTAGTCACATCAGCTCCAAACACAGTGTGAAAAGTGTGGAAAGGAATTAATAAGGCAAAAAACAATGATAAAAAGTGCTTTTACTAAAGACAATCAATAAGCACTTATAGGTTCAGCTTTCCATGTCACAACTTATTTGGACTTATCCCGATTAATAACAACAGTGGCCCACCCAGGAATAAATATTTTGTCAAATTCAAAAAAGCTATCTCTCCTCACAAAAAGGCCTATCTTTTTTTGCATTTCATGATTAATGGCTAAACATGCTTACAACTTTGCTATATAGCCTAATCTGCCTCTTGTAATCCAAAGTTTAATAATACATGTGGTAAAAGCTTAAATGCAAGAGCTACCTGACTCGTAGATTCAGTCATCAATATAGTATCAACTAAGAGATCCTTGCTGCCCCTAGCATCAACAATAAGGGATATTGTCTTATCAATCAAACTGCCAAAATATTATTTCAGAGAACTAGAAAAAATAATAACAAAATTCATGGAAGAACAAAAGGTCAAGCATATCAAGGGAATTAATGAAAAAAAAAAAACACAAAGGATGGTGGCTTAGCAGCACCAAATCTAAAACTATATTATAAAGTAGTAGCCATCAAAAAAAAAAAATTGGTACTGGCTAAGAAGTAGAATGGTGGATCTGTGGAATAGATTAGAATAGATTAGATATACATGACATAATAATTAAGGCCTATATCAATCTAGTATTTGATAAACTCACAAACTCCAGCTTCTGGAATAAGAACTGACTATTTGACAAAAACTGGGGGGAAACTGGAAAATAATATATCAGAAACTGAGCATAGATCTACATCTTAACATTCCATACAAAAATAAGGTCAAAATGGATCCATGATTTGGGCATAAAGTATGATAGCATAAACAAATTAGGAGAACAAGGAGAATTTATCTATCAGATCTTGGACAAGGGAGGAATTTGTGACCAAAGAAGAATGAGAGAACATGATGAAAGATAAAATGGACAACTTTAGTTAAAATTAATTAACAAGGCTTTGCACAGACAAAACTGTCTGTTTAAAAGAGAAGTATAAAGCTGGGAAAAATCTTTACAGCCAATATTTCTAATAAAGGTCCCACTTCTAAAATATATAAAGAATACAAATCATTCCCCAATTGATAGATGGTCAAAGGATATGAACAGACAATTTTCACATGATGAAATTAAAGCCATTTATAAGTCATATGAAAAAATGCTCTAAATCACTATTGATTAGAGAAATGCAAATTAAAACAACTCTGAGGTAACACCTCAAACTTCTCAGATTGGCCAAGATGACAGGAAAAAAATAATGATAAATATAGGATGTGATGTGGGAAAATCGGGACATTAATGCATTGTTAGTGGGGTTGTCACATGAACCAACCATTCTGGAAAGCCATTTGGATCTATGTCCAAAGGGCTATAAAACTGCATGCCCTCTGTCCCAGCAGTGTCATTATTTGATCTATATCCCAAGGAAATCATAAAAGAGGGAAAAGGTAACTTCCTAAGAATTAATCAACTCCCTAAGAAAAAATCCCCAGGACCAGATAGATTTACATGTGAATTCTACCAAACATTTAAAGAATAATTAGCCCTAATGCTATATAAACTATTTGATAAAATAGGGAATGAAGGGATCCTACCAAATTCCTTTCATGACACAGACATGGTATTGATACCTAAACCAGTTAGGCTGAAAACAGAGAAAGAAAATTATAGACCAAACTCCTTAATGAATATTGATGCTAAAATCTTAAATAAGATATTAGCAAAAAGACTACAGAAAATCATCCCCAGGATAATACACCACGATCAAGTAGGAGTTATACCAGCAATGCGAAGCTGGTTCAATATTAGGAAAACTATAGTATAATTGGCCATATTAGTAACCAAATTAACAAAAACCATATGATCATCTCAATAGATGCAGAAAAAACATTTGATAAAATCCAACAACCATTCCTATTAAAAACACTTGAGAGTATAGGAATAAATGGACTTTTCCTTAAAATAATCAGTAGCATCTATTTAAAACCATCAATAAGCATCATATGTAATGGGGACAAACTGCAACCAGCCCCAATAAGATTAGGAGTGAAACAAGGTTACCCACTATCACCATTACTATTCAATATTGTATTAGAAATGCTAGCTTTGGCAATAAGAGTTGAGAAAGAAATTAAAAGAATTAGAGTAGGCAGTGAGGAAACCAAATTATCACTCTTTGCTGATGATATGATGGTCTACTTAGAGAACCCCAGAGACTCTACTAAAAAGTTGTTATTAACAATCCACACCTTCAGCAAAGTTGCAGGATCCAAAATAAACCCACATAAGTCATCAGCATTCTTATATATCACTAACAAAATTCAACAGTCAGAGTTACAAAGTGAAATTCCATTTAAAATAACTACTGATAGTATAAAATACTTAGGAATCTATCTGCCAAGAGAAAATCAGAAACTTTATGAGCAAAACTACAAAACATTTTCCACACAAATAAAGTCTGATCTAACAAATTGTAAAACTATTAAATGCTCTTGGATAGGGCGAGCAAATATAATAAAGATGACAATACTACCTAATCTATTTGTTTAGCGCTATACCATCAGACTCCCAAAAAACTATTTTAATGACCTAGAAAAAATAACAACAAAGTTCAGATGGAAAAACAAAAGGTCAAAAATTTCAAGGTAATTAATGAAAAAAAAAATCAAATGAAGATGACCTAGCTCTACCAGATCTAAAATTATATTATAAAGCAGTGGTTACCAAAGCCATTTGGTATTGGCTAAGAAACAGATTAGTTGATCAGTGGAACAAATTAGGTTCAAAAGACAAAACAGTCAATAACCTTAATACTTTAGGGTTTGACAAACCCAAAGACCCCAGCTTTTGGGATAAGAATTCACTGTTTGACAAAAATTGCTGGGAAAATTGGAAACTAGTATGGCAGAAACTAGGCATTGACCCACACTTAACACCATACACCAAAGTAAAATCAAAATGGGTTCATGATTTAGGCATTAAAGAATGAAGTTATAAATAAATTAGAGGAACACAGGATAGTTTACCTCTCACACCTGTGGAACAAGAGGGAATTTATGACCAAAGAAGAATTAGAGATCATTACTGATCACAAAATAGAAAATTTTGATTATATCAAATTGAAAAGTTTTTGTACAAACAAAACTAATGCAGACAAGATGAAAAGGGAAGCAGGAAAACAATGTTGCAGTCAAAGGTTCTGATAAAGGCCTCATATACAAAATATATAGAGAGTTGACTCTAATTTATAAAAAATCAAGCCATTCTCCAATTGATAAATGGTCAAAGGATATGAACAGACAATTCTCAGATGAAGAAAGTAAAACTAGATGTAGCCATATGAAAAGATACTCCAACTCATTATTAATCAGAGAAATGCAAATCAAGAAAACTTTGAGATACCACTTCACAGCTGTCAGACTGGCTAGAATGACAAGGAAAAATAATGCAGAATGTTGGAGGGAATGTGGGAAAACAGGGACACTAATACATTGTTGGTGGAATTGTGAATACATCCAGCCATTCTGGAGAGCAATTTGGAACTATGCTCAAAAAGTTATCAAACTGTGCATACCCTTTGACCCATCTGTGTTACTGGGCTTATATCCCAAAGATATCTTAAAGAAGGGAAAGGGACTTGGATGTGCAAGAATGTTTGTGGCAGCCCTGATTGTAGTGGCCAGAAACTGGAAATTGAATGAATGCCTATCAATTGGAGAATGACTGAATAATTTGTGGTATATGAATAATATGGAATATTATTGTTCGGTAAGAAATGACCAACAGGATGATTTCAGAAAGGCCTGGAGAGACTTACACGAACTAATGCTGAGTGAAATGAGCAGGACCAAGAGATCATTATATACTTCAACAACAATACTATATGAGAATCAATTCTGATGGACCATCTTCAGCAATGAGATGAACCAAATCAGTTCTAATGGAGCAATAATAAACTGAACCAGCTACACCCTGCAAACAACTCTGCGAGATGACTAAGAACCATTACATCGAATTCCCAATCCCTATATTTTTCCCCGCCTGCATTTTTTATTTATTTCACAGGCTAACTGTACAATATTTTGGAGTCTGATTCTTTTTGTACAGCAAAATAATGGTTTGGACATGTATACTTATTTTGTATTTAATTTATCTTCTAATATATTTAACATATACGGGTCATCCTGCCATCTAGGGAAGGGGGTTGGGAGAAGGAAGGGAAAAATTGGAACAAAAGGTTTGGCAATTGTCAATGCTGTAAAATTACCCATGCATATAACTTGTAAATAAAAAGCTATTAAAATTAAAAAAAAAAAAAAGAGGGAAAAGGATCCACATGTTCAAAAATATTTGTAGCAGCTCTTTTTTTGGTAGCAAAGAGTTGAAAAATAAGTAGATGCCCATCAATTGGGGAATAACTAAACAAATTGTGGTATATGAAAGTAATGGAATATCATTGTTCTATAAAAAATGATGAACAAGATGATTATTGAAAGGCCTGGAAAGATTTACATAATCTGATGCTGAGTGAAACAAGCAGAACCAGGAATACATTTTACACAATAACAGCAAGAATGTGCAATGATCAACTATGAAAGGCTTGGTTCTTCTTAGTGGTTCAGTGATCCAAGGCAGTCTCAATAGACTTTGGACAGAAAATGCCATCTGCATCCAGAAAAAGAACTAAGGACACTGAATATAAATCAACACATTCTATGTTCACTTCTTTTTCTGTTTTGTTTTGTTTTTAAATCTCACATGTTTTTTTTTTTTTTTTTCCCTTTTGCTCTGATTTTCCTCTCCCAACATGATTCATAAAGCAATGTGTTAAAATAAACAAACAAACAAATAAAAAATAAGGGATAATTTGTACCTTTTCTAGGAATTATTCCTACAGTCTTCCAATGGTTCTGCCTGCCTTGATTTTCTACACTTACATTACCCATTAACTTCTCTTAAGCATAAACTTAATCATGCCATTCCTCTACTCTATAAATTTAAGTAGTTCTCTTTTATTTCTGTGATCAAGTTTAAACACTTCTGTTTGATTTTCAAAGTCTAAGACCAAAAATCCTTTTCACTTTCACAATACATAAAATGTATTATTTGGTCCCAACTTGTGGCAAAAACTTCCAAGCTCATATTGGTCTGATTAGCCACTGTTAGACCCTAAACATTGTAATGTCATTTTTATCCTCTTTAAGAAAGAGCAATCCACCAACATTATTCCCTTTCCCACATCTACTCAAAATGGACTTTTCTTTCTTTTTTATAAATGAAGATCCATTTCTCCTCTCTCGATGCCTTTGCAATACTCTACATACCTAGAATATAATGTCTCCTCTATCATAAGAGTTCTTTTTTTCAAGTCATAACTCATGCAACATTACTTACAGAAGGCCTTTCTTGATACCCTCAAGTATTAGTGCCCTCCATTCCAAATTACCTTGCATCTATTCCAAAAATATTTACAAATACATATAAGAAAATAGATTTAGAATTGAATGAGCATTCGGATATTTATTCCAACCCTTTCATTTTACAGATTTAGAAAGTGAGGTCCATAGAAGTTAAAAAATATTCTCAGGGTCACATGCTATAATACATAGCTAGCCTGAGTCTCCTTATTCCAAGTCCAGCATCTATTTCCTACACATTCTATCATGGCCACCCTGAAATGTAAGCTCTTTGAGAAGAGGAGCTTAGCTCTTTTAATTAGCACTCTCAGGACCTAGTACTGTCCCTGGAACATATGAGACATTTAATAAATGTTGATTGACTGTTCCACTCAGGAGACAGTAGGAAATGCTTTTCTTCACAAACAAAATCCCAAACTAACAAGACTGAGTTCTTTCTTCAGGTTTTTGATCCTTAAAGGAAGCTAGGTGGCACAAAGTCTGACTCAGAGGCAGGAAGTTTTATTGTTGTTCAGTCACATCTAACTCTATCTTCATGACCCCATGGAACATACTGTCCCTAGGATTTTCTTAGTAAAGATACACCCTTCTTCAGTGGATTAAGGCAAACAGAGGTTAAGTGACTTGCCCTAATGTCTCATAGATATTAGATTTCTGAGGTTGGAACTAATCTCAGATCTTCCTGACTCCAAGGCACTGAGCCACTAAGCTCCCTCATTAGTCAGGAAGATCTGAGTTCAAATATGGACTCAAGATACTAACCACATACCTAATTTTGATCTGCCTCAGTTTTCTTAATTGCAACATAAGGATAATAATAGCATTTATTTCTTAGGGTTGAGAGTATCAGATGAATAGTATTTCTAAAGATTATACAGTGCTTAACACATATTAAGTGCTTAAGCTTTCTTTATAAATGAGTGTTTCCTTCTTTGGTTTTCCCTTCCCCTTCCCCTTCTATGAATCTGAGAATGTTCTTATTTAAATTAGGGAGTTTCCTTCTTTAATTTTCCTCCTCCCTCCCCCTGAACTAGGCTGCTCAGAATCCAGGGACTAAATAACATGTAAAAATAATTATATGTAGCTATAATGACATGCATTTCATCCTAGGGAAGTATATCTTAAAACTCCATCCTCAAGTCAATGCTAAATTATACTTTGTTGTCACTCTTTTAACCAGCATAGGCCAAGTATTCAAATACAATTTAAACTATTTCCTGAAAGCTGAAAAGGAAAACATTTCTTACAAGAAGTGTTAGAAGAAGTAAAATAGCCAGGTGACTGAGAGTTGGAAAAATAATCATTTCTAGTCACAATTATATTTTCCATGCTGTTTATATGTGTTCTCAAACTGGATTTCAGGATACTTTAATGAGTCTGTTAGTTTTTTACCATTAGCCAGCAGCTTTCTGCTGCAATAGTAATCTCCCATTGATCTGACTGTCCTCTCATACTCAAGTGTCCAAATATTACTCAGCACAGCTATGTTCATTCCTTCATGATTCCTCTATTCCCTTTGGCGTTCAACAAACAGATGCTCTTTCTGTGGTTCATTTAGTTCATGGAGCTTTGCACTGACAGGCACACCCTTTCAGACATTTTCCCTTTTCCCTCTTGCATCTCTTACATGAGATTGCTGTCAGTCCTTTTCATCATCTTCCTTAGTTTCTGCTCCCAGTAGGTCTTGCACCTGGTTGAAGGAAATAATGGTAGAAGACTTTGGGGAGAAGGAATGGGGCCTTGAATTCCTGAATATGCTCATTTTCTAAATGGACTTTGTCTCTTTGGCTGGTTGCATTTATCCGGCTTACAGTGTTCTCAAATCATCTGGTATACACTGTAGAGGGCCAGTGCTCTGTTTGACCAAGAAAAAGAGCTAAAAAATGTCTTAAATCCCTTAATGCATAATTGCAAGAAATTAAGATGTAGGATTCTTGAATTTGAATGCCAATGCTGTTTCACTGGGCCTATCAATTATCTTTGCATTTCCTTTATCCTGGTTTACAATTTTAAAATTATTAGCTCAACATATGATCCAGTCGTGTTACACTTGTTCCTTGTGCATTAAAAAAATAATAATAATAAATGGATATTTACTATGGGAAAGAGCTTTTAAAACTTGATCCTTAAAAATATTTTGAAACATATTTAAGAATGTTCTATTTTACTTAATAATGTTAGTAACAATGGATTTAACTTTAAAACTAATATTTACAGCAGGTTCTCATGCTCAGGAATAGTCAGCTAACAAACACTAGTGCCACAAGACTAAGTTTTTGATAGAAATACAGAATTTTGAACAAATAAAAGGGGTGTTATCTAGAACTGAAGTATCAAACATAAGGCCAGCACACACATGCACACACACATTTATACATATATACATATATGAATGTGTGTCTATGTGTGAAGACAAGACATCCTCCTCTTTCTCAACACAGTTCTGGGTGCACTAATTTAGAACATTATCTAAAATACTGGCTTATATTCTTATATTGATTATTCAAAAAAAAATTATCTCTGCCTCTGTCTCTGACTCTATTTGTCTATCTTTGTCTCTGTCTGTGTCTGTGTCTTTGTCTTTCTGTCTCTGTCTCCCTGTCTCTTTCTTTCTATAATATATATATATATATATATATATATATATATATATAAACTCGCACAGTTATATTAATATGTATTATAAATTATTTGTTGTAAGGAATAACTCTCTGAGAGGTGCAGTATAGAATGAAGAGTGCTCCAGATCTCAAGAATAGCATAAGCAAAGATAGAAGCAGAAAGAATGAAGCATGACTCAAAAATAGTGTTGTCTAATTTTACCAGAATACAAGGTACAGAAGCAACAGCAAGAGCAGTGTGGATATGGATTCAAATAAGACCTGGATTTGAAACCTACCTTTTCCACTTTAGCTATGTGTCCATAAGCAAAGTTTTATAACCTTTCTGAGTCTCAGTTTTCTTGTCTTTAAAATAGGAATAATAATAATAGTACCTATTTTTCCTATAGTTTTATAACATTTTGGTTATCATTTTAATGATAACCAAATATAACATGAAATTATATTTAAATATTGCAAATTACTTTACCTAGACTATTTCATTTGATCCTTGTTACTATTTAGACTTGTTGCTATTTTGCTAATAAGAAAATTGAGGCTAAAAAGTCCAAGGTTCACATAATCATTTTTAGGTCCAACTGAGATAATAATAATAGTAATATCAATATTAATATTAATAAATAGTCATTGCTTGGCACTATAAGGTTTAAAAAATATTTTACTTTTCTTACCTACTTGATCCTCACAGCAAGCCTGCATGAAAGAGGGAATCTTATCATCCCCAATTTATAGATAAGAAAACTGATGGTTAAGTAATCAACCCCATGTCACATGGCTACTAAGTTTGGGGCAGAATTGTAACTCAGTTCTTTCTAAATTTAAGTCTTATGTTTTATCTACTGTACCACCTAGAAAATAAAATACTTCTTATAAAACTTAAAGCATTATTTTATTGTCATCTATTACATTTAGGGAAAAAATAGATAATAAAACTGAAAAGTCATGAGAGATCAAATTGTGTAAAGCCTTGAATACCAGCCAGACCAAATAGCTTGAATTTTATTCAGGAGACATTGGGAAATTGTTTAGTGGTCAATTAAAGGAGTGGCTCTTCCTTAAGATTTATCTGGCAAGGGGATGCCTTAGGAGAATAATAAAAAAAAAAAAAAGGAAGTTTAATGAGAAAAAATTATAATAGTTTAAGCAAAAAGTTATGGGAATTGACCCAAATTAGAAGGAGTAGCAGTGGTAATGGACAAACAATATAGTACCAACTTCTCAATAACTGTTCAACACTCATCAGCCATATCCAAAAGTGACTTTGAGGTTTCAAATGTGGGTGAGTAGGAGGATGGTCATTAAACCAGAGAGAGTAGCCCATTGGTGGAGAGAAATTATGAGCATGGTTTTAGAAAAAGTTACTTTGAGCTAGCCAACTGGATCATTGCATTTTTGGAGAGAAATCAGAGATAGAAATATAGATTCCAGAGCCATCAGTATAGAGTACTTTTTATAACTAAAGCTATAGGAGTAGAGGAATGAGAATAGAGCTCTAAGCATAACTATGCTTCTATTTCCCCATGTATAAAGTAGGGCTAAAACTCTTGTTCACAATTCCTTTTTAATTCATGAATTAAATTGACTGGGAGGAAGTATTTGCAAATTAAAGTATCAGTTAAAAATTTTAGAATTCTTTTCTCTATCTTAGCACTTCTGTGAATCTCAAAAGTTAAGTTACATGCCAATAACCAAAATGAAAGTAGAAATTGGCAAATGAAACTAAAGTGGGAGGGATCCATATGAGGTCATTCACAAAGATGTTATATAATTCAATGAATCAATGATAATTTTTTGACGGTAAGGCTTGGGTTTCCCATGGGAAGCTATATGGGCAGAAAAGTAGATAAAATGTCAGACTTGCAGCCAAGAAAATTAGAGTCTGTGACCTGAACTGTGCTGGACCATCCATGCACACTATTCTAGACTTCCGGGGCCCTACATACCAGTTTGGGATATTCCAGATACACATGAAGATGAGCTGATCTTGAGGTGCAAAACAGCCTTTCTTTATTGGTAATCTCAGCAGGGATTCGCAGGAAGCAAGAGCAAGAGAGTGCAAGAGCAAGTATGCCTATATATGCCTGCATCTCTCTTTGAATTTAACTCAAAGCTAGATATTTATAGTTATTCTCTTCTTGGATTACCCTGTGTCTAGCCCACTCAGTACTGAATAGGTGGGTCTATAGAAGGGAGACACCTGGAGTTAGTGCTGCATCCTAGATGGAGATCTAACACACTCCTTGCCATCTCAAGAAACGTAGTAGCAGTTCCTTTAACACCTGTAAGACACAACCTCCTGCCTCAAAGGCCAAGTCCCTTTTTACTTCCTGGGTCTGCCCTACCAGCTGACATGGCGTACATAGCAATTCTCAGAGAAAGAGAAACATCCCTAACACTGAACAAGTTACTTAACTTTTTAGCCTCAAATTCCTTATTAGTAAAATAGCAACTAAATCTGAATAGTTACAAAGATCAAATAAGATAGTCTAGGTAAAGTAATTTGTAATATTTAAATATTATTTCATGTGATATTTGGTTATTAAAATAATAACCAAAGAAGTATAGAACTAATGAAAAATACTTGCAAAATATATCATAATAAAGATAATTACAGCTTTCATTACAAAATCATGTTTCCACCAACGTGGTGGAAAAAAATTATGAAGAACTTGATAAGAATCTACATAAAAACAACATATGCTTTCATACTTGGTGACTTTCAGTGAAAAGGTGGGGAGAGAGAAGAATGTGAGAAAATATAACAAAGGAAAAATAATTGGGAAATTATAGAGAAGCCTCATAGTCTGTATCATGAATATTTCCTTCAACAGAAGTACAGGAACTATACATGGTGAATAATGAACAATATCACAAAGAATAAAATTCATGCTATTTTAGGATTTTTCTCCTGTCTCAAATCTCTCTCCCTACCTCTAGTTCATATTCCTGTCAGCTATCAAAGTGATCTTGGTAAAACATCACCTCATTATTTAATTAACTCCAGTATCACTCTGATACCTCTGGGATCAAATATAAAATCCTCTGAGTTTGAAAGGTACCTCCCAATTTATCAGTCTTCCTTATTACCTTCCATATACTCTACAATCTCAGGAAACTGGTGTCAGTATTGTTCCTAGCAGAGAACCTTTCATTTCTTATCTCCAAGCAGTTTTTTTTTTTTTTTTAAACTGGGCTGTCTTCCATATCCAGAATGCTATTCCCAGTTATCTCCTGGTTTCCTTTAGGCATCAACTAAAATTTTACCATCTGCAAGAAGTCTTTCCTAGTACCCCTTAATTAATTAGTACCTTACCTCTTTAAATTTTCTTTAATTAATCCTGTATATATAGTCTGGAATATGTTGTCTTCCCAGTCAATTGTAAGTTCTTTGAGGGATGGAACTATTTTTGCCCCAGGAATTCAAATATGAAAACAGAAAGATCATCATAAAGAAGAGAACAATGTAAATCCCCATAAATCCTCAGCATTCTTATACACCACCAACAAAATCCAAGAGCAAGAGATACAAAGAGAAATTCCATTCAAAATAACTGTTGATAGCATAAAATATTTGGGAATCTACCTACCAAAGGAAAGTCAGGAATTATATGAGCAAAATTACAAAAAAGTTTTCACACAAATAAAGTCAGACTTAAATAATTGGAAAAATATTAAGTGCTCTTGGATAGGCCGAGCAAATATAATAAAGATGACAATACTCCCTAAACTAATCTATTTATTTAGTGCTATACCAATCAGACTTCCAAGAAAATATTTTAATGATTTAGAAAAAATAACAACAAAATTCATATGGAACAATAAAAAGTCGAGAATCTCAAGGGAATTAATGAAAAAAAAATCAAATGAAGGTGGTCTAGCTGTACCTGATCTAAAATTATATTATAAAGCAGCAGTCACCAAAACCATCTGGTATTGGCTTAGAAATAGATTAGTTGATCAGTGGAAAAGGTTAGGTTCACAAGACAGAATAGTCAACTATAGCAATCTAGTGTTCGACAAACCCAAAGATTCTAAATTTTGGGATAAGATTTCATTATTTGATAAAAACTGCTGGGATAACTGGAAATTAGTATGGCAGAAATTAGGCAAGGACCCACACTTAACACCACATACCAAGATAAAATCAAAATGGGTCCATGACCTAGGCATAAAGAACGAGATTATAAATAAATTAGAAGAACATAGGATAGTTTATCTCTCAGACTTGTGGAGGAGAAAGAAATTTGTGACCAAAGATGAACTAGAGACCATTACCAATCACAAAATAGAAAATTTTGATTATATCAAATTAAAAAGCCTTTGTACAAACAGAACGAATGCAAACAAGATTAGTAGGGAAGTAACTAACTGGGAAAACATCTTTACAATTAAAGGTTCTGATAAAGGCCTCATTTCCAAAATATATAGAGAACTGACTCAAATTTATAAAAAATCAAGCCATTCTCCAATTGATAAATGGTCAAAGGATATGAACAGACAATTTTCAGATGAAGAAATTGAAACTATTACCACTCACATGAAAGAGTGTTCCAAATCACTATTGATCAGAGAAATGCAAATTAAGACAACTCTGAGATATCACTACACTCCTGTCAGATTGGCTAAGATGACAGGAAAAAACAATGATGAATGTTGGAGGGGATGCGGGAAAACGGGGACATTGATGCATTGTTGGTGGAGTTGTGAACGAATCCAGCCATTCTGGAGAGCGATCTGGAATTATGCCCAAAAAGTTATCAAACTGTGCATACCCTTTGATCCAACAGTGTTTCTATTGGGCTTATACCCCAAAGAGATACTAAAAAAGGGAAGGGGACCTGTATGTGCCAAAATGTTTGTAGCAGCCCTGTTTGTAGTGGCTAGAAACTGGAAAATGAATGGATGCCCATCAATTGGAGAATGGCTGGGTAAATTGTGGTATATGAACGTTATGGAATATTATTGCTCTGTAAGGAATGACCAGCAGGATGAATACAGAGAGGCTTGGAGAGACCTACATGGACTGATGCTAAGTGAGATGAGCAGAACCAGGAGATCATTATACACTTCGACAACGATATTGTATGAGGATGTATTCTGATGGAAGTGGATTTCTCTGACAAAGAGACTTAACTGAGTTTCATTGGAGAAATGATGGACAGAAACAGCTACACCCAAAGAAGGAATACTGGGAAATGAATGTGAACTATCTGCATTTTTGATTTTCTTCCCGAGTTATTTTTACCTTCTGAATCCAATTCTCCCTGTGCAACAAGAGAACTGTTTGGTTCTGCAAATATGTATTGTATCTAGGATATACTGCAACATGTTTAGCATATATAGGACTGCTTGCCATCCTGGGGGGGGGGGGAGGAGGGAGGGAGGGGAAAAAACGAAACATAAGTGATTGCAAGGGATAATGTCGTGTAGAAATTATCCTGGCATGGATTCTGTCAATGCGAAGTTATTATTAAATAAAATAAAATTTATTATAAAAAAAAAAAAAAAAAAAAAAAAAAAAATTTTTGAAAGAGGGTTTAAGTATATACCTTTATATACATGGAAAAGTATATTTAAATAAATTCGGATAGTAGTGAATATTTTGAAATAATATTTCTTAAATATTTTTAAATCTAGGAAATTTTTTTAAAAAATATCTATAGCACATAGTTTGTCAAAGGTGTCTAATTCATTTTGAATATGTGTTTTCCAGAAAGCATCTATATATCTGTACCCCTGAGTCTGTTGAATTAAAGAATCCTAAATTAAAAAAAAAAAAAAAAAAAAAAAAAAAAAAAAAAAAAAAAAAAAAAAAAGAAGAGAACAATGGCAAAAAAGAAAAAAGAAAGAAAGAAAAAAGAAAAATGATTATAACAAAATATTTTCTCCATCAATAATTGTGGAACTGTCATACTTAGACCCAAATGTCACAGTCTCTGAAATTGCTTTCTTTCTCCAAGAAAATAGAAAGGACATCAAATGGAACCATGACAAGAAATAAAACTAGATTCAACCAAAAATATCTGAAGAAGAAAGATAGTTAAGGCAATACAATTGTTAGCATATTGAAGGAGTAAATTACAAAGTATTTAAAGGAAGACTAGATAAAAATTATCAAAGGCATGAAGTACATCTCAGACCCATACTAATTAATTTTTAAAAGATATTTAAATTCCCATTCTTTCATCTATGCAAATGTTTATTAAAATCATGTATATATGAATTTCTCCAAAATGAAATTATTGAGAGAAAATTCTAATAATAATTCTAATCAGACTTTTATAAATTAGATTTAACTATGGAGTGCATCTTTTTTTCTTAAATAAGTGGGTAAATATTATCAAGAATTTAAGATTGTATTATGCTTATTATTAGTTGATTATAAAAATAAACCTACTCAATTATCCTTCTTTAATAAGCAAGTTATAAAACAGAAAGATATATAAAAGAAGTCTCCAAACTGATGGTGGTGATTTATATATAGTGTAGGTCTAGAATGTAATCCATTTACATGGTGAGGACTTGTAGATTGTCTTATTTGTGGATTGTAATGACCGTGTATTTAAAATCAGCCGGAGTCAGGAATTCAGGTTAAGGGAAAAATCTTCAATCTTTATTGAAGTGAAGAGGTGAATAAGGATTGTGATAGCAATATGGGCAAGAAAGATTGCGATAGCAATATGGGCAGCTGCGACAGGAAGCCAGCTAACAGAGGGGGATCTGAGCTGAAAGGCCGTCACAATGGCAATGCAAGCAGTCTCTCCTTCCCCTTCTTTTTCCACTCCCCTGCCTCTACCCACCAAAATCGTCATTTCCTATACAACACATCTGCACAAAGAGTGGGCAGGAGCCATTCTTTCTCCAAACTTATATATTAATAGAGTATGGTCCAATTACTATTTAGCCTCATGTGCTTGGGACCTCAGTGCATCAACTTGAGCCTCAGCCCATTACAGTGGATGACATTCTGTCCTAACCAGCAGGACCTCGTCATTTGTGGGGTGTCGAGGAGGACAAGACCTGTAAGAGAAACGGGCAAGAAAGGAGGAGGGAGACTACATTGCGGTGGGAAAGAGTCTCATTTATTGAGCGAAGGTGCTTAATTATATATGGTTTGACTGCCTGCATTTTCTGGGTGGGGGGTTGCAATGTAAAGAGAAGAATGTCAGACCACAGGTGTGGCTGACATCCTGGGGCATACTTGTTATCTAGTTCCTGGGCGGATATGGCCAATTTCCTGGGACACACTCCTCACATTGTCTCAGGAATTTAGGATGTATTGTTTGTTCACAATGTTTTAGCTAACTGTATCAGAGTTTACGTACAGGTAGTCACGTTCTTCTTGGCTCTTTGTGTTGGCTCCAACACATTCCAATAATTGTATTGTCATAAGACATTTAAGAGACTCCTGGAAGATATCTGTAACCTCTCAAAGGAATTTGATTTATCAATTCACATAAAAAAATAGATGTCAAATGTATCTGAAAGAACAATAGTTTGTCTGAGTGCATGTGTATCTAGGACAGACAATGCTGATGAACAATGAATGACCTAAGTCAAAGGAGTAGGAGAGTGGAAGATAAGACTTTTCTGACCTCAAACTTTCTAAAACAGCAATGTCTCATCTTTTTAATAAAGCATTTAACTAACATTGCTCTCAAGTGAAAAACATTGAACACAACTAGTGCCAATGAATTAAACGTGTCACATAGGGAATTGAGTGGTTTGTGATTGTGAGTAGGCTAATACATATAGGTTTTGAAAAACTTCAAAGAAGAACATAAAGAATGTTGTCAAGGAACTGTGCAACAAAAGAGAAGAAAAGTTGGTCATGTGGAAGAAGTGAGAGACACCCAAAGGATAGCCAAAGTATATCACTATTACCCTTTCAGAAAAAAGCCAACAAAACCTTCACTACAATCAATGATCTCCTGTAATAGACATTTGAAAGAACAAAGTTGAGAGCTAAATAAGGTAAGCAGACATACATGGATTGTAATATGCATCACTGAAGGGAACATTCAAACCAGTGAGACTACAGATATGTTTGAATATTACATATAATAGTGTGCTGTGCTAAACAAAACACTGTCAGGCTAACATAACCTGCCTAATTCTTTCCTCTTGGCTCTTTTTTGCCATTGTTCTCTTCTTTACGATGATCTTTCTGTTTTCATATTTGAATTCTATATATACAGGACTATATATACAGGATCAATTAAGACTTGATGCCTTGGAAAGCTTCCTTATTTTATCAGTTGGTAGTTGCCTGCTCAGAAGAGTTGATCTCCATCTTGCTTTCACTGGCCTACACTAGAGTCTTAAATTAGACTTTACCTTGGTGTGTAGAGGGAGAGATCCCTCTATAATTATTCTGTGTTAGCTGAAAAGTAGTGTGATTCAAGGTTTAGCCAACTACAAAATACAACAGCTTTTAGCATCTGGAAGGAAGCAAAGCCAAGATAAATTGTAGACTGCACATATTATTTAGTCCTAATGTGGTCATCTGATTCCTGAGAAATGACCATATTTCCAATATGTAGGACAAACTTTTAACCTCCCAAATGACAATTTAGTAAACTCCAGCTGCATAGCCCTTTGGCCAGGGGAACTATAACAACTTAAATAAAATAAATTGTGTTTACAGCTGCATTAACACTTTAAAAGCACCACTCTTTCTCTATTTACAAATGAAAAAAAAAAAGAAAAAGAAAAAAAAAGCTATAGAAGTTGGGCCTCCATTGGGAAACTTGAATCATTACAGTGAAAGAGTGTGATAAAAATCAGTTTGTCTTACAATGTTCCACTGGCCTTAATCTGTAATTGACTTTTCCAAGGCAAGGAATCTGTGCAGTTGAAGTAAAATATAACTAAACGGGGTGCTTTTGTCTACTCATTGATTGAGACTGCAGATTCAGTTACAGAAAATAACACTTTGTGGTCTTTTTCCTAATTACTTAATGCAGTCCCTGTGGGTCACAGACATTTCTTCACTAAAGTGGATGGTATAAATATGTGCATAATCAGCCTGGCAAAGGCAATTTCTATAAAAGGTGCTTTGCCTGACTGAAAGTTGTTTATGTAGATAAGCAGCTCTTTTCAATATGAATGATGCATTATCCTAAAAGCTACTTTAAGGATGAGTTTTAACTGTCATAGATCAAATAGTAAACTGGACAACTTAAAGTGATAATTGAGCAGAAGGGGATTTACTTGTCCTTAGAGTAATTTTCCTTTTATATTGAGATTGAGAGATTGATGCCTAGACAATACTTGAACCAAGAGGACAAGATAATAAGAAGAGTACCATGTATTGTTCCTAAAGATTTATTATTTTGTGTCACCTATCAATGAGAGATATGTATGCCTGATTCCTTTGGTGTCTAAGAATAATATAGAGGGTAAAAATTCTATGTTTGATTATTATCTCT
Organism: Antechinus flavipes; assembly: GCF_016432865.1. NCBI lineage: Eukaryota > Metazoa > Chordata > Mammalia > Dasyuromorphia > Dasyuridae > Antechinus > Antechinus flavipes. The sequence goes on from NC_067402.1 coordinate 151,612,095, forward strand.
TCCAATGTCCTTTGGCTAGAAATAGTATAATCTGTCAGACATTTTCAATTATCTGTTCACTGGGCCCTTTTTCTCAATATAATTCTGTTTTTGTGCTATAAGAAATGCCAAAATGTGCCAAAATGTTTGTGGCAGCCCTGTTTGTAGGGGCTAGAAATTGGAAAATGAATGGATGCCCATCAATTGGAGAATGGTTGGATAAACTGTGATATATGAATGTAATGGAATATTATTGTTCTGTAAGAAATGACCAGCAGGATGAATACAGAGAGGCTTGGAGAGACTTACATGAACTGATGCTAAGTGAAATGAGCAGAACCAGGAGATCATGATATACTTCAACAACAATACTGTATGACGATGTATTCTGATGGAAGTGGATTTCTTCGACAAAGAGATCTAACTCAGTTTCAATTGATCAAGGATGGACAGAAGCAGCTACACCCAAAGGAAGAACACTGGAAAATGAGTGTAAATTGTTTGCATTTTTGTTCTTCTTTCCAGGTTATTTTTTTACCTTCTGAATCCAATTCTTCCTGTGCAACAAGAGAACTGTTCAGTTCTGCACATATATAGTGCATCTAGGCTATACGGTGACATATTTAACATGTATAGGACTGCTTGCCATCCAGGGGAGGGGGAGAAGGGAAGGAGGGGAAAAGTCGGAACAGAAGTGAGTGCAAGGGATAATGTAAAAAAATTACCCAGGCATGGGTTCTGTCAATAAAAAGTTATAATAAAAAAATTAAATAAATAAATAAGTTAAAAAAAAATGAAATGACAAGCTGGATGATTTCAGAAAAACCTGAAAGGACTCACATGAACAGGTGCACAGTGAAGTGAATAGAACCAAGAATATATTATACACAGCAATAGACATTTTGTCTGATGAAGAACTATGAATGACTAACTATTCTCAGCAATACAATGATCCAAGACAATTGCAAATAACTAATGATGAAGCATACTATTCAGCCACAGAGAAAGAACTGATATTGACTGAATACATCTTCATGACAATTTTTCATTTTTTTTAAATTCATGTTCTTGTACAAAATTATCAATGTGGAAATGTTTTACATAATTACATGTTTATAACCTTAATCTGATTACTTACTGTTTCAGGGAGGGAAAAGGCAGGGAAGTGAAGAATTGAATTTGGAACTCAAAAATTTTAAATAAAAATGTTGAAAAACTGGGCGGGGGTGAGGGGGAGATTCTATTTTTAATGATTCCAGAATCACAGACTCACAAAAACTATGTTTACAGAATTTCTTACCTCCCAAATATTTGTAATACAATTAAAAAAAAAAAACCACGAAAAACTTAAGCATAATAAAAAAACATAAGAACTTGGTAACTTCTCAACTCTCCTTGAAGGGAATCCTCAGTATGGATAATACAAAGCAACTATGCTTTGTAGTCTCCAGGCACTGTCATTTTAGCTACTTGAACAATCTTTGGGCCTTATTATATGCAACACCACTGAACCCTTAGAATTTCTGGGCCTTTTTATTTGCCCTATTATTGGACTTTCTTTTATGGGTTGCCCCCTCAAACTGGAGTATAAAATTATTAAGAGCACAGATTGTTTAGTTTGTTTATATCATCTCTATTCCAGGGTGAGACAGCTAGCTGACACAGTAAGTGGAGTGCTGGTCCTGGAATCAGCAAGATTCATCTTCATGAATTCAAATCTGGCCTTAGACAGTTGTGAACTGATGCAGAGTGAATCATTTACCCCTGTTTGCCTCAGTTCTTCATTTGTAAAATAAGCTGGAGAAGAAAATGACAAATTATCACAGTATTTTGCCAAGAAAATCCCAAAAATATGGTCTCAAAGAGATGGACACAAAAGAAATGACCCAACAATTTCAAGATTTAGTACAGAGTAGAACAGAGTGTTTTATTCATTTAATCGCACAGTTACATGGAAATGCCTAGCAATAGATTTCCTTTTCTTGCCACTGATCAATTGTCTAATTTGGGGCAACAAATGTATTTCCTCACTCATAGTTTTCTCATATGAAATAGGGATAAGGATAACTATGATGTTATCTTTCCAGAGTTATTATGGGCATAAATTAAATAATGGATATGAAAATACTTTGAAACTGAAAGATATGATATAAAAGTAATATAGTATAATAGAATGTTGGACTTCAAGTCCAGGTGGCTGGGTTTTAAATCTTACCTCTCACTTAGCTAAGTGGTTTGGACAAGTCATAAAAACTCTGAATTTAATTTTCTCCTTTTTTATAGTGGGGATATTAATTACTGTTCTTTCTTAGGTATCTATGAAAATTAAAAGAGATAATGTATATAAAACATAATATGATATAAAGTTTAATTATGACCATTATCATTTATCTTTATTATGGGCTATGGGAAGCATCTTTCTTTCATTTTTTCTCTCTGGTTCTATTCATCTGTTCTACCAACAGCCTCTGAGAAATCTTTTGAGTTTGTGAAAGCTATTACATAAAGTTATTGTTCTTGTTCATTCCTTTCAGTTATGTCCAACCTTTTATGACCCCATTTTGGGGGATTTTCTTGGCAGATATTGTAATGATATATTATTACCTTTTCCAGTGGACCAGTGAATCACTTTTGTCAGACCATCAGAAGTTAGGTGATTTGCCAGGAATCACATAATTAGGAAATGTGTAAGCCTGGATTTGAATTTGGGCCTTCCTAACTCCAGGACCAACTACATTCACTGAGCTACTAGCTACCTCTATTACACAAAATAAGTCACCACAAAAATCACAGGATTTTAGAGTGAGGAAGAACCTCAGAAATTACCTAGACTAACTTACTCATTCAATCTCTTCTTGAAAATTAATAATAATAATGAGCCTCTTCCTCTGGAGGCAGCTCATTTCACTTCTAAATAGCTCTAATTATTGAGAAGTTCTTTTTTTCAAACCCATATTTTCCTCATTTCAACTTCCACCTTATGCTTATGCACCTTATACGTCTTTCCTGTGAGTCAAACATAAAAATTCAGCTAGCATAGTAGTCCTTTGTATCAAAATCAAATATGTTTCTGTGCAACTTCTAGAATTGCTTCTGATTCCTCCCTCTGAGCCCAAACAGAAAAATTTGAATGTTTCTTCAAAGTGGCAGCCTTTTAATTATTGGAACATAATTGTCTTGGTTTCCTGATTCTTTTCTTCTTTAATTTTAAGATCTCCAGTTTCTCAAACTCATTTTCATATGACATGGATTCATTTCGTATGGCTGATAGTCCACATTGCAATATTTTCCCACTATTGATGATCTTCCTAAAGTGAAGTGATAAGAGTTTAAGACATTATTCCAGCTTTTTTTCTGATGAGGAGAGTAAAGAAGAACTGTCATTTATTTTATTCTTGGAAACAATATCTCAATGAAACTACATTGGGTTTTTTGAATGGCAAATCATTGATATAGCTGATGTAGCAAATCATGTGATATCAGGTGAGGTACTTTAGGAGAAGTACAAAATGTTGGGGTTCAATCATGTGAAGAATTTATAATGGCCCTTCTCTTTGGCAAAAAGTAGGTTTATTTAGGAGAAGAAGCTATAAACAAAGTAAAGAAGTTAGGTATGAGAAAATTGAGATGCTGAGAAGCATAGTGGGGTTAGGAAAGCTACCATGTGGTATGGAGGGAGGAGTAAGGAAAAAGACAGCATGAGAAAGATTATCATAGTAAATTGAACCAAAGGTGTTCAGAAAACATAGCATGGGCCATAAATAGATTTATAGGGAAATTTAAGCCTCCAGAATTTGACATAACTTGGATTTCTAACTGAATTACCTGCACAGAGGGTGTGATCATGGAGTTGATCTCCATCATAACTTCTTCCTGCCTGCCCCAAGAATAATTTTTATCAATGTTGTGGTTTCTCACTGCCAACTACATTCATTATTCCTTATCAATGCTGATAACTCAGATTAAACTTGCAGTCCAGTAAAACCTCCATATATTTTTCAACAAATTTTTGTCAATTTATGCCTCCCTGACTTTTGACGTTGTCAACCTTTTTTCCCCCCAAAGTTCAATCTAAGAAAGACAAAAAGAGTTAGATTATATCTGTGCCTTTATTCCTCCTAAGTGGACATGTATATATTGGAGGACAATCAGAACTGAGCTCTAGGTGGACATATAGAGCAGAAGTTATAAAGACAAAAATCACAAGGTGGGGGGTGAAATTGCATAGTGGTTTTTTTCTCAAGTCATCTCTATGCTGGATTGTTTTTCAGAACATATCAGAATTGATATGAATCAATTTGAGTTGGTTCGCTGGTATAGCAGAAGAAGTACTGGGTTCAATATGTCAATAATACAAGGAACTTCTGATATGTCCAGTAAGGAATGTCCACTTTTATCTACTCTCAGGTCAGTCTGGCCTCTTCTGGATTGTAAGGGAGCTTGAGCAAATCAAGGTGATCAATAAAGTCAATAAGCATGATATGATTTAGGAGAGCAGTTGCTAATTTCAGACGATATGTATTTGGGGTTTAGCACTAAATGGTAGGGTTCAATCATGTGAAGAAATCATATTGGCCATTTTCTTTGGCAAAATGGTACATTTAGAAGAAGTTATAGACAAAATGAAGAGATACAATACACAACAGGAGTGGTAAATATGAAATAGAGCTGGTTCGGCATATAATTAGTAAAGAAAGGTTTTTGGGAGGTTTTTTGTTTGGTTGGTTTTTCTTTTTTTTTTTTTACAATTAACTTTGTAAAAGATAAGTTTCCTAGTGTAACTCACAATTAACAAGGTAAAAAGGGGGCACTCCATGAGGTTGGAATAGGTGGCAGACTAAATCCTTAGAGGAGTTTATCACTCTAAAAGAGTTTGTTATTGTGAACCAATCCAACCATTCTGGAGAGCACTATGCTCAAAAAGTTATCAAATTGTGCATAGCCTTTGACCCAGCAGTGTTACTACTGGGCTTATATTCCAAAGAGTTCTTAAAGGTGGGAAAGGGACCCACATGTGCAAAAATGTTTGTGGTAGCTCTTTGTAGTGGCTAGAAACTGGAAACTGAGTGGATGCCCATCAATTGGAGAATGGCTGAATAAACTAAGATATATGAATGTTATAGAATATTATTGTTCTGTAAAAAAATGACAAGGAGGATGATTTCAGAGAGGCCTGAAGAGACTTACATGAACTGATGCTAAGTGAAATGAGCAGAACCAGGAGATTATTGTACACAGTAACAACAAGACTATATGAAGATCAATTCTGATGGACATGGCTCTCTTCAACAATGATTCAGACCAGTTCCAATTGCTCAGTAATAAAAAGAGTCATCTACATCCAGAGAGAAGATTATGGGAAATGAGTATGGACCACAACATAGCATTTTCACTCTTTGTTATTGTTTGCTTGCATTTTTTCTTTTCTTTCTCGGGTTTTTTTCTTTCTTTCTAGATCCAATTTTTCTTGTGCAATAAGATAACTGTATAAATATGTATACATATTTTGGATTGAACATATATTTTAACATATTTAACATGTATTGGACTACTTGCCATCTAGGGAGGGGATTGGGGGAAGGAAGGGATAATTTGGAACAGAAGGTTTTGCAAGGGTCAATGTTGACAAATTATCCATGCATTTGTTTTGTAAATAAAAAGATATGTATATATATGTTAATTATAAGAAAGAGAAACACATCATAAGGCATGAGGAGATTGAAAAGAAAGGCACCACATGGCATGGGAGAGGGTTAAAGAGAAGGATACCATGAGGTGGATTGACACAAAAGGAGTTCAGCAAAGTTCTATGACATGGGCCATACACAGATTTATAGGGAAAATTTAAAATCAGGGGCAAGGTGGGGCTACCCACAATCTCCATGGAGGAGGTTGGGGGGGACTATCAGATTAAACTGATTCTGATCAACCATTGCTTTTTCACAATGTATAAAGTTAAATTTTTAAAATCAAGTATAAGATTTTACTTTTATTCATATTGTTATGCCACAGTTCTCTTGTATTGTCCTGACTCAGTTTCCCTAATTATCTTGACCCAGTCCTGCCTCAGTTTCCCTAATTGTTCTGTTCAACCACCCCTTCCTCCTAATTATGATGATCCACATAAGGAGAAAGACCTTCTATTTTATGTTGGGGGCTTCTCCCCTCTCTGTAATCCCAATTATCAGATATCCCCCATTCCTCCCCTAACCCTGTCAGAACCAGATTGTCAGAGTCCTGTTCTGCTCTCAGCACCCTGATTCCACCCCTGCCTTGCTCTATCTACTGAGTCTGAGCCATGCATATATATGTCATTGAGAACTCACATTATTGGCTGGATTCTTGGAGACGATAATCTCATTCAGCCTTGGGACCAAACCATGGATCCATTTGGTCCTAGTAAATCTCTCCCTTTTAAATAAAATATTAAATACTCTCTAAATCTCTATCTTGCCTCAGTTTCTCTGGCATTACATTATTATATGTCCTCTTATTATAGTCAGTCCAGGAGTTGGCTATGGCCAGTGGACTAAATTCAATACTTCACCTATTTTTATATGATCTATGAGTTAAGAATTTATATTTTTAAATAAATATTTTTTTAATAAAGTTCATATGTTTAAGGATAAAAAGATATGATAGAATGATAAAAATCATTCTTTTATCTCAGGCTTTTAGAAACAGGAGGCAGAATGTATTGGGCCTGCTGAGGTAATGGATGAAATCACTCTATACCAGGCTGTTAAATGATGGGGTACAAGGTGATAACCAAAAGTATATTGGGTTATTTATGGGCTGAAGTCATGAGTTGTTCCCAAAAAACTTTAAGATTGGACCTCCAAATCAAGAGGTAATGATTTTATTTTGTTGCTAAAAGCACGCTAAATTCCAAGGGAAGTTAGCAAGGAAAGGAGTTTTAGTAATTAACAAGAGGAAAGACCATTTCCTAATGAAACTCAAAATTAACTAGGAGAAAGACGTCATTAAACTGGCAAGTGGGTTACAGGGCTAATCTTAAAAGTAGTTTAGTGTCCCCTTGGGCTTTAACTTTTGTGACATTTAGCAAAAGGACTAACCCCTAAAAGGAGTTAACCATAATAACAAAGAAAGATGTCATAAAGCAGGATTATGGAGGGCTCACTATGAAAAGAATTAGCTGTTGTGATGGCAGATTAAACTGGCTTTGCCCAGAAAGGAAGCTTGTGACTTGAGGAAATACAGTTAAATTCTTTTAAAGGGAAAATATAATCTGGGGGAGGGGGGTTATCATAAATTGGCTTTCTGATTGGATACAATAATTGTGGCTTTCCAATGATTTCTACTAGAGATTCCCATCAGGGGTGAGGCAGTAATGAAAACTGCTTCAGTAAAAGGCCTCCTTAAAAACAAAAGGCCAATTTAAGGTAGAGATGATCCTATCAGTGCTCTTCCCTATTTGCCTCAGGTAATAGCTATGCTTTCAGATTGCATACAGTAATTCAGGCTCTCGTCAATGCCCATCCTATTTAGAACCTTACCTGTCCCACAAGCTGTAGTTTACCAATCTCTGCTCTAACCTGTCAAGATCTTTTTTTTTATATTGTCTCTTTTATCCATATGTTGCATATTCATTCCTGCATTGTTATCTGCAAATCTGATAATTGATTCATTTATTCAAATCACGAATAAAAATATTAAATAATGCTAGCAATAAAAACTCTAACAAAACCCAAATTCTGTAGGAATCCTCCTTCAAGTTGATACTGAGTCATTAATGACTGTCTCTGGCCCTTCTACTAATTCCAATTCCTTTTAAGTTTACTGTCTTATTATATAGAGTTCTCAATCTTTTTGACTGGGAGGCTGGCAGATTGATGGCACCAGGTAAGGTGACATCTTAAACAATGGAAAAAATACCACTCACTCAATCAATAAACATTCATTAAACACAACTAAGTTCCAGGTACCAAGGTAGGGGCTGGAAATATTAAGAGAAATAAAAGCCAGTTCCTGCTCTCAAATAGTTTACAACCTAATGGGCAAGACAACACATAAACACATATTTACAAAACAAAGCCTATACAGCATAAAAAGGAAGTAATTAGCTGAGGTAAGACGCAACAAAGGTTAGGAAAGGCTTGGGGGACAGCAAGAGAAAATGTCCGTGACAAGGAGATGTATGTCCATGTACTATTTGAAATCTGAATGTCTGATTTCAAAATTCCAACTCTGCCACTTGCTATCTGCTTCACTTGAGGCAAGTCACTTCAGTCCTTAGCACTTCAATTTACAAATCTGTAAAACAGAAGAGAGTTATATAAAATGGTTTCTAAAGGAAACTTTCAGATCTAAATGCTATGATTCTACAAATCCAACTTTCTTTCTTTTTTTTTTTTTTTAATTTGCAAGGTATTTCTGAAAATGCTCCTTTAAAATGAGGAACTGAGTTGGAGGGCAATGAACATGGGATTGAATGGATTAAAGTTATGTTTACATTCTTTTAGGCCCACTATCTGATCACTATCAGATTCTCTGCTTTCAGCCTCCTGCACTTGGACTAGTCTTTTACTTATTAGATCACAGAAGCATTTGATGAATTAAATATATTAGATTCAGAATCCCTTCTATCCTTAACATCATTCAATAGTTATCCAAGAGCTCATTTCTATGTAAATACAAAAGAAACTCAGGTTTTCATTTTTAATAGAATATGTTATGGTTGATTTTGGATCCATATTTATATTACGCTTTGAAGTTTTTCTCTTAGATAGAAACAAGTTTAAAAGGGAGGGAAGGCTTCAGGCTGACCAGCACTACTGGGAGCGTTACCATTGACTTAATTCCTCACAATGTGTTCACTAACCTAGATTGTTTGGATAATTTTAATAGATATGCCTCTCTCCTACTTCATCTGCCTCATGAATGTGAAGATCACTGAAAAATAGCATTTCTTTAAAATTAAAGTTGAGCATTTCTCAGTGAGATATAGGCAGACTACTGTTACTAGCAGCAAAAGACCAAAAGCTGTTGAGACTTCATCTTCAACAGTACTGACAGATAAGTTCCTCATCTTTGACCTCACAACCATCTGTAATTTTGGTTTCCACCTACAATGCATCCTATAAACTATAGTGAATGGATTTGAAATTATCCAAGGTTACATGGCAGCCAATCAGTACTAATGGGGTCATGGTAAAGACCAAAATTACTGCCCAGTGGTGGCATTGACAGACACTGTTAATGAGTACTCATTCTTTCATCAGACTTGATGGTGACCTTTGACAACATTGCTCATTCAGTCTGTTAAAATATGTCTAGTTTTTCTTCATTGTGGAGTTTAGGAGGAATCTTATACTTACTAACAAGGTTGGAGGGAATTTGAACATAAAAACTGAGGAACCATTGGTGTAAGAAAAAGGTGAACAAATCAGTACTATTTAGTTTTTTTTTTTTTTTAATCTTCCAATTTCTTCAAAATCTTACAGACTCCTTAAAGGGATTTTAAATCCATTAATATCTGACCCCTTCCTACTTTTTAAACATTCTTACATTCGATAATAATTTCAACAGTTATATTGGTAAGATTAGATTGTTTGTTAAGGACTACAGATGTAAGCAATTATAGTAGAGCTTCTGTTAAAGTAATGCTAATTTGATGGCTCTAAGAGGAAATTACACTTTTAAAAAATCCCCTTCTAGGCTTTGCCTATTATTACACCATGCTTTTTTAGTGAGCCTAATGTGTGATCTTGGGCTTTGGAGAGTGGGACATGCAAAGTGGATTTTCTCATGAGGACAAAAATTTCAATCTTAACACCATTACTATCCTCCAATTCTATCACACAAGTTAAAATATTTCTTAATTGAGTTTTATAAATAACCATCTGGATATTCCTCTTTTCCTTTATCTGTTCTCTATGCTGTCATCTAAATCATTATATATATCCATAATATAGCATAGCACAACATAATAATGCATAATGAATAATACAAGAGACCTCCAGGTGTATTAGGGAATCAGCTCTGAAGCAGGTGGATGTACTGAAGAGAAATTGCTACAAATGTTTTCCAGTAAGCTACTGGCACAAAGCAAGAGTAATTGAGTATGAGAAAGGAGGGAAAAACATGGGTAACTCAGTTTAAGTTAGAGTAAGGGCATGAGACATTTATACCTCAGCAATTTCTGACTTGGAATGTACTTGGATTCAGCGGAAAGGTAGCATTTCATGATCTGCTTCCTGAGAGAGTGGGAGGAAGCAATGTCTTTCAGCAGAATATCACTTAGTTGGTGTCAGTACTCCCATGCCAAGATTCATTGCCTTCCAAGGTCTGAGGCTTCAGCATTTTTCTGGTAAGCAACTATGTCACTTCCCTTTGCCAGTCTCTCAATTAGATTGCTAGACCAAGACATCAGAAGGAAGAATAGAGAAAGGCTTGTGCCTTTTTTACTGGCTCACAAATTACAATGTTTGGTTCCTAGGTCAACATTAATATATAGATATTTGCTCACTTTGATTGCTAAAGGTTTGCGAAGTGATAGCATAGGAAATGAGTAAAGTAAATATTCTTAACTGATTTAAAAATTTATTAATTTTTCTTTCACTTTGTTTTAAATAAATACCCAATAAAATATTATGTATTGGATTTAGACTTTGGTGGGGGTGTGGGGGGAGAGGAGGATCAAAAGAAATAGAATTTTGGAAAAAAAAAATGTCAGCTAATTTATTTAGGACAGTAACTGAATACCAATCATACTTCTTGGATTATGAACAAATCTGAAGGGTAATATCCATGAGTATAAGTTGATTTTATTTTGCTTTTTTGTATATCATAGTCCATTTTTGTGTGTCTATTCTCATTGTTGGTTAATAATACTAAGAAATTTTGAGTCAAATTTCCTAGTATGTTAGCTCTTCATGGCTGCCAGAAATATTTTTTGTTTGATTGAGAAGCTGAGTTAAACCTTGAGTATATATTCAGTGATATAATGTGTAGTCTATCAATTTTCACTTTTTTCCTTCTCAGCAAGTTTTATTTTTTGATTTCCTGAACTATGATACATAGAGGTTGTGTTAATTTTTTCCTGAGAAATTAAAGTTTCTTAAATCATCTTTTTGAGCCTTTACTTCTAAATCAGTTTTTTATGGTGAAATCATCAGTAGTTTCTAAAATAATGTTGCTATCTTTTGAATGTTGCTATAACTTTTGTTTTAGAAAAAGTTTTTCAAGTTTTAGTTATTGCAGAATTACTCTTTTCTCCTGGTGCTTTTTCAACATTATTTTAACTCAGAATATTTTGGGTTTTTAGCAATTTTTTCCCAAAGAAAAATTTCAGCCTTTGTTGATTTCCCCTAGAATTTTCTATCTACAAAATCTTTCTTTCCCCCCAACTTATTTTCTTCTCTTCTTTTCTTTTTATTTTAAATACTTCTGTTTTGAGGTGATAAGGAGGAACCTTAAACGCAACCTCCTACTTTTTTAAAAAAGTCCTTTTAAAAATACATGCTGAACTGGTTCCCTATGGTGATTCTAAAAATGCCCTGCCTGCCTACCATGTTTTTCTTTGGCAGATTTATATTTCCTTTCTTGGATCACCTTCCCATTCTGCTATTAGTATTCCATTTACATGCACTCATGTCAAGAATAATTTGTTACGATTATAAAGCAACTACATTGATGCCAAGATTAATTTTGTTTCACTCTGTTAAAACTTTATTCAGGAAGTTGAAATTTACTATTATCATTCACACTGCTTTTCAAGTTTCATTACAATCTTTTGGATTCATCCTTATTTACTTATCCTTTCATCCATTTTCTGATTGATTTTCATCAATCTTGTTAAAATTTTAGATAACATTTTCCTTTATCTCTTATCTTCTCTTATAACATAAAAGAAGAAAAGTATAATAAAAATTGATCAGTAAAACTAATCCACATATTAAAATATCATATATTAATTTTCCAGAAAAAAATTGTTTGGTTATTTTTTTGGGGGAAAGTGGGAGCACTGTCTTTTTTGTGTGTGTGAATAGAGTAGTTCATTATGATCTCACAACATTCCATTTTAAGTTTGTTTTTTATTCTTCTTTCCATATACATCATAATAGATATTATGTATTTTTATTTTTCTCACTTTGCAAAAATTCATGATTTTTCATGCTACTTAGAATGTATTATGTTAATTTTTACAATGCATTAATAATTCATTACATTCATGTACCAAAATAAGTTTAGCCATTTTCTAATTGATATGCATCTTTGTTTCCAGTTCTTTGCTACAAAAGAGCTGTTTATATATACACACATTCTCTCACATTTACCACACACATATAGATATATATGGGGGGGGGGGTGTGTATCGATAGATAGATAGATATTTACATGTATACATATGTATGGAAAAATAACTGATACAATAATTTGGGTTTGGGACACAGAAGGAAGGGAGAAAAGGGAAAAATGGAAATGGGGAAGGGGATAAGTATTTAGCAAGGCACTAGTCTAAGCATTAGGGGTATAAAGATTAGTAAAGAAGAAAGACAGTTCCTTCCCAAAAGTTGCTTAAAATATAATGGTGGAAGAGAACACAAGAGAGCTGAAAAACAATGGGAGGGAGTAGAAATAGAATTTAGTAAGAGGCCATAGTTATGAAATTCAGAAAAATTTGAGAACAAGGCCAGAGGAAGCATGAAGTCAGGCTAGCATTTACCAGTCCCAAAATGGAGTTCTTATAAAGGCCTGAATTCAGTGAATGTAGAACTGAAAGACGATATAAGAGGGTAGTTAACATACCATCATGATAAGTATAGGAATGTCAGGCATATTCCAACATGGACCATAGGATTTTAAAGGTTGTGGGTACAGACTCCAAAGTATAGTGCAGTTGGCTATTAAAGAGCTATCTGGTCATACCCTATTTTACCTCCCCTTCTTCTTTGAGTACACTTTTTCTCATGTTCCTTAATGTCTTTATTTTTAATATCACATCAGAGTCAATTTCTACCTTCTATTTCTACCCTTCTAGCTGCCCTAATAAAAGATACTATTTTCAACAATTACAAGTGTCTTTCCATGTAGGGATATAAAGTTTAACTTTAAAATAATACATTTTCCCCTATTTACTTATGCTTTCCTTGAGTCCTGTATTTATAAATCAAATTTTATGTTTTCAATAAAAATGATGGAAACTCCCCTACTTCACTGAAGATTCATCTCTTCACCTGAAAAATAATTCTCAGTCTCATTGGGTGGTTAATTCTTGGTTACAATACGATGTCCTTTGCCTTCTGGAATATGGTATTCTAGGTCCTCCAATCTTTTTGTTTTTTTAATAGAAGCTGCCAAATCCTGGGTAATCCTAATGTGGCTCCTTGATACATGAATTGTTGTTTTGTTTTGTTTTGTTTTTTCCTAGTAGTTTGCAGAATTTTTTTTTCCCTTCAGATTATAGTTCTAGAGTTTTCTTGGAGTTTTCCTTGTGGGATCTCTTTCTGGAAATGATCAATTAATTCTTTCAATTACTGTTTTATTCTCTGGTTCTAAAATGCAATTTTCCTTGATTATCTCTTGAAGAATTCTGTTCATGATCCTTTTTATTCCTTTTTTCCTTTCATTTTTTGGTTGTGACCTTTAGGTAGTCCAGTGACTTTTGAATTGTCTCTCTGAATCTATTTTCTAGGTCAGGGTTTTTCCAATAAGCTATTTTATATAATCTTTGATTTTTTTGGTTTGACTGATTCTTGATGACTTATAGTATTTATTATAGCTTTAATTTGCCCAGATTTAGTTTTTAATATATGATTTTCTTCAGTTAGTTTTTGCATATTTTTTCCCCATTTGATTAAATCTACTTTTAATAGTGTTGTTTTCTTCAGTGGTTTGTTTTTTTGTTTTTTGTTTGTTTGTTTTTGCATTTGACTAATTATATTTTTTAAGGAATTGTTTTTCTGGGGCAAAGCCAAGATAGTGAAGAGTAGAGAGGTCTTTATCTGAGCCCCTCCTGTCTTTCCTCAAATTAACAGTAGATCAAGCCTCTGGACTGTCTTTGGAGTGACAGAGCCCACAAATATTTGAAGTGTAACAAATTTTCAGCAGAAGATATTTTGGAAGAACTTTAAAAAAGATCTTTTTCAATCTTGCACAGGAGAAGCAGCCAAGTACAAGTGCAGTCTAGGGCAGTGTGGCTTCCAATGTGTCCTGGGAATCTACTGAGAAACTCTTAGTCAAAATATAGCAGCATTGACTACTCTATCTAATTACAAACCAGTGAATTGCCAAATTAGGTGTGAGACAGCTAACACAAATACAAAAGCCAAATAATGAGCTTTCAAATTTCAGAATAACATGGAACCTGTCCACGTCCATCCAACACAGGAAGGAAGTCAGCAGTACTGATTCAGGGCAGCCTAAAGCCATTGCTGCCTACAGAGGAAAGATGGGACAATCTCTCCTTTGCCTTAAAGGCAGACCTCAGCCTTTAAAAAAATGAACAACAACAAAAAAGAATTCTGACCATAGATAGGTTTTATGAAGAAAGAGATCAATAGACCTCCAACTCTGAGGATTCTAAAGGCAAAACATCTCCAGATGAAGGTCCAAAGAGTGATATTAATTGTCCCCCATCTCACAAGGCTCTCCTGGAAGAATTCAAAAAGTATCTTAAAAGAGAGTTAGAAGAAAACTGAGGAAAAGAAATGAGAACTTTGCCAGAGCATTTGATAAAGGAAATTTTCGCAGAAATTATGTGAAGAAAACACCTTTAAAATAGATTTAGTGAAATGGAAAAATCATATAACTCCTTACAAAATAGAATTTGAAAAAGGAACCAATTTGGTGAAAAACAGAATGAAAAAAAAATCCAATGAACAAGACACCTCATTCAAAAATTTAATTGGTAAAATGTAAAAGGAAATAAAATAAAATCACTGAATACAACAATTCACTACAAATTAGAATTGAACAAATGGAAGTGAATGACTCAATGATATTTCAAGAATAAGTCTAACAAAACCAAAAAAAAAAAAAATGAAGAAAGAAAAAAAAAAACAGAAGAAAATGTAAAATAACTCATTACAAAAACAACTAATGTGTTTTCTATAAACAACACATTATAGGGTTCTGACTTTTGATCCAGTCTGCTATCTGCCTCCACTTTATGGGAGAGTTCATCCCATTCACATTTATGGTTAAAATTACTAATTCTCTATTTCCTGCCATCTTACCTTCCTCTCCTCCCCTTCCCCATTATTAAACTTATGGGCACCACATGCATCATGTAGCTCTCCCTCTTTAGAATCCCTTCACCCCGTTTGAATCCCTTCCCCTTTCTTGTACACTTCCCTTATTACTATTTTCCTTTTCCTTTTTTTTTTATTTCACACAATCTTGAAGAAAGAGAAACTTGTTATTATTTTAGTTATGGATATTTTAAATAAAAAGCCAGCATTGGAGAAAGGGAAAGGGGAGAGAAGAGGGAGAATGTGAGAAGAGGAGATATTGAGAGAAAGAGAGATGATACAGACTGATAAGTTAGTGAAAAAGAAAGCATGAAACTCTAAATTTTCAAAAGGATATTCTTATCTGGATGAGATATGGCTTCTTCCAGATTTTTTTTTTTTTTTGTGTGTGTGTGTATGTATAGAATCTGGGATAATAAATAGTTTCAATATTATGACTCTTTTCCATGTTATAATATATTTACCACAAAAATGCTGGAAATTATCCTCACTTTTTTCTGGATAGCATGAGGGGACCAATGGAGTATTTTGTCTATCACCCTTTTTACTTTGCAGGAAATTCTTATTAGCCATAAAATAAAAAACTACAGTGATGACCTGAATGCTCTTTTTAATGATATATAATGATTTATTATTAAGAAGACTGTAACATATGTTGAACTCTTATAGTTCAAGAGTATCTTCTTGCCTTACTATCTTATCTGTGTGACATTGATCACTTAACTTCTCAGCCTCAGTTTTCTCAAAAGTAAATATTGATAATAATGACATTTATCTTAAGTTATAAATATTAAAAGAGACATGGAAAACAAATTTAAAGAAGACTTAGCATGTTGAGTGACCCCATTGCTGTAAACTTATAAAGCACAGAAGACAATCTCATGGATAGGTTGTAATATGAAATGTGGAAGAACATGCTTATAATCATTGAGGTCACATATAACACACACCTGTTAGTATTAGAAGTATTCCTAATTGTGTTGGGCTTTTAAAATTTTTATTTTTAATTTTATTTTTGATATTTTCTTTTCTTTTTTTTTTAGGTACCATCACCATAATGTCCCATATATCTTCCCCTACCCTTCCAATATGACAAATACATTTTTTTTAAAAGAGGAAAAAAATCAACTTAATTGATCAGCATTTTGAAAAGTCTGAAAAAATATACAATGTGTAATAGTGTGGATGTCCCATCTCCACAAAGCAGTAGATTGAGGCTGTCTTCTTACATATCTTCATTTTGAGTTTTGTTTGATTATAATTTTTTAATATTTACTTTTGAATTATTGGTGTCTCATTATTTCTATTTCCATTGTTGGAGTTACTGTGTATATTGTTTCCTTCCCTCTGCTATTTAATTTGACACTAGCTCAAAGAACTCTCCTTGCTTTTCTGTATTTTGCAGACTCAGAAGTTCTTATAATAGCAATATTAAATTACATAATTTGCTATAATTTGTTTAATCATTCTTCAATTGATGGACATCCACTTTCAATTCAATTCAAAAAGCCTTGCTATAAATATTTTAGTGTATACAGGAAATTTTCTTATGGTTTCCCTTGGGCCATTGGACTCAATAATTCTGGTTCAAATAGTGCGAACATTTTTGACATTATGTTATTATTTCCCTTGATATTACCTTTTTGTTTGTTTGTTTGTTTTTCCCAAAGATTTTTTAATTCACTTTTTTAAGTTCTATAAAGTATCTTTATTAATTTGACTGGTATAGCATTGAATGCATAAACTGATTTTGATAAAATTATCATTTTTATTGGCATGGCTTAGTTATAGAATCAAAAATTCCTCCAACTATTTAAATTATTCTTTTAAAAAGCACTTTGTAAGAGCAGAACCAAGATGGTAGAGAAGGCACACCCGACTTTCTAAGCTACTCTCATACCCTCACTACTAATTATTAAATCCAGCCTCAAAAATAGCGCTTGACTGGTAAAATTTATGAAGATTGGAAGTACAACAACTAACCAGCTGAAGATAATCTGGAAGATCTCCCAGAACAGGTTTGTCCTGAACTGGCAGGAGCAGACCACCACAAACAGGGAGATAGGAGAGGCTAGCAAACAGAGTGGACTGGGATTGGGGGCAGTCTGCATGGCTGGGAAATTTACAGGGTGGACTCTATCATAGGTTGGCTGCTTTGCTTTGGTTGCAAAGCAGTAGACTAGCAAAGAAATTAAGGCTAAAAGTAGAGGGTACTCTAAAAAATGCCAGAAGTTAAGAGGGTCTAGCTTATACCTACCCCAAAACTGGAAGTGAGTGACTCAGCACAGACCACGGCTCAGGGCTTTTGCCTGGGGCAGTCACAAATCTACATGGCAGAGGGGTACAGCCCGGGGCAGCCTATAATCTGCACAAGGTGGGGGGGAGGGGGCGTAAGGGGGAAGAAGGGCTTTATGTGAGGCAATAGAACTTCTGTAGGACAACTGTGCTCCCCAGGGCAGTGCAGGGCTATTCACAGGGCAACTGCTAATACCTACAGCCCCACAGTGGGCTTTTGCCTGGAGCAGTGACACTTTTTCTGCTTAGCCTCTAGCTCCAGGGCAGTCACTAATCCCCACAGCAGGGCTCTTCACAGGGCACTACTATGGCTCAGCTGCTCTTTGCAGCCCATTGGCAGGATAGTTACTGTCCATATACCTATAGTTGTTCTGCAGAAGAAGCTAGTAACCTCCTTGCCCTGAAGGCAGATCATAAGGGGTCTTAAAAAAATGAGTAAAAAAGCCAAAGGGATGATTGATAGCATCTATACAGAAAGAGAGCAGGTTTTCAACCCTGAGGAGACCAATAGCAGACAGTCTCAAGACAAAACCACAATAGGGGAATGTAACTTAGTCTCCATCACACAAGGCTCTCCTAGAAGAAACTATAAAAAATCTTAAAAGAGAGCTAGAAGGAAAATGGGGAAAGGGAAGAGAAGCTGTGCAAGAGAGTAACAACTTCCTGAAATGTGAATTGGAAAAGGTAAAGAACTCCCAGGAAATGCAGGGAAACAGAATTTGTGAAATGGAAAAGGTAAAGAATTCCCAAGAAAATAGGATTTGTGAATTGGAAAAAGAAAATAATTTAGTTTAAAAAAAATAGTAAAATGAAAAAAAAAATTACATAGAGCAAAACAACTCATTTAAAAACTCAATTGGACATATAAAAAAAAGAACTTTAAAAAGCTAATGAAGAAAATAACATTAAAAATCAGAACTGAACAAATAGAAATGAATGATTCATTGAGACATCAAGAATCAGTCAAGCAAAACCAAAAAAAAAAAAAAAAAAGATAAATTAGAAAAAAAATGTTAAATATCTACTTGGAAAAGCAGCAGACCTGGAAAATAGCTCTAAAAGAGATAATCTGAGGATTATTGGATGTCCTGAAAATTAAGATAAAAAGAAGAGCCTAGATATTATTTTACCATAAAACATCAAAGAGAACTGCCCAGATGTAATAGAATCAGAAGGTAAAATAGGCATTGAAAGAATTCATTGAACACCTTCTGAAAAAAGACCCTAAAATAAAACCTCCAAGGAATATTGTGGCTAAATTTCAGAAGTATCAGACTAAGGAAAAAATATTACAAGAAGTCAGAAAAAAAAAAATTCAAATACTGAGGAGCCACAATAAGGATCACTCAAGATTTAGCTGCTTCCATGTTAAAAGATTGAAGGGCCTGGAATCTGATATTCCAAAAGGCAAAAGAACTTGGAATGCAGCCAAGAATAAACTACCCAGGCTACGCTGAGAATTTTCTTCCAGGGAAGAAGATGGACATTTAATGAAACAGGCAGATTACATTTGTTTCTAATGAAAAAATCAGAGCTAAACAAAAAATTTGATCTCCAACCAAAGAACTTAAGAGAAGCAGAAAAAGATAAAAAGAACTCTTGAGAATTGTATTTCTGTAATGGACATACATAAAGATTATATGTCATAATTTGATTTTACTGATATAATATAAAAAAGGGAAGTAGAAATAGAAAAGGGATAGTGTCAGAAAAAGGGGGAAAAGGGAATAAAAAGAGGGAAAGTGCATTCCACAAAGAGACAAAAGAAATCTAATCTGAGGGAATTTAGAGAGAGGGAGGAACATTGTGTGAATCTTACTCTCCTCAGAGTTGGCTCAAAGAGAAAATAATTGACATATTTGGTGTACAGAAAAGCTTCTCTCACCTCATTAAAAGTGGGATAGGAAAAGGGAAAAGGAAAAGAGTAATAAGGGAAAAGTACAGGAAAGAGGAAAAGGAAAAGAATAATAAGGGAAAGGTACAAGAAAGGGGAAGGGATTCAAACGGGGTGGGAGGGATTCTAATGAGGGAGGCCTGTGTGAGGCAGGTGGTACCTATAAGTTTAATACTGGAAAAAGAGGTAAGAGGGGGGCAAGAAAAAGAAAAGCATAATCTGGGGATAATAAGATGGCAGGAAATACAGCATTAGTAATTTTTTTTTATTATAATAACTTTTTATTGACAATACCTGCCAGGGTAATTTTTTACAACATCATCCCTCGCATTCACTTCTGTTTCAATTTTTACCTAACTTTACCTAATTTAAAAATTTACAACATTATCCCTCGTACTCACTTCTGTTCCGATTTTTCCCCTCTCTCCCTTCATCCTTTCCCCTAGATGGCAAACAGTCCTATATATGTTAAATATGTCACAGTATATCATAGATACAATATATGTGTGCAGAACCGAACAGTTCTCTTGTTGAACAGGGAGAATTGGATTCAGAAGATAGAAATAACCCAGGAAGAAAAACAAAAATGCAAACAGTTTACATTCATTTCCCTGTGTTCTTTCTTTGGATGTAGCTGCTTCTGTCCATCATTGATCAATTGAAACTGAGTTAGATCTTCTCTTTGTCAAAGAAATCCACTTCCATCAGAATACATCTTCATACAGTATCATTGTTGAAGTATATAATGATCTCCTAGTTTTGCTCATTTCACTTAGCATCAGTTCATGTAAGTCTCTCTAAGCCTCTCTGTATTGATCCCATCATTAGTAATTTTAACCATAAATGTGAATGGAATGAACTCTCCCATAAAGCAGAAGCAGATAGCAGACTGGATCAAAAGTCAGAACCCTATAATATGTTGTTTACAGGAAACACATTTAAAGCAGGGAGATACATACAGAGTAAAGGTAAAAGGCAGGAGCAGAATCTATTATGCTTCCAGTAAAGTAAAAAAAGCAGGGGTAGCCATCCTTATCTCAGATCAAGCAAAAGCAAAAATTGATCTAATTAAAAGAGATAAGGAAGGAAACTATATCTTGCTAAAGGGTAGCATAGACAATGAAACAATATCAATACTAAACATACATGCACCAAGTGATATAGCATCTAATTTCCTAAAGGAGAAGTTTAGAGAGTTGCAAGAAGAAATAGACAGCAAGCCTATAATAGTGAGAGATTTCAACCTTGCACTCTCAGAATTAGAGAAATCAAACCACAAAATAAATAAGAAAGAAATTAAAGAGGTAAATAGAATATTAGAAAAATTAGGTATGATAGATCTTTGGAGAAAACTGGATGGTGACAGTAAGGAGTATACTTTCTTCTCAGCAGTTCATGGAACCTATATAAAAATTGACCATATATTAGGATGTAAAGACCTCAAAATTAAATGCAGGAAGGCAGAAATAGTAAATGCTTTTTTTTCAGATCATGATGCAATAAAAACTATATTCAACAAAAAGTTAGAGGTAAATAGACCAAAAAGTAATTGGAAACTAAATAATCTCATCTTAAAGAATGATTGGATAAAACAGCAAATTATAGAGACAATTAATAATTTGACCCAAGATAATTTCAATGATGAGACATCATACCAAAATTTGTGGAGTGCAGCCAAAGTGGTAATAAGGGGAAATTTTATATCTTTAGAGGCTTACTTGAATAAAAAAGAGGAAGAGAAGATCAATGAACTGGGCTTGCAACTTAAAAAGCTAGAAAAAGATCAAATTAAAAACCCCAACCAACTACTAAACTTGAAAATTTAAAATTAAAAGGAGAAATTTGTAATATTGAAAGTTAAAAAAAAAACCTGTTGAATTAATAAATAAAACTAAGAGTTGATTTTATGAAAAAAAAAACAATAAAATAGATAAACCTTTGGTAAATCTGATTAGAAAAAGGAAAGAGGAAAATTAAATTGTTAGTCTTAAAAATGAAAAGGGGTGAACTTTCCACCAATAAAGAGGAAATTAGAGCAATAGTAAGGAGTTACTTTGCCCAACTTTATGACAATAAATTCGACAATCTAAGTGAAATGAATGACTACCTCCAAAAATATAGACTTCCCAGATTAACAGAGGAGGAAGTAAATTGCTTAAATAGTCCCATTTCAGAAAAAGAAATAGAACAAGCTATTAATCAACTCCCTAAGAAAAAATTCCCAGGATCAGATGGATTTACATATGAATTCTACCAAACATTTAAAGAACAATTAGTCACAATGCTATAGAAACTGTTTGAAAAACAGGGAATAAAGGAGTCCTACCAACTTCTTTTTATGACACAGACATGGTACTGATACCTAAACCAGGTAGGTTGAAAACAGAGAAAGAAAATTATAGACCAATCTCCCTAATGAATATTGATGCTAAAATCTTAAATAAGATATTAGCAAAAAGACTACAGAAAATCATCCCCATGATAATACACCATGACCAAGTAGGATTTATACCAGGAATGTAGGGCTGGTTCAATATTAGAAAAACTATTAGTATATTTGACCATATCAATAACCAAATTAGCAAAAACCATATGATCATCTCAATAGATGCAGAAAAAGCATTTAATAAAATCATATATCCATTCCTATTAAAAACACTTGAGAGTATAGGAATAACTGGACTTTTCCTTAAACTAATCCATAGCATCTATTTAAAATCATCAGTAAGCATCATATGTAATGGGGATAAACTAGAACCCTTTCCAGTAAGATTAGGAGTGAAATAATTTTGCCCACTAACACCATTACTATTCAATATTGTATTACTAATACTAACTTTGGCAATAAGAGTTGAGAAAGAGATTAAAGGAATTAGAGTAGGTAATGAGGAAACCAAATTATCACTCTTTGATGATGATATGATGGTATACTTAGAGAACCCCAGAGATTCTACTAAAAAGCTACTAGAAATAATCCACACCTTTGGCAAAGTTGCAGGATACAAAATAAACCCACATAAGTTATCAGCATTCTCATATATCACTAACAAAATCCAATAGTTAGAATTACAAAGAGAAATTCCATTTAAAGTAACTACTGATGATATAAAATATTTAGGAATCTATCTGCCAAGGGAAGATCAAGAATTCTATAAGCAAAACTACAAAACACTTTCCACACAAATAAAGTCAGGTGTAACCAATTGGAACAATAGTAAATGGCCTTGGATAGGGCAAGCAAATACAATAAAGATGGCAATACTACCCAAACTAATCTATTTAATTTAGTGCTATAACAATCAGACTCCCAAAAAACTATTATAATGACCTAGAAAAAATAACAACAAAGTTCATATGGAAAAACAAAAGGTCAAGAATTTCAAGGAAACTAATGAAAAAAAAAAATCAAATGAAGGTGGCCTAGCTGTACCAGATCTAAAATTATATTATAAAGCAGCAGTTACCAAAACCATTTGGTATTGGCCAAGAAATAGACTAGTTGATCATTGGAATAGGTTAGGTTCAAAGGACAAAATAGTCAATAATTATTGATTATTAGATTATTAAGCTAGTGTTTGACAAACACAAAGACCCCAGGTTTTGGGAGAAGAACTCATTGACAAAAACTGTTGGGAAAATTGGAAATTAGTATGGCAGAAACTAGGCATTGACCCACACTTAACATGCCAAGATAAGGTCAAAATAGGTTCATGACTTAGGCATAAAAAATGAGATTATAAATAAATTCGACGATCATAGGATAGTTTACCTCTCAGACCTGTGGAAGAGGAAGGAATGTATGACCAAAGGAGAACTAGAAATCATTATTGATCACAAAAATAGAAAATTTTGATTATATCAAATTGAAAAGTTTTTATACGAACAAAACTAATGCAGACAAGATTAGAAGGGAAGCAATAAACTGGGAAATAATTTTTATAGTCAAAGGTTCTGATAAAGGCCAGATTTTTAAAATATAGAGAGAATTGACTCTAATTTATAAGAAATCAAGCCATTCTCCAATTGATAAATGGTCAAAGGCTATGAACAGATGATTCTCAGACAAAGAAATTGAAACTATTTCTAGCCGTATGAAAAGATGCTCCAAATCATTATTAATCAGAGAAATGCAAATTAAGACAGCTCTGAGATACCACTACACACCTGTCAGATTGGCTAGAATGATAGGAAAAGATAATTCAGAATGGAGGGGATGTGGGAAAACTGGGACACTGATACATTGTAGATGGAATTGTGAATACATCCAGCCATTCTGGAGAATGATTTGGAACTATGCTCAAAAAGTTATCACACTGTGCCTTTTGATACCCTTTAATCCAGCAGTGTTACTACTGGGTTTATATCCCAAAGAGATCTTAAAGAAGGGAAAGGGGCCTCTATGTGCAAGAATGTTTTTGGCAACCCTCTTTGTAGTGGCCAGAAACTGGAAACTGAGTGGATGCCCATCAATTGGACAATGGATGAATAAATTGTGGTAAATGAATATTATGGAATATTATTGTTCTGTAAGAAATGACCAGCATGATGTTTTCAGAAAAGCCTGGAGAGACTTACGGGAACTGACGCTGAGTGAAATGAACAGGATCAGGAGATCATTATATACTTCAACAACAATACTATATGATGATCAATTCTGATGGATGTGGCCCTCTTCAACAACAAAATGAACCAAATCAGTTCCAATACAGCAGTAATGAACTGAACCAGCTACACCCAGAGAAAGAACTCTGGGAAATGAGTATGAACCACTACATAGAATTCCCAATCCCTCTATTTTCGTCTGCCTACATTTTTGATTTGCTTCACAGGTTAATTGTACACTATTTCAAAGTCTGATTTTTTTGTACAGCAAAATAATTGTATAGACATGTATACATATATTATATTTAGCTTATATTTTAACGTATTTAACATATATCAGTCAACCTGCTATCTGGGGGAGGAGGCAGAGGGAAGGAGAGGAAAAATTGGAACAAAAGGTTTTGCAATTGTCAATGCTGAAAAATTAGCCATGCATATATCTTGTAAATAAAAAGATATAATACTAATAATAATACAAAAGAACTTTGTAATATAATTTATACAAGTCTTTTGTATGTTTTGGGAGATAATTTAATTTTTTTGGATTTAATATTTGTATTTTGAATTTATTTGGATTGAGAATTATATTTATTTTTTCTGTTTTTTAATTATATAAAATGTTCTTGAGTCTTGAAAATTTACTTTGTAATTTACAAATTTGTAATTAAAATATTTGCCATTTCCCTGTGATTTCCAAGTAAATCATCACAAGCAGAGATTACGTTGCCTCATTTTTTTAACTTATATGGGGCATCTTATGATTACTTTTTTATATTTTCCTTTTTATGCTTCTCTTCAATAAGTAATTATTTTCTTCAATATGCTTTTGTATCTCCTTTTCCATTTGATCATTTCTACTTTGTAAAATGTTCTTCAGTTTTATTTTTAACCTTTTTTTATCATTAGCCAATTCTGGTTTTTTTTAAGTATATTTCCTTCATCATTTTTGTCCTGTTTTTACCAAGCCGTTAATTCTTTTCCTATAATTTTCTTGCATCACTAATTTTTTCCTCAATTTTTCCTTTGTCATTCTTTTTTTCTTTCTATATCTAGTCCAAGAACTCTTTTTGGTTAATGTCCACTTTGCAAAATTTTTTGAGGCTTTTCTTGTGACTGCTTTCACATTATTGTCTCCTGAGTTTATTTCCTGATCTTCCTTTCCTTTGTAGTAGCTTTTTATGGTTGCTCTTTTGTAATTGTTGTTGCTATTGTTGTTTGTTCATTTTTTAACTTATATTTTTGACTGAAATTTATGTTAATGTTCAGCCCTGCAGCTCTTTCTCATGCCAAGGAATTGGAAATTCCATTGGGAAATGGCTGAATAAATTATGGTATATGGATGTCATGGAATATTACTACTCTATGAAATGATGAGTAGGTTGATTTAAAAAAAAAAAAAAAACCTAGAATAATTTACATGAACTGATGCTGCATGAAATTAGCAGAACCAAGAGAAGATTATTCACAGTAACAGCAAAATTATATGATGATCAAATGTGATAGACTTGTCTCTTCTCAACAATCTGGTGATTCAGGGCAATAGCAATATATTTGGGATGGAAAAGACCCCACTGCCTTTGCTACTATCATATACTCTTGGCCATCAGCTACTCTGTTGTCACAGACTTCTTCTACTGCCTTTGTAGCTTTTCTCAGTCTGGGAAAATGTTTTATCCTGACTTTTGTTAACCTTGTTCCAAAATTTAATTTGAGTTATAATTTTAAGGCTATTTAGAGGGAAATGATGGGAGACTTCATCTGGGTTGTTGCTTCTACTCTACAATCTTGGTCCTAACACTCTAATCCTCCATTTTGTCACTTACATGACTTCAAAGCCTTCCCTCCTTCCCCCTCTTCCCCTTTGAAATAACCAAATTTACCTAATAATCTACATTTTCTTAATTATAAACTTTTGCTGCCAATATTATTTCCAGGATTAGGATCTAAAAGGGCTCAGCAAATGTATAGTAGGTGACTTTTGTTTTTATGGTTTTAAGCCTTCTTCCCAGGGTATTTTTCCATTCTAGGGAATCTTGATAGATACCTTCATCTCACTCACTAAGAAGCGTCATTTGTCAGTCATTTACACATAAATGTGAATCTGATTCCAAATTTAACTTTTCAAGGAATATTTTCACTTAAATTATTTGTGAAATAAAATATTTAATCTCTTAAGTGAATTTCACCAATGAGCAATAGGTAAAAGAAAATATTTGAAGGATTTTTACTATATATTTCAACAACTGACAATTTTATCTATATGTAAAACAAGTCAACCATCATATTTTTTCTTCTTTCCCAGAAATAAGTCCTTTACTCAATCTTCAGTTAAATTTCTCATTTCCCTCTACCTACTTCTTTCATTTTTGAGTCTATATCTTCTCCCAAGCAGCCCACAATGGCAAAACTTGTTTATTTTTTTCAAGGTTCATTTTTATGTTGCCTTGATTAAAAAGACACATTTATCCAAATACCTGAGAAGAGAACTTATACAATCTATGTTTTTTCAGAACAATAGCAATTATTGCACACTTAGAAAAGCTAGACATTTAAATTATTTGCCTCTAAAGGATATTTTTGACCCTCAAATGAGTCAAAAATAGAGTCCAGGAACCTTTGGAGTATTGGAAAACAAGGGAGTAGAAAAGCATTTTGGCATTTTTAGAAGACAATGAATCAGAGAATTTCAGATTTGGAAGGAATTACTGGCCATCTAGTTCAACCTGTACCTGAACAGGAATTCCATTTTTCATATCTCAACAAATTGTCATCCAGCATTTGCTTGAAAACTCCCAGTCAAAGGACATGCATTGTTTTATAAGGAAGGCTGTTCCATTCTCGGGTTAAGCCTAATTGTTAAGAACTTTTTTCCTTGCATCAGTCTAAATTGTCATCTTTTTTAACTTCCATATATTGCTACATGCATTGTTCTGTGGAACTAAATGGAACTCTCATTAATATGACAGCCTTTGAATTATTTGAAAATAATTATTTATATTACAGCTTAATCTTCTCTCCTTTTGTCTCTTCTCTTTCTCCTTTCTCTCCTTACTTCTTCTCTCTCTCCTCTCTCTATTCAGCTTAAACATTCTTAATCCCTCCAATTTATCTTCACATAGAAATCTAAAGTTCCTTTTGAAACAATGCATCAAGCATTTATTTAAGCTTTGATCTGTGCTAGGAACTACACTGGGAATAGAAAGACAAAATAAAATACATACTCTCTAGAAATTTTTATTCTAGCTCAGGAAACAAATATGTATGCATACATACCTACACATACACATATATGAATACATAGAATATCATGAGAGGTATGTATGATGTGGCTCATGAGCTAAAACTTAAAATTAACTAAGGATTTTAAGAGGCTGGTTGGAGGAAGGAGGACATTACAGGCATTAGGGTAGCTTGTAAAAAATGCACAGAGATGGGAAAATGAATATTATGTCTAGGCAAAAGCAAATAAGCCAATTTGGTGAAATGTAATGTGTGAGGGAGAACAATTTATAATGACACTAGAAATATAAGATTTAATATGTCAAGGCAGGATGCCATGGTGTGAGGAAAAGTCTTGCAAGAGTTGAGATGAAAGGTAAGGATGTCAACCAGAGTGACTGTGGTGCTTGTGTTATGAGTAGAGATAAGAGAATAGATAGAAGACTAGAGAAATATTAGAGAGATAGAATTTTTCCTACTTTCCCTGTTTTCCTAACATTTATGCTTTTTTTGTGGCCTTCTTGTCATTCCTTGCAAATAATGTTTCTATGGCTTCCTTCAAATTCAACCCAAATCCTGTCTTCTGTAGATGAAATTTCCCAGTTTGTTAGACTGCAAATGTCTTTTCCTTCCAGGTTATCTTTCATCTATCTGTATCTGTCTTATTTGTCTCTAGTAATTTATGTATTGTTTCCTCCCAATAGAATGTATGCTCCCTGAGGCCAGGAATTTTTTCCCCCTTTCTTTGTATTTCCAGTGCTTACTATGTTGTGAAATAAAATGCTTTTATTCAACTCTAAGATTATCTTAGTTGCTACAGCTCAAGTAATCAGTGTCTCTTTTGATAGTTGTATATATGCATACATATATTCATGTATGTAAATAAGAATGTACAACATATGTGCATGTATTCATGTTAAAGAAGTCCTTGTTCTTTATATACATTATTTTGGATGACAAGTTTATGTAAGCATGAAGATAAATCTATAAATAGAGATGAATAGATAGATATGCTTATTTATAGACATACCTATGTAGATATAGTTAATCTCTGCACAAAGGGCAGATAGATAATACTATCAATCTAGAATAAGAAAAATCTGAGCCCAAATTCAATCTCAGACACTTACTAGCTATATGATACTGGATAAGCCACTTAAACATCTGCCTGTTTCCTTAACTGTAAATGGGAAAACTGGAGAAGAAAATGGTGAACCACAACAGTATTTTGGCCCAGAAACCCCCATAAAACTGAGATCATGAAAAGTTGGACATGACTAATTTAACAACAGCAACAGTGTCTATGTGTCCATATACATATATGAAAAATTAAAGAAAATATGTTAAAGAATAAACTTCACCCTGTATTATGCAAAATTTTCTCTAGGAAAAAAAGTGCAACATAGAATAACCAATTCAAAATGTCTTTGTAATAATGCTACTACTCTTCAATAGTGCTTTATGCATGGCAACATAATAGTCCTGAGAAAGGTGCTATTCAAACATTGCAAAAACATCATTTTATGGGGTGAATGTGGGTGGGAGAAAAGAAAATGTTTTTCTTTTATTTGAGGATCAGATCTTCTAACTGCCTGTTACCAAAAGTCAAATTTAACATAACTCAGAAACTAAGAACTTATGAAATTTACCATAGCTAATTTAGGAGCCCAAACTAGACTGTTGATTAAGCATATACTCTTAATATATATAAACAATTCATGTTTATATACAACATGCATGCACATATGCATATATTATAGTATACAGTTTTAATATCAGTTATACATATTCACATTGGTGATAATAGACACATTTAATTTGTATAATATATGATTTTGTCATCACATTTTTTTTAATATAGGGGAACTTTTAAAGAAAAAGAATTGTATTTTTTTCTTCCATAACTTAAACTATAACTGGGATGAATGATGTAATTTTTTTTTCAGAGTGCTAAAATTTAGAAGGCAGCTAATTCAACTAATAATCTTTTATCTTGAAAGAATAAGTGAATTTAGTACTTTAGAGGAAAATATTCAAATGGTTTTGTAATCTTAAAGGTCCTTCCTCCAATTCCCCTCTCCCTCACTTAGAGGTAGCAAACCATGCAAGCCTAGCCTGATGTTTTCTTTCATCAAAGGGTTAACTGCATTGTTGTAAGCCTTCCTCACTTTCTTCTGTCAATTCAGGGGAGCACTCTACTACTATTTCTTGTTCTTAAAACATGATCAGTTCATCCTTTCTTGCTATCCTTGATCTTTTTAGCTTTGATTATTCTTTGGAGATCATGATGTTGCACCCATTACTTTTTGATTCTCTTTAAAAAATCTTTAGAAATCATTATAATCTATGTTGTTTTTTCTTTTTGTTTGTTTTTTTGTTTTTCTGTCATACAATTGCCAACGTGGAATGTTGGATTTGAAAAGATGGGCTTTGCTTTCATGGATAGTTTTGGATCATTAAAGAAATCTTGCAATTCCACAAAAGCAATACAGGCAACTCCTTTCCTGTTTATTTTTGGCTGCAGTCCATTGTCAATTTATAATGTCCATCCGAGGTTCCATAGATTATCCATAAGAATGCATATTTTAATCTGAGTATAGATATTCATCATATACTTAGTTTTTCCTTGGTGCATGTTTATGGTAAATTTTTTTTCGATGATTATAGATCTCTTTAAAGAAACTGAAACATTCTGGGATTTGATGGGATATTGATCACAATATCATTCACACACAAGAATGTCTATAAGATCTCACTGTCCATGAAGAATCCCTGTTCAACCCATTCTTAAGCTAGATCACCATAGTGCCAGTCATTTTTAGCAAGCATACCTCTCCCTATTTTGTGCCCTAATTGTGATTAGAAGGAATTTGAATATGGTGTTTTTGTTATTACATCTTTCTGGGAGTCACAAATTATTTTCAATATATGTAGGAAAGAAATCTTGCTGTTAAAGAAGCCATAAGGTAGAACTTTATCCTACCAAATAGGATGTTTTCCCTGGTGTAATAAATAAGCACAGTAGATATTCCAATAAAAGATGAAATGATAACAATATAATCCATTATTGAGTAGCACTTTCAAAAGTCTTCTTGCTCCCTACTGATGTTCTCAACAAAGATTATTATGGCTGGATAATGATGATTTCCATAAAGAACATATATATATACCCATACATACCCATATATGTATATATACATATACACATTCGATTATAATAGTTTTTATATAACCTTCTTATGTATTATCACCCTCATTAGAATTTGATAATAATAATAATAAAGATAAAGGACTATTTTTTCCCTTTCTTTGTAATTACAGCATTTAGCTTTGTGGTTGGCATATAGGAAGTACATTATAAATATTTATTGACTGACTATAAAGGCTAATAATCCATATGTTGTGTCAAGTCTCCTAAGAGTACCACTTTTCCACCAGTTGGTCTTTTATTGGATCTGAATTTTGTGCCACTCCATTTAAGTGAACAAGTCATTAAAAAGTCATTTGAGGGTAATTTTTTTGTCATTTATCTTAACAAGTAGAATAGCTACTCACATCTCTCTTCACATCAGTATCAGACTGCCTGAAATTCAACATAATGGTTCATGCTTTGTGTAAAGATGCTTGGAAATTAGTGTTATTATTTATTTAATTTTCTCCTTACATATAATTGGCCATTTATCTTCCCAATATTCTTTTTTATTTTAAAAGTTTTGTCTTACTTTTTAAATTAACAAGCATTTAGTTTTTCCCATCTAACCACCATCCTAAATATTAAAAACTTAAACAGAATCCTTGTATTAAATATGTGTGTGTGATTAAAGCAAATTCATAAGATGTATCTCATTCTATTTACTAAAGCCATCTTCTCTAAGTCAAAAGTTCACATATATCACCATCTTATGACATTTAAAAGTTTCAAGAGACATAATTTCTGAGTTATCATTTTATGAATAATACCAGCATTTTTATTAACAAAAGAGTGGTCATTTGACCAAATCAAATCAATAATCAATAATGGTGGAGTGCTCATGGCTTATATGTCCTTTTGGAAAAGGAGTATTCCTAAGAGTAGTAATCAACTCTGATCAGTTAACAATTAGTGAGAGATGAAATTTACAAAGTGAAGTTTGCTCCAATTAGGTACTGAAAGTGACATCACATCACTCTAAGACAGAGACTATCCCTAAAATTAGACTGCCTCAAGCCTTGAATGAGCTAAACAAAAGCATCTATATCTACCCAAGTTAGATTGGGTATTATAGAATTGAACTTCACCTTAGAGGAGTGTTTCTCAAAGTATGGTCTAGAGAATTCTGGGGATCTCTGAAATCCTTTTACAAAGTCTACAAATTCAAAAATAGTTTTTATTTCCAATATAGTAAATGTCTATAAATATAACCCAGATAAACAAAAATGCTTTGGAGAGATCCTCAATAATTTTTAATAGGATAAAGATACTGAAAACAAAAGGTTAAAACCACTGCCTTAGAAATTCCTTGCAAGATGTGGTGAGGTCTTCAGAGACAGTCTTTAAATAAGGATAATAGAAAAAAGGAAGAAATCATTGTTTATTAATAATCATTTCTCTACTCTTGTTGGTCATTCATTCACATTTTAAGATATTAAGAGTTGTTGGTCCTTACAATTTTGTTGTTTGGCATAATTTATTCTCTTAGTTGTACAAACCTAAATCTACAATATCTTAAAGAGATCTGTCCAGGCTTCACAAACCTTTTCAATTTGTGATTTATTATAGGTCAATAATATTCCATCACATTCAAATGTCATAATTACTTTCAGAGAATAGTTCCAAATTGCTTTCCAGAATGGCTGGAAATATAATTTTATTAATAGTGCAATAGTAGTTCTTTTTCTATAGTCCCTTCAATTATTTATTTTTCTTTTCTTTTTTTTTTTTTTGGTCATATTTGCTGTTGGATAGGTGTATGATAGAACATCAAATTTGTTTATTTTGTGTGTATCTAAGTATTATTGTTTTGGAACCTTTTATTTATGGCTGTTGATAATTTGGATATCTTCCTACAAAAATTACATGTTCATATTCTTTCACCATATATTCATTGGGAATGGCTCTTTTTCTTATGTATTTGAATTAATTTCTTATATATCTTTGGAATAATGTCTTAATCATAAACAATTATTTTTTTTAAAAAAAGGCTTTTTCCCCAATTAAATGTATACTTTAAATTTTAGCAGCCCTTATTTTGTTTGTAGGAAAAAAAAACTCTTTAAATCAAAATTGTGCATTTTATCCTTTGTGATTCTTTCTCTTTTGTTTGAACATAATTTTCCTCTTATCCTTACATTTGAAAGGAAAAATTCTCTTTTATCTAAGTTATTTATTATATGACTTTTTAATTGTATAAGTAGTATAGTTCATTTTAAGTCATCCAGCTATAGGTGTCCTAAACTTGAGTCAGAATGCTTTCTAGTGTTTACAGCTATTTTTATTTAATTCTGAGTCATCACACCAAAAACTAAATATTTGCATCAAATAGGCTATTATGTTTATTTGTGTTTTTTTGTATTGTACATCTAATCTATTCTACTGATTGACCTCTATATTTTAACCAGTGCTAAATCATTATAACTGCTTGGTAATACAATTTGAAGTCTGGTATTAATAGACCTCTTTCCTTGATTCCTGAATTTTTCTTACTCCATATGTATTTAATTACTTTTTCTCATCTGTAAAATAATACTTTGCTAGTTTGAATGATATGGGATTGAAAAAGTAAATTAATTTAGATAATATCTTTTTTTTTTAATTTTGTTGGTCCTGCTCATTCAGAGACAGTTGAGTTCTCAACTTATTTGTCTATCTTTATTTCTATAAAGTGTTTTGTAATAACATTGTATAATTCCTACATGTGTGTTGATAGATAAACTCCCAAATCTTTTAAATATCTCTATTTACTTAATTGGAATTTCTCTATTTTTTCCTGTTGGATTATTTTGCTACTATAGAGAAATTCTGATGCTTTTTGTGGGTTTGTATTGTATTCTTTGATTTTAAGTTATTGTTTATTTTAGTATTTTAATTGACTCGGGCTTTATGAATAAATCATTTTCTATCTGCAAAAGCACTAATTTTGTTTATAGTTTATACTTATTCCCTCAATTTCTTTTTTCTTATTGTTGTAGCTAGCAGTTCTGTAATTATATCAAACAGTAATATAATGGCAGATATCCTTGTTTTATTCCCAATCTTATTGTAAATAAACATCTCTATTTTGTCTCTAGGATATATAATGCTGACTCTTGATTTTAGATAGATATTACTTACTTTATTCAGAAAAGGTTCACTTAATATTATATGGTGATTTAAAAAAAATTGGATAATGTTTTGTCAAAAACATTTTCTACATCTGTTCATCTATTTTTTTTTTCCCAAACTGTTGCCCTTTGATGCTTTACTTATTGATATTTTGGAGTCATTCTTGTTTTGCGGGTCTTTTTCCTTATCATAAGGAGGATTTTATTTGTTGTTGTTTTTTTTATTTGTTCATTTGTTTTAATTCATTATTCAAGTCTTACTCATTTAGGACCTTATATTAGAGTCAGTCTGTGCAAACTTTTGAAGGGAATGTTGGGACATTTAGGAGTCATGTTTTGCTCTCAGGAATACTAATGTTGCTTTTCTTGGATATTAAGTACTGATATAACATCTTAGAGGCTGGCTTAGTTAAGGGATCTACAAATTTCCAGTAAAATTTCTCCCTCTCTTTCAAAAACTACCATTTCTGCATCTTGAAAGTTTTACATTAGAAAGAAAAAATCTTGGAAATAAAAGGGATATCAGCTTATATCCCTATATTCTCAGTTTCTTATACTCTCATTAAATACAAATGTACAAAATCTGATACCAAAGGGATTTCACAATCTAATTGGGTATAATAAGATCCAGTAAAATTGGACACAATTTTTTTAAATACTGTTATATAAGTATAAAATAAGTAAGAAAATATTCTATTTTACTACAATCTCTTTAAATATTTATTTTATAAAATCATAGTAACTTTTTAATCCCACTCACTAAATTCATAATTGGACACTTTATTATTATATAGAAATTTTCATGCTCAAAGATATCTACCAATCCAGAAACTCTGTGAGATTATCAGGCAATAAAATCAACATAAATGTTCAATTGATAATTTTGGTTGGTTTTAGTCACAGTTGCTCAGGAAGGCATCTAATAAGGCATAAAAGGAATTGTAATCTGAATGGTTTAAGACAGGACATATATGGAATAGTAACTGTTGAAAGATTTTCTCATTCAGTTTTATACATTGTCAAAATTAAATATATCCAAAGTAATGAATAAAAGAAGCACAATTCTTTGTAGAAATTGAACTGTTTTATACAAACATTAACAATGAAGCATGGCAGATTGTTGGACCATGGCTTATATCAGGCATTTTGAAGAAGAAACTTGGACATACCGAGTCACACACCACTTAAAAAAAAAAATTATTTACCTTATCATATTCACTGCACTGCTAGAAAACAAAGGCCAGATATTTAAAGGAGAGGAATTAATTTGTTCACCTCTTTTTCATAGCTAATAATAATAATAATAATAAGGTATTTATGTAGGGTAAAAGTTTGAAAAATATATAGATTTTATCTTTATTTCACAATAACTTTATGAGGTCAGTGCATCAATCAATGGGGAATATTTATGACAGAATTTGAATGCAGAATGATTTGAAATCTAGCTATTTATAATGATGACATAGACTTAGAAACAATCCCATTAGCCAGGTATTTTGAACAGGGATAAAAATAAGGAGCCATTATTTCATTAACATAAGGAATCCTCAGATAAGGAAACTGCTATGAAGGTAGATAAGTACATTTCCTGGAAATTACAGTCTTTTAAAATTTTTTTCCACTCATGACCCCTTTTCTTTTGAGAAATTTCACATGACCATATAGGTCTAGAAAAAGTTATAAAAATCAACTAATTAATGATAAGAAATCATAATTTCTTATCTCCCACATTGTTACATGATTCCTTATAAGGCCACGACTCACAGTTTAAGAAGCTTTGGCTTACAGCACTGAGAAGTTATGATTTAGATAGATTTAGACCTTAAATCCATATTTTCTAGACTTCAAGGCTGACTTGTTATTCACTAGGCCAGTCTACCAGAAAGCCCAAAATGCTTTCCCCTTTATCTAAGCTAGCACAGATAAAGCTAGCTGGTAGCACAAGATAAATTCTTAAAATTCATTCAACAAAGAATGTTATTTTAAAACCAGTTACTTTCTACAATATGAATAGAAGATTCACAACACCCTGAAAGGGAAAAACTAAAAGAACGTCTGTGATTTTAACACACTTTATTTTAATCAAGCAAATAATATTTTAGGTATTCAATTAAATATTACTATGCTAGCTACATTTGTTTCTTATTGAAGATATAGTTAACATTCACCGTAATAACAGTTTCATCATGCTAAGAACTATACACACACCTGCACTTTAAAAAATGTTTTTCTAGGACACTTTATCTACAGTACCAATGTTCGTGAAAGACATATTATTACATCAGCAAACTGTACAAACTACACATAAAAAATAAAGGGAGCCACCAACATACAATTTACATTAAAGAAATTTTTGGGGAAGGAGATGCATAATCTTTACATTTGGCAGTTTATAAGATTCTTAAAAAAGTAATAAAATTATATACATTTTAATAATGTCCCAAAGAGAAGATATTAAATAGCACAAATAACATTACAAAACTAAACATCCATATTGCCTACCAGGTTATATCTATGTGATATGAGTGAAACTGGATACATTACTCTGATCATTTACCTTAAAGCAATTGTATTTTTCAATTCTGTACAGAGATCTTGAAACTTCTGTGAAGATTTTTAAAAATTATTATTATCTATAGATACTGATGCACATTTCTGCTACTTTTACAGAGAAGAAAATAATAGTTTAACATTTAAATTTTCTTTAACAGTCAAAATATCTATAGTTGAAGCAGCTTTGGAAACTAATTTTTGGAACATGAAATTTGTATTCAGTCTTAAAAAAAACAAATTTCACATCCTAATTACTAATATTCTGTATTCCATAAGTACCTACTATTTTCAGGCCCAAGTGAGACCACCATATTAATATATCATAACTTATAACTATTTAAATAATAAAACATATGCTTACATCCTGATCAATGATCAGATTCATTTTGGAAATGACTGATCTTTGAAGAGTTGTAACTTGGCAGTGTTAAGTAGGATGGTCATTGGACCTTTTTTCTCTATTGACTGTCATTCATAGTAATAGGTTTAGTGTCCTAGACATTAGATGAGGTCTATGGTGAGGTCATTTTTCCACTTCAAAAAATGGAAGAATTGGGGAGAAGTTTTTACTCAAGAGCTTTCAGTAAATGTGTGAATAGAGGAGAAAATTGCATTTTAGTCTTTTTCTCCCTCATTACTATTCTTAATGGAACCATAAACATTAAGCAATTCCCTCCAAAAAGTGCTTCTGACATAAATCTGGAAGCTTGAGAATTTATTTCAACTTTATATAGCTACTGAATAGCTATTTCTAAAACCAGTGTATTTAATGTACTAAGTTATTAGCTCAGACCTTTAGATATAATTAGATTAATATAAATAGTACCATGGATAAAAACTGAATTTTTTAAATGCATGAAAGTGTTAAAAATTGTTTTTTTAAAATCAAAGATGAAGAAGCTTTTAATTATTTTTCTACAAATGGGTTAAGTAGAAGCATTTCCTTTTTTGTTTCATTTTCCCTCCAAAATACATCCTTTGGCACCTTAAATATGACCAAATTCTAAAATCAACTTTGCCACTCAGGATAACACTGGCCAATTACAAAGAATAATATTCCAAGGAGTTGTGAAGCATTGTCCACTGTGAGAAAAATGTCTATTGTCTGGGACAAACAAACAAACAGCAACAACAACAACAAAACAAAACAACCACAACAACAACAACAAAAAAAAAAAAACAGCTCAAAAATCAGGCTGTTCTAATTGGGAAGAAGGATGTCGAGCTGCATCTTCTTCTCTTATTTTACCTCTTTATAATTCCTTTGGACAGCTCCCATCACAGATCTTTATGATGTTGAAGATGCATTTATACTTTGGTGCAAGCATGTATATCACAGGGAATAAATATTCAAAGATTCACACAAGCAATCTGAACATTCAATTTTTGGAACCTTTTGAAATAGTGTTTCACTTAAAGTACATAAATATTTTTCTTTATGTACTATTTATTTATTCATGCAATTTTCAACATATCTTTTATCAACTTAAAAAAAATCTGCTATACAATATATTTATCAGTTTCTTTCCTCCATGTACTTGGTGACTTTTCAGTATAAATGAAAGTTGTAAACCCGGTATATGTTTCCATATATAAAACCATAAAAATGGTTAGCAAATTATAATCATATTTCAGGGAAATAAAATCAAAACATTGCTTCCCTGATCTGAACTGAAAGATACTCTAGTTATACTTCTGTAGGTAGCGACATTGGTTTTGGAAGGGAAGGTAATTCATAAATTAGACTCTGGGTTAAATTAAAATTTTATATGCACCATGAGGACTGTGATAAGCCTAGTGCTAGTCAGAATTTTACAAGGAAAATGCATGTTTAAGTTCATTTGCAATGCATTTTTTCAGGTGGGGGTAAAAGATTTTGTTGGGTATTCCAACACATTCTTTGCTCAAAGTATGCTCTGAGAAAATAAAAATGAACCAACATACTGGGAGCATAAAGAAGTAAAAGAAAAACAACTGTACTAACAGGGGAAATAAAAATTATGATCCAGGTAACTGATTCCTCCTGTTTCTACTTTTTCGGCTATTGATGAGAGCCTTTAATTTGCCATAGTCCCCCCTCATCTTTTGTGATTCATCTCCTTGTGGAGAGGCACTCTGTTGTCGGGTGTCTTTGCAATACTGGTTAATCATCTGCATTTCTGAGTGGCTGAATGCCCCCACAAAATCCTTTGGATGGAATTGCAATGCCCGGACAGAACTGGCCCAGGTCCAGGGAGACCACTTGTCAGTCACAAAGGCTATCATCTCTGAATCCAAGACCTTGAAGTTTATCTTGGCTATCGTTTGCTTGAAACTGTTTTCTGTTGCAATACAGTGGTAGAGTCCTTGATCAGAATCTTGGACAGAACGAATTAGGAGTCCTTGTTCTGTGGAAATGATTCTTTCATTAAGTTTGACCTAGAAAACAACACATTAAAGAAAATTTTCAAAGACTGAAATATAGTGCATTCAGAAGAAAGATTTTGTCTGTATTTTGTCTGTTTCATTCCTTGGTTGAATAATGCTAATCCAGGAAATTTTCATATACCAAAAAACCAAAATTGTTATTGTCTTATCTTTTTTCTAGTTCATTTGCCTAATGCACCAGGGTATGAGTCCCTTAAGAGGATAATTAACATGTTATATATCAGATATTTTGAAACTGTTGTTTTTAACATGGGAAGGGCTATTAAAAAAAAGTGTGGATGAAATAAAACAACTCCAACATCACTACTGTAGAAATTATTAAAATACCTTTTAGATAAGGCACTCTTTTTTATGGTAGAAATCATGAATAGCATTTATTGTCTTTGGCACTAGAATCAGATGTACCTGAATTCGGTGTAATTTAAGCTAGCATGCATTATAAAGGAAAACAGTAAACAATATAAAATATTTATTAGAGCAAAAGTTCCAAAATTTTCAATAAAGGAACTATCACTAGACTATGTTCTATTTTCTCTCAGTGTTATACAATAGAGAAATATTCAAAAGGTTGAGGACTCCAACAATAATAAACTATACTTTATTCACAAATATAAAAATAATTCAGTGAATAAGAAAGATTTGCTAATGTGACAGAAATTTTGAAATTTTAATTCTAGTTATGCCTAAAAATAAATAAGCTAAACAAACTGAAAATTAATTTTCTGGAAATCATGTATTGAGTGTGTAGCGTGGCATTACTTTCACTATGAAAGGCAAAATTAGAAACACTTGTTAAATTTAACCTGCATTTATCATTTATCTATCATTAACAAATTACACACAAAAAAAGGTTATCTATTAGTCATCTATATATAGATCTATTGTTCTATCCATTGATATATCTAATCCCTGGAAGGGAATGTAGATACATAAAGCAAGTTTCTGTGTGCATACTTTGTACCAGACCTTTAATTTCAATGGTATAGAACAGAAGTTTCCAAATATTTTTGATTATCTATCCTGAATCCTTAATTTAAAAATAAGTATATATTCCCAAGGTGCATGTATTTACTGTCCTGAGCATAGATTCCAGTCTCCTATAGGTGGTTCTAGCAGTCATCAAGTAATAGAGAGGACAGAATGAGGAATGAATTTTCACAATTTGTACCCATGTAATTGCTACTGTAAAAGTATTCAGATACTGTTTGGGTTCTAACTAACCCAAAGGTCTTCAGCTGGCTCAGAAATAGAACAATGAGAGATCACATGGCACAGAGAATAGGCAGAGTGGGGAGGTATTGAGGGATGAGATTACTTTTGTGCCAGAATTAGTCCCATTATTGCTTATTTCCTAAAAGATGTCTTCAGTACTCTCATCCCCCAAGTGGTTGACTACATTTTCCTTGGGGTCAGTTCATTGGCCTCTGGGAGTCAATTCACAACCCCACAGGAGGTCCTAGACCTCACTTTTGAGGGAACTCAATATAGGGAACTTCCTGTGAAGAAAGAATACCACTGCAAAGCAACAGTTGCTCAACAATAGATATGAGTTACCTGGGATACTGAAAGGTTAATTGCTTTGCAAAAAAGTCATATGGCCATTAAGAGTTAGAGGCAGAGCTTGAAATTAGATCTTCTTGACTCTTAGGATAACTCTCACACATGAAAATATAAAGGTGATTTTAGTTCTACTTCATGCATTGCTTCTTAATATTCATTTGAGAATAAGTGAATGAATTCTCATTTGGCGGCATTACGCTGGCGCTTCTCCAAATTTCCACTACAAACCAGAAAACACTTATTGAGAAAATCTTGTCATTGTAAGATCCCCTAAGCCTGGAACTCCATCTCATCATTAATTGATTCCCTTTGATTAGAGGGTGGAGTTGTATACTCTTCAACCTTCATTTAAGGCTTTCCATTTCTAACCTAGTTAAACCACCCTGTGGCTTCTCTACCATCTCTCTGTTTCAAGCAATTTCCTTTGCCATCTTGGGTACATCCCTGGAAGTCCCTTAGACATCTTCCTTCAAGCCTATTATTCTACACTATTTTTATTTCTATCTCCACATACACAATACCAAACAATAATTGGTGTTTTTATAAATGCTTATTGATTATTGGATGAATGAAATAATTCAATATAAAATGTAATCTCCTTGAGGGCAGAGACCCTCTTTTATCATTGTGATTTTTTTTTCTTTATATTCCTAGATCTCACATAGTAGCAGACTAGTATATGCTTAGAAATAAATGTTATTGAATGAATAAAACTCATGGGTTTCAGACAAAATACTGATTGTAGTCGGTAATGTCTTGGAATTTCCCTCTGTAGAGGCATGTCCAATGAAGGTAAGAGGAAAAAGCAAATTTTCCTTCAAAAAATTAGGCAATAAAAAAGAAAGGTAAGGCTGATAAGACCAAAGTAGAAGGAAGCAGATAGATTTAGAGTGAGATGGTTGTTGAAATTAAATTTTCTTTAAGAAGTCAGTAAAGAGTTACTCCCACTTTAAATGATCTTGTGATATAAAAATAAAAGAAAGGAAGTTTTTAAAGTGTGGTCTTGGAATGAAGTTAAGAGAGAACATTGATTAATATGGTTTACTCTGAGACGTAGTTTGCAAAATATTTCAGATAAGGATCTTTTTGTTGTTCTTAATAGGTATAGGGAGAGAGAATGGGTAACCTTCCTTCTACTGATCTCCTCCCTCACGCACACCCCAGAGTCTTTTACAAGCTTATATCTTTGGGAACTTGCTCTGGGTCATAATATAGTTAAGGCAAAATACATGGAGAAGGGAAAGATTGCGAAGAATTTGAAGGGGTTTAATGTAAAATTAATGAGCGACTGGAGTTCAAGAAACATCTAAATCTTATTTTAGTCAGTCTAAAAAGCAATTAGGAAGCACAGTAATAAAAGACTAATTCTTTCAGGTAAAATACAGTTTAACATGCTTTAGAAGATTACATGTTTAAAATATCACACATTAGAAATTAATTGTTCCTTCAAAGAGCATGTGAGAGAACTGATAGGCATTTTTGAGTAAGAGTTGGTGAGGAAAGTCAGACATTTTCCATCTTACCTCATTGAAATGAAATACAAATATTCTTCTTTTTAAAGAATAAAGCAAATTATTTTTCACTCTAATCCTTTAAACAAAATCCCTATATAGTTTTGTATTTATTAGGAGGCTCCAAGTATAGCATATTGCATATGTTGTCAGATGATGCATGGAGATCTGTTTTCCTTCTATAGGTTTTTTTTTTTTTTTTTGTTATAAAGGATGGTTCTTGTTGGGGCTTATTGGGATCTGGCTATGATGTTAAAAGAGTTAGGAAAGAAGACACCAATTAAACAATTTTTAAAAAAAAATTTAAAAATAAATTAAATAAAAAAGTAGAAGAAAACAATAGAACATTGCTAAATGAAATAAATGGGAAGATTAAGTTATTACATGCTTCTCCAGTATTTCTAAGGAAAAAAAAATCAAGAACATTAGCACACACATTAAATTTTTGAAATACTGAAGACATCTGAATTAAAATTCAGAGAAAGTAAATAATCCATTCTGAACAATTTTAGAACATTTATCATAATTAGTGGAAAATTTTCTATTGAGTGTATTTATTATTGTATAAATAATCTGTTACTAAAGAAGAAAGATTTTTTTTAACTTAGTCTTTGATTTTTGTAAATATGGTCATCTGAAGTAATCTTTGTATCTTATGGGAAAATTCTTCAAATCTTATGGCCTGGGAGTTGCTTAATTCTCAAAGATCTAGGGAGCAGGCACACATTAGTGTACAAAGTCTGGGCTAGATTGGCCACAAATTGTATGGAACTTGGAACTACGGATAAATGTAGGAGTCTTTGGAATTTCTCATCCTATGCCACAATTCCTCAAGATAAAGAGCCATTCTAGGCAATGAACAAAAAACAAATAAGTCCTTAACAACATGGGAACAACTAAGATAGTTTATGATAGACAGTTAAAGACTGAGTCATATTGCAAAACAAACTCCAAAATAATTCACAAAATCATAAAACAAAATTAGGGAAGGTACAGAAAGATTCTTGGACACCATGACAAATAGTGCTCTAACATTTCCCACTTGCTATGTACATGATCAAAAGAGTGGAGAATAACTTTCTCCTATTATACTTAATAGGAGACATTTTTCTCAATTGCACCAATTCCTACTTACTTAAAATGCAGCAAAAACAACAGGCTAAATCCAAAGGCTCTATGAGATTTCCTCAGACATTTTTTTTACACAAAAGGTGAGTATATTTCACACTACAGAAAGGATTGATTAGAATTTTTTTTCCTATTTTTAAAAGACAGTCTGATATCAAGATTTTAGAATTCATTATTTATAATACCTTCTGCCGTTTAAAAAAAATAATTTCCCCCCTTACATCACTGGTTTCTAAAACAGCTATCTCAGAGCATCAGCATCAAATCGACTTTTCTTTGGTAAGAAATGAGTTTTTTTCCCTTCCATGGGAATGAATAAAGGCAATTTTTTTCCATAAGCCAATCCCTCTAATGTGAAGTTGAAACTTGGGAGCTATGGACCATCATGACAATAGAAGCTGAGAAGATGATAGTTGTAAAATGTTGTTTTGTCTTAAATATCCATGTTTACACTAATTTATTGCTGATAAATTCGAATTTTAAAAATGGGCAAGTCCCCTTTGCCTTCTCCATCATATCAAAGTGCTCTGATAAAAGAATTTATCCTCAGGATTTGAACATATACTATTTCTTTCCATATGCAGCCTCACATCAATACCAAACTCTGACTGCCAAAGCCCTTGTTCCAACAACTTTATGATGGAATCGGAACAGTCAGAGAGGTTATCTAATTAATCTATCAGCTTTTAGGGCATCTGATTTTAAAGAATTTGGCACCTGTCATCCTGAAGATATAAAAGGATGTTCGTATGCTGTACTTAACTGGTTTGAATTGAAGTACGCTGACCCACTGGGTGATTTAGGGCCCTTTCACTAGGATGATTGATTGCTACTGAACTACATCACTCACCTCTTTCCTTCTGTCTTTGTCTTTCTGTAACAGCCATTTGATAGATGCCTGTGGAGATTTGGGAGTGCACTCAAGGAAAGTGGTGTTATTTTTTACTCCATATTGAATAATCTCAGCTGCATTTCTATATGCTGTGAAGCAAAAGAATGAAGGTATTTAGAATCTCTTTTCCCTCCTGTGTGCTACATTTAAAAAGGCAACTTAATTCTTAAAATTAAGACCCATTACAGAACTCCTTTCATAAATTAGTTTCATGCATTCAAGGCCATTAACATTGATATCTTTTTTTTTTGTCCTTATTTACAATGGGAAAATTATCCACAAATCCTGAAATTGTTATTTTGGGGCAGATTGTAACAAGGTATCATGTCAATTATTTTATTAATTTCCTTC
This sequence comes from Antechinus flavipes, assembly GCF_016432865.1. Classification (NCBI taxonomy): domain Eukaryota; kingdom Metazoa; phylum Chordata; class Mammalia; order Dasyuromorphia; family Dasyuridae; genus Antechinus; species Antechinus flavipes. Next base: position 151,656,021 of record NC_067402.1, read on the forward strand.
TTTTTTTCAAGTATCATATTAGATGCAACAGGCTTGAGATGACATTTATTTTTAAACTACAATTTTGATGTGTAAACATTTAAATGAATATTCTGCAATGCTGTGATAACAAAACAAACTATCTACTTGGTTTCTATCATATTAGTAACATGACCCGATCATAAATGCATTGGGTATTAAAAAAAATAGGATACTTCAATTTAAAAAAGTTGCTTTAAAATTATATATAGAGAAAAAGTGGCATTGAGACTAAAAGAGAAAAAGAAAACTGGCTTGATCAGCTATTACACTAGTCCAGATTTATTCAATAAAAAATAAGCTGAATTATAACTGATTGAAAGGAATGCAAAAACAAACTTTATTGAATAAAAGGTCAAATTCCATGAAGAGCAAACACTAAGGAGGAGCGATACCTGCAGTTCTGCATTAACATAAATTAATTGAGCAATAAGAATACACATATATTTCCCAGTAAAATACATAGAATGACACTTTAAAAGATTCTTGCTAACTCATTTGACTTATTTGCATTTTATGTAGTCATAAAACCACAAAAATAATAGCTGATTTCAAAGATAAGTTATCTTCTCTTTACACAAAATAAAGGGCTTTTTTCAGTTAACATACCTTTTAGATTGAATCCTCTGCATTGAGTCATTGGATTTCCATGTCTCACATCTTGCCTACGACTCCGCCTGAGGGTTTAAAGCATTTAAAGAATGATTAATATTAACACTGCCTGTAGTATTTTAATTTCAAGTGACACCATTATCATTTGGTTATATAGCACTACCTGAGGTAAAAGAAAGAGCAATGTAAAGTCAGCTTATCTGATTGATTTGACTATATATCATCTGTATGAAGGGAGAATATAACCAACTTTTCTGAATTTCATTTTTTCTGATCTGAGCAAAGGAACTGACAATATCTATTCTTAATTCCATCAGTGGTATGGTCATGGCAATTATCTGAGATCATGCACTTGGGAGAACTCTTGGTAAAGCATTATGTAAATGTATGCATTATTATTACAATTTTTTTTAATGGGAAACTGTAAGCTGATGGAACCTTAAGAAATCTCATAGAAACTGCTTATTTAGTAAAAGGATCAAATCTAATCCACCCCATTAAACTGAAAATGTATCTTAGATTATTTTTATTGCTATTGTTATTATTATAGTAAATATAACAATAAAAATCCTAACATTTACATAGTACTTATTATGTGCCAGATACTAGAATTCTATTTAATAACCATTTGTTAACAATATAATATGTATAAGGAATAGGATGAAGGGAAATCTTACACTTAGATACTCAAACCTCTATAATGTACTTGTTAAAAAAAAAAAAAAAAACAGTACTCAGGAAAGGCTATCTTATGTATTGCCTAAATGTTGTATTTCTGCTTCACAAAATCTCTATTTTGTGTCTAGGTTTAATTAAAATAACACTTCTTCCTTAGTTCCACTGGTATAAATTCTATGTAGACAGTATGGGGATTGAACCTATTAAGTTCAATCAGTATCATGTCAGAGCTATAAGAGATTGAGGTAACTAGGGGAAAATAATCAGTTGTCACTGATATATCATAAGATAGATTGCAAATTCCTTGAAGAATAGGATCATTTCATTTTTGGTTTTGTATATTTAGGGCTTAGCATAGTATTTGGAACACAGTAGGCTCTTAATATTAATTATTTAATATTATTTAATAACTTATTTTATTAATTTTCCAAACCTATTATTTCATTCAAAATTGTCAAGTACTTATCAAGTAAAAATTTTCATTCATTCTCATATATGTGAATATATATGTTTGTATGTGATGTAGGTGTGAGAATACACTTGAATGATTTTTATAATAAAGAATAAACCTCTTCTAAATCTTATTGTGAAAAGGATAATTCATTATACAACACTTTCATATAATTTCTGAATTTGGGCTGTAAAGCAATGACTTTCCTGAATAAAATTATATAAATTAAATATTGAAAATGTTATTTAAATACAAAGATAAATATTAAATAATAAAACAAACTGGGGATTAACTTATAGCTCTTTTCAAAGTAATTTAATTTACATATTACTTCCATTATTTTAATATCAGTATGACTTAAGTTTATCTTGCTCTGATTAGCAAAGTGCTAAGCTCAATAAATACCTCTGGCTTTTAAATCAATTTACCCAACTGGATCTGTGATTTCATTGTTTGAGAAATCTCTTCAATTATGAAAATTGCAACCCATTCATGCCTGCCCATTTTATGCTTTTGACCATTTCCTACTATAAGATTACTTCAGGGCCTAATAGGGTGGGCATCTTTCTTATATTTTTCTGACATTTAAATTTCTAGCAGCTAAATTGGGATGTCTTTTATCCCTTGTCCTTGCCTTGTCCTTAGAAATTTATCTGCAAATGTCTTTAACTCTTGTTGTTTGAATGAACAAATAAATGAAAATAAAAAGGCATTTAGAATGTATTTAATATGTGCCAGTCACTATACTAAGAAATTTATTATTTCTTCACATCAAACCCACCATTTACCTCTTCTTTGTTTGAAATTCATTTTCCATTTTTGGAAAGTATCATTTTCCTTGTCTCACAGTTACATTAAAAAACTGATAGAATATTGACATTAAAATATGGTCTTTTTTGTCTGAGAGAAGTTTGTGTCATTAAATCAAAAGGACCTTTGCAATTTCCTAAAGGCAATCCAACCTACTCTTTTCTTCCTTTTACTTCTAGCCCTATTCAATGCCTGTTTTTTTTTTTTTTGATCCATTTTATGCACTGCCTGATGGAAATGACATGTTATTAATCATGATTATTTCTTTTTTTCAGTTTTAAAAGATTCAAATAATTTTTATGTAGCCTTAGGGGACATGTATGACATTGCTCAAGGAATCATTTTACTCGAATAAGCATAATAGTATAGGGTATTTTGTGTCTTTTAGTCACAATTCCTTCTTCTTCTCTACTCATTTCAAATCACTCAGACAACTTCCTTCATTTTCTCTCCTTCACCTCCATCTTTTATGAAAGTAGGGCCCTTCTTCTTGTGAAGGGTAACCTTTTTACTTGGGGGTCTAGATTCCCTTCCCTTCCTGTGTGTTCCAGTAAATTGCCATCTTCTATCTATCTTCTTTATTTTATTCTATCTTCTTTAATTTTCCACTCTTACTCTCCATTATTTCTCTGTTCCCTACAAGATCCTATGTTATTCCTATCCTTTAAAATTATTCTCCCCTGAGCTTATCATGCCTGTGAACTATCACTTTTTACTTCTCTATGAGTATTAAGGCAAACTACTTTAGAAAGCTGTTTACACCAGATATTCTTTTACTTGATTCTAAATACTACATTTGGCTCCCAAGTTCATAATTAACTGAAACTGCTCTCTCAGCAGTTAACCTAATATCTATTCATTGTTAAATTTCAATCCTTATTTTCTTAATCTTTGCAGTTTTTGAAACTATTGATCAAGATGACAGGAAAAAATAATGATGAATGTTGGAGGGGATGCGGGAAAACTGGGACACTGATGCATTGTTGGTGGAGTTGTGAACAAATCCAACCATTCTGGAGAGCAATCTGGAATTATGCCCAAAAAGTTATCAAACTGTGCATACTCTTTCATCCAGCAGTGCTACTACTGGGCTTATACCCCAAGGAGATACTAAAGAAGGGAAAGGGACCTGTATGTGCCAAAATGTTTGTGGCAGCCCTGTTTGTAGTGGCTAGAAACTGGAAATTGAATGGATGTCCATCAATTGGAGAATGGCTGGGTAAATTGTGATATATGAATGTTATGGAATATTATTGTTCTGTAAGAAATGACCAGCAGGATGAATACAGAGAGGCTTGGAGAAACTTATATGAACTGATGCTAAGTGAAATGAGCAGAACCAGGAGATCATTATACACTTCGACAATGATATTGTATGAGGATGTATTCTAATGGAAGTGGATTTCTTTGACAAAGAGACCTAACTGAGTTTCAATTGGTAAAGGATGGACAGAAGCAGCTACACCCAAAGAAAGAACACTGGGAAACGAATGCGAACTATTTGCATTTTTGTTTTTCTTCCCGGGTTATTTTGACCTTTTGAATTCAATTCTCCCTGTGCAACAAGAGAACTGTTCGGTTCTGCAAACATATCTAACATATACAGGATTGCTTGCCATCTGGGGGGGGGGGTACAGAGAGGGAGGGGAAAAAATCAGAACAGAAGCGAGTGCAAGGGATAATGTTGTAAAAAAAATTACCATGGCATGGATTCTGTCAATATAAAGTTATTATTAAATAAAATAAAATATTAAAAAAAGAAACTATTGATCAACTTATTTTGAATACTTTCTTCTGTATGACACAGTTCACTATTCCTAATTTTTGGACTGCATTTTCTGGATCTTCCTACTGCTCATTACTATTAACTCTGAGCGTCCCCCAAAACTGCCCTTTGTGCTCTTCTCTTTCTCCCTGATATTCTCTTCAGCTCACATCCCTTCAGTTTTCATTTTTATTCAGGCTGTTCCCCCATGTATCTAATTGTAACCTCTATTTTAAAATCTAGTCCCATGTCACTAATATTTTTTTGAACATCTTGAATTGGAAGTCATTGAAGTATTTTAATTCAATACATTCAAAGGAGAACATGCTTTCTGTTTCCCCAAAATTTGTCCTTTTGAGCTTTCCTATGACTAGTAAGAATCCCTATCCTCCCAGTCAGCTAAGCTCACAACTTCAATGTTACTCTCCACTTCTTATTCACACTGTCCATATACTTTCTCTTAGACCTGAATTCAGAATCATGGGTTTAAATATAGACTCTAATATTTACTAACTGTGATTAGAATCTTATTGTTAGTATCAGGGGCAACTTAGTGGGGCCAATGATAGAGGGCTGAGCCTACAATCAGAAAGACTTCTCTTCTTGAATTCAAATCTGAATTAAGACATTTTACTCTTCATGAACACCTGGTCTCTTCACTCACAATACAGGTCCTTACTACCCCCTTGATTTTCTCTTGAGTTATCTAATTGGTTTATCTCTCAAGTTTCACTGTATTCCATCTTTCTTTAGCTGACAAAGTAGTTTTTTTTCAAAACTCAGATCTGACCACATCCCTTCACTTTTTAATAAAACCTAATACCAGTGTATTATTGGCACTGGGCATTAACATAATTTTTCAACTATTACATTAGCTAGCAGTAGTCTGGATATTTTTTGTGTATAGACCTTTTTTTTTAGTCGGGGAAGGAAAAAAAAGCACTGATTAGTTGCCAGAAATATAACACTACATGTAGGATTCTACATATCTTCTATAATATAACTATTATATATATATAAAACTATATAATAACTATAAATATATAAGTGCATATTTATATTATAATAATTATAACATATAATATATTATATATAATATGTAAATATATAATAACTATAAAATAACTGTGAGGTTGAGTACTACAAGTACTACAAATTATTTATAATAATTTTACAGATGGCAGAAACTAAGTATGATCAACTACAACCATTATGTAGTCATTTTTTGGTCCTGTTCAAATCATCATAGTTCCATTTTGTTTTCTTGGCAAATACCCTTTGCCAAGGGTATCTAAAATATCCATTTTCTTCTCTGGCTTATTTTACAAAGGAGGAAACTGAGGCAAATAGTTAAGGAACTTGCCCAGGGTCATACAGTTAGTTAATGTCTGAGTTCAAATATGACCTCACAAAGAGGAGTTTTCCTGGTTCTAGGACTGGCAGTCTATCCACTGAGCCATCTGGCTGACATATTATATGTATTGCCATGTCTTTTATTTTTTTAACAGATGATGAAATTGAAGATCAGAAAAATAAAGTGATTTTAAAAGTTAGTAAACATTTTTGTAGAGATTGGAAATGTACTTCCTGATGTGATCAGTTGTTGTTCAGTCATATCTGACTTTTTGTGACCCTATTTTTGGATTTTCTTGATAGTTAAGGAGTTTGTCATGTTTCTTCAGCTCATTTTACAGATAAGGAAACTGAAGCAAACACTGTTAAATGAATTGCTCATTGTTGCACAGCTAGTAAGTATCTGAGGCCAGATTTGAACTCATGAAGAGAAATATTCCTAACTGTAGGCTTGGCACTCTACCCACTGTATCACTAAGCTGCCCTAGCACAATTAACAGGACTACATTCACTCAATTAATAAATATCAGAGTCTATTTTTAAACCTATGTCTTCTGAATTTAGGTCTAATATTTTCCCTTAATGAAAAAGCAATAGTGCTGGCACTGATAGAAACCCCTTGTGCATACTATAAGAAATCAATTTATTTGTAAGTTAAGCAACTATTTATCAATTGCTGTCAGTCCTTGCTACCAATTAAAAAAAAATACGCTAGGTAAAAGATTTTAAAGTTTTATTAATTAATAGTCCATCCTTTTGACAAAGAAGCAAATGATGAAATTCTATCTGAGAACTTTATTCCAACTCTTTCCATTTGCTATGTTTCTCTATTCACTTGATTCTATTCACAGAAAAAAAAAATTAAAAAGTAGTTTATTTCCCATGAGGATTTGGTCATAGATCTTTTTTTCTAGGTTCAATGGACAGAAGCTTCCTAGAGTCAGGAAGACCTGACTTCAAATCAAGCCTCATACATTTACTAGTTGTGTGCCTTTTTGGGTAAGTTACTTATTCTCTATTTGTCTCAGTTTCCTCTCTTGTAGAATTGAGATAACAGTAGCATCTAATTCTCAAGTTCATCATGAGAAACAAGTAGAAAAGATTTGTAAAGTGCTTAGTACAGTGCCTGCACAGAATAAGCACAAAATAAATGGTAGTTATCATCATCATAATGATGATGATGTTGATGATATTAATTAATCATGATGTAATTTAATTATGTGTCATCAGCTCTCCCAATGTAAGTTGTCTATGGGCTTATCTTCACTGAATTTGAAAATCATTGATTCTTTATATGGGAAATTTAAAATATTAATAATTCCTATAGCTTTTTGACTCTTCAAGATGATATTTGCCTTATGTAAAAGCTTAGATAATACTCAAAGGTACTGGAAAAAAGGGAATTCATGTGAACTTAATGATCATTTATTTTTAACAAAATTTCTGGTGAATGAGGGTAAAATGAAGACACTTTAACAATGCAAACAAACTGAGTTTTTATTAACTTTTTTCTTCATTCTAATCAGACCATCTTGATTCTAAAATAGACATCCTATCAGAAGGAGAGCTTAGTCTTTTATCAGAATAGAATAAGTAATTTAATTGATTTTAATGCACCAAAAAGGATATGATTAGGATAAAAGTTATGTTGAAAAAAAACATGGAATCTATGGACAAGCCTGTGTTTTAGGAAAGACACGTACTGATAAGAGAAAGGCCACCTGAGCAAACAGAAGCAAATTCACAATCCAAGATAAATTTCTAAACCCACAAAAGAAAAATCTCAAACATGAGAGGAGGTCTGCATGTAGCATAAAACTTTATTTCAAAAATAAACTCTAAGTTTGGAAAATAAACCATTTGCTGTTCACAGCAAAAGTCATGTACAAGACAAAGGCAATAAATAAATGTGAAAAAATTAGCCTTTGATGTCCACAATGGAGATAATTTCATCCCTAGGAAATATATTTGTTGTGTCCTAAGTTGTATCAGCATTGATTCCAAATAATAGAATTACAATGTGTTTTGGAGATATTTTATATTCTTCAACCTGTCCAGATGGTAAAGTATGCAAATATTAGTTCAGTGAAAGTTTAAATACTAAGATCACCCTATATATATTTGAAGAAGCAAGTGGTTGATATTTGATTATTGATGTGTTTGACTAGTTTGATTGAAAATAATGACAAGTATTCACAATTATTTGATTTGAGAGTGTACCATGTTTTCTTTTCTCCTAATACCCCAACTTGGGCCACCTAAGATTAATACTCTCATGATGAAATGATTGGAATGTCTCCCATGAGATCAGGCACTCTTAGCACACAGTTTACCCCAAATGAATTCATGGAGAATATAGACCTCCCACCTGGTTACCCAATCTGTTTTATCTTTGATACCAATGTGGAAGATGATAAATCTCTTATATATCGGAAAACTACTCTTTCTCCATAAGAGAAGACATTTTAAGTCAGAGTTCTCTCATGGGTGTTAGGTCATCTTATTAATACTAAGCAGCTCAAAAAATGTTTCATTCAACAGAAATTCATTGTAGAAAGCAAATTTGGGGGTCTTTTTTAGTGCTTTCATTTGCCTTGTTTGAGCCTTCCTGAAACTTTGAAGATTTTACTTTGTTTACTTAGCCTTACTCTGCTCCTATATAAAATATTCATGGCTAATGTAGTCATAATGGCATCAGTACTTCTGATCCTGGAATCCATCTAGTTTTGTTCCAAGTGAGAGGGAATTAGACAGCAAAAAGCTAAAGTGGTATTAGAGAACTAAGGAACATATTTCTGGATAAATGCAAAGGAGAGCCTGAAAATATATTCAGAAAAGAGAATAATCAATAGGAAAAGTTCATAGAGGTAGTGGTAAGAAATGGAATTAAAAATTCATGTATAAGTATTGCCTTTGCCAAGGAGTTCGTACTTCATCTTTTTGGACAGGATGAAGATATTAAAGAGTTTCAAGAAGTGAAAAAGGAGTGTTGTGGGAAGATCAGATGGTGTTTATGTCCGTGAAATAGGAAGCTAGATGCTCTGCTATGAATGTATGAGAAGAATTAGGGCTGGAGATTGAGAAGAGATTGTTGGAACTGAGATAGAGATTAAATATGTTGAATATATGGAATATTTCATAGTTGGAAACTGCAGCTAAGATTATACTATATGTGTTTAGTGTTTTAAATTAGAACTTCACATGGTTTTCTTTTTAATTCTCAGTATTCTGCCACCTGAGAGAAGCAGATAAATCAAGATAATAAGTATTAGTCAGGATTGACGATTAAAAGGATAGCTAGAGATTCTAGGGTAGGAAGGCTACTAAATTTCTCCTACCAAAAATGTTAGCTCTCAGTAGACTGAAGAGAAAAACAACAATGACAATGAAACTTGTACTTGAATTTAATTCAATTTAGTAACTATTTACAAAATGCTTCATTGTGTTGAGACTATTGGTAAGGACTGAATGAGCTATCAAGACCTTGAAGACATTTGTCACACAGAGTGGAGGTGGAGAGAGTAGTACTTTAAGACACATAAATATATGATGTCAATACAAAAAGAAAAGAGAAAGTTATGTGAGACCTGAGGGGAAAAGATCAATATAAATTAGAAGGAATTTAGTAAGATTGCATGGAAGCTATGGCAAAAAAATGACTAGAAATTCTAAAGATAGCAAAGACTGTTAGAAGCTGCAATTCATGCAATAACAAGAAGTCAATGAATGATTTTCCATTCTCTGCTTACATACACCTCAATAAGGATATATTCAAAGTAATTAAAATTTTACTTCTATATAGTTTATCAATCTTAAGTTCTCTGCAAGTTCTCACATAGTTTTTTTGTTCTACTTCCTGGGACCAACAGAATAAACTGCTTTGCTATAAAACAGTCCTTGAAATACCAACAGTGATGTAGCCATAAAATGTGGCAATTTGTTTAGGGCTAGAGAATATTCATCAAGCGTGGTTAATTGAATTCATCAAGAGCAACTAATGATTTCCCCACTTATCTTAGAATTTTGAACCATTATTTTCTTCCTAAACCAAAGATTAGAGATAAGCAGTAGGAAATAGCAGAAATTAAGGAAAGATATTGGAAAGATATTCTGGATAAAGAGTTGTTCAGTGAGGGAGCATAGAAATATGAAGAGGAATTTTTTCAGAAAACATACAATCAAGCATCATTCTATTTTTTATAAGTCCTCCAATGTCAATCTAGAGAGAATTTCAACTTTGCAATTGGACTCATCTAGTAAAAAACCAAACAAATAAAAAGTCAAAACTCTCTAGACAGCACTGCATTGCTATGCACAAATATGTAGTTACATGTTTTTAAAAAAGAAAAGAAAAAAAACCTGACCAACCTCTACCCCCGAAAAAAAAAAAAAACAACATAAAAGTCCTGCCTTTATCTAAAATAGAATAAATATATAAATGAGAATATTAAATGCTATCAAATTGTGGATGCATGTTTTGTGGATCACTGCTGCTATTTTTAGAAAATTTATCAAGGACACACAATGGCACTGTGCTCCATTGCCTCCGATCTCATGTACCTGGCAGTCACATTTCCTGTTAGCACATTCTAAAACATGAGAATTGCTCATTTCATTTAGAACTTGGATGTGGGATAACTCTATAAGCTCCATCTGAGCTCTGCCAGATGAATAACCTTCCCCCCTTTCCACCATTATTGCCAACATTCTATCTGCCCAGTCTCATCCCACATAAGAATTTTCATTTTTTTATCTTGTTCTTTATTCTTCTCAATATTCCTCCATGTACCTTTTGTTGCCCTAAAACTCAGTTTTTTGATGAAACCTACCTATACTTTATATTTTCTCACCATGCTTTATCTTATGCTATTTCTAAAATACTATCATGTTTAGAATTAAACTTAAAAGCTAACTTCTCCAGAAAGACTTCCTTGCTCCACCCAAATATGAGATCACAGATTTTAGGATCCGAAGGAAGTTAGGAAACTACATAGTTCAACTTCATGTTACAGATAAGAAAATTGAGACCAAGTGAGATACAATGCTGGACTATTTCCCTGCAACATGTGTTAACTTTCCCTAAAACACAACAAAAACATCCTTCTTCCTTCATTGGTCTCTGTTTGCCTTTCCCGATAACTTAAGGGAACAAAAAATTCTCACTGATGTAGATGAGACCCCTCTGACTTGTTGAATTTCTGAATTCCTATACTTCACTCTGCTGATCATATGTATTTCTATATGGAGACAACCAGGGTCCATGTCAAGAGAAATCAAATGCCATGCGTTACATGTGTTTCCTGTGTTAGGGCAAAATAAATCTCCTTTTGTTAACTTTTCAATAGCTTGCAAATAAGTGCCTTTGTTTTGTCCTCAAAATGGACCTGAATTAGTTTGTTCTAGGTATGGCAATAGTTGTACTTTTCAAACCAAAATATCTGAAATAGTAGACCCAAGGCCGCACTACTAGTATCAGTGTCAAGATCTGAACTCAAACCTTCTGATTCCCAATGCAATAGTCTTTCCATTATACTACTCAATGAATGGCCTTCCCCAGACTCCCACAAAGACTCCCTCTTTTTGCATATTTTTATAACAAATGCACTTGTTTACTATATTGATTTATACTAATATATTCATGTGTCATATTTTCTCTCTTGACAATAAGCTCCATGAGGGCAGGACTATTCCAAAGTTGAGCTTTATATTTCTCCTCCAAAATGTGGAATAAGATGATAAATTCTGTATTTGTTTGAAACAAGAATTTACCTCTTTCCTGTTGGATAGAATCTGGAACAAGAACTACCATCCCAGGCACAGTAAGGATCCCTTGCTAGGCAGCAGTCAGCACAAGCTGTCCCATAGATGTGACAGCGATGTAGAGACACTTGGGAAACCCCTTCATTGGAGCTCACATATAGCTGTTGCTGTTAAAGGAAAGATGAAGATTCATATCAGATGCAATACATAAAACAACACTTTGAACAGTGATATTCTATACTGTATGCCAATAAACTTTTGGGGATTGATTTTTGGGACTAAGAACCATCAGGATCCTATCAAAGGATATCAAAGAACAAACAAAAATTTCCTAGGTTAATATTCCTATGACATTGCTACTTTTCTGTTAAAATGCTCCAAGTCTTATATAGAACATTTTTGTTTTTTAGACATCAGATTTCATTGTTTTCCACTTCAGGTTGGAACTAATATATTAAAATTTAAGTGTTGAGTAATTTCTTTGAACTCTGTTCTTTGCTATAACACAAGCTAGCTATCTTCCTCCTGCTTTAAATTTAGCAGCATGTCAACTTAACCTGGAATAAGAGAATGCTAGTTGTGTTAGGGTTGAGAATTCTTTTTTTTTCTTAGTTTATAAATAGAAAATAATTCTAAGTACAAGGAAGAAAGATATATTTACCGCATATTTTGTAGGTAAACTGTTCACAAAAATTTTAGATTATTTTAAGATGAAGAAAAATTAATTTTAGATATATTATGGATTGTTTCTCTCCTCTCTACCCTAGGAATGTCTGCAGATTTCACTTGTCAGAGCATCCTCAATGAGAATCTGAAAAATCTAAGCTTTATTGGTTGAATTTCCAGAAGATACTTGAGATAAAAAAAAATCCAACCATTTCTGTATCATTTGGTCTCCATATGTCTGTGCCTATAGCAGTGCCTGACACATAGTAAGCACTTAATAAATGTTGATTGATTAGTTGCTAGTTATGGAGACCATTTGAAGTTCTTGCTTTTTCCTAAGGTATGCATAAAAGTTACAGAAATAAGAATCCTGCTGTCTGAGGATACTTGCTACAAATCACAATAGGTTTGACTTAAAGAAAAAATATCCCCAAGTTAGTCTGGTTGATAGTTCCCCAGCTTACGCCAAGCCCACTCAGTTTGAGGTAGAAAATCATATAGGTAAAAGAAGGAAAAAAAAAAAACCTCTCTTCCCTCCTCCAATTTTAAATAAATCCCTAAATAGTGAAATAATTTCTAGATTTATACAATTGAAATTTGCTATTGTATCTCTAGACACACATATAATAAAATATGATATAGTAAGAGGGGTGTGATATGTATCAATGACTTATAGTTTACCAATCCTATTTATAGCTGCCATTAGCTTTACTTTTTTTATTGAGTTGTCAGAAGCTTGGAGTTACTTGTGAATTCACAGCTAGTCTGTGTCATTGGCAGGATGTGAATCCATATCTTTCCAGCTTCATGTCTGGCACCTTGTACAGGGTACCATGCTGCCTCTCACTGGATTGATCAAAATGATTCAATTGTTGTTGATTCACACCTGACTCTTCTTGCTATCTTGGACCATACTGGCCATGGGGTTTTCTTGGCAAAGCTACAGGAAAGTAGTTTGCTATTTCTTTCCCCTGTGAATTAAGGCAAATAGAGGTTAAGTGATTTGCCCAGCATCACACAGTGAATAAGTTTATACACAGGGCTATGTCATATTACACATACTTAACCTCTGTTTGTCTAGGAGGTACTTGGATGGCTCTTGTGGATAGATCACTGGATCAGGAAGACTAGAGTTCAAATTTGACCTCAGAAAGTTGTTTCTGTATGTGTGATAATTACATACATACACACACATGTATATGTATACGTGTGTGTGTATATATATAGTGATTATATACATATAATCTCTCTCTCTCTCTCTCTCACACACACATACACACACACACACACATACATGCAAGTTCATTTTTCACCCTCTGGATCGTTCTCCTTTTACCAAGCTGGGCTGAACAAGGAATTTCCCATTGACTTCAAAAGGACAATTTTGCCTTTGGATTAGTTCCCTGGGGCACAGAAGATGACTAATGGTTTCTTGTTACTTGAGGAAAATGTTTCTCATCCACCACACAAACATTTTTACAGATGAGACCTGTACTTAAATATGCCATTTATTTTTCTTCATAAAAGTTAGTCAAGTGTAAAGAGTACATGGCGCACTGTGGAATTTTTCTTCATCTGTTTGACCTGGAACTCTTAAAGAGCTACACTGCAATTATGTAATCACAGTTGGGTTAAACAGATGATGCCTTAATGTTACATTTCAAGAATAATACAGCTCATAGTATTGAGAGGGGAAAAAAAAAACAAAAACAAAGAGTAATGAAAAACATAAAAATGACCTCCGACAAATCAGATTCTCTCACTGTCATTGAGGTTTTTAAATCTAGTAATTCTACAATTACCCCCCCCCCAAAAAAAAAAAAAAAAAACAAAAAAAAAAAAAAACAAGTTCTGGTAACTTTACTTGCTTCCTAATATTTTCACTTGGATCATTCCCTTTAGTTCCTAAGTCTTAGGTTTGAGGAAGAAAGTAGAAGAAGAAACAGTTACTTGAGTGATTCCTGGTGTGTCAAACCAGAAAGAACACTGTGCAACCCTCCCTCCCCTAGTCAAAAGACTGGGATCTGAATCCTAGTTGTAGGATTTCTTATAACTTGAGGCAAATTATTATCCATTTGAGCTTCAGTTTGTTTATTTATTTAGTAAGTGTAAAATAGGATAGTACATGACCTACCTATTTCACAGAAATGTAGGAAAGAATTTGGCACAGAACTTTGTAACCAAGGAAGTTGTAAATTAAAGTAACCAATTATTAACAAAACCAGCATAATATATTGTGCATATGGATATATTGTGGTGCTGTACACTAGCTGATAGTAGGGTGAGGGAAGGACCATATTCCCAAATGAATAATAGAATTGTGTTCTTTGTTGCACATAATAAATGTATCTGTATTCAGAAATTCAAAACTGGTAACTATGATTATTTTATTGATAATTTGGTAAAGGTCTCTGACAAAAACTTTGAAAAGAATTTATGGTGATGTTTAGTCATTTTTCAGTCTTTCTGTGAGCTCTCTGGGATAGGATTTCCTGCTTTAGAGCATTTAACAGATGAGGAAACAGAGACAAACAAGATTAAGTGACTTGCCCAGGGTCACATGGTTATTAATATTTGAGGCTAGATTTGAACTCAGGAAGGTGAGTTTTATCTACTATGCCATCTAGTTGTCGCAAGAAAAAATATAGACTTATTGTTAACAACAATTTTATACCTAGGAAATTCTTAAATCAAGTCCCTATGCCAAGGTAGAAAAGATTTTGACTAGAAATGTTCATATTTAGTCTAAAATAAGATTTGGTTTGAATCATAAAGATAAGAACTTTTCCTTTTCCAAATGATATGGAGTATGACTTTATTTCTTAGACTGACATCTTAATTATGTATGGAATCAACTTCCTAACACTTAGAACTGCCCCAAAGTAGACATACCTTAGGAAATAGCCAATTTCCTATCACCAGAAATCTTCATAAAGATGTTTCATAGTCACTTGTGAGGAATATCTTCTGGGAATTACTCTTATTAGATGTATCTGAGTCCTTCTGTGAAC
This sequence comes from Antechinus flavipes, assembly GCF_016432865.1. Lineage (NCBI taxonomy): Eukaryota > Metazoa > Chordata > Mammalia > Dasyuromorphia > Dasyuridae > Antechinus > Antechinus flavipes. The sequence continues at coordinate 151,671,145 of NC_067402.1, forward strand.
CGTTAATACTCTAGGCTAGTATTGCTTTTATGTGTACTATAGCACTTAAATAATAAAATTAATAATTAACTGATTTAAATAGATTTACATTAAATTATTTATCATTAATTAATATTTAAAACACCATGATATAAACAAAAAATAAACATAGGTTAGTTTTTACCTTTTTGGATGAAATTTTCATTGTTGTAATAGGAGCATTATTCTGAAGAAAAAAAACAAATAAATGGTTAAATAGAACACTAAAGTAATGATTTCATATCCAATGATTGTTATATATAATACACACACACACACAAACAAATATGAAAAATTAAAGAGGCATTTTCTCTAAAGAAGGGAGAATAATAATAAAAATCCCATGAATTTTGCTATCTATTGTAATGTGCTTTCTAGAGCCCCTAAATTGAAGTGCTAAAATATACTATGCATTCTAGAACCTCCACACTGGGGTGCCAAAATATACCACCCAAACTAGCTCTTTAGAAGATCTTGGGACCAGTCAAGTCCTTAGTCTTAGTAGAAGAGTGAAGAAGGCAGGAGATTCATGAGGATGGTCAAAGATGGAGTCCTTATTTCAAGTCCTCTCAGCCCTTAAATACTTTGGTATGATTACACATCACACTGAGCAAGTGATAACTATATTTGCCCTGCTATTGATATGTAAATACCTCTCTTTAAGTATCCCTTGCTTCAAGTAGAACACAAGTGGTCAGGTCCTCCTTGACTTCTCAGGAAGGATAAGAGGCACTGAAGGGACATAGGGAGCCAAATCAGACATTGTCAGCAGGTTCTCTCTGGGCTGAAGGGTCTTATGCCTTACCCAGAGTTCCCCCACTATATGCAGCCCTCTACAATCTATAAATAAGAAATAGTGTATATCAAATCCTAACTTTAATCAAAGAAGTAGCATATTAACTATACAGGAAGATCCAGAAAATGTATGAGGGATATCGGATGCCATTCTAGTGTTGTCCTAGAAACTATGACATAACATAAGCCTAAAATAAGAGTATATTCTGCTCTATTATTTGTATCTTCCCTCTGATATTACCTTCATATATATATGCCCACATTTATGTGTGTGTGTGTGTGTGTGTGGTTATATACATACACACAAAATTAGTTTACCCTCATTTTTGAATATTTTTCATTTTTGGTCTTTTTTAAAAAAAAAACATTACAAGTGCTAGGAATACAGACAGCAGCCCAGTTGCATTCACTCAACAATCCTTTCCCAAAAAACTTTAAAAATAATTTTTCAAATCAAGTTTTGGAATAGTAGAGTCAATAAAAGGTAAGAGAGAGATAATTTTTCAGCCTAAGGCAACATAGGAGAATGGTAGGAAAAGTATATGACACCAGGGTGGAGAATGACTAAGGGCACACTGGGAGCAGTAGCAATAGAGGGTAATGAAACTGACTGCAACAATAACAGCAGTTTCAGGAAGCTCTCAGCTATATGCCCAAAGAGATCAAAGTGTAATGAAAATGACATATATATTTAAATATTTATAGCCATTCTTTTTTCTGATGCAAAGAATTGAACTTTGAAAACATGCTCATAAATTGGGGGGATAACTGAATAAATTGTGGCATATATGATTGTAATGGAATATGCTTATACTATAAGAAATGATGTGAGGTTCAGAAAGAAAATCACGGACCTATATAGATGGATACAAAGTGAAGTAAGAACTAGGAGATCATTGTGGAAAGTAACAACAATGTTGTAATGACCAACTGTGAAATACTTAGCTATTCTGATCAATATTATGATCCAAGACAACTGCAAAAGACTCATGATAAAAACAAAACAAAACTGATATCCATCTACACAGAGAGAACGGATGGACTCTGAGTATAAAATGAAGTCTAATTTTATTGTCTAACATCTCTTGAAATTTCTTTTTTTCACCTGAAAAAAATGGTAGAATTATATCTGTCCTGATATAAGATATATGATATCAAAATATAAGGCCCACAAAATTATGATATTATTTCCTTTCCTCCACAATCCCATTGCTACAGACTAAGTTTGGCCATCCCCCAATTTGTAGTATTTCAATCTCTTCTTTATAGGTTATATTCCTATAAAACTTTCAATTCTTAGTGCTTCCTCAAAGCTTACTATATATAAAACAAAATCTAGTTCTTAAAACCTCTCACTAGCTTCCTGGTTCTATAGAACTTCTTTTTCTGTGCTTCTTTCGCCCATATTCCACTTCTGAAATCATAAGAAAATCAATACTGTCAATGTACTTCAAAATACTGTGGATCTACTCATCTATAGTTCCATTCACTGTCCTTGTAATTTACTAAATTAAAACAGTCCTTCCTGGCTAACAATTCTCTAGATCAGTTGTCTCTCCCATAAGAATGAAAGTTTCTTCATGCAGCAAGACACTATACTTTTGTTTTTAGATCCTTTGTGCTAAGTACAGTACTTGGTAAATAGAAAGAGCTTAATACTTGTATATCTTTTCATTCATTCTTCCCATCCTAATTCTTTCTACTCCCATAATCACAAATATTAACATACCTCAATCTGGCACTGGCCCTACTACCACCAAAACAGAGAGGTAAAGTTAGAAAATAAGAAAAAAAAGGAAAGATTTAGGAAGAGCAATATCCTACTATCTGACTTCTTAGAACTAAGTTAGTTTTTCTTAAAAAGGTATTACCTCTTCTTACAACTTAATTGCCTTAGGAGACTAAAGGCTGGGGTTGTTGACCCAGCTTACCAGTGACCTTAGGCTTCTGACCCATAGACCAGTAGGGACAACAAAGGCACAAGGAAGCTTATGCACAGCTTCATCAATGCTATAACCTTTTTCACTATCTACTTGCTATGGCTAAATAACTTTTGTTAATTGTCTCAGTTTACAAGTATTTTATTTTATTCTATTCTCAAACTTCAACTTATTATGCTTGCTTGAATAGGACCTTCCCTATATCAAAGAATAAAAGAAAGAGAGATACAAACAGGACTGGAATAAGAGTCAAAAATTAATCTTGGGATCGTTGGGGCACTGAAGAACTTGAAGGTTTTAAGTTAAAAAAAAAAAAAAGCTGGAATAGCATTCCACCGTATTTACTCCTGAGCATAACAAACTATTGTTTAGTCCATCATGTTAAGTTTGATGAGCCAGTTAGCTTAAAGTAAACTTATTACTTTCCTTTTGCTAGGAACAAAGAAGTACCATAAGAAATGATTCACTTTAATGAAGTCAGAACAGGAGTTAAGAAAATGAAATTGAGTAATATTATCAGATTGTAATCCTCTGTGAAAGTCTGCTTTATAATTGGTGAACTTGGTGAACACCACAGCTCCAAAATCATTCCAGTAACCTGCTGAAAAAAGACCCAGTAGCTTATGTCCAACTCCCTGACAGGGTAAAGGCGTGATTCTGCTAAGTTATGCTGTGCCTACAACCCTCAAGATTGCCTGAATGTTGTATATACCTAAAGGACATTTTTCCAGAGAGATGATGTAATGGTCTCTAAAGCCCACTCCAACACTTTTTCAGCAGCTCTTAGAGATGTGCAGAAAGGTGTTGCTTGAGACAGACGTCTAAGCTGTTGGTGATAGTTCAGTAATTCTCTTATGTGAGCCAACCTTACCTAAGTAAACCAGGCTCAATTCCAGCTCACAGTCTGGAGAGAGGGATAAAAGAACAGTTTGTAGTCCTTTGCCCCATGGAAACAAAGGACAAAACTTGACCTTTTTTGAAAACCTTACATTTATTTTCCAGTGGTGCGCTGATGTGACACTCAGATAAAGAATATGCCTGATCCTGTTTCCACTTAATACATTATTTTCTTACAAGTCTGTGACATAATGTCACATACACCCAATTACTTCTAGTTCACAGAAAATGTGATACAAACACTGGGCCAAAGATAGTAACTGTATTAGGTAAGTGAACCTTCTGACTTGGGCATATCAATGAGTGGCACACACAACTGTATAATTCTGCATATAATACTGCAGATTTGCCCCTATTCATGTCCTCTCTATGCACTTCTATATTTCCTTCCTAACAGAGTTTATTCTTTCATAATGATAACAAAGACATAAATCATATAACAGCTCCTAAGTAGTTACCACATGACCACAATAAGCAAATTTCACACTTCTTTGAAAATCCTTCTACAACATATATGTTTTGATTTGTGTCAAGCCCAGTTAATTAACCATACTGTCTGATTATCAAAAGGACACTTCAGTATGAGGGAAAAATGAAGTGCTATATTATAACAGAGCCTTCTTAAAAAAAAAAAAACAAAGCCTCTTGGCACAGACTCATATTACTTTCAACAGACAAGTTGTAGAGTCAAATGTAAAACATAGTTTTATTTATTTATAATACATCTGGTTAAAGTAGTGAAATAATTTTGTCATGCCAAAATAAAACAAAAAAACTGAAAAGGGCAATGGAAATAGAAGTGTTTATCAATCACTGTTTTGGAGATTAGTTTCTAATCTAAGAGATTAATCATAAATGCCCCATGATATAGTTGAATAAAGATGAATTTTTAAAAAAGAATATTACTGGGAAATTATATCTGATATGTATATATATATATACATATGTATATGTATGTATGTATTGCAGACAAATATAGACAGATTGTCAATATTTTTTGCATTGTTAAATTTTTCCAATTTCTCATTTCCTTTGAAATTTCACTGGATATTCTAAAAATGCTGTCCTTGAGACCTTTTCTTATCAATTCACTCTTTAAGGAAACAACATGAACTATAGTGAAGACCACAGGATTTTGTGGCAGAAGTCTGACATAGGAATGTCACTTTGACCACAGTAGAACCTTAAGCAAATCCTTTAAATTCTCTCTGATTCCTAATTGCCTCCTCTGTATAACTGGGACAATAATCCTGATCTTCCTTCTCAGGGGCCATCCTGAATGTGTAATGAATTAAGGGATATGGATTTTTTTTTTTTGCAAAATGCAATAATTAATATTTAGACAGGAAATTATAACTTTTGTTCAATCATTGATTGGTTCCATAAACCAGAGGATAGCTTTTTACCCTCCTTGTGGCATTCCTTTCTTATAGATAAAACTGAAAGGGTGAAACTCCTTACTGGCACTGGCCACAATTTGATTGATTTTATTTATCCCTGAACTTAACAATCTACTCTGTCAAATGTTTTTGAGGATAAATGGATAAACATCCTATTCTACAGAGAAGAAAGTTCTCTGTCAATAACTATCAGTAATGGGGAGATCAGTAGCTAGGTTACAAAGTTGAATATTCCTATCAAGTCAAATGGAGCAAAACAATTTGATCTAGAGCAGATAAATACCAGAGCAAGTCATCTATTTTCCAAGCAAGATATAAACTTACACACTTAAAATACTACAAAGCATGGGTATTTGTGAATTGCATTCATAAAAGTCTGTCTGGCTGAGTAGCTAGGGCACAAAACTTAGAATACAGAAGACCTGTTTAAAGATTATTTGTTCTTTCAAATCCTCTTTACCTCTCTGTGACTCAATTTTACCTACAAATTCACATTGTAAAATGTGGAAATTGAATTCAATGACCTTTAAAGTGCTTCTAATGCTACTTATGATGCTATGATCCGACTTTATAGAAAGAGAAAGATCTCATTAACTTTTGGTTGTCTGATTAGATGATCTCCTAGAACTCTTTTACCTTTAAGACTTTGTGATCTGTGGTTTTTATAGGTTTTTATATCCCTTTTTTGGAATAGAAGAGAATTTTTATGTGAAAATGGAAAAGAATCTGATAGAAGGAAGCATATAGAGGGCCTGAGTCTTTAGGAGTAGAGAGTATACACACACATTTGAAATGACGGACCCATCAAAGAGAGTCAGAAAGTATAAAAAGGATGAAATTGAAAACCCTTAAATAGATAGAATGTATAGTTTTGACAGTCAGCATTTGTCTTCTTTAACTTCAATGAAGTTGAAACTTTCGCTTGCAATAAAAGCAAGTGAAAACAAAACTGTTTTTCTTATTTTTTTTTGGCTAAAAATCAAGGCAGTTATCTAACAAAAAAGATTGTTTTTCACTGGAATCTTTTTCTAATTGGATTGAAAAAACCTTTCTTGCATTAAAAAAAAATCAAAGTTTTTCAAGGAAAGGTGATGGAGAAAGAAAATGTAACCAGTAATGTTTAGATAATTTGGAATATGGAGAAGGGGGGGTAATTTCACAAGAAATCCATGGTTTTGTTGTTGTTATTGTTGTTGTTTTTACTTTTCCAATGTTTTGTTCTTTGAAAATCATTAGAACATCAATTTGTTTTTATCTTTTTATCAAGTAGTTCCTTTCAAAGGCTTTGAGGTCAAAGGATTCAATCCAATATGCTAGAAAAAGAAATGAGTCAAACCTTAAAAACTTCAAGTTCTTCCAAAATGAGTTCTCCACTAGCTGTGCTATTAGTGGGCAGAACAACAACTTTCTGTACTGTGCCACGATCTGAAACAGAAATAGAACATATGAAGTGTTAGATTATTACTGTGTATTTTTCCCCCACAAAAGAAAATCATATGGATAAAGGAAGATATATATTTATTGAATCACAACTTTAAAAAGATTTTTACACAGCAAATATAATAACAGATCTTTTCCTGCTCACATATAAAATCACTTTCATTTGTATCTGGACATTATTATTTTAGAAATCCATCTCTTAATGGAAAGTTCTTATCTAGAGAGATTTTTTTTTAACAGCATGAAAACCAACCTTGAAGTTCAAATACTTTTTTTCCTTTCTATTTATTTCTTTATTTATCTATTTAAATAGAGTTATTTATCTATCTGTTTATTTATTTATTACAATAAGGATATTATTATTTTGCTTGTTTTATATTTATTTATTTTATAATAACTTTTTTATTGACAGAACCCATGCCAGGGTAATTTTTTTTACAACATTATCCCTTGCATTCACTTCTGTTCCGATTTTTTCCCTCCTTCCCTCCATCCTCTCCCCTAGATGGCAAGCAGTCCTATATATGTTAAATATGTTGCAGTATATCCTAGATACAATATATGTATACAGAACCGAACAGTTCTCTTGTTGCACAGGGAGAATTGGATTTAGTGAATGCTTTTTAATATGTGTACATATTAAACAGTTATTTCCATTTGCCTTTAAAATGGAAAGTTTTATACAAGAACCTAATCCTGACACAATACATAATATTGCCTGGAAATATAATAACCTATAAGAGAAAGGGAATATATTATAATATTGTTATATTGTATCAATAGTATTTTTACTGCCACTCCTTGCCTCTCAAACATCTCTCGCTTAAAGTCATATCATAGTTGTTTTCATTTTGAAACTTAAAGAATAACTATTGTGATTAGAGTTAAAAAGATAGATTTTAATGAAAAGTGCGTTGAATTACAAATTATGAGGTCTGGAAATTAGCTGAAATAACTATATTCCTAGTAATAGTATATCTTTGTGTATGTGTGTATATGACAAAAATGAAGAATAGATTAACTGTAGAAAGTCTATATGCCTCACTGGTAGCCATTCCACATCAAAAGATCTAGAGGAAGGAGCCCCAGCACATGAATATCCACTTAGCAAAAAAAAATAAAAAAAAATAATAATAATACATCAATGGATGAGAGTCAGAGAGAAAGAAGAGTATGGATAGCTTGTATTAGTGAAAAGAGTACTTATACAGAGAGATTACAGATGGCTGACAGAGCAAAGGATCAAATTACCTATGAGTATTTTGAAGTTAGAAGGAGGGGAAGTAAAATAGGTACTGTTACTACTTATGCATCTAGAGAATGGCAACTGGAGATCTCCAAGGTGAAAATCACTGAATTTCACTGTTTTGGTTTCTTTATCTTTAAACTAAGAAAACTGGAATTAATGATGTTGAAGATTACATCCATCTTTAAATTCTAGTAATCTATGTGAGTTAAAATATGTAGCACAGAAGTACAAGATATATATAGCTGTATTGGTTTGTCTTAAATCCACCCCCACCTCCTCAACCCCAACTAACACATATACAACATACATAAACACAAATTGTAGCAAAAAAGCAGGGTTTTTAGATATTTGACTCAACAAAAATCACATTAGTTTTCAGGTTAATTAAAAAAGTCATATGAGCAAAAATGTCCATACAGAAGAGAATGACTGGATAAAAGTCAAGGCATAGTCCCTCATTTCTGAAATGTTTTTAATTATAATCCTGTGGCTATATCATGAGATGAATTTTAACCAATTTTGCATGTAAAAATGTATTAGATGCCTTTATGTTCTAAAAAAACCCATTTTATCACAGAATGTTAGCCCATGTTGTATCACAGAATATTTTGGGGAAAGTCTAAAATAGAAATCCACATAATGGAATTACATGGGAGAACATAAAAGAACTACTTAGTGAAATGTCACAAATCTCAAATTAATTTTTGGCTGCCATTTGGAGGGGTTATAAAGTCTCTAATATAAAAGATTCTCTTTCATGTTAAGAGTTTCCATCTTATGTATTCAATTGACAAGCTCAAAATTCTTAACAACCAAAAAACAAATTTAGATTTTTAAACACTGAAACCCAAGGAACTACCAAGTACAATAGAAATGTACCTCCATTTTTTACACTTAAAATCACAAGATATTTTTTGAATGTTGCTTAAACAGGCTCCAACTATTGAAAAAATTAAAAATTGTGGCAATCTTTAAAAGTCCTAAGCCACATTCTACAATTTAAATCCACATCCTTAGCCACATTCAAAAGCAAATAAAAATTCAAAGTCTGAAAATTCTGGGTATAAGAAAGGCTGTTCTGACTCAGTTTTGAGCATTCACAGTATCTTTTCATAAAGAAAAAAAATATTCTCAACTTTATTTGTTCATGGTCCCAGAGCTAGTCAGTATTCAAATGCAGAACTCAATAAACTTTTCTTCACATGATCTATTTTAACATGGGGTAATTTATTTTCTAATAGGGTAATTGCTATGGCAAATTTTTTAATGTGTAGAGAGCCATTTTCATCTTGAAGGAGAGAGTTTTCAAAATAAGGAGCTAAGTAATATGATGGGTCCTTGACTGTCCCTACCCCCTATAATCAGGCATTTACTTGGCTCACATAAGCTTGTTAAGCTGTAAACTTAAAAAAAAAAAAAAAAGGACAATAGAGCCCAATTGAAGAAACCTAAGTTGAAAATGGAAATTTGGAGAGATGAAGCAAGTGTGTGGTAGAAAAGAATGAGGTGATGAAGTTAATCTCAGGAATATTTAGAAAATAGGAACAAAGAAGGGAAGACTATAATCTTTATTTGGGTTCACATCATCATATACACAAGAATAATGAAGATGATGCTGGTTTTATGGTTCACTGCTACAAATTGTAATGACAAATATGGATCATTGTTAGAAATTGCCAAGGCTATATAGACTATTCAATCTTAGAGAATATTTGTGACCATGAAATCAAAGCTTGATTACAAAAAATGCCCTGACATACAACTATGCCCCTAACAAAGGAAAACATTCTTAAATGAGGAAGTTGATTGCTTATTATCATATTTTCCAAGTATTATTCATCAGAGGAACATGGAAATCAACAGCTTCATTCAGAAAGCCCCACACACTTGAATCCTATCAATTCCCCTAATAAAGTCCTCCACAAAATAAAGAAATTTTGGAATATTTTTGTGAATCAACTCTTAAAGACATATAGAAAAAAATTAAAAAGCTTATAGTTGAAATAAACTTCAGAGGGCCTCTCATAAAAACCACTCTGAGAATCTATTAATAAGCATTTAGAAAAGCATTATGCTAAGTTATAGGGATAGGAAAGAAAGAAGAGAGGGAAGAAAAGAGATATGGAAAGAAAAATAAACAACCAAAAAATAACTAATCAAAAGGAGGTTATATTCTGTAAGAAGCATTCCCTCTATTGCAACATTAGAAAATGGTCCTTTATATGCTCAATGCCTTTTAGGAAGACAGGATTTACTTCTTCAATAAAATAAATTCATTTTATTTTTGGACAATATTGTGTTAGAGATTTTTCTTCATAGCGAATTACAATCTCAGACTAACTCCAGAATACAGGCTCTAAGCACTGCCCCATTTAGTTTGAATAATACCACATTTTTTAAGGCTTTAATAAAATACTTCTGTTAAAAATTACTCAGTACTCTAAAATACTTTTAAAAATCCTATCAAATATATGGTGAGATTGTGGATTGTGTCTTCTGAAGGGGGTAATAGATAGCACTGATGATATTATAATAGTGAAAAGGTTATGTAATTTTACATCAAGATCTGGTTGCAATCTGGATATTAATGTACAGTTTGAATTGTCAAAATGAAGACAATCTTAATTTATTGTCTACTGTATCAATTCAGCTGACAAAGTTTTCATATTTGTTGAGCAAGGATGGTTTGCATTGGATAGAACTGGTGAATACTACTCTTGATATTTACTGTGAGACTCTATACATGAGACTTGTCTGTTTTTTGCATTTGCCTCTCCAGGCATACATTTCTGTGAGCTATTGGTAGTAGGTATTTGGATGATTTCTTCTTCTCTCCTCCCCAACTCTCTTTCCTCAGTATAACCAAATAATCCCAATGTCCCTGATCAAGCTTGTTTTTTGACAGAACCATTAAGAAAGATCACCATAGAACAATGATTTCCATCCCACCAATACAGGCACTTAAAGGTGAACTACAAGATTTTCATGGCAACCACCACCTTTCTCCCTGATAACTAGTAACTACAGTGCACTCCCATGAATTTCTTCCAATTCTGGGTCTTGGGATAGGAGACATAATCTTTTTTTTTTTTTTTTATCTCTATCTACCCTGTATCCCAGGGAGAGTAAGTATCTTTAGGAGAACTCTAATTCTTAAGAAATTTTCTCTTATAGCAAATTTAACTATTTTTATGTGTAGATTTCAGTTATTGTTCCTAATTATGTTCTCTACTACCAAAAGAGCCAAGTTTAATTCATTTTTCCATACAAAAAGCTTTCATATATTTGAAGGTGTCTATTCCAGTTTCCTTCTAATACTCTTATTTTCTCCATTTCCTTCAAATACTATTTGGCATGAATTCAAGATCCTTCAACAATCTGGCTGCCCTTTCCTAGATACTCTTTCTATTGTCAATGTCCTTCCTCCATTGTGGCTCTTAAGATTATAGATCTAGACGTCTTGCAGACTTCAGGTATTATCTAGTCCAATATCTTCTATAAGTAAAAAAAAAAAACCTCTCAGAAAGTTTAACTTTATGGCATTCCAACCTGAAAAAATGTACTCTAATGTTGGAATGAATAGGTCACAGTATACAGGAACTATTACCCCCTAATCCCAGCAAACACTGTCTCTTAAAAAAGCAGCCCAGGGGAGAGGGGGTGATGGTGACCTATCTTCACTACTAATTTATATCGAGCTCACAATCTTAAAACATCCTAAATTCCCTATTTAGCCAAGAAAAAATTGGAGGGATAGTAATTTCCCACCATGCCTCCAAATGCTGTACTTGTCAATTAATTTTTGAACCTAAGTTTAAAACTTAAAATGTGCCCCTAATAAGTTTTATATTACTATATTTGGTCCCAGAATATAGCCTGCCATCGTCTTTTTGAAATTCTGACTCATTATACAGTATATTCACTATCCTTCCAGATTTGTGGACAAGAGTCATCTATTTTGAGAAATCCTAAGATGTACTCCTCTTATTTTTTCTTCGATTCATGATCCAATAAACTCTATTGTTTTTAGGCTGACAATTAGAAAGTATTTCTGAGCAGAGAATCCTAACCTCACCTCTGTTCCTGCCTTCTTCCTCAGATCTTTATTGTATTAAGTCTTATATAATAGTTTCTTTGGGTCTACTTTATCATTCCCTGAAGAACAAAGAGATTCTCTATCACCTACTTTCCCTTGTATAAACCTGATAAAGAATATACTTCCCAATTTTATGACTCCAGGCTTTGCACCCTCCCCCCAATTAAAAATACTAAAGAAAGAGAGACTTTAATCATTTTGCTCATCTTCCAGACAGATTAGAATTTGAAAAAAAAAAAAGGAAAATAAAATAAGCCTAAGACTCAGCAAATCCAAACATATTGCTATGATACCACAGGCTCACCTCAACAAGTCCAGCTTCAAATCATTCTCTTCCAGTCCATATTAGTTTACATTCCAATGTGAACATTTATTTCCATTTTCCTAAATCTGAATTCTTCCCAGCTCAATAAAACTAAAGAGCTGACTTTCCACTGACAGAAACCACCACCACAATTCACAGCAATAGGCATCCTCATGGGCAGTCATATAAGGTCTAGCTGTGCTAAACAACAGACCTCAGATCCTTATCCCTATGATATACAGCACAGATTTCCTAGTTAGGAAATCTGGCAGGACATCAAGATCAAGGCCACCACATGACTATCCTGAACCCATTTTGTAATAGATAAAAGTTTCCTACATTAATACTTTCAAGCTGGAACCTCCTCTAACTTTCCTTTAAAAGTCAAAGTTGTAATAGGGGGAATCATACAGAGATACAGAACTACTTGATAGTATTTATATTATTTAAGACCATCTGTAGTTGTTCAGTTGTTTCAATCAAATCCAATTCTTCATGCCCCCTTTTGAGGATTTTCTTGGCAAAGATCCCAAAGCAGTTTGTCATTTCCTTCTCCAGTTTATTTTACAGGTGAGGAAACTGAGGCAAACAAGGTTAAATGACTTTTTCAGAGTCATACAGCCACTAAATATCTGAGATTGGATTTGAACTCAAGTCTTTCTGACTCCAGGCCTAATATTCTCTCCATTGTACCACTTATTGCTCCTAAAACTTAAGACCACATAAAAATTACTAAATAGTGATCGAATCAATCAGAGGTCTCAGAGGAAATGACTGCTTTTCTTATTCCTTCAAAAAGTGCTCCCTCTCTCTGAGGCAAGGCAGAATATTTTCCACTTGGCTGGCTGGTGGCAGAAGAAGAGTTTTCAGAGGAAGAAGCTACGAGTCGAGAGTTCAGTGGACAACCAGATTCATCTTCATCTCACACCACTGTGGTAGGTGGCTGGGCTCCTGCACGCCCCCCACTGAGACCAAGCTGGTCTGAAAGACTCACCAGAAAGCTAGCCGAGCCCCAAGTGAAGGAAACGAGATTCATTCCATCTCTGTGCTGGTTGGAGGCTGAAGAAAGCAGAGACAGAGGCTAAAGGACAGTACCTTTGGATTTGGAGATATTTGGAGGGCTCTAAGCTAAACCGGCTGTGTTTTGAGAAGAACAAGAACTCCAACATTTTGAACTCACAACATCTCCATAGTACTCTAAGTTGTACCTAATGTTCACAACCACTGAATATGGAGGATTTGCTATTTAAAACAATGTCCATATCACAAATATATGGAAGTCAAGACAATTTCAGACACAGGACATGAATTAGTACAAGGGAGAATTAGGCTTAAAATCAGGAAAAAAGTGTTAATATCTCCACATAAATAAGACTTCATCTTTAAAATAGAAAAGCCACTTTAATCATCAGTTTCATTTTCTATAAAATAGGCATCATAATGTGAGGGGAGTCAGGTGGCTTGAGGGCCAGGCCTGGAGTCAGGAAGACTGCTCTTCTTGAGTGTGATCCTGGGTCCAAGTCACTTAACCCTGTTTGTCTCAGTTTCCTCATCTATAAAATAAAGTGGAGAATGAAAATGACTAAATAACAACAGAACCTATATGAGCTACATCTCAAAGTTGCTGTGACAATAAGAGAAATAAAGTTATGGGAAGAAGATCAGTTTGTTACAACACCTTAGAGAAAGCTACTCTTAGAGTCTGGAAAACTTGCCTCAAATTCTACCTCTGATACATTTTAGGTTAGTGAAACCTGGCAAGTTGCTTAATGACTCAATACTTCAGGAACCTCATTACAATTAAAATCCTAACTCTACCCTTAATCTGGCTGAGGAGGCACTACTCTGAACTGGTAAAAAGGACTTTTCTTACTATGAGCTCCTTCCATCACAGACACAGATCAAGAACAAAAATATTCATAGGAATAAATGTAATAATAAATTAGGAAATTCTGATGAAAAGGTGAAGAATAACTTTCAGAATATAGTTTTTATAATTTTTCAGTAAGACATTCTTTCTGTTCAAAACATAAAGGTGCTAAATTTAAGTCATGATTTTGATCCTACGTAAGGCAGTTACCTTAAGACAGAAAAAACAAAGTAGCACTGTTCCCCATAGAGTTTCCAATGCTGTCTCCTACCCTCGTCTGACTTCCCATGAATGCATTTCATTGTTCACACGAGGAAATGAGTGAGGAGGTATGGGTAGACCTCAGTAAAAATCTATCACCACTATAGGGAAAAAAAAACTTAAATTTCATTTCCTACCTATAACTGATCAGTAATTCCATCTGCAGAGAGGACAGAATTTAATAGCAAAGTAGTAAATAATTCCATAATAATATAAGGCAACATCTGAAAATGTTTTTCAATCCTTACTAAATAATATACAAATTTGAGTTGGTGATAGTATTTTGTTTAAAATAAAATGGATGTCTACACATGTAAAGTCATATACTGAAGAAATCTAAATAACTAAAACAATAAAAAGTAAATTGTTGTATCAATTATCTGGGATTTTTAAACAATGCAATTTTTAGGACAATTTTATGGGAATAATTGCCTTCATTTTTAAATGGGTAATTACCTCAAAAGTCTTCACTTTATTTTGTTTAGATATGAAAGTTCCAAATAGTATTAACATAAAACAAGAAAGCAAATTAAATTAGGAAAATTCTGCCCTTCAAAAACCTGAAATTAAAAAGTATAATAAGAAAAAGGCCCTTTATAGATATGGAAGGAGCTCAACATTATTGGAGACATTTATTTTAACTTTATATTTTATTTCCTCCTTTATTATATAAAATGCTAGTGCCATCCTTTCTTCTAAATTCTACTTAAGCTTTTTTGGGGGTACCACTTTTATTTAAAAAGGAACTTTCACACTTAAAAGACCCCTCCATTCTTAGCAGTGTAGCAGTAATTCTTGCCATGAAGCTCTCTGTTAAAAATCCTTAGGTGCTTCTAGACCCTGCTTTGGAAAATAATGAAGTTCATATTCAATAAAAATATTAAATAAATTCACATTAGGCAATGTATTAGGTTAGTAAATAAGTATTTATTAAGTGCCTACTACATGCCAGGCACCATACTAAGTGCTGGGAGACAAAGGCAAAGTAATACTTTTCCTTAATGAACTTGTATACTCCTATAATAGAGAGTAGAGATTGTGCAAAAAGAATTGAGGAAGAAAATACTAACACCTCGGGAGATGAAGAGCTTTCCAGAGGCGCTGGCAACTAAACAGAATCTTGATGGAAGAAAAGGATTCTGAGACTAAAAGATGGAAAGGAAACTCATTCCAGAAAGCTTTGTGAGAACGAGGGAAGTGAGGTATGATTTGGGAGAAGGCCTAGTTTTCAAGTTTGGCTGAAGTATCATGCTTGGGAAAAGACAGAACATGAAAAGCCTTCATTTACTAAAGGGTCATCGATTGGATCCTAAAAGCTATCTAGTCCAACTCTCTTATTTTATAGATGATTAAATTGAAACCCAATATGATAGAAGTGACTTTTTGAAAGTCAAACAGGTAGTATAGTAAATGGTAGAACTAAGAGTTATATGCATATATTGTCATTCCAGTGTGTGTATGCTGGGAAAGATTCAGAAGATTAAGAATTCACTGAATGCCAAATTAACTGGTCATTCCTATATGTGCAATAGAATGAAAAAGGAGAATTACATCTACAAGTGCTGATTTCTGTTATCTGTAATTTATACCCAGTGCTGGAATTCTTTGAATCCATAGTGAGCTAGAATAATATTAGTACCATAGTAGTAAAGTATCATTTATATAGAGCTTTCAGATTTGTGCAATGCTTCTAATATATCAAATCATTGAATCCTCACAACAACTCTGGGATGGAGGCATTATTTTTAGCCCAGATAGAAATGAAAATAGCAGACGGACAGCTAGGTGGGAAAGTGGTTAGAATGCTAGGTTTAAAGTCAGAAAGACCCGAGTACAAATAGGACTTCACTAGCTGTATGACCCTCTAGCAAGTGCTTATTAAGGGCATTGTACTGTATGTCTTATTTAGAATTTAAAGACAATACTTCACTCAATATGCCTCAGTTTCCTCATTTGTAAAATAAGCTGGAGAAGGAAATGGCAAATGACTTTAGTAACTATCAAGAACGCCAATTGTGATCACAAAGAATTATCCAAAACTGCAAATGACTAAACAACCACAAACTCAATTTGAAAGTTTCATTGATATGCCCAGGTCACATAGCTAGTAAGTGTCTGAGATAGGATTTGATATCAGGTATTCCAGACCTAAAGACTAGCAGGTCTTCTATCTTCTGTGCTACTTACCTGCCTCAAGGGACTGCAGAGACCATATTATTTGCTTTTGTAAATGAGGAAACCAAAGTCCAAGGAGGTTACATTATTTGTCAAAAGTCACATAAAACAATAAAGAACAGGGCTAAGTAATCTGAAATAGTCATTACTATTATATGATCCTGGATTAATAAATAGTAGCCTTTTCTGAGACTAAATGCATTTGCGTAGGCTATCAAATTATCCATGGTTGCCTCTTCTCTCTAATGAGAATCCCCAGTTCTGCTATTCATTAGGGTTATACCATTTCTCTGCCCATTCCTAGCAGAATACTTCAGTCTCTTACCCAGGCTGTTATCATATAAGACAAGGGCAAAGATGTTAATGCCTAAGTCACAAATGTGGCATCTACTTTAAAACTTCATTATTTCCTAGGGCTTAGCAAATGCAAGATACTAATATAGATTCCATACAAACTGATCCAGCAAATGCTCCATGAGAAGCCAGGGCGAAAACCACATGAATGCACCCCACGATATGAATTAATAATGATACTAAATCATCCTAAATCTCTAACACCCATTCACAGGAATCATTCAGCTTTTATCAAAAACCACATGTCATCCTGATTGATGAAGAGTAAGAAAAATATAAATATGGCTGAATGTGTCTGAACCTGACCCAGACATTTAAATATTTTTATAACTGCAGCAGCATTAAAGAAAACAGACACTGTCTCTTGACTAGGCAATGCAGTGGACTTGGAACAAATGCTTTGCATTGCAAGCAGTAGGTGGCAATGTTAAAATAGAAATGTTAATCTCAGGAAAACCCTTGCCTGCTGTTTTATTACCTTCTATATAGCTTAAGAGGCTCTGCCTCTCACACATGTATACACACAGACACCCACAAATTAAAACACATTGGTTTATAAAATAAAGTTGGTTCCCTCCTCTGACTTACTAAATTGTGATCTATTGGTTAGCTGAAAATGGAAAAAGGGGGAAAACCAGCAATAATGATGTTATTTATTTTTCAGATAATGTACCATAAAAGTAAACTTTTTCCATGAGACTAGAAAAATATCAAAATTTTAGTGAAAAAATGACACACACATATATATGAAGAGTTTTTGCATAATATATGCATATATGTCTATATGTATATATATATGTATACATAGAGACTATATGTGATACATTTATGTGTGTATACACACACATCTTACAATTTCTAGAATTCAGTTGTAATTTGATTCAACAAACCTCTACTAAGTGACTTTTAAGGGCATGGTATTGTATATCCTATTTAGAATTTAAAGACAAATTAAATAGTCCTTGTCCTCAGGAAAAATGTACTATTAGAATTCACTTAAACAGATTTATTCTAGAAACAGATGTCTATCTATCTGGCTGGCTTTGATTTTGACACCACATGAGATAGAATGAGTCTGGCCACTAAATGTGATAGACAAGAACCACCACAGTATCTTGGCTCCACCACAGTAACCCATCAGGAAAGGTAGATGATAATTGTAATTGTGTCAAGTCACTCTTCACCACCAAGAGATTTTAGGACAACAAATCATCAGTAATTTTCAAATAAAAAACAGTTAATAAAATGCAGAATTTGCATTCTTCTCAATGGATTGACACAAAATTCTTTTTTTAGCATCTCTTTTGACAGTTAACCCCTTTATTAAATTTCTCTAAGAGTCATGAAAAACACAGAGCAAGAAAAAAAAAAAGAAGTTTTCTCTGTGGTGATAGCAGCTTGATCTTTCTTATTTACAAAAGCTAAAAAGCTTTTTGCCTTTGATAAAGCCATTCATTTTTAGGTAGAATTGAGAAGCAACTGTGAGGAAGGCTGGCACCACCCAAGAAATGTTCAAGCCTTTCAAGAAAAAAGCACTACATAATCTAAAGAATAATGAACATGACAAGCTATATTTGAATTCAGTCTCCCAGGAGTAAATTGCAGAAAAAGCCTCTTTACCCTCCATTAGGTACAAATAAATAGATCTCAAATCAACCTTCAAGTTTTGCTTGAAAGCTTCGATGTGGGGTTCTTAATCTGCGGTCCATGACCGCCAAAGGGGAATTGTGGCTAACTTTAGATTTCTACAAACTAAATTGGTATTTTTCTTTTTATTAGACTTTAATTGAAATCCACTACTTCCTTCAATTATGACTATTGACAACAAATGTTATTCTGAAAAGGAACATAGAGGTTTCAGCAATCTGCCAAGAAGTTCTTATCCTCCCTCCCAAAAAAGGAAATATTATAAACCCCTATTCTGCAAAAATAGTAGAGTTTCTTGGAAAGGTTAGATCCTTATAAAGTTTTTGGGGACATTCATAGAATCTCCAAGGTAGTTGGGTTTACAGCAGGTGATTTTATCTATTTTGAAGCATGAATCATCTCTACCACCTTCCTGACTAATCTAGTTTTTACTGGAATACATCCAGTATTAGACAACTCACACATCACTGGGAAGAATCATAATTGGTTCAATGTCCTTAGTGTGGCCATATGAGAATGTGCATAAAATCAGTTGGTCAAAGAAAACTTTCATTACTGCCATCTTTTTGAAAAGATGCTATTTACATAGGAAATTACAATGTAGTTCATATTTTCTATTAGGTTATCACATTGGTTGTTGTCTTCTGAAGGAATTGTGGTTTCCCTAAGTATGTTAAATTAAAATCACATGCTAAAATGTCATTTTTGAAAATGACACATCTTAAAAAGACATCAATACCCTCATTTTCTTCTATGAAGTCTATGTGCATTTTCCAGCAAACTATGTGGTAAGAAAAAGAAATGAAATGGTGAAAAGCATTCTTGAAGGAATTGTATCTTTAATTCAACATTACAATCTAACTGTGCATATTCTCAGAAACTTTAACCCTGTTTATTTTTATTTTCATCCAGATGTTTTGTATTAATTCTGTTCTGAAGACTTATATGGAAAGAGAGATTAAAACCACACCATTTTGGAGGATTCCATAGATAGCCAGAAAAAAGAGGGCAAGACAATTAGCTAAATCATCTGAAAATGACTGAGAAGGCATAGCCCTGAAATGCTTCCTTCCTTCTTGCAGGACAACGTGATTTTGCAGAAACATGGTCCACACTGAAAAGTACCTAAGAACATTTATTTTCAGTCAGAGTGAAATATATATTTTCAGAGAATTTGATTTTTAGAGAAGTCTGTTTCTAGGCATTTAATCATTTATCTTAAAAAAGATCTGACAGACAAGAAGTTATTAATAATTAATTCAATCAGGTAGTTATATACACATTGATGTAGCTAATGATTTTTAAAACTTAATGGAAAATGAAGCATCATCTATTAAAAAAGATAAAATTGAATTTGTATTCTATATCTAGAAAGACTAAAATAAAACTATCCATATCCTAAATTAATTTGATAATTATAATTTATCATCTGTCAGTCTGCATATTTCATAAAAGTAGTATTTTATACTGATTCATGAATAGTCTTAGGGTGTAAATGACACTTGAATAATGAAAATGAAAAATAAAACAGACTATCCTGTGATTAGAGTTTATCCATGGAAACAAGAATAAGCATGATTTTAATTTTTTATAGTTAAAAAAATTCCCTTATTTCCTACACTTACTATGACTACAATAATTATACGAGAAGAGACAAGATTTTCTTTTTACATGCTCTTTGTTGAATCCTTGCTTCTTTGAAAACTAAGAGAATGTGAGTTACTTTCAAATATTGGATTTTTTTCTGTTATTTCTACTTATATTTTAGTTCATATTGTTTGGTACATGGTAGGTGCTTAAATAAATGTTTATAAATTGACTGTTCCCTTAATCTTAAATCACAATGGCATTTTCCAATAAATTTTTTCATCCCCCCTTTTTTTAATCTAGCTCTCTGAGTAGGATTATATTTATTCAATAAATTGTTTAAAACAAATGAATACTGAGACTCAAAGGGAACTCAGAGAAGATTTAATCCCAGATTCCATGATTTTACTAGAAAGAAATTGAAACCTAAAATTGACAATGAGGGGTCAGCTATGGTGGTACAGTGAATAAAGCATCAGGCCTTGAGTCAAGAAAACAAGTTCAAATCCAGCTTCAGAAACTTATTATCTAAGCAAATCATTTAAGTCTGTTTTTCTCAGTTTCCTGATGTGTAACATGAGCTGGAGAAGGAAATGGCAAACCATTCCAGTATCTTTCACAAGAAAGCCCCAAACTGGACATAGTCAAAATGATTGAACAACAAAATTATAAAAATGAAGGTAATAAAAGCAAGAGAATGATAACCAACTTCACTACCTCAAGGAAACACATTTTGGAACAAGGATTTATAGTTTTCAAATAGTTTATTTAAAATAACTATATGAAGGAGCTAGTTCCATGACTTTATCTAGGTCATTTTTTTAAATTGTAATTTTAGATATTTGCGTAGAGCACTGTGAGACTAAATGACTTGTTGCAAGGTCACAGATCCAGAATGAGACTTGAACCTTGATTTTACTTGTTTTATTGTCAATTCTCTCTTCAGTATGCCACACTGCCTTAGAATCATTAGATATTAAAATATTCATCCCTGGGATGCTTTAAACCTTTTTACACTTAAAGTCATTTTAATTAACTTTCTAGTGACTGATTTAATATGCATGTTTATAGATTCATATCTGGAGAAGGAATCTAGGAGAACATAAAATACAAATCTCCCATTTTATGAATAAGGACACCGAGGTTCAGTATTTAAGTTCAACTTATAATTCAGTTAGATTTCTACTGTCTTTTTCCCCAATACTGCTTCTACATTGTTAGTTACTTTTGCCTCAAGCCATAATATTCTCTACTTCTGAACTCCATGCTTTTACATTGCCTTTTCCAAGAAAGTACTTCTTTTTCACCTCTAAATAGTTCTACCCCGCTTTGATTACAAAATATTTCAGTTGAATCCAAGTTTTGCAATTTAAAAGTAGGAAAACTGAAGTCCTAAGAGGATAAATACCAGTCTGTAGATAGTTCCATAAAACAGATCCAGGAGTGGAACCCATTCTCCCAATTTCTATTCCACTCATTTCTCTGCTACATCATACACACCAGTAGTTCAATTGATGCTGCTCAAGAATAAATTCCTGGTGCACTAAAGACAGAAGACTGTGTTGAGAGGATTGGAAAAAAGAAACTGTTCAAAGAATAAAAAAAAGAAAAGCAAACAAAAAAGAATATGATCAAGTTTTCAGAAGTTTTACTGTTTGTAATATGAATGATAAACATAAGTGGAAAGATTTCTCTGAAAAGAAAAATATTTCAGGGTTTTTTGACAGTTATATGTTTGGGAAGTTTATAAACATTGTTTCTTAATCTTCCTTAGCATGTTACTTTTAATTTCTTTTTAAAGATAAAATCTCTTATGGAAATACATGTTTTTCTCATGTTTCAGTCAATGCATCTTTGACCTGAATAAGCTCCCTCCAATGATTTAGTTTGCCAAGCACCATCCTATACAACTCTTCTCATCTTATACAACTCTTGTTCATATTTTCCAGTGAATAACTTTCTCCACTTTTTGTTGGGCAAAAAGTTTGCCCAACATTCTAGCAACCTTCCTCTTTATTTCTTGACAGAATGTGGATAGCAAAAGCATAAATTTGGTCTATCAATTATCCTTAGTAATATCTACATGACTGGTCTAGCTCTTTCTTTTTCTTTTTCTTTTTCTTTTTTTTTTTTGCTCATACAAAACAATGGACAGTGAAATAATCTCTGTGAGATTTATGAAAAATGTTAAGAGAAAATGAAGGCAGGAAACATGTACTCTCAACTTTTTCTAGATGTTATTTTAATACCCTCACTTTTATTAATTTAAACCCAATTAACTTTTGCCCCAAGCCATAATATTCTCTACTTCTGAACTCCATGCTTTTACATTGCCTTTTCCAAGAAAGTACTTCTTTTTCACCTCTAAATAGTTCTACCCTCCTTAAAGGCTCAATTCAAAGGCTGTCTCCTATATCAACCTTTTGCTAACTCTGACACCTCTCCACTCACCCTTCATCTGTTAAAAACTTTCCTCCAAAAAAATTCCTTCTATTTTGTATCAATTTTGCATGTAGTAGGTGTTCAATAAATGCTAATAAAAACTACATATATATTCACTATGAATAATTCCTCATTCAACCTTGTGTTAATTTACATCAATGTTTTACAATTTTTATAAAGTTTTATTAAGGAATAAGAATAAGATAAGTAAGTTATTTGATTCAATGTCATAAATTATGTCTAAAACCAACAATGCATTTTCCATCAATAAAATCTTCACATCTTAGATCAGTAATGAGAGAGAGGGAAAGAGGGAGAGATGAGGGCAGCGGAGAGGGAGAGGGAGAGGGAGAGGAAAAAGGAGAAGGAGAGGGAAAATGAGAGGGAGAAGGAGAAGAAGAGGCAGAGGGAGAATGAGAGGGAGAGACAGAGAGACAGGGAGAAGGGAGAGAGAAAGGGAAAAGGAGAGGGAGAGATAGAGGGGAAAGAGGTTATATTTTTAAACAGTTTCAGTATACTACAAGATATATAAAATTGTATTGTAACTTTCATAGTATGATAAGCAATAGAAAATGCTACATCTCAAATATATATTCTCAATTAAGACAATTTGTACACACCAAGTTAAAAAATGACCCAAAAGTAACTATGCTAATTATATCTTTTTTTTTGAAGATTAATGTCTTACCAGTTCCAAGAAACAAGACATGGTATCTTCCATCAGCAGCATTTACTCGATCTACAGCTATCTTCGTATATTTGTAGTCTGTGCCAATCCTGATGATTAAAGGTCTTTTGTGGATTGGATAGATGGGATTATACATTAAGGGATGATTCCGAATAAAGGTTACAACATCATCTGGGAACTCTTTAGTTGTTCTCATGTTTGGAGTAAAGGCTCCTCCTGGACACTGTTCAAAAACATTTATAATAATATACAGTAAATTATATTAAATCAAATATCATAATTACTTTTTATTCAGCAATTGTGAAAACTGTATTCCTTAAAATGATATATGTATTGAAGTTTAACTCACTCCAAATCCACTAGCTTGTCTAATAATCCTGATCACAACAGATCAATAATGAATTTTTATCTAGAAATAATTTACATGATTAATCTTAGTAGATGACCTCAAGGAGTTTCTGAAGCTACAATGGCCACCTTTTTTCCTATTGTCTTACTCCTTTTCAACAATTTATTTTTCATTCCTATATGAACTTTAAAAAAATGTTCACAAGAAACAAGCCAAAATACATACAAAGTATTCTTTATTAGCCTTAGTGATAAAAACCAGCTTGGGCTACAGCCATAATATTTAATTATTTTGGCTCAACCAAGATTATTTAACAGCATTTGTGTTTCTAAACCAGTATTTCATGTCCTTAATGTAATATAACTATGTAAATAAACTTTAGTAATTTGGATAAACTAAATCGTATATCACTGAATACAAAACCTCTATTTTAAAGAATACTACCTACATTTCCTTGAATTACTCTTTTTTTAGGTTAATATTAATCAGGATACCTCATTAGCACTTATTTGGTACATAAAAATATTATTCTCATTGTACAGATAGCCACGAGATTAAATGACTAAATGAAAGATAGTTCAACAATTAATATAATGTGGATCTTTAATTCATTTGTTTATCAATTAAATCTTCATCTGGACCTAACTTTTTAAGGGGAAAATGTTATACTTGCACAAAGTCTGCCTTTGCTAAGACCAAATGAGGACAAAGAATTTCAGAGAGTGTTTTAGATAATGGACGAGTTCCATATTTCTGGGAAGTATAGAATTATGGGTGTTTTCTGCCCTCATTCCTCACACAAAGTAGAAAGAAGGAAACATGCTTTTTGAATGAAAACATGGAAAGAACAATGCATGAATGATTTAAATAGAATCAGGGCTATGTAAAAGAGCACTAATTATGGCTTTGCAAAGTTGAAAAACCCACACTTAAATATTCTGAATATTCCCCTTTGCAAATTCTGAATAATGCAAAACTTTAAATTCTAGACATTTCATTAAATTCTCATAAATTACTCCGGTTTTTGATATTTTCATTGTTATCAGATAATAATTTGTAAATATTTGAGCCAGGATTCACACATTTTATTCAGTATTTTATAGAATCATAAAAGAGTTGAAAGGAAATTTAGAAGTCCATCTAACTCCAAAGCTTTCACTTTGTTAATGAAGGAGATTGAATGGGCCTGTGAAGTCATGTAACTTGCCCGATGCAATACATTTGTCCTGCTCCTTCCACTATACCACACTACTTCAAATTCAATTGAGATTTTTTTTTAACAACTCTTTAAGAATAAAGGCAACTTAGTGTCTTCAGTGACTAAATAAAAGAACTATATATTCTCCCTCATTCCATATCCTTAGGAGATTATCTCCAATTTAGTATGTATACTGTATGTCTTGTATGTACATAGTTGTTTGCGTTTGTTTCTCCTATTATACCATGTACTTTTGCCTTTTTTTTTTGTCTCCCCAGTGTTCAATACTATCCGTATCTTATATCATACATTTAATAAATGATCATTCAAGATGATGTGACTTGAAAAGAAAAATTAAATACAAACAGAAAATAAGAATATAGAATCAAATACAAACATACTAAATGAAGGTATAACCTCAAATTAATAAAAAAAAAAAACTATGTACCTTTGTTAATTTAGAAACTAACTACTATGTGATTTAAGTAGCTTCCCCCCCCAACTCAGTTCTCATATCACATTCCTTATCTTTGATAAATCTCAATCCCCAAAATAAAATGATTGCATTTTTAAAAATAATAACAACGACCCATATCTCTTTAATACAACCTACCATCAGGTGTCATAGGTAGGACAAGTATTATAAATCTTCATTTACAGATGAAGAAAAAGCTAGAAAAGTCCCAGGACTTCCTTATTGTACATAATTAATAAGATACAGAATCTGGATTCAAACCTAAGACTTAAAACTCTTGGTGAAGTAATCTTTCCACTGCATCCTTCTTTTTTCTACTTTTCCCCCTACTTTTTAAAAATCTCCTAGTTTTAATTCCCATTACAGGAAATTTTCATCTTTTGATGAAGAAGGGCAAATACTTTAAAATTGAGAGGTTAAGAGCAGAAATATGAGTCACACAGCCCCCAACACTCCTGAGTACCTCCAAAACCAGTGGAAAATATAATTGGGAAATATTTAATAGCAAACATTTTCTCTGTTTTACTATAAATTTTTTTATGCGTGATTTTAAAGTTATACTTACTGCAGGGGTCCTTATGTGTGGTTTAAGGGCTCCTGACTTCCATTTGACTTGGCCCCCACTGGCTTAAAGGGTAGTACAGGGCAGAGAATTGCATCTATGTCCAGAGTCTCAAAAACAGGAGATGTTAAATTGGAACCCTGGTTTTCCCAATTCTAATTTATTTGATACATGCTGAAATCCAAGCCTCCCTCCATTTTTGTATTATGTCTACACATGTAATCATTTCTTTTTGGAGGAAGAAAATAGAATGAAAGTATTTGTTCTGAAATTGAAATAAATATGTCCTTCATTTATTACCAATAGGCATTAAAACAATATGTTGGCAAAATGCCTTTTTTAAAAAAAATAATTATAACGTTTTATTGACAGAACCCATGCTTGGGTAATTTTTTACAACATTATTCCTTGCACTCACTTCTGTTCTGACTTTTCCCCTCCTTCCCTCCACCCCCTCCCCCAGATGGCAAGCAGTCCTATACAAGTTAAATATGTCACAGTACAAATACCATTTATTAAGGTAAACATGGAAGGAAAAAAGGAAGAAGGGAAGAAATTGGCACACTGGATAGTGACCTAACCCTACAGTCAGGAGGACCTGAATTCAAATCTAGCCTCTGACACTTAATAGCTATGTGACTCTGCACAAGTCACTTAACCCTATTTGCCTCAGTTTTCTTATCTGTGAAAGAGGTGGCTAAGAAAATGACAGAATCACTGCAGTATCTTAACCATGAAAACCCCAAATGAGGTCATGGAGCATCAGGCATCAGTGAAATGATACAATAACAATAACAAGATAGATAAGAACTCCTTTAGCTAGACTAAGGAAGAAAAATAATATATTCCTTTACTTCATTCCCTTCAGACTGATTTGACTCAGGGATAAAAAAAATTAATGTCTAATTAAAACATGGTCCTTTACTGTATATTTGTAAAATAGTATAACAGCAACTTTAGAAAGATGTATATAATATTGTGACACATGTAAATTATATCACACCTTGGTGAAATGTCCATTTTGAAAAAAATAACAAATTAGCAGACTTGATTGTTGGACAATCATATAGGTTAGTTTCTTTGGTTATCATCGACTTTAATGGTTCTCATTAGAAATATTTCTCAGAGCTTCCCATCCCCCTTGACTAACTTCCCCCACTGAATTTTAGTACATGGAATTATACTCATATTTTCTCTGAAACATTTGAAATTTTATTTCCAAATATATAGATGTCAGATGATATCTGACTTTCTTTTCTTTCCCTGTTAAGTATTATAAAAAAAAAATCACAACTTTCTCCAATTTTACTCTTTCCCTAGGATATCAAGCAGTGATATTTTGATAAAAATCAAGTTATCAAAAATAAAAATCAAGAATAGTTGTTACTTTTTCTCATTAAAGAGGAGATATTATTTAGGATAGATAAGACTATTATCTGCACAGACAATATTATTTTGTAACAACACTACTATATATTCAGATTATTAAACTCCCCCTTCTTGGCTAACAATTTGTTCCTTGAACATCTATTTCCTCTTTCTGTCCAACTGGTATATAATATGTTGAAATGACAATATTACTTCTATTTCTGACCACACTAAATATTCTTTAGTATGAGTTTATCCTTTAGGTTCAAGATCTCCTTAAGTTAATATATCTTCTTAGCATATAATGCTCTTTCTATTTTTTACTTTTTTACCTCTTTTATTCATCTTGACAAAAAGTATATGCTACTATCAAGTGTCATAGTAATGGTCCCCTCTCACCATTTCTCAGTAATATCTATGAGGTTAAACTTGCTTTGTTTTGTAAGCATATTTAAGTCCCCTCAATTGTTAACCCTATTTTCTGTTTTAGTGTACTGATACCTAAGGTTATAGTTTTCAGTATTGCCTTCTTTCTAAATTTTGTTTTTTGGATATTTCTAGATATCGCTATAGCTATTCTTTTTTCTGCCCTGTAGCTATGTGGTTAGTGCTAATGACCAGAGTGGATTTGCATAAGCAGTTTTCTCTCTCCTTTCTATTAAAAAAAATATTTGAATGACATTCCATGATTCTAGAAACATATTTTATCAATGTTTATTAAGCACATTATATTAATAACATATTCCAATATTTTAAATCCATTTCAGAAATCCATATCCTATTCTTGGACCCTAACCCAACTATTGAAAGCCCAAATTTGCCACAAGCATGCATGCATGCGTGTGTGTATGTTTGAAAGTAATTCTTGAATTCAAATGGCAGCAGTGATGAAAAAAACATAGGCCCTTATGGATCTTACTTTCTTGCCCAGGATAGGCTAAACATAAATATCAAAGAGAACTTCAAAGACAGAAAATAAGACAAATTTACTGTTCTGATTTTTTAAGAGCTTCTTCAATAAATGGAGGTGAAATCTATATTGCAAGACATTGAGAAGGTAGTGGAGAGTGACACTAAATGTATATGTGGTAGTCTATTCACTTTAGAAATTACAATACTTTGAAGCAAGTTCCTCAAGTTAAAGGGGAAGTTATACTTTTTTGATAGTGGAAACAGGGGAAAAGATTATATTTTGCAACCCAGAAAACAACTTATTGCCTGGAATTAAAATGAAGGGAAGACATGATTAGTGCAAGCAGTAGTAGTTAGAGCAGAGGTATAGAGCTAAGATACTTCACATCAAATAATCTCAGTCTTTTAGACTGAGTAAAGAATAAGTAAATTTAGTGAAGACAAGAAGGGGTAAACTTAGAGCATCTGTTTTAGAACAGCCATTGTATGGATTTTATAGAATGACTAAGAAATGGACTACCATGCAGTTGTGAGGAATAAGTAGAACTTATATAGAACATATTTAGAAAGGGTCCAGTCAGCATTTTATCATGCGTTTTCTAAGTGACATTTAGGCATGCAGGAGGGATGGAAGGTGTAAATTAGACAGAAACATCTTCCAAAAGAGAGGGTAAAATTTATATATGAATTCTTATTTATGAGATGGTATGTTATTCTATAGAGAAAAAAAGAGAACCTTATGTATTCATCTACATTTTCATTTATCCAAGCTTTTCCAAATGTCTACTTTAAATGAAACTACATATTCCTAAATAAGAGGATTTTTTAAATGGTTTATTTGTAACTATGGAGTTATTGATTTCTTTTCCCTTCCTTCTTTTCCCATGTAAGAATTAGAGCTTATCACAGCCAGCAGTATTTCCAAATAGCTGGGTTTAAAATTTCTTGTGGACTAAGGAAAATAGCTCAGTGATGGCTATGGAAATATCTGCTTGTTATAGGTATGACAATCACATCCTAACTACCAGAGTAATGCTACCTAGAAACCATACATTCCAAGATTGGCAAATGAATCATTTTTCCAAGTAATAATTAACTCACCCACTGACTCACTATATAAACTTTGAAGATAAGCTTGGCACTGCATACAAAAATTAACACTGGTGATGACAACAAACTCAAATTGATTATTCTTCTTTTGGGAAATGACCCTACTTAAACTTTTGGGTTTGCTTTTTGCCAGACAACCAAGAAAAAAGTGTTTTAACAAAGAACTGCTGGGAAACACTGAGATTCAAATCCTATGAATATAAGCATTCCTCTTATTACAGATTCTCAGAAACAAATGGCCTTTGTTCAGTAATTAGACTGAAATTGTTTTATTCACAAAGATAAGAATATTGCCACTACAAATACCTAAAGATTTTTGTTAAACCAGTCATTGGAATGCTTGCTTTGATCAGTTTTTATCAAGTAGGGATAAAGATTATAAAATGAAAACTTTTTAAAGTGTTTTCTTTTAAGTGAGAATAAAAAGCTTTGTACATGGAATCAATGCTTCTGAAATTAGATCTAATGACCACCTGCTCTCTTCTCTATAGATGAAGTATAAGTATTAGGGCGGAGCAGGATAGAATGAGAAAGGGAGGGGGAGAGTGAAAGAGAGAGAGGCAGACAGACAGACAGAGACAAAAGACAAAGACAGAGAGAACATACAGATGTGTAATTTGGGATGGCATATTACTGATCTCTAATCTTGGCACTACATTTTTTTTTGCCTCAGAATCTTTGCAGTCTGCATCCCATGCCTAGGATATATTCATTCCCTTCTTAGTTCTTCCTCCTTGAATTGCTAGCTTCTATTAAGGCTCAAATTCAGTTGTCACCTCCTGTGGATATCTTGAAGCATTCTTCCTATCCTTCCTAGTAGTTAATTAGTGCACACTTTCTATCTCCTAAAATTATGTATTTGTTTATCTGTGTACATGTTGTAACTTATTTTTAGAAACATAAACTCCATGAAAATAGGAAATATTTTAATTTTTTTTTCCTTTTGTATCTAAAGCACCTATCCCCATGCCTTGCATATGGTAGATCTGTTATCATTCATTTATTCATTTGGCAAGATTCTGATAAATGATCTGGTACTGAATTGTTTACTAAAACAAATGTACTTGCTAAACAACCTAATATTGAAAATATTGTTACAGCTTTGTTGAGCATACCTTTCATGATTTGAAAATATAATTATTTAAATATGTTATCTATTTCAGTTTGTATTACTGTTTTCATCTGAAAATTATCTCACTCAGCCAATTAACATTTACTAAAATTCTACAGGCCAATGCTATGCTGTATCTTAAGGATACAAAAAGTTAAACTATTCCTTTCGTGAAGAAGCTTATATTTCTATTCCAGGAGATGACAGGGTCAGAGAGCCAGTAAATATTTGAGGCACAATGTTTATAGAATCATAGATTTCAATAGTCTGAAGGAATCTCAGCAGCCATGTAATCCAACCCATACAGAAGTTGCAGAACTAAAGCTGTGAAGGACTCCCAAAAGCATTTATTCCAACGCCATCATTTTACATATGATTTTAATTCTGAGTGATCATTCAACAACCCATTTATTAAGCACCTATGTGCCACGACATTGTGGCACTGGACTGGCAGTCAGGAAGACTCCCACCTCAGACATTAGTTAGTATCTATGGGATTCTGGGCAAGCTCCATCTGCTCCCTATGTTTCTGTTTCCTTGTCTGGAAATGAGGAGATTGAGCTGGATGGCCTCCAAGGTTGCTTCCACCTCTAAATTTATGATACTATGGAAAATTTCAAGGAGGAGAAGAATTTCAATAGGTTATATTCATATGTGTGTGTGTGTATACAGAATACAGAGAGGTAGAAAAGAGAGAAGACAAGTTTATATGTATATGTATATGCATATGTATATAAGAAGAAAGAAAAGCATATATATATATAAAGTACATACATATATATAGGATGTATATGTATGTATTAAAGGTGATACAAATGTATATGTGTATTGTATATACATGTGATTGTGGATGAATACACACACACACACACACACATATATATATATATATATATATATTACAGAGAAATGGAGGGGAAGGAAAACAAATATGGTATATGTATAAAAGAAAATAAGTGTATGCATACATAGAGTGAAATGTAGGGGTATGTGTAGCTATATGTATATATATATATATGTATATATATATATGTGTGTGTGTACATATGTATAAATATATATACACATATGTGTATATATATGTTATATTATATATATATATATACATACACATACACAGAAAGAGATATACATATACATGCATCCATATAAAGAATAAATTCAGAAATAATAAAAACTAAGTAGTTAAAATCAAACAGTTTTGAAAGGAGGAAATGACAGAATCAGAAAAGGTTTCTTTCTGTAGAAGACTAAGGCAGCTAGTGGTACAGATCATCCAGGAACACCAGGCCTAGAATGAGGAAGATCTGAGTCCAAATGTGGCCTCAAACACAAGATATGTGATCCTGGGCAAGTCTCTTAACCCCTATTTGCCTCAGTTCTTCATCTGTAAAATGGGGATACACTAGAGAAGGAAATGGCAAACCTTTCCAGCATCTTGGAAAAGAAAACTGTACAAATAATACCCTTGGGGTCAAGTAGAGTAATTTATCCCTGAACAACAATAACAAGATAGAACATGACCTGAAACCTGAAAATACATGGAAATTCTATGAGGCAAAGGTAAGGAAAGAGTCCCTTCTGGGGATGGGCAAAGGAGATAGAGTTTCTTGTGTATGGGTTAGGGAAGGCCAGTTTTGATTGCAGAGTACAAGAGGAGGACAGATGTACCATGAGGCTAGAAAGAAATATGGGGACCAGGTTGTGAAGTCAAACCTCAACAGAGCAGTTTATAATTGAGTATAAAGACAATAGTGATCTACAGGAGTAATTAAGTTGAAGACTGATATGGTTAGATCTAGACTTAAGGAAGATCTCATTGGTAGCAGCACGTAAACAGTGGGACTTGTAGCAGGGAGACTGATACGAAGGCTGCTGGAATAATCTAGGCGAGCTGTTAGGAAAGCCTCCATAAAATGTTAGTAGTGAGAGTAGAGGAAAAAGTCAAACGCAAGAGATGTTACTAAAAAATAGTAGTATCTGGTAATTGATTAGATATGTAGGGTTAGTTGGAGTGAAGAATAAAGCCTAACAATGAGGTTACAAACGGGAGACTGGAAAGAATGGTAGTGTCTCCCAAAAGATGTCTGTAAGAGGGGCAAGGTTGAGGTGAGGGGAAGTAGAGGTTATTAATGATTTTTTTTGGACATCTTGAGCTTAAGTTGTTTCCTAAACCTCCAGTTTGAAATGTCTGATAAGAATTTAGAAATATAGGAATTGAATCTCAAGGGAGAAAGTTCAGCTGGATATATAGGTGTGAATAAATACTTGGAAGCTGATAACATCATCAATAAATGACCACAATGATCTAGAAGAAAATCTTGGGAATGATCATTGCTGGGGGCAACAAAATAATCTAATGAATTGAGCAAAAGAAATTTAGAGTCAAGAATATATAAAATCATATTCTATTTGAGAAACAATTTTCTTTTCTCTGTAAAAGTCACTTAACTGTCCTGCTTTGCTTACCCCATCTGTAAAATGAGGATATAAGAGAACTTAGCTCAGGTTTATTGTAAACATCAAGTAAACTAATACAGAAAAAGAGTTTAAAATGCTGGATATTATTATTTCTATAGATTTCAAGCTCCCCAACTTCAAACACACACATATCTCTCTCTCAATATTCAGGAAGACAAAATACATATAATCTTTTAAAATAATTATGTCTCTTTATCATAAAATAATCAACAACACTGATAGAATTAAGTCTTAATCTATTGACTATGAAGATTATCCATTTAAAATTTCCTTTATGGAATCAGGTACTGAATCTGCTAAATACAGAATGACCAGAGCAGATGCCCCTGTCCATACTTATAAATAGATGTTAAAATAGGACAGTCTTTATTAGGTTGTGGAATAGTTTATACACATGAAGTGGGCACTGCAGGATCTCTAAACTAGCTTAACTGGAATAATGTAATATGTTAACTTGGCCACTGAGAGAGGCTGCGATCTTTGGCTGCCCTTTGTGGCATACCAATGGTGTCTTGTTTCTTCCACAAACTTGAATTATTTATGGAAAAACATCATGACACAATTGGCATATTTATTCCTACTGAAGTTGGTTGTAATTGTTAGGACTATTTATTAATATGGTCTATCCACTATCAATTTAACATACATAGTTTGAATTCAAAGTCAGTGCAGATATAAAATTTCTGTCAGTATCTTTTCTCTAAGTATGCAGCTACAGATTTATGGGTTTATCCAGGCAGCTGGACTACTGTGTGGAGAAATAAAGTTTGACAGTCACAGTTGATCCTTCACTAGAATACTTCAGAGGCAACACTCTTAACCCTTGAGAATAGGGAATACTGTAGGTCACTTGGCTACAAACATCTTGGCTGCATTAGTTAAGAGGATGAGCTCTGGAAGAAGAACATTTCAGCCATTCTTTGCCAAGGCAAGTATTAAGTTCATGCTGTAAGATTTTGGGGAGGGGGATGACAAAATATTAAAGTGGATATTCTTTTCCAAGAAGTACCAGAAGCTCCTGTGTGTGTGTGCGCACACTTGCATTGCATGTGTCTTTAAGGATCATTATTTGGCAAAGCTTGATTTAAAGAAATTGTTTAAGGACTAGTGCCAGACATAAGAAACCATATTATAAAAATATACTTTGATCGCTGACTGCTAGCCTTTCACTGCCTACTCAGAAGTACTTCCCAAAATCTTGGCTCATAATGCCTTGCCTTGGGAACAGGTTTTAAATCTTCTCAGAAGAATACTAAGATTGTAAAGTACTTTTTAAGTACTATAAGGTGTGGAATTTTCAAACGAGAAACTATTCTTTTCATGTTCTGCAACCAGAGAATTATTAAAATATCTTATAGCACAGTTCTTTGCATTATATGTTTATATAATAATGATGTTTTGCTGAATAAATCAATGAAAGAATACATAATTCCAGTCAACCTTCCATTATCTTTGCAAATAGAATTAAAAAGTGGCAAAGACAATCCTGGATAAGAGACAATAAATGCATAGTGATTTATATTTGTCTTTGAAATAAGCTTATAAAATTAATATTTAAATTAATGAGTCTCATTTGTAAAATTCATATACAGTGTATCAGGTGTGAAAATGAAATCAGACAAAACATCATTCCTTCACATTACACATGTATACAAGCACAAAGGTATACATATTTCTCTTTCCAACATTACACTAAGATACAAGAGACCAATCACTTTTATGACGGACATATTTTGAGAACACTGTATTACATGGTATTAAAAGTGGCAATTATATATTTAAGTGCCTCTTATTATCTTAACAGGAAATATAGAATTTTATCATCACAGAATTGGAAGAGACCTTGTAAGTCAAATACTTCTATTATCTCACCCTGTAAGAAATTTTTATAGCATGAGTGAAATAAATCTATACAGCTTCTCCTTGACTGTATCCAGTGATGAAGTTATATAAGCTAATGAGGCAGTTTATTCCATCTACTTGGCGCTCTAATTGTTCCTTTTACAATGAATCTTGTTACTCTCTTGGTCTTAATGTTTCTCTCTGGACACACAAATTGAAACACATAATTCTTTGCAATTTGAGAACCTCTTTAATTTTTACCATAGGAGAGCTTCACATCAGTTAACTGGCTGACTGCTTTATTAACCCTTATGAGGGTTAACTAGACTTGACTACTAAGGTATGTCATACTGGTATGAAAAGGGTATTGGCTTAGAAAACTTGATTTTATACCCTTATTATCTAAGATATTCCATTAATAATATGTACCCTATGATCCAGAACTTTAGGCTCTGGATTTAAATGGATCACATTCAAAGTTAGAGGATACTTAAAAAAAATTGACTCATTTTTCTTACAGTCAGGTATCTTTTGAGAACATCATCATATGTATCTTGTCTAGATCTCTACATAAGTGTGTAAAAAGGGTCCTCAACTCCTGTACAAACACTCAAGCTTACAATATATCTCAGATATAGGTCAGCTTTTATTATAACCTCAAAATAATCATGATAACTCTCATTCCCTTTTTGGCAAATTTCTCTGATATCTACACTCCAGCCATCCAACCCAGGGAGCAACACGGTCCTCTAGATTTAGTGTTATCCCAAAGTACGGTGCTCCTCTAGAAGGAAATTTTATATATTAAGACTATGAGATACTCAACTATAGTACTCTTAGGGAATGAAAGATATATATCACTGAGGGCAAAGGAAGAGAACAAGCTACAGCCTTACTCTTCCCCATCGTCTCACTCCCTTGTTAGTCAATATTGAAGCTATAAGCAACATGTGCAGCCTCCTTTTTTTCTCTATAAGATGTTTTCAAACTTTACTTGTCAGCACTAACTTATTGCCATTTTCCAGGCCAAAAAATCTCTATGTGAGGCTATCACCTTTGAAGATTCTGTTGCTCCTATTTCTGGAGCAGAAATGTCCTTAAGATCACCATTTGGATATACAGGCTTCAGTTCTTCAATTTGCAAGAGATGTAAGCTAATTTTGTAGAAGTGCTTAGCATTTCCCTCATCTGGTTCTCTCTGTTCTCTGCAAGATTCTTTTATGGGCCCCCTCCAAGGAAGCAGAGCAGAGAAGATCTATAAGAATTTTAACTTAATCATCCCCAAATACCATGACCCAATTATTCATACTTAATGAGGTGTCAAAAGCTCAACAAGTAAAAAGTAAGAGTACTTCCTAAACCTCATTAGATATCGCCATAAATCATCACAATGAGGTATTAATTGACAAGTTCGTACCTTACAAAGAGACATGTCTTTATAGGAAGAAAAAAGCTTTTTTTCCCTATCTCTCTTTCATTCAACTTCATCAGTCTTAATCAGATCCCTGCTGATAAATAAAATTATCCTGATTCCATTAAGCTTTCTTTTTAAAGGGGATAGTGGCAGATAGCAATATTTAATGGTAATAACAAATTAGTTGATAAAGTGCTTTAAGGATTGCAGAATGTTTTCCATACATTATCTCATAATTTGATACTCACTATTACCCGGTGAGGAAGGTATTACAGCTATTATGATCTTCATTTTAGAGATGAAGAATCTGTTAGAGGGATAAGTTAAATGATTTTTTTTTTCAGTGTCACAGAACTATTAAGTGACTGAGGTGGGATATGTTCCCTAATTGATTAGAATTCAAGTGCAGGGCTCTAAATGATCTATCACTTCACTACTATTCTTTTTCTTGACTTTCAGTAAAGTATTCTAATGAAATGGTTTACATAAAACATAGGGGCAAGTGAAATTCAGTGGCCATTTAACTTTGATGAATAGAATGATTGGTTTTGTCCTTGTTCTTTACCAAAAATACCCTTATTCCTTTCCAATTCTCCCTTTCACACAAGAGAGATAATTCAAATATACAAAGCCATTTCCCCACAATCTTAAAATAATGAATTTTACTTAGAAAGACAACAAATAAGTAGAAATCAGGTGTAAAGAGTTTTCTCTGAGCTAGGAAAATCATTATATGTTGGGTATGCCTGATAGGAACCAATGAATGGAATCAAAGTATTATTAAATCTTAGGAAAGCTCAATGTTCATTTAGCCAAACTGCTACTTGTCATTATTATAGAAAGAATATAGTATCATGGGTTGAAGTAACAAAAGTGGGACAGGTAAGATTCTATATATGTATGAATGACTTCTCTGTAGTTTTGCTTGTGATGTTACCTAGGGATGCCAACTTGTGCTTTCATATGGTCATTATTAGAAATGCATGGTAGAATTAGGAATATAAGTCTACATTGATTGAGAGGAGAGGAGCAGTATAGTCATAATGCCTGTCAATATGGAAATAGGAATATTTCTGCCCATTATATTTACAGCGAATGGGTATATTCCCAGGTATTTATATGAAGCTTGGGCCCAGGTTCATAATTATCTACTGTGACATGAATAAGAATTTTAACACTAAAGGTTAGGAAAGCTCTGTTTCAGAACAAATTCAGAGTAATAGTTCTGGATTCTATCTATAGAACCTATTCAGCTTCCCATCCATAGAGAAGATGTGACCAACATCAAGATATATAACACTCCCCATATGTGAAATGTCTATAGTATTCTCAACAAATGGTCATGCAGCCTCTGCTTATAGGAACAGAAGGGCTTAATTTTTTTTTCTCAAGGAAACTAATAATGAACAGAATGCTCTCAGAAAAACTTGGAAAGTCCTCCATGCATTCAAGCAAACTGAAATGTACTGTGTACAAAATATTAAAAATGTTGTAGGATGATCACCTGTGAATGATTTTGCTATTCTAAACAATACAATGATCCATGACTATTCTGAGATCTTAGGATGAAAAATCCTATCCATATTCAGAAAAAGAAATGCTTCTGTCAGAAAAATAGATTGAAGTACATTCTCTCTCTCTCTCTCTCTCTCTCTCTCTCTCTCTCTCTCTCTCTCTCTCTCTCTCTCTCTTCTTTTATTTAGCACAAATGAAATTTTTCTTTATTAGGGTAATGAAGTAGAAGTTGAAAGACAGTGATTCCAATCTGTATCCTTAACTGGCTTTGACATTTTAGTCCTTGAACAAATTGGTTAATCCCTCTGCTTTAGTTTCCTAATTTTTAAAATGAAGTAAACAGTAATGGATTAGATAATCTCTCATGTCTGAACAAGCTCTAAAATATTAACATTGTTTAATTCCTTGAAACGTGAGAGAAAACAAATTGAAATATAATTATTTTTCAAAACCAGCAAAATGAATTTTAAAGTTTAAATGTAAATGCTTCACTCTATATCATTTTTATTTTCCAAAAGTCTGTCTTACTTAATTGTTTTTCATTTCTATACAATTTCACATACCCTATTCCATCAAGTGTAATGGCTTAAGGAGAAAAAAAAATAATTCCTTTAGGCAGTCCTATTGTGCAGTATTTTCTCTTAATTCAGGGCTTTCAATGCCCTTTAAACCAAGATTGCTACTCTCAGCAACACTGATTAATGTTTCTGAGTATGGGTCCAATGACTACTAAATCTTATAAATGCTGCCTAAAAATAGTAGGATCACTATTATTGAAAGGCTGGAAAAATTCCAATTTTAATCTGGCTCTGTTGTTTCTGCATCTTCAACTGGGGAAGTTATGGTTAAATGTGTTCTTTAATAATAGTGTTATTTGGTCTTATAAATTTATCTTTTTTCAGTCATGTCCCTCTACTCCCAAAAAAGTAATTTCATTTGGAAACTGATTTTTTCATGTTTATGACTCCTGGAATTTTACTTGGAATATTATTAATCATTCTGACATATGCATTTATACATATACAAATTCTAACACATACAATTATAACCAATTACAATTTTAATATTCCTATAAAAGTTATTACTTTTAAAGACATGTGGCATATAATTTTGAAACTAAAGGGGTATATATAAAAGAAAAATACTTCTTAAGTTAAGATGATCTATAAATGCATTTTTTCTGCCCAATTCCTGCACTATTACTCTGGATAGAACAAAGGGAAAACAATTGAAGGGTCTAAAACCAGGATTTGCTATGTTCATCTCACAAAGTTGTTATGAACATTTAGATATAGTGTTTTTAAAAAAATCAGGGAACTAGACCAATAATGATAAGAAAAAAGTTCAATCTTTTAAAAAAGCAATTAGTATATTTGAGCTACAATGAATATTTACTCTACTGTATTCAGCTAGTAGTAAGGGCAAAGTATCAATTCCTTGATAAATTATGCAAAGATAATAAATGTCCAAAGTTAGATACTTACAGTGCCAGGACGGGGGTAAGGAATTCTCCCTTGGTATGGAATCAGCTGATGGTTTGGCCCTTCTTTGTGGGCAAATGGTCCATTAAACACAGTCTGAATATCAGATAAATGATAAACACATACTGCTGAACCTTTAAATACTGAGCTGAAAAAAAAAAACAAATAAGCAAAAAATTACCTTATAGATTGAAAACATATAGGATACTAGCTAATTGATATGGGCATAGGTTTCCTTAGGGGAGTGAAAAAGAATTCCAAGAGAATGATCATGAATTAGTTCCCCCCCACCCCCAGCCAAGTATAAAGTAGAAAGGTGATTGGATAAATCCGTCAAACCCCTTCTCCTTTAAAATCATATATCTTAATGAAGTGAGAAAATGTGTAAAAAAAAACCAACCAAAAGAATTTAGATTTAATGGGGGAAAATATTTTAATCAGGCAAAGTAACAATACACAGACATCTGGATTTAGATTAGATGAGAAAACCTGGTCATATCCTAGTAGTAATCCACAAAATATCAAACCATCTATGTCAAGGAGATTAGTAGAACGCACTTCAGCAAAATCTCTGAGGAGATCCCACTTCAGCTGCGGGAGGGGAGAAGATAGAGACTATCCCTAGATATCCTTTCCAACATCCCTTTGGTCTGAGTAGGTCCCCACAGGTTTCAAAGAGTACAAAGGATTTTGCATTTCTCAATTGGTGTTCTAGTAGCATTCCCAGAGTAGTTGATATACAGGGTCTGCTTCTTTGGCAAGGACATATTGGGCATATATTTAAAGCTTTTCAGCAGAAATGCTATTCCTTACTTATGGATGACATCTTGCAGATATCATCAAAGAGACATTCAAGAGACTCCTCTGTAGTACATACTCTCTAAATTCAAGGCTGTTTGCACCTGGACTCTGTATGTATTGATAAGGGACTGTATCTCAGATTTTAGGGGTAATATTTAGACAAACTGTTCTCATTATAGTACTTTAGTAAACATCCTTTTCTAAAATCTAAAAAGAAATAAACCTCTTGTATTTTCCCCTCCATGTATGTGACACATACATAAATCAGGAGATATAATTTGTTATTTGTGATATGCTATATATGTATATATGTACACACACATACACACATATATTATGTTTATTGTTGTCCCTGTTATTGTGGCATTGGAAATAAATAAATGTAGAAGGTACAATTTAAATATGAATAGTCTGCTTGAATCATATTACACAAAAAAGTAAAATTTTTATGATTTAAACATATATTCTTAATCATACAGATGAGAATACAAAGTTTTCATCTGACATAGATTAAGATCTGTGATTGTAGGATCAGTAGTAGAAGATTATGCTTTCTTATTGCCTTGGAAAAGGGAATTCTCAGCCTTTCCCTTTTTCTCATGGATAAGTGAAACTAATATCTGAATTCAAGAAATTAATTTTGAATTCCATGTCAATTTTGATATATCTTTTACTGAAGCCAAGGAAACTATGGCATCAACAAATTCAAAGTTTATCTCTCAATGTCATGCACTGATGACAGTGCCCACAGTGATCCATCCCCATCTAATACAACTTCCTTTCATTTAAAGTCTTCCATCATTAGAATGGAAACACTTGAAGAGCAGGGGCTGTCTTTTTTTTCTGTTTTGTTTTCCCAGCATTTAAGCAGAATACCAGGAACAAAGTGCTTAATAAATGTTTATCAACTAATGAATAATCCCACTTACAACCATATTATTTGGAGAATGAATATTTGTTGTAATTGTATAAAATATTTTTCTTCCTGATTATTTTATGCAGTTTTTCAGCTAGTTAGATAAAAAGGGAACATAGTTCAAAAAAGACATATTAAATCAAACAATACACCTTTGTAAGTTTTACTTCAGTCCTTGCCAAAAACCATATCCATTAGTCACGGATGCAGATCAACTAACACTAACAATTGTTTTACATCACAAACATTTCTCTCCTGTTATATGCCTAATTTAGGGCATATGGGGTAAAAATAATTGGTTTTCACATAAAAATCTACATAAAGTATGCATGCAATAGTGTGATTACTAGCCTTAATTATCTAACATATTCATCCTGGATTATTTTTTTAAAGAAATGCTTTGACTTTTAGAAAAACAAAAACCTGGACACATAAAATCTTTCCCTTAAATCTAAAACTGCCTTGAGGATTTTGGAACTCTTCTTTGTTTAATTTGTTGCGTGCTTTCCATTTTCCATTAATCCAGGGTCCATTATAAGAACAACAGTCTAAGATAGAAGAGTTTTTCTTTAGAACAAACATGTAAAATTCAAAATAAAATTATAAAACTTTCTAATTTACCATTTTATTAGTTTTTTATTTCTTTTTGAAAATTTAATTCACAGATAAATTTGTCTGCCCCACAATTCAGATAAGTACCACAAATTTTTTTTTCCTTCAGTTGTTACTTTTAAAATGATAATGCAACTTTAGGTAGCATTAATAGATGAACAAAAGAAAAAAATAACATCCAATTGCTCAGCTAATTCTATTTACCACATTTTAAGAAGATATTAAAACAAACAGACAACTTGAGTACATCAAGAGGAATTTAGTGAAAACAAGTGTGGACCTGAAAACTAACATGAAGAATGGTTGAAGACAATGGTTGAGGAACTTTTAAGAAAGAAAGGTACAAAGATACATGCCAACATCTTCAAATACTGAAAAGATTGTCTTGTGGGGAAAAAGTTTAAACCTGTATGTATCTTCAAAGCTCAGGATTAAGAACAGTATATTTTAAGAGGGAATTAGATTATTAGAGAAATAGAAGAGAAAATTTACCAGGAATCAGATGTATATAACAATAGAGTGAGTTCTCTCCTGAAGACATTGGAAATTTTCAAGCAGATGCTAGACACCCACCATTGAAAAATATTGTAGAAAGTATTCTTCTTTGACTCAAGTATGCGCTAATGCCTTTAAAAGGTCAATCCAAATTCTAAGATTCTATAATTCAATACAATTGTGCTAACAAAAAAGATATTTCTTTCTTTTAATATAATTATAAGGTTCCTGATAGAGAAACCAAATCAGAAGCACTCAAAAAGGTGTTGTAAAGCTGAATCTAAATTATCTTGGGTAACTATAAATATATTTTTTCATAATTATAACTTTTTATTGACAGGACCTATGCCTGGGTAATTTTTTACATTATCCCTTGCACTCGCTTCTGTTCCGACTTTTCCCCTCCCTCCCTCCACCCTCTCCCTTAGATGGCAAGCAGTCTTACACATGGGTAACTATAAACATTAACAAAAAGTTTAAAGATCCAATTTTGGAAAAAATTCTTTTTTTAGCATATTTGTCAATATTTTTTCAAGAAAAAGTAGTCAAGTTATTGATCAATAAACACAACTAGATTTTATTCCTATTGGCAAATTTTGTTATTTATTTTTTTGCTCAAATAATCACATTTCCCCTCTTTTTATCAAGAAAATATTCTACTAGTGAAAAGCAATAGTTTTTTTAAATTTGTCTAGCTGAAACATATTTTGCTAATTAATCTGTTGAAGATTAAATTGACATGAATAGGTAAATCCCAACTATTAAGGAAAATTAGTTTTAATAGAGAAAAGTTCATTCTATACTAATAAATAAAATATTAGAATAGAGATTTTTTTATTTATTTTAGGGCATATGGGGTAAAAATAATTGGTTTTCACATAAAAATCTACATAAAGTATGCATGCATACTTAAGAATAGAGATTTTTTTTTTAAAGATCATTACCTTGATGTGGTAAAAATACCATAAACGAGTGTTGTCCGAGGATTATCTGTTTCTAGTAGAAACACATCCTCTAAAAAAGAAAAATACAGTTATTTGAAAACTTCAAAGCCAATATAGCTAATATACTATAGCTACCTATAGCATTTATTAAATCTGTAAATTAAGCATTCAACACCTCTTTAATCACACCAAAATTATGCACATAGTACACATGAAACATGTTTTGTTATAAAGAATTATATGCAGAACAGCATATATTCAGAAATCTCCAGTAAAGAATTATAGATTTTTGGAGTCATAAGAACCAAACCCCTTATTTCCCAAGGATTTGATATATTAACATTTGCACTTTTGATTTTTGTGCCATTTTCTAGGAACATTATCAGATCAAAGAGGATAGATGGTACTTTTTTAAAACAGTGGCTCCTATCAGAACCTATCTCTAACACAAAAAGAACAACATGTTTTTGAAGTATTTGTTGTGATCCTTATTTTTATCCCTTGTTTATCTCAAATTTTATAATTTCAATGGAAACCCTCCACTAACAAATCACACTTTTCTCAGACCAAGAATATTACTGATGTAGGATACTCCCAGTGAGTAAAATCCCATTTTACAATTCAAATTTAACATGTCTAAAATGGAATTCATCATTTCTTCACTGAACTAGGTAAAAGGGTCTCCATTTTGTTAATTAATTATTCACCAACTCATTCATGTTTTGTAAACCTGAAGTTATATTTTATTCATCAAAGCTATCTAAGGAATGACTAATTCCTATCAATTCCTTTTTTTTTTTTTTTTTTTTTAAATTACTTCTTACTTCCATCCCCTCTCAAATTTTTCCCTTAGTTTGGACTCTCATTATCTGGTAACTGCCAATACTCTTTCCACCTTATCTTTTCTCTTTCCAATTCATGCCACAGAACAAAACAGATTGGTTTTTCTGGTATAAAGACAGATCTCATT
Source organism: Antechinus flavipes (assembly GCF_016432865.1). Taxonomy (NCBI): domain Eukaryota; kingdom Metazoa; phylum Chordata; class Mammalia; order Dasyuromorphia; family Dasyuridae; genus Antechinus; species Antechinus flavipes. The sequence continues at coordinate 151,714,864 of NC_067402.1, forward strand.
CATTTTAACTAATGTTTTAATTAACTAAATGTTTAGTTAATGTGTTTAGTTAACTAAACTGGTACAAACACAAATCTCATTCAAACTTGGAATCTGAGAATTAAAAGGGATGTCCAAGATCATCTAGTCCAACAGATATCTGAATAAAATCTCCCTATACATTATATATTTTTTAGGCAGAAATATTTCATGTGTTATGTGTATATATATTTGTGTGAAGAAAGATAGATATTGACATACCTATACACATAAATGCATGCATAAATATGAAGGAGGACATGGTGGGGAGATGAGGAAGGAGGGAGTAAAAATGAGAAAGGAGAAGGAGGAGGGAGAGAAGAATAAGAAGAGGAGGAAGAGGAAAAGAAGAAGAGGAGGGGAAAGAGGAGAAGATAAAGAGAAGAATAAGAGAGGAGAAGGAAGGGAAGGTGGAGGGATGGAAAAGCAAGAAGAAAGGATGGAATGAGGGAGGGAAGGAAAGATTCAGGGAAGGGAGAGAGGAAGGGAAAGAGAGAGGGAGTGAAGGGAAGGAAAGGAGGGAAAAAAAGAAGAAAAGGAAGAGAGGGAGGGAGGGAAAGGAGGAAAAATGAAAGAAAGGAGGGAAGAAGGGAGAAACAAAGGAAAAGAATAAAGGAAGAAAGAAAGAAGGGGAGGAGGGAAGGGCAAGAACAAGAACAAGGGCTGTTAAGGACCATGCCTAGGTGAAGGGACAAGTCAATTCTCCGAGAGCCTCCACAGCTTTGAATCATAACACTTGAAGGAGTTGCAAAGTAACCTTTACTAATGTAGATGTTCCTTGTGGATTGGGAATGAAATAAACTGGAGGCAAGAGGGAAGAGGAGAGAGGTCAGAAAAGGCAACTGCCTCTAAGTAAAGAGGTCAAAGAATCATCATCATCCTCTCACATGAAAAGATCCATTCTACAGGTCTGAGTTAGATCTCCAGCAGCCACTGGCAGGTAGCTTTTGTATTATAACAAAGGGCAAGAGCAAGGGAAGGAAATGATCAAAAAGAAAAATATCAACCCTATCCATGTTCTGATTCAGTACACAGGGCCTATAAATTACAATCATGAATATATAACTAACTATATTGAAAAGTATCTCTTTTGTCCAAAGTAAGAAATGAATTATAAAGGACAGTTGACATTTCTTAGCCAGGAGCTAGAGTTTATGCTCTTTTAATAAATTACATATATAAATTGACAAATTTAAATTGGCAAATTAGAGAAGTTCCCTTTACTTTTTAATATCAACTTTCATACTGAATATAACATTTTCTAATGATTGTTTTGTTAGAATTCTTTCAAATTGTCTCTTAAAACTAAATCTGTCCCATATCAACATACCTAGCTCATCAAAATAAGTTTCAGTGCCATCTTCATCCATCACTGAACATACTAATCTAGCTTTTAAGAAAGTGGTCCATTTGTTAACAAGGCTTCGTTGTCCACCAGTATCATTCTGAAAAGAAGGGCATTGACAAATCACAACCAATTTAAATGTAACATTAAAGAATAGACACACTATACTTTGGACACCACTAATTGTGAATATCCTATAATATTAGGATGATATTTATTACATAAATACTAGGTGATATTTAATATGTACCTTTAAAAATTGATCATTTTTCTGATAGGTAAATGTGACAAGATTTTAAGAGGTACCTTTTAAATAAGGTAATGTTTCGTGTTATTTATCATTATTAAGGAATGTCATATTAATATGAATAATTTTCTAGGTAAAGTACAGTTTAATAAAGTAGCTCTTTCATTTTTAAAATGTTAATGGATGACACCATTCTAAAAATGAGTTGCATGCTTCCATATATATTGAATATTATTTAACTTTTTTTGATGATTTGGGGCATCATTAGGAACATTAATTATTGCAATTACCCAAAAAGTAATAATTTCCTTAAGGGCAACTGAACTATTTTGCCCTATACATCAAGATTCCAGAGGCCTATGCTAGATAAGTCTATCTCCTGCTTGGCAAGCCCTTAATGCCTCTAATATTTTGTCATATATCCATGAGGTTCTGTGTAAGGTCCCAAAATTAGTCTCATGCATTCTCATGCAAATTAGAATGGATATTATAGCATCCCTTCTCTTTACTCAGAAATCATATTTGCTTTTGACTTTGCTACTTTGCTTCACATCATTATTAAATAGGAGCAAAGTTTGATCTTGTAAATAAGTAGGGCACTGATGTGTCTTAAAGAGTAAATAATTTTCAGATACCATAAAAATTTTAGAAAAAAACTATTGTAATATTATTCAATATAATTGAAGCAATTTTTATTTAGAACACTCATGTACAGTGGAAAGAGTACCTAAATTCTAAATAGAATTACCCATTTTTCAAAATCTCACTGAAATGCAAAGTATTTCATAAATATCTTCATGCTTTCCCAACAGCAAATGAAATCTTATTCTTCTGAACTATGACACATCAAAGAATTTTTGTACTTCTTAATAAACTTTTAATTCTATCTGGCTCTAGAGTTATTTGTGCATATGTCTTATTCCTGTCAGATTGTACATTCCATGGTATCAGGAACTATATTTTCATCTTCGAAATCTCCATAGCTCCTAGTTCTGTACAATGCTTGTTGAATTCTATTTGTATTTGTAAAGATTATTAAAGATAAATTGAATTGACTATTAAATATAATTGCATAAATCTTATAAAATTTCTAGGTCTTCTGCCTATATATGAATGTATTTAGTTATCCTAAATCAAGCTTTGTTCTTTACTACATGAATTGTTATTTCTGTACTTTTGAAAATACTCTACAATTTTCACTTATTTAGATCGATTTTTCTCATTATTTGTCTTAATTTGTGAGATTTCCTGTATTTAGTGTGATTTTTTGCATATATTTTTATGCCTTTATGTGTGGATATTTTTTACAAAATGAAAAAAAAAATCATTCATAAAAAAGTGATTATTTTTGGCTGCGAATAATTAAATTTTTGCTGTTTCCCCATTGAACACACACACACATACACATACACACACTTTTTTTTTCAAATTGTTTCTAAATCAAACTTATAATTGCATTGTTTTATTTGAAGTATAGCATCATAAGTAGGAGCAAGCAAACAAAAAAGAAAAGAAATACATATTTATTTTCTCTTATCCAATTAAAGTATACTTTCTGAAAATATACTCACTGGACATATTCTAGCAATCATAGAATGAATCTGCTTGGTAGTACCACTATTGTCAGTTAGCTTTTCTTTGAAGAAAAAGTACACTTTTGCATCATTAGGATCAGTACCATCTGGTATAACATGTGCATCTACAAACATAGGTTCTAGAAAGAAAACAAATAAAGATAATTACTAAGAATATTTACTTAAGTATCATTAATTTACTTGCAAATGTATGATATATAATGTGTATAATTATATATATATATATATATAAAATTCTATTTAATGAAGCAATTATTAACCACTACTATCTGTAAGGCATTATGCTAAGTAATAGTGACACAAAGGCCATAACAAAGAGTTGAAGAAAAAGCTAGCCAGCATATATGAGTAAAATATAGAATGTTGAATGTAGACTATATTGGAGGGGAGGGAGGGAAAGAGGAAAAAAAATTTATATGATATCTTTTTTAGTTATTTAAAAAGAATGGCAATTTGTATATAATAGATTTGCAGTTTCATATGAAATATTCTTTTTATATCACACTATGTTATAAAAATGTTTATTTATTCCATAAATTTAAAATAAAATAGACAAATACTTTAAAAAATAAAGGATATGTAATGTCTAGAAAAGTAATAGTAGTAGTAGTAAAAGTAATATTAGTCAAGTCTGCCTGACATTATAGTTATTTGTGTGTCTTATTCCTATCATAATTCAATAATATCATAAATTATAATTTATTCTTTGAATTCTCCACAACTCCTGTCTTGTATAACAAGATGCTTAATAATAACAACAATAATAACAGTAACAACTTTTATTTCTGCTATTTTAACATTTTTTCAAGGTGCTTTATGAATACTGTCTCATTTCATCTTTATAACAATTCTTATAATAATATGAAATTTTACCCCACTTTAGAGATGAGAAAATTGAGGCAGTGAGAAATTAAGTCACTCGCTAGGCAATGGGCCTTGAATAATCACTACTTTAAATGGCATATTGAGGAGTTGCTACTTTCTCGTAAAAACAATCAGGACCTAATTGAGATTTAGACATGATGACATTCCTGACTCAGGTAAAATTATTCTGACAACCATATGAAGGATGGATTAGTGAGCAAAGATATGGAGAGACCAAATTAGAAGACTCTTATGATAATCCAGATAAGAAGTAATAAGGGACTGAATTAGAGCACAGACAAGTATGGGGGGGAAAGGCAACAGATGTGAGAGATGATTTGCTGATAGAATAAATAAGAGTTGGTGCATAACTGGGTTGTATATTGGAGAGAGAGGAGTTAAGGTAATGAAATGGGATTACTAGGAAGATGGTGGTACCTCAGAAGAAACAGGGAAGTTAACAAACTGGCAGCTAGGGAGTATACAGATTCAAGTGCTGGACTTGGAATCAGGAAAACCGGAATTTGAATCTGTCCCCAGATATTAGCTATGAGACCCCAGGCAAATTACTTAACTCCTCTCAATCTCAACAATTTTCCTATGTAAAAGAAAAATTTTGTGTGTGTGTGTGTGTGTGTGTGTGTGTGTGTGTGTGTAAAAGAGGAAGAGAGAGAGAGACAGACAGACAGACAGACAGAAATGGAAAGAGAGAGGGAGAGGGAGATAACTGGAAAGATGAATAGATAAACAGACGAATGGATGAATGGATAGATGGATGTGTATGTGTATATACATGCATATACATGCATATACTCATATATATAAAATATACTTTGCAAAGCTTAAAATGGTATGCATGCTTTTATTAAGTTTAGAGCACTATTTTTCATAAATCATATGATATAGGATTTGGAATTTATTATATGTATAATAATTATCCCATTGTATTATTATTATTATACAAATGGTTGCCATATCCTCATTGGAAATGGACAATTACCCAAACTATTGGGATAGCCATTATTAGAGTTTTTGTGAAGAAATCACTTTGCTACCTTAAAGCAGTTTATTAATGTTAACTATTATTTAAAACAACAATTTCCCCCTCCCTTAAGATTGCAGTACCAGAAAGAATACTGAATTCTGAGGTAGAAGGCCAGTACATGATAATGTATTCTACTAAGGCCATGGCTTAAACACTCATTCAAATATGTGTTAGTACTTCTCCAAACATCGATTTCCTCATCTATAAAATGAATTTGATCTTACAGGGGTTTATTTTACAGAGGTTTTATGAAGATAGTGCTATTTAAATTGTAAAATATAAATATGTGTAATGCTTTCTTCATCTTCAACAGCAACAACTACCACCACTATCACCATTACTAGCATTAATGAGTTAGGAAAGAAAGAAATGGTCTAATTATGGGATCAATTTTTGCTAAATGGTTTTTTTTTCCCCCTAGCTATTACTTTCCATGGGAAAATAAAACTAAATGCCAAGGGTGCTTTTTTCTTTTCTTTCTTTTTTTCTTTTTCTTCTTTTTTTTTTTTTTGCATTCCACTGTCTGATAAAAACGGGCCAACAATTTTTTTTCTTTTCAACAGTACCATTGTCTGTAACAATTATGAATATGTTGTAAAGAAGGGAAACATAAACTAATCTTACATAATCTTCAGTAGAAGAAAACATTTTACTTTTGCAACAGAGAACTCAGAAAGATAGAGCAGGCCAGAGCTGGTTAGCAGTCTCAGTTCTAGTCCTGACACTATCCTTAACCAAGGACATAGCTTAGTTTTTCTTTTTTTGTTTTTTTAATTTATACTATGGAACCTATGATTGCCTGCTACTATGGGATTTCTGAGATCTATTCCAGCTCTAAGATTTTATGCTCACATTCTCTGTATAGTTTCCTTTTCCTTGGAATGTGAATATGTCTACCTATGTGTATATCATATATATGCATATATATTCATATATACACATACATATACATACATATGTATATATACATACACATTCCTATAAGACTCTATGTATTGCTCCTTTTATACACATATGGTATATACATACAAAGATTCAATGAAAAAGATATGTTTGTGTGTGTGTGTGTGTGTGTGTGTGTGTGTGTGTGTGTAATGTGTAAGTACGTATATCTTGTTAAATATATAGCCCACAGGCCAAATGCACTCCACAATTCCTGAGTCTGGCCTGAATTAAATAAAATATAGTTTCTATCTGACTTTAGCAGGTTGATGTAGTAGTAATATATAATACATGCTATTCACATGCTATATTTACATATATATATATCCATGTATGTATGTAAACAAACATGTGTGGATCTCTAAGTCAATATGTGACCCATAGAGAGCCTTATATTTGGTTTAATATCCCCTGTTTTTATCAGTGAGTTTGACGCCATCGCCTTAGCAGACCACTTTCAGTTTTGTCCACAAAAGAGAAATTCAATGAAGCAGAATAAGGAGGTGAAAGTTGAAGATTTTAAAAAAGAACTTGCTACATTAAAACACAGCATATTGAATGAAAGGAAAGAATTTCAAAGAAAAAATTTATGATGCCATTAAAAGACATAGAGGGTCTCCTTATTCTCAGACCATAATCAACTTTCAGAAGTCTCAGCTTCCAGATGTACTAGAAGAATAATTTCAAGAAATAAATGCACAATCAGTGCTTTCTTACAATGGAATATCAGTGAGATCGGATGCTTTACTAGGGTGATTCATGATCATCTGAGCAATGTTAAACAGATTGTCACATTGAGAGTCAGCAAGACATTTTCCCCAAGGAATACTGATGAACATTTTTCTGATTTTTCCCCTCTTTTCTTTTAAGAAAAAGGCTGGAGTGGCAGAATAAGATCAGATGAACTCTTAGGATAAACATTTCTCTGAGACCCCAGCAGAATGAATGAATCCTGCTCAACACTGATAAAAGCTAAAGTAAAAAGATATAAGAACTCAGACTTATTTGAAAGCTATCAAACTACATATAAACTAGAGGGTAATCCATTGATTCCAAGCTTTGTAAATTTGTTGAATAATTTAACTAAATAAAATGAATAATTGCTTTTAAAAGAAATTTAGTTATTGATGGCAGATGCCAACATGACATAAACTGTGTTTACATATATGAATATATGTATATAAATATAAAATAAATATTCTGTGATGACTATCTTATGATGAAGATGGTGAAGTGTTACATGAATCAAAGACTTTTCAAATTATTCACTTTAGCCAAATATTTAGAATCAACTCTGTAAGAGTCTTCATCAATCATACCAGGAGTACATTATCTGGAACATGTTATTTTCTTGACATTTTCCATGTTTCTCTTCTGAAAATTTGGGAAATAACAAAAAAAGGCTGATACATGGGAATCAAAAATATCTTTTAAAATTCACTGTTTGTCTTACCACTTAGCCATTTAGAATTGTGTTGATCTGTTCTGACTGCATTCCTTTTGGTCAAACTACGAAAAATAGCGGCATCCGTACCCATGAAATCGATGTACATTCCTGAGAAAAGTTCTTCATCTAGAACAGAGTGGGAGAAGAAATTCTGAACATAAACATTCATCTTTTTAAATTCTGTTTTTAGATGCATAAATGAAATTGTCTATTAGCAAAATATTATATATGGTACCTCGCATATTTTTCCATAAGGTCCCATTATTCAAGTTTAAAAAAAGGTTAAATAAAAATCAAGGACTATGTTCCTGAACAAGTTCTACTTCTGCCAAATGGAGACACAGAGGCAAAGTGACACACACTCCCTTGTTTACCTACACATAAACATTTCAATGTACAGACACATGAGCAGACTTCTGCCAGAATTTAATATTGTGACATCCCAATGCACATATTATAGATAATTTGACAAAGGCCAAGCATTTCCAAATAGCCAATATACCTGATTAGTGAACTCCCTCCCCCAAATAAATTAAAAACAAAAATTTGAAAATATTCAATGTGGAAGTCAAAAACTAATGTCATCATCCCATTTTATCCCGAGTCAATTCACATCAAGTCCATCTATGCAGCCTTTGACACTTCTGATTGCTCTTTCCTCTTTGATATTCTCTCCTCTGTAGGTTTTGAGAATACCAGTGTTCTATGGTTTTCCTTCTACCTATCTGATCACTTCTTTTCTATTTCCTTTGTCATAAAATTCCTCAAGATCATGACCTCTAAACACAACCTTCTCAGAGTTCTATCCTATTCCTTCTTTTCTTCCTTTTCTATAGTACTTTACCTAATGATCTCAACAACTTCCATGGATTTAATTATCATCTTTATATTTATAATTCTCAAATCTACCTTTCTTGCTACAATCTCTCTACTGACCTCCAGTCTCACATCCCTCATTTTCTTTTGATATCTCAAACAGGATGTCTAGACATCTTAAACTCAATATGTCCAAAACTAAATCCATTATCTTCACTCTAAACCACATTCCTAACTTTCCTATTACTGTAAATAGGAAAATCATCCTTCTAGTCCTTCAGGCTCACAACCAAGAGTTATCCTGGATCCTATCTTTTACCCCCTCAAATCTTTTAAATTTCACCTTACACTGCCATCTCCACTGTAGTGCAGTTGCTCGTCATCTCATGCCTTGTTTACCACAACACATATTGGTAGATCTGCCTCTTACTCTAATGCATTCTCCATTCAACTTTATTAAAGTAATTCCTTAAAATGCACATATGATCGTGTCAGCCCCATCCTCCATTCTCCCCACCACACACAAACTCCAGTGTCTATTGTCTTCAGAAACAAATAATATTCTATTTGGCATTTAAAGCCTATTATAGTCTGGCCACTTCCTATCTTTTCAAGTCTTCTTACACCTTACTTCCCCGCACATACTATTCCATTCAGTGACACTAGCTCCTGGCTGTTCCATGAGCAAGATACTCTGTCTACTCTGGGCATTCTTCCTGACAGTCCTCCAAGCCTGGAACACTCTCTTTTCTCTGCTCCAAATACTGACCTCGCTGACTTCCTTTAAATCCCAACTAATCCCACTGTCTACAGGACACATTTTATAATCCTTTTTAACTCCAGTGTTTTCCGTCTTTAAAAAATATTGTTTTATAGATATATTGTTTCATTAATATTGTTTTCCATATTATCTCCTCCATTAAATTGTAAGCTTCTTGAGGAGAGGATTGTCTTTTGCATCTATCTTCAGTGCTTAGCACAGTATCTGGTATACAGTAGGTACTTAATAAATGTTAATTAATTGATTGATTGAAAAGATAATCTGTCAAATCAATGATCTTTTTTCAGTTCAAATTATTCTTGACTTTTTTTTGCTGCATGTGACAATGCTGACCTCCCCTTCATTCTGGATATCCTCTCTTCTATATTTCTCCTGTCGTTTCATTTCTTCTCAGCCTATTTTGCCACATCATTATCCCAGTCAGACTCTAATCATGGAAGACCCCTAAGTTTTGGCCCTCTTTTGTTATTTTTTTCTCCTCTCTTCCACCTCTACCTTTTCCCTACTCCCTAGGACTCTTGGTGATCTCAGGCATTATAGGCTTTCAGTCTTCCTTTCTATGCAGATGATTCCCAGATCTATATTCTCAACTCTAGTTTCACACATGAACTCCAGTTCTATATCACTAACTTACTGTTAGACACCTCCAACTGAATGTTCTAGAGATATTGCCCATTTAACATTCCAAAGAAAAAGTTCATCACCTTCCTCCTCTGAAGTCGTTTTCCAAAAATCCCTAACTCTATAGAGAATATAACTACCTATCCAGTCAATAAGATTCAATAACCTTAGATCCTTGGAGTCAATTTTCATGTTGTGCCTCAAATGAGATTAGAATCAACTTCTCCCATTTCCATTCCTTTGCCCTATATGTCATATATGATCATAACATATTCAATCTTCATATATACCTCACAGAATCCTTTGTTCCCTCTAATCTCACTTTAAGCACCACCTTTGAGATGAAGCTTTTCCAGATGACCCTGGTTAGGTACCAGAAAAATTATTTTATAATTTCTTCCATATGTATATGTAACCTCTCCTAAAGACTGTACACTCTCTAAAGTCTATGAACTATTTCTTTTTCTTTATATCTCTAACATTTAGTACAGTGCCTGGCAAGTTATAGGTGTGTAGTAAGTGTATCTTTTAAAAACTGATTGATCTTCAAACCTTCCCCATCCCTCATCCTCTGCACCTATGTCCTCAATGCCTCTTATACACAATCCCTAGTTCAGGCTTATGCTACCCCCTCACTTATACTATTATGCAAGTCTCCTGAATAATCTTCCTGCATCAAGTCTATGCTCTCCTATACATGTATGACCAACCTTCTAAAATTATATTCTCAAAGTAGAGGTCTATCCTACATGCCCTTTGCATGCTCATGGAGTTTCAGCAGTTTCAGGTTGCCTCTATGATAAATATCTGTGTTTGCCATCAAATAAATTTTTCTGTATAATTCAATAATACCTTTCTTGTCTTATTGAACATTATTTTCCTCCATAGATGCTAATCCAGTGGGATCAAATTCAAATAGAAATGGTCATTAAACTATACATAATTATCCCTGTAAAATGCACATTGACTTGGACAACTATATATTAACCTTATCTGTGTACTATTATATTTTTGTTAGCTAAATATTTCTAAATTATTTTATACATCAATACCATGAAGTCATGGGTTTGCCAAATCTGGGTTTGCTTCATCCAAAGTGATCTAGCTGATGTTTTACATATATGTCATCCTATATCCTTAATTCATGGTTTTGTATAGGTTTTCCCTCATTAGAAAATACTTTTTTAAAAATTATAGCTTAAAATCCCTTCAAAATTCAGTTCAAATACCTACTTCAGCATGAAATTTGTTAGTTGCTACCATCTTCCATCCCCAAATCATGGTATATTTATTTTCCATATACATCTTGAGTTATTTATGTATGTTTTGTTTGAAACCAATAAAAGAATATAAGGACCAGGGCAGCTAGGTGACACAGTGGCTAGAGCACAAGTTTAACTGAAGTTAAAAGGACCTGAGTTCCAATCTGGTCTCAGACACTTAATATCTCCTGGCTATGTGACCGTGGACAAGTCATTTAACCCCAATTGCCTCAGGAAAAAAAAAAAAAGAATATAAGGACCTTGAGGGTAAGACCTATTTCAATTTTATTTTCTTATCCCCTGTAATGAGTACAGTGCCTAACACTTAATCAGTGTTAACTGCCTTAATTAATGGTCACTTTAAGCATTGATATGTTATGACTATTATCTACTTTTTGTGTATGTATCGAGTCATAGTAAAGGATGAAAATTAAAATTAAGTACATTTGATTAATAAATCATAATGCATATATGTACATCTTGTCTTAGAAGTAAATACTTTTATATGAATTGTGATTCACAACAGCTCTAAGTTAAAAAAAAACTGCAAATGTTTTTATCCCCATTTTTAAGGTGTAAAAGCTAAGACTTAGAAATACTAAGTAAATACCCAGAGAGAGGACTTTGGGAATTGAGTGTGGATCACAACATAGTTTTTCACTTTTTGTGTTGTTGTTTGCTTGCATTTTCTTTTCTTTTCTTTTCTTTTCTTTTCTTTTCTTTTCTTTTCTTTTCTTTTCTTTCTTTTCTTTCTTTTCTTTTCTTTTCTTTTCTTTTTTCTTTCTTTCTTTCTTTCTTCTTTCTTTCTTTCTTTCTTTCTTTCTTTCTTTCTTTCTTTCTTTCTTTCTTTCTTTCTTTCTTTCTTTCTTTTCTTTCTTTCTTTCTTTCTTTTCTTTTTTCTTTTCTTTCTTTTTTTTCTGAGGCTTTTGGGGTTAAGTGACTTGCCCAGGATCACATAGATAGAAAATGTTAAGTGTCTTGAGCCCAGATTTGAATTCAGGTCTTTCTGACTTCAGGGATGGTGCTCTATCCACTACATCAACTAGCTTCCTCTTCTTTCTCATTTTTCCCTTTTTGATCTAATTTTTCTTGTGCAGCAAGATAATTGTATAAATATGCATACATATATTGGATTTAACATATATTTTTATCATGTTTAACATATGGATTACTTGCCATCTAAGGGAAGGGGGGGGAATTGGAACACAAGGTTTTAAAAGGATGAATACTGAAAAATTATCCATGTATATATTTTGAAAATAAAATGTTTTAATAAAAAAGAAAGATAGTTCCAAGTTGAAGGAACAGTAAATGGAGAAAGGAGGATTAGAACCCAGAGGTTCTAAATGCTACACTACTATTTTTCTAATACCATCAAACACACCTAGACTGAGAGTGCTATTGCTCCCTGAGATGGATTAAAATGTAGCTAGAAAATGATTAACAAAATAAGTAAAAATGCAATAGGATATAGATAATGTTAACATGTGGTATTCTAAGTCAAAAAGGTCTACAGATTACAGATGGTTTAATAGAACCCTCTTCTATTTGAGTTTGACACCACTGTTTTATACCATAATGTGTCTCAAAGTTCAAAAAAAGGCAAAGGAAGAGAGGAAGCAAGAGATTTGTTCTTTTATTTAAAAGGAAAAATTCTTAACTCACATATTTCTTTATAAAAATCTGTGAACTTTAAAGCTTTATAAAAAAGAATACTAAGACTGATAGATCTTTACAAAATTTTTACACTTGCATTCTAAAAAAGTATACAATTTTGAATAACAAGTTAAATTTTTCTAGGGCTTTTAGATCTATAAGGAACTTTTCTGACAATTCAGAGCAATTTAAAAATATTAGAGAAAAATATAGTAAAAAGTCAAGAAAAAGAATAGTGGAAAGAACACCTTTTATCAACAGTGGCAGAAGTAAGTACCTACATTTGCTATGTATTTCAATCTAGGAAATATAGCCCATATGTTAGGAACATACATGAAAGGTATATAAATTCTTCCCTTGTGGGACAAAGAAAATTCCATTGGTTAGCATCAATGCCACCCCCCTGGGTACAAAACAGAAGCTAACAGCAATCTTTAAAAATCAAATTTAGCAAGGTTAGAGTCTAACTGAGCTGCCAGACAGATGTGTTCTTTGACTGATGTTCCAGAGTAAATCCCCTGGCAGCCCTCAGAAAGTGTTCATGTTGGCATGACCCATGTTGTTGGAGGCTCTCCAGGCTTTCTAGTCAGGCATAAGAAAGAATGCAATAGAAAAATGGGGTTTGTGGAATTTTCCTCTTATGTTACTTACTAGGTCATGAACCGGACCCCTACAGTTCCTAAGCAGGTATGGCCGGCATTGTGTAGCCCTGCCTCTCCTCCTAGTAGGGGTCCAAACCATGTGGGAGTCCATTGTAAGGGGATAACCAAAATGAGCAGGAAAAAGTATTTAAACAATTTGGCTTTTTAAAAAGGCTATAAAATATTTCTATAGAAACACACACACATGTGTGTGTATTTATATGTGGCTGTTAAATTATTATCAGTTTGTAATTAATTATTTCACATTCTTGTGCTTGTATTTCCTCCTAGGCATTCATTCAGTGCCTAATTCCCACCACCTCATATACTACCATAACTCTTACAATTCTCATATTTGTATCATTAAAAAAAAAGTCTGAGGGAATGCAATTTAGAATCCAAATGTACATGGGTTTATTAATTAACTAGGCCTTAAACAATACACAATAGTTACCTGTGTATTCAAGCATCAAATGTTTCTGTCAGCTTCACTTTCTTCCTTAAATTCATTCTAATTTATTATAGCAAGGTTTCTAGTCCTGCTGTGCCTTCTTTGTGCAAATGAAAGACTTAACTGATATATATCTTCCTTGGTAAGAAGCATGCTTTGTGGCGGGGATGATTCTTTTTTCAGGATTTTTCTGTAACTCTCATTTTGTTAAAGTTCAAAAATTTAATTTTGAATTTTGCTATGTCAATGTACAGTTGAAGTTTCACTGACCAGAAAAGCTTGAAATTATGGTGTTTTTAAAGTCACTTCACTCAGCCATTTAGTGATTTTGATGACTTAAAATAGTCTGAACTTTAAAATTTAACACATTGGAAAGATAGAGTGGCTATCTAGTGAAACTATCAAGTATTCCATTTTCCCCAGAAAGGGACAAGGATCCAAGATAATCCCAAAGACTTTCTACCCTTGTAAAATCACAGGAATTTTCTGAAGTTACCAAACTCAGTGAAGTGTAGTTCCAAACAAAATATTTGTGGATCAGAAGGCAAACTGTGGAAATAATGATTACATACTCTAAATTTCTTAATACATTGAATTTTTTTTTAAATCTCAGCTTTATAACTAACTAAAGTCAACCCAATAATTAAACTGTTATATAAGTATAAATATTTTCATTGAAGATCAAATGTCTCTAAAAATTATGTGAAGAAATATAATATAATTAACTTTTTCCTTTCTCATCCATAGGGTACATCTTGTCATATTTCATCTTAACAAATACTTCTATGTCAAATAATAAAACTGACTATATTAGCTGAATTTATGCTTAATACTGCTGTAACAGCAGCTGCTTCATTTCATACCAATAATATTCAATTATTCAATAAAACAATGTTGTACTACAAAAACATAGAGGACACTATAATATACTAGAAAAAATACTGGATTAGAAAAGAGTAGATCTATTTCTAGTCTCAAACCTGCCACCATGCAATTAGGTAACCTTAGAAAAATAAGTTAACCTCTATGGGCCTCCATCTCATCATTTGTACATGAGGAGTTGACTATTTAATCTATCATCAGATCTGATGAATTCAAAAGTACTATGAAGTGCTGAAATTCTATGTATGCAATGAATACTTCATTACATCAAAGCCTGAAAATCTTAAGTCAGTTATTATGTTACATTTTGGCATGCTCTTAAACTTGTGTCCTGATTTAGCCACTGGGAGCCCGGAATTCCTCTACATGTAACCTTGATCCTATTCAAAGCTGTCTCCTCTGGCAGGTTGCCTCCACAATAATCCCTTCTTTCTCTAATCTTTAATCTGTCTCTGTATTTTGGCTCCTTCCCTTCTGCCCTCAATTATGTCTAGGTCTACCTCATTCTTAACAAATGTTTAGTTGATCCGTCATTGCCCATTTGGCCTTTCACAGCCAAAGACTCATTCAACTCTTGTAATCTACTTTAAAACCTCATTATTCAATTGACACTATACAAATTCATCAATGATCTCTTAAATGATGATCCCAAATAGCCATTCCTACTTCTCTTCCTTCTTGATGTGCCTGCAGCATTTGACACTGTTGACTACTTTCTCTTCCTGGACATTCTTCTCTCCTTGGGTTTTATTGATATTTCCCTTTTCTGTCTCTTCTTGTTTAGTTACTCCTCCTCAGAGGATCAGAGGATTATCACCTGAAAGTTGAGGCTCCATAAATGTGGACTTTCACAAAAGCTCGTATGCCATATTTTCTCTCCTGACCTTTACTCCTACAATACCAGTTGCTTATTGGTCATTGTCTATTTGATATACCTTAGGCATCTCAAAATTTGACATGTCCAAAAAGTAATTACCCATTGATTTTCCTCAATCTTCTACCTCTCTCAAATAATAACTATCTTCTAAACTTTCCTATTTTTATCAAAGTAATGTCTTCCAATCACTCAAATCTACTACATCAGAGTCATCTTTAATTCTTCCCGAACTTCATCCCCACTTATATACAATCAATTGTATTGTGTTATGAATTTTATCTTCACAACATTTTTTGTATTCTTCTTCTCTTCTTTCAGCTTGGATGACCACAACTTTCATTCAAATTCTTAGCTTCTTTCTCACCTGAACTATTGCAATAACCTAAAAAATGATCCCTAAAGGACTCACATGTACAAAAATGTTTGTGGCAGTCCTCTTTGTAATGGCAAGAAACTGGAAACTGAGTGGATACCCATCAATTGGAGACAGAATAAATTATGGTATATGAATACTATGGAATATTATTGTTCTGTAAGAAATGACCAGCAGGATGATTTCAGAGAGGCCTGGAGAGACTTACATGAACTGATGCTAAGTGAAATGAGCAGAACCAGGAGATCATTATATATGGCAACAACAAAACCACAATGATCAATTCCGATGGACGTGGCTCTCTTTGACAATGGGATGATTCAAAACAGTTCCACTTGTTCAGTGATGAAGAAACCATCTACACCCAGAGAGAGAACCATGGAAACAGAGTGTGGAATACAACATAGCATTCTCACTCTTTCTGTTGTAATTTGCATGCATTTTATTTTCTTTCTCAGTTTTTCTTTCTTCCTCCTTGATCTGATTTTTCTTGTGCATCAAGATAACTGTATAAATATGTATACATATATTGGATTTAACATGTATTTTAACATATTTAACATGTATTTGATTACCTGCCAGCTGGGGGGGGGGAGTGGGGAGAAGGAGGGGAAAATTTGGAACAAAAAGTTTTGCAAGGGTCAATGTTGGAAAAAAATTACCCATGCATATGTTTTGTAAATAAAAAGCTTTAATAAATAATAAAATAAATTTTATTATTTAATAAATAATTATAATTATATTACATATAATTATATATACTTATTATATCATTTTTGAATAAAAATAACTTTAAAAATGATCCCTTTGCCTGAAATCTTCACCCTTTCTGATCTATTATCCATACAGTTCCAAAATGATATTCCTAAAACAATGGACATGTTACTTACCTATTCAGAAAGTTATACTTCCTCATTTTTTTCACTTTTAATGAAGTACAAACACTTAATCTGACATTCAAAGCCCTCCATAATTTGCCTTCATATGCCTATGAACATGATGTGCTATGAACATGATATGAGGCACCTGAATATATTGTATGGATAATGGAGTGAGTTTATAAAAGGAGAAGTATTCCAGTCACTTCTCTCCCTTATTTTTTAATATAGCATTTTTCAGACAATAGGAACAGAAATACAGCTGCTTAATTCATCTTCCTGTCTCTCTAGAGCAGCACACATTAAGACCAATTTTCAAGAAAGTGAAGTCTAAATAAAATAACAGAAAGTACAAAAAATGGTGGATTTAACAGAAAAACAACAACAACAACAGTAGAATGCATATCTGCAAGTTATTAGAAGCTGAAAGTCAGTGTGACAGAGTTTATTAAATGTCATAATGGAATTGAGAAAAACTGAGTTCAGTTCTTGCTTTTTTACACAATAAATTTTTTATTATGAATAAATTGACTTTTGTATGGCAAGAAACTATAAAACATCAAAATTATAGATGAATTCCAAGTATTGCCAGTAAAGGGGTTTTCTATACCAAGGAAATCTAATATCTTTGGGATGCTAGTAAATTGCACATTGTAAATGATATTTGGGGATGGCAAGTATTAAGAAAAGCATAGACATAAAGTAACAGATTTTAGTAGTTTTTCCCAAACCTAATTTCATTTTCATTGTCAATTTCTTCTTCACATACACTTATTTTAAATTTCACATGGAGATCCAAGTGGAATTTTAGGAGAGAATTTTTGCAGACCACATTATAAAATCTACTTTATTTAATTCACAACAACATTTCACATTTTGTTTTTATACTTACTGATCATAACTGACACAGTGTTTACATTGGGGTTGAAAGAACAGCGCCCTTTTCCAGATTCACATTTAGAGTCAATCATGAAGACTTGTTCCTTTAATGCAAAACAAGGGAAGATTAATGTAAAGAAGCAACTTTATAAATTTAGGGGAAAGGGAGGCTTTCTTTATTTTACAAAAAGAATGTCAAAAACATATCTTGAAGAAACTTTCTACTTGGCTATTTATTTGTTCCTAGTCAATTTTCTCAACCTATTATTCTAAGAATTATTTGACCTGAAAGTAACATGTGTTCATCTGTGAAAGTTAAACTAATCTCAAACTAATGCCATATCTTAATGGTATCCCATGCCCAACTAATGCAGACACTAAGTGATTAGGAAAGAAGGACTAGCCAATGTTATTTGAAAATCAGAGGTCACAATGAACAACATGTAAGATGTGGAGTCAAATTAAGACAAGTGTTTAATACAAGCATAAAATATAGCAAACAATATTTCTGAAAGAGATTTTAAAAGTTTCATTTTGCCACTAAATGTTTTGTCTTAAGACATTAAAAAAATCTTGTTTTCATATGTGTATGCTTACTACAAAGCACACAGTACTTATTTAATAAATGCTCATGAATTATCTTATTGATTTATGATTTTAATAAAATAATCACCAACAACTAAAGTTAAAGTTTCTGACATTCAAATGTTGTATTAATCCCAAAATACGTAATTATGTCATCTCCTTATATAGGAACAATGTCAGTATATCATAGTTCATATAACACTGCAAGGGCAGGGAAGTTAAAAGGGGAAAATGCCATGAGTGATAAATGATCATTGTATTGCTTTGCCTTATTTTTATAATTACAAATGGCATCTTAAACCAAACTTAAATTTCTTTGTTCATTCACCTGATATTTTTGGTAAATTGATTTAAATTGTCATTATACACAAGACTTGCATGTTATTTGATGTGCAGTAATGCAAAACTGAACTAGACAAGATTTCTGCTCTTTTAGGATGATAAATGTGGTACTGGAAGGAATTCTTCAGAGGTTGTAAAATATGAATCCTTGAAGGTCAGGAGACTAGCTTAAAATAACTGGCAATATATTTCAGAAATGGGATTGCAGCCCAAGTTGTCTGATTCTAAATTCAATGGTTTTCCACTTCCACAATCCAAGGTGACAGGACAGTTCAAAGGTCTTCCTCCATACAAACTCCCAATGATTTCTGAAATTTCTATATCTTCTCTACAACTTTGATGTCTACTGACTTAGAGCTAATGAATTCCTTCTCACTCTTTCCCATCTCAGAAAAAGAGATCATTCTGCCTATAACCATTTATTAAATGCTTGCTATGTGTCAAGCACTGTGCTAAATTCTAGGGATACAAAATAAAAGCAAAAGATAACCCTTACTCTTATTAAGGAGCTCTTTATTATACTTCATCCTAGGAATAGGATATATCCTCCTTTTTTAGTCCTTTTAGCTCTAATGATAATCCTTCTGGGACCACCAAAATCCTGCTAATAAAGTGGAATCAGAAGCAGTGAATGCTTTCTAGGCTTGAATCAGAAAGGAGTTTTGTGACAGAGTAATTTTTGATGAAACAGAGATAAAGTGATTGGCTTTATCTAGGATCATCTAGGAAACAGGCTAACAGTATAGATAGCAGGTGAGGCAGCTCAACCAACAGAATTAGAGCAGCCAATGTTCAATCAACAGCTCAACTAAGTCCCCAAGCCCTATACCTAGCCTATTCAAAATGAATCCCTCCCACCACCACAGATACAGACATGACAAGGTTGTTTTTTAAGTGGTTTTTGAAGGGCTAAGAACAACTTATTGTAAGAGTTACAATAAAGTAGAATGTTTAATAAAATTTTTTAATTCAACTTCTGATGATTTTTCTGGTCTGTGAGCAAAGCCTAAACAAAATAAAAGATCCAGTGAAGAAAATAATTTCTTTCCCTATATTAAACAAAATAGGAGATGATCTTTGGGGTGAACTGGAAGACTCTCATTGCATTTTTGTGAGGACCCATCTAAAATGTTTGTTGGATCAAGCTAAGGCTACTTGCACTTTATACAATAATAGAAGAAATAGTAAAATACAAAATGAATTTATGTGTGAGTGGTTAGATTGGAGATAAAATTTGATCACTGGAGTTGAAGCAACTGAGAAACTGTGAAGCCAAGGAAGGTACCATATATATACATGCATATATATGTATGAATGGATATGTGTGTATATTTATGTGGTATCACATTAGAATCACAGAATCATGGTGTAGTATCTGTTCTGGGCTCACCTCAATAGCTGATCATGTTCTCAGGATGTGACCACTTTGTTTTTTTCTGCGCATTAGAATTAACCCTGAGGAATTAGGAAGCTATCTTTTTAATGCTATTGCTTTACAAGCCCCACTAGCATCTTTCTCTCCATGGTTATTATTTTATATCAATTACTTGGCCAGAAATCAGTATTTACTGAGTTACAGAATTAATACACAATATATCTTGCAAAATAATAGTGACTCTCACAAATGCAGAAATAGTCCAAGTCTAGAGAGCATATAGGGTAAAGGAGTATCTCATAGTTCTTAAGAGACATTGCTGGAGTTCTCAAGTATTTCCCTTAGATATAGTAAGCCTCTTTGTAGAGCCTAGAATTTGCCTTTTCTCATTGTGTTCAGTCTGCCCTCAGCTCTCAATAGAAGCAGTGATGTCAACTACTGCAGTTCCAGAAATACTTTTTGCAGAATGATTTTAAAAAATAGTTCCTCCTCTGATCACAGTATAAGAAGGAGGCTCATAGACAAGCAGAACCAAGGTATTTTCTTAGCCCTCTCCCCTTAACTAAAGATTGATTCTCAGAAGATTGGCTTGATGCTTCCAACACTATACTGTCATATCTCAAATCATCTCAGTTCTAACATGGTTTACTATTTTACTGATAATCCACAGGTTATTAACCAATTTTCCTTGACCAATTAGCTTAATATTTATGTTCCACATAAGCAGTAAACCTAACACTTCATCATTGAAAGAATCCAAGACACTGTTTGAGACAATAGAAATAATTTAAATATACATACACTACATTTCCATTTGTAAATTTATGGAAAATTTTAATTGTGATTTTATCAATTTGGCCCATTGAAAAAAAGAATATTTTAATCTTGTATACTGAACATAAAAATGCTTCATAAGAAACAATTTTTGAAAAGTTATTCAAAGCATTTTTAACTGCCCCCCACCAATTTTGGAATTGAACAGAGGGATATTAGGGCAATGGCAAAGCAAAGACTTATTTGACTGTAGCACTTGGCAAAAAATTCACAAATAAAAATCATGCAATTTGACCACATATAAAGTTGCTAAAAAAAAAAAAAACAAATTTATCTGATGCACAATAATATTATCTAAAGAAAATAATCTTATAAGAATAAATGATTGATCTATAAACTTGAACTATAATTATAAACCTATATTCCTCCCATCTAAAAAGACTTGTCCTTGGAGAGAGAGCAAAGTGTCTATTAATTAACAAATTAATTAAATTCTATATTTACAATGGAGGGTTTTTATGGATAATTTTTAAGATCGTACTTCAAATTTAATATTACTGTATGGAATAAATAATTTGTAAATGGAATGTTTTTGATTGAAATGTGTACTCAGAGAATACATGACTCACAGTAATAGCTGACATATTTCATACATATGAGCAATTCTATATTTATTTTTATATTTTATATATTATATAATATGTGATAAACATATTATATAATAGATATTATATTAGAATCAGCTCTTCCTTTATAAGTGCTTTTCTAAACAGATAAGTTTAATTCAGTAAATCATATTTTTGTCACATGCATATATTTATTTCTAATTTAAGACTATTGGTACTTTACAAGATCTTAAAACTTTAGCTCTTTAGAAGACAATAAAAACAATGCAGTTCACAAGATAGTATTTTTACTCTTTGTTGTTGTTTGCTTGCATTTTGTTTTCTTTCTCATTTTTTTCTTTTTGATCTGATTTTCCTTGCACAGCATAATATTTAAGAAGGTGTCTGAATTCTTTTTAAAAATATAGAAGGACTCTAAAGAAAATCTTAGTAGAAAAATAATTTATTCATTATAAATCAGTTAAATGATACTGGAAAACATTCAGAAAATAAGCATACGATGCTACAATCATTCAAATAAAAACTAACATCACCATATGAAAAAATTATTTAGAACAATTCTGCAAGTCATTCCTAAAAGCTTGGTTCACCCTATAATCCATATGACAATCCAATGGCTTTACATTTTATGATAAAAGTAAATACAGATGTTAAGAATCTGTTAGTCTTAGATAACAGCATTCATAATAAAAATAATAACATGTTAAACAAAGATTTTATTAAAATTTTCACTTTTCTAATTAGTTTTTTATTGCATAGCCATATTCTGAATATCATTAGTAACAGCTTAAGTGAGCAAGGTTAAATCTTTGATATGTGCAAGTTAAATTTTATTTAACTATTTTAAGTGAGTACTTCAATTCAAATGAAACATTCATAATGATATGTCATGTTTCATTCACTGCTATAAATAATCATTCAAAAAAAGAATAAGTAGGAAAATTCATCTGAAATGAAACCCATCTATTTATTATTTATATAATTGATTTTTCAAAGCTAATCTTTTTTAGCATTCTTTAGGAACTCCCCAAAAATGCATTTTTCCTTTTACCAAATTTGGAAAATAAATGATAAATATTTTTCAAATATTGAAAATTTAAAGTCACCACAAAACATCCATAAAATTTGAACTGTATAAGAAAAATGTGTTTCCTATTCCAAAGCAAACATAAAATCACTGTGAATTCTACCACACATTTAAAGAACAATTTACTAAAATACTATATAAACTATTTGAAAAAATAGGGAATGAAGGACTCCTATCTAATTCCTTTTATGACACAGACATGGTACTGATACCTAAACCAGGTAGGTTGAAAACAGAGAAAGAAAATTATAGACCAATCTCCCTAATGAATATTGATGCAAAAATCTTAAATAAAATATTAGCAAAGAGATTACAGAAAATCATCCCCCAGATAATACAACATGACCAAGTAGGAGTTATACCAGGAATGCAGAGCTCGTTACACATGAGGAAAACTATTATCATAATTGACTATATAAATAACCAAATTAACAAAAACCACATGATTATCTCAATAGATGCAGAAAAGGCATTTCATAAAATCCCAATACCCATTCCTAATAAAAATATTAGCTACAATAGGAATAAATTGACTTTTTCTTAAACCAGTCAGTAGCATCTATTTAAAACCATAGGTAAACATCATATATAATGGGGATAAAATGGAACCATTCCCAATAAGATCAGGAGTAAACAAGGTTGCCCACTAACACCATTATTATTCAATATTGTATTAGAAATGCTAGTTTGGGGCAATGAGAAGAAAAAGAGATTAAAGGAATTAGAGTAGGTAATGAAGAAAGTAAAGTATCACTCTTTGCAGATGATATGATGATATATTTAGAGAATCCTAGGGAATCAACTAAAAACTATGAGAAGTAATCCACAACTTCAGCAAAGTAGCAAAGTTGCAGGATATCAAAAAAAAAAAATCCACACAAATCATCAGAATTTTTATACATCACTAACAAAATCCAACAGCAAGAGATACAAAGAGAAATTCCATTTAAAATAATTGTTGATAGTATAAAATATTTGGGAATCTATCTGCCAAGGCAAAGTCAGGAACTACATGAGCAAAACTACAAAACACTTTCCACACAAATAAAGTCATATCTAAGCAATTGGAAAAATATCAAGTGCTATTGGATAGGTTGAGTGAATGTAATAAAGATGATGATAATTCTTAAACTAATCTATTTATTTAGTACTATAGCAATCAGGCTCTCAAGAAACTATTTTAATGACTTAGAAAAAATAATAACAAAATTCATCTGGAAGAACAAAAGGTCAAGAATTTCAAAGGAATAAATGATGAGAAAAGCAAATGAATGTGGTCTAGCTGTGCCAGATCTAAAACTGTATTATATAGCAGTGGTCATCAAAACCATTTGGTACTGGCTAAGAAATAGAGAAGTTGACCTGTGGAATAGGTTAGGTTCACAGAACAAAATAGTCAATGATTATAGCAAACTATTTAACAAACCCAAAGGCCCCACTTTTGGGAATAAGAATTCACTGTTTGACAAAAAGTGCTGGGAAAATGGAAACTATTATGGCAGAAAGTAGGCATAGAACCACATCTATCACCATATACCAAGGTAAGGTTGAAATGGGTTCATTATGTAAAAATAAAAAATATTATAAACAGATTGGAAGAACATAGGATAGTTTACCTCTCAGATTTGTGAAGGAGGAAGGAATGTTTGAACAAAGAAGAACTAGAGAGTATTACTGATCACAAAATAGATAATTTTGATTATATTAAGTTAAAAAATTTTTGTACAAACAAAACTGATGCAGACAAGATTAGAAGGGAAGCAATAAACTGGGAAAATAGTTTTACATACAAAGGATCTGATAAAGGTCTCATTTCTAAAATATATAGAGAACTGATTCAAATTTATAATAGTTCAAACCATTCTCCAACTGACAAATGAGCGAAGTTTATTAACAGACAATTTTCAAATGAAGAAACTGAAACTATTGGTAGCCACATGAAATATGCTTCAAATCACCACTATTAATCAGAGAAATGAAAATTAAGACAACTCTGAGATACCATTACATACCTTTTCAGATTGGCTAAGAGGACAGGAAAAGATAATGACAAATGTTGCAGGGGATGTGGAAAAACATTGTTGGTGGAACTGTGAATAGATCCAACCATTCTGGAGAGCAGTTTGCAACTCTGATCAAAAAGTTATCAAACTTTGATCCAGCAGTATTTCTACTGGGATTATATCCCAAAGAGATCTTAAAGGAGGGAAAGGGACCCATGTATTTGTGGCAGCTCTCTTTGAAGTGTCAAGAAACTGGAAACTGAGTGGTTGCCCATCAATTGAACAATGGCTGAATAATGGTATATGAATGATATGGAAATTCTACTATTGTTCTATAAGAAATGACAGTAGGATGATTTCAGAGAAGCTTGGAGAGACCTACATGAACTGATGCTAAATGAAATGAGTAGAATCAGGAGATCATTATATATGGCAACCACAAAACTATATAATGATCAATTCTGATGGACATGGTTCTCTTTAACATTGAGATGATTCAAACCAGTTTCACTCTCTTAAGAGAGCCATCTACACCCAGAGAGAGAACTGTGGGAAAAGAGTGTGGACCACAACATAGCATTCTTATTCTCTCTGTTGTTATTTGATTGCATTTTGTTTTCTTTCTCGGTTTTTCTTTTTCTTCCTTCTTGATATGATTTTTCTTGTGCAGCAAGATAACTGTGTAAATATGTATACATATATTAGATCTAACATGTGTTTCAACATATTTAACATGGTGAATGTTATTTATGCTAGCTAAAGGAGGGGGTGGGGGAAAAGAGGGGAAAATTTGGAACAAAAGGTTTTGCAAGAGTCAATGTTGAAAAATTACCTGTGTATATGCTTGGTAAATAAAAAGCTTTAATAAAAAAAAATTAAAAAAGAACAAATGAAAGAAAGTTTTAAATATTAAGAACTCATTTAATATAAATCATCATAAAAGTGAAGATCATGAAACATTATGTACTTACCTCTGATCTGCGTCCTCTGTTCAAATATGTACATACTGGGCTAAAGGCACCACTTCCACAAACATAGAGATGAGTACGGTTGAAAGCCTGTATCACACGCACAAAGTTTCCACAGCCATGCTGTAAGAATATGTAAAGTGGTAAGTATGTATATATTTTTTCTCTCTTTTCCTCCCCTTTTCCTCTTTGTCTCTCTTCCTCTGTCTCTCTCTGTCTCTGTCTCTGCCTGTCTCTCTGTCTGCGTTTGTCTGTGTCTGTCTTTCTCTGTTTGTCTCTGTCTCTCAAGTCAAACTTAAGACAAAATTTATGTTCCCTTCATCCTTAAAACCATCTTTCTAAAGTGTATTTTAATTAAAATTAACTAGGTTTTATTTTATTTTCCCCATCTATCATTTCTTGTTGTTCATTTGATTAATCATTCTTGGCAGTAATTAGTAATTTTTCTTTCTGTAAAGAGAGCTTCTACAGTTGTTTCTTTTCTAGATTTTTATTATTAAGTGATAAACCACCAACTTTGTAATTAAAGGAATTAAAACTAGCTCAAGAGACAAGTTGTTTTATTTAAATGTTGAGGCATTTACATTTATATTCAATATATTCTTTATTCTGACATTTGTTTATAAAGATATCTAAAATGTGATCATATAACGTATATAGTATTTTGTTTCTCAGAAGGAATGGTATACAGATTATATATTTATATGTGTGTGTGTCTGCAGATATATGCAGTGTGTATATATCAGTAATAGTTGTGTACAGTAAGAATCAAATGTTTACTTTTTTCATCTTCATGTTCAAGCAGTCCAGGAATCTATATATAGTATTTTCCCCTAAACCAGAAAATCAATCTACTCCTATTATTCAAGTTGCATCAATTTTGCCTTAAGACTTGTAAACAAATTAATTTTGAATAAGAAATTACTAGTTAACCATTCTGCACCAGTGGTAATAAAAATAAATAAATCAAGAGAATCAGTTTGTCATAGAAAGTAAGAATGAGGTGACTCAGGTCCCATGCCCTAGAGCTACTACTTTCACATGAAGAAATTGAATTCAGGACTTTTTGAATAAGCTCAAAATTATATCATGTATTTTATGAGTTTCTGATAACAGTAGTATCTGGTATTTCATTACAAATTTTTTATAAATAACTTCTCTTGCAAATATCTTATGTCAACCTGAATTTTACAAACCTCTTTTATTCTTTCTCACACTATGTCTACTATGCATTGTACATTTTTGAAAAGCACTTACATTTTAAAGCTACCATATGTCCTTCCTGTCCTTCATCATTGTTTATGTTCTTCAGTGTCAACTTAATAATTCATTAAATTGTTATTTATTAGAGAAAAAAAAGATTTCTTATGTATAGGGGATATTTAGGGGATAAGGGAACAGCAGATAGCTTGTCAGAGAATAGCCTTCTATGCCTCTTTCATAAGATATTGTCATAATACTAGAATATTTAGGCAGCTCCTGATAGATCTTAATTAATATAACCACCTCATTTGCATTTAAAAAAACTCTACATAGAAGTGGCATTAGTCTACATCATTAATCAAAGTTCTCATATCATGAGCTTATGCTTTCAATCTATTTATGAATTCAATTATTTCCTTTATACATATTGCTCAAAAATTTCCCTCTCCCCAAATTCCATTTTATAATTTGTTTTGTAGAAATCAACACACTTTCATATGGCCCCTCAATATCAACTTTATTCTGTTCAACAGTACTCCCATCCTTCCAATCACTTGTCAATAATGTATTTTTGATTTTTCTATCACTCACTACATATCAAATCTATTGCCACTTCGTGTTAATTCTATCTCTACAAAATCTCTCATGTTAATCTTATTCACTATTAGAATCACTCATAAATAATTTTGTCTCTTTTCACTGAAATTCCTAGAGAAGTCTCTTAAGGTCTATTGTTTCAGACTTATTCCTTCTCAAATTCATTTTTCACACTACTACCAAAGCAATATACTTCCCAAATGCACATGCTTTGATCATGTCCTTCCTCAATAACTGTCGGTGGTTCTCCACTAGCTAATACAATGTAAATATCTTATCTTCTCCTTCAATGCTATCCTTGAGATCTTCCAATAGGAGGGACATATTTCACAATCCTTCCTTTAGAGGTTTTGTGTTTCAGACAAATGGTGATACCTTTTATCCCCGATTCTTGTATCATTCTGACAAGTCATCTTCAGGTTATTGTTTATCATGTCTATCATGCTTTTAAAGTGATTCTTTTTCTATGCTCATATTTTTAAGTCCTCCCTTCTTTCAAGGATGGAATCAGGTACTGTAGTTTTTATCAAGCCTTTCTCTCTCCAGGGAGAAGTGTTCTTTTCCTTCTGAAATTTATCAAAGTACTTGAATCTTTCATAAGTACAAAATGAAGGCAATCCCACTCCAATGTAACAGAATCTATTTCACTTTAGCATATTTGAACGGCTAGGAAATTTTTCCTTATTGAAATCCATTTTTCACACATTTTCAGCACATTGTTGGAATTTTAGTTCCTTTGTATTTATCTCACTTTTCTGCAATGGCTTCTAAATTGTAAACTTCTTGAAAGATGCAGTTGAGCCACATCTCTTTAATTCCTTTAATACTTATCTTGGTAAACACGATGGGTACCTAATGGTTTTAAAATTTTTATCTGAGGGCTTACTCCATGTTCGTCAGTTAGGTGGCAGAGTGAATGGAGTTCCAGTTCTGGAATTAGGAAGATTCATCTTCCTGAATTCAAATCTAGCTTCAGACATTTATTGGGGCTTGATCCTGGGCATGTTATTTAACCCTTTTTGTCAGTGCTCAAAAATACATTCTCAACATTGCGTTTACATTCCCTAAGCTACAGTAAATCAGTTTAATTGTCATGGGTCCCAGATTTAAAACAATTAA
The DNA here is from genome assembly GCF_016432865.1 of Antechinus flavipes. Lineage (NCBI taxonomy): Eukaryota > Metazoa > Chordata > Mammalia > Dasyuromorphia > Dasyuridae > Antechinus > Antechinus flavipes. Next base: position 151,743,163 of record NC_067402.1, read on the forward strand.
ACAAAGAATATAAATCTGATCCAGATTTGAATATGAATAAATAAGAAACAAAGTGCTATAGGAATTCAAAGGCAAGAAACTGCAAGAATTGAGTAGAGGAAAGAAATGACAGAGTACTGATGGCATCTGATTTGACAAGCTTAAAGTATCAATATTATTTCAATAGGTACTTTCAAAGATTCTTGCATTCCAGATATAGAAAATGCTATCAAAAATAAATGAATTGACAAATTTCAATTAAAAACTTTCTTTATATCTGTCATTGAGCTACATGCATAACTCTTAGCCAGCCATCTATCTCCTACTTCTATAAGTGAATACAAAATGTCCAATTAATTAATATAACAATACAAATTATTTAATATAAAGTAATGGGAGGAGAGAAGAGTAATTAGGAGCATAGAAATTGGCACAGAAAAAATGCTTGCATAGAAGTTGGTGTGTCAGCAGAAAAGGATAAAATATAAAATTTAAAGGATGAAAATAGGAACCAGACCTCCAATTTTATAGAATTCCAATATGAGGAAAATCCATCAACAAATATAGATTGAAACCTTCTTTTTCATTTATAATCTCAAAGAGTTGCCTAGGACACTGAGATGATAAATGCCTAGTCTAAGTTGATACTCCCTAGATGAGATAGAGGCAGGATTCGAATCCAGATTTTCCTAGTTCTGAGTTCAGACTACTCTGCACTATTTCATCTTGTGCTATTCCATTCTGTTTTTCAAAAATTAAAATATATAAATTTCATCATTTATTGTTATTATTAGTTATTAATTACTATTAATTAGAAATGGCACCTGGGATAAAAGGATTTTGAGTTGAAGCTAACCTTGCAAACCATTTTCCCCAACCATTTCATTTTACATAAAAGGAAAATGAAGATTAAAGAGATAACATGATCTGCACACACTCAGAGAGAGAGAGGGAGCAGAGCCAGACCTTCTGAGACCAAATTCTCTATGTTATATTGTGCTGTTGTATAAGATGAGTGTGTGAAAGGACTGTTATTTAGAGTTTGATTACTATGTGAAGTAAAATGATGAAAGGCAAATTATTATTATCATTATTATTATTTTGCTGAGGCAATTGAGGTTAAATGGCTTGCCTAGGGTCACATAGCTAGAAAGTGTTAAGTGTCTGAGGCAAGATTTTTGAACTCAGTTCTTCCTGACTTCAGGGCAGGTGCTTTATCCACTGCACCAACAAGCTGCCCCGGCAAATTATTTCTTATAATGAGTCCAAATTAATTTTCCTATGGATTCCATTTCATTGTTCTTGTGGTAAAGAAGAAGAATCCAAAATGTTACCAGCCCCAAGGGAACTCACGGTACAGTAGGGTTGATAACACATGAAACAATAATGAAGTAGGAAATAAAATACATAATTAAGTGCTAAGCTATGCAGAACAGACTTTATGTCTGGCCAAAGTGTAACTTAAAGTGGTGCTTATCTTAAAGGCTGACCAAAAATGTTAACATCTATTTGATCATCCCAAATGGAAACAACAGTGGGCAACAAATTGAGGTTTCTTCTTTTGCTTGCTTTCTATACTGATGGATATTTCAATAAAACCTTTCACTTGAACTCTTGTGTACCATACATACTTTGTTCTTTGTACTGGAAAAACATCTCTTGACTAAATTTAGTTCTAACTGTCCTGAATTAATTACATGTAACATTCTTATCAAATACACTGGTTTTTTTTTTTTAATTTTCAGTCCAGATGTGGGCCCTCAAAATTATTTTTCTGAAGAAATTGTTAAAATATACTTAATTTATCAAAGTTGAAAGTTTCAGGGAATGTCACCAATAGCACTTTATCTTGGGACTAGAACTTCATGTATATCAAATTGGTGATAACTAGTACAAATAATAATGAATTTCAGATAAATCATTCGTCTAAGTTTTCTGAAATTTAGCTACTTTCTTACTGTAATTTTCCTTCTCCTAGTGTATAAGTCTAAATGCATTGTTTTTTAGGATGGCTGGGGATAAAGAGCTGCTTGCACATCATTGGTTATTTCTTCTCTAGACATGCTGCTTTTTTCATGCATCTTATTCTGGAATTCTCCACAATAAATTACTCTATAAACTATGTTACAATTCTGGGGCAACCCTGGTTGTGACATCACATGTGAAGTCCATTTTCTTTGACTAAATAAGATCCCAACTTTCCTATAAAAATCCAAACTTATTTATGTATTCTTTAGCAGCCTCAATGATATGAATAATTATAGAATAATGATTCCTATTCATTAGAACAAGTGAAAAATTGGAAAGCAAAAACTAAACCTTAGTATGGCAGTGTCACAAATACTGAATTCTGCCAGTGAATAGTAAGTTTTAGCACCTATCATAACGAGGAACAAATGTGGCCTTTTTGTTCTGGGTTAATCATCTTTCAGTTATGATTAACTCATTTTGACCCAATATGAGGTTTTCTTGACAAAGATACTGGACAAGTTTGACATTTCCTTTACAGATGAGGAATCTCATCTGTGACAAACAGGGTTAAAAGACTTGCCCAGGTTATATAGATAGTAAGAATCTGAGACCAAAATTGAACTCATGAAGATGAATCTGATTCTAGACTTGGCATTCTAATTTATTGTGCTACCTAGCTATCCTTCAGTATTGCCCATAGTGTCCTTTTATTGTTGCCCTTGCCTCCCACTCCATACTTCTACTTTTCCACTTACACTAGTTAGCTTTCTTTTGAAATTGCCAAAAAAAAATTATTGCTTTGCCTTTAGTAATTAGTCTAGTCTTTCTGTGAAGCCCTCTTCAATTCTCTGGAGACTAATCACTGCATTGAATTAGAATATAAAATTACTATTTTAAGCAATTTAATTTGAAAGTATGTTTTAAGAAGTATTGATCCTCTCTGAATTTTATGTATCTAAAATTTTTCTATGCCATTTTTATTTTAAAATTTGGAAGATTCTTTTAAATTAGGCTTTTAAAGGTGATAATATTTTATACTAAAATAACATTATTGATCCACACAATTGGAAAAGATTATAGAATTCACCTAATCCAATTCATAATTGAATAGAAGGCTTGAATATGATACCCAACAGGGACTGTCCTTTTCTCTATCTCAAGACTTTCACAAATGGATAGCTTACTCTCTCAAACAAAGGGATCTTTTTCTGTGGAATAATTCTATTAAGATTATTTTCCTCATGTTGCGACAAAATTTGGATCTTCTTAATTTTCAACCATTCTCTTTTTACTACCTATTCAGCTATATCTACCCTCCTCCTAGTAGCTAAGAGATGAAGAGATAGACAATACTACAGAAAGAAAAAAAAAGGAAAGTAGCTAATCTTTTATTTATGACTATCTTTAATAAATAGATCAACTGCAAAATATTCTGATTGTCCACATACCTTTCTTTAAGGTCTTTAAGGTCTACATGTCTTTAAGACAGTACCAAAACAATTTTACAACAAAATTCTTACTTCTGGTTGTGACAATTTTACAGAGATGATATGAATCTAAAGAATACCTACTCAGCATTTGAACAAGGAACAAAGCACTATGGTTTTGAATAGTATTGTTGTAAGGCTCTAAATGACAGTACAGTGGATAGAGTCCTGCTCTTATGGTCAGGAAAACTCAATTTCCTGAGTTCAAATCTGGCCACATATGCTAGCTGTGTGACTGAACACTGTTTGCCTCAGTTTCCTCATCTGTAAAATGAACTAGAGAAGAAAATGGCAAACACTCCAGTATATCTACCAAGAAAACCCAAATGGGGTCACAATGAGTCAGATACAACTTAATAACAAACAAGTAGTCACAGAGGAAGTATGTGGTTGTCTGGTTCCAGAAATGGAACATCTCAAGAAAAATGTCCCAAATAAATTATTTTAATATTTTTCATTTTTAGACATAACTAATATCAGTGAATTAGATTTTTATTTTATCTTAGGTTTATCAGTTCCTCCACACCACAAAGAAAACCAAAAACAATACAAAGTGAAAAATGAAGCCTGCTTAGTGGAAAGGCCATTTGATTTGGTCTAAGAAAATCTGAGTTTGAAAACTGACTTGGCTACTGCAGCTTTAATATCTCTGGGCATTAATTTCCTCGTCTGTAATGTAAATGTTTGGGTGAAATAATCTCAAAGATATTTTCTACCTCTAACTCATATAATCAAATAGCTAAATATTTGACAGTGCTTATCTATTGAAACCTGAGAGAATTCAACAAAAATAAGTGACCTGAAAGTTATTTCCTTTGTTTGCAATTCTTCTTTAATCATTACATAGTTGTGAGAGCTAGCAAATAATACTTTTAAATAAAGCTTTTAAATTGCTATTTGTTCAATGTGTAGGCCCAGATTTTTATCAATTGATATTCCTTGTTCCATTTAAGTGATTTTTGTGGGCAGAAGAAATGAAGTCCTTTTAATAAAGTTATTACTAAAGAAAATATCCTTGCCAATAACATAGGTTACTTCATCATGGACGCAGAAAATCCCATTCTATATAGAGAGAGTAAAGTTGATATTGCATCTGTGTCATGTTTATACATATTTATAGGCAAGATTATGCATATGTGTGGGAAATCTTATTTATTTTATTCAAAACAATTCAACATTGGTTATTTGGTATATTCATTAATCCCTATTTTCCTTGGATTTGTATCTGAAAGTTTGTCATCCAATTTTCAGCTTGAAAAATAGTATCTATATTAATAAAATATAAAATTATGTGGAGAACTACATGAAACAAAGGGATGTAAATACCAATGGATTGGAGGGAGAAATTATAATAGTATTATATTAGCAAAGGTTATTAGAGATGGGGAAAAAAAAGAAATATCTACCAGCACAACTCAATTGCTTGTATGATTCCTTATCTGTAAGAGTATAAGGATTCTTATTTGCTGTGATTTGATTTTTAAAGTATACTCTATTATGATATAACAGGTGTGACATTTCATCAATAATTTAATTAAAATTTGTATCTCACTAACAAGGGGGGGAAAAACATTTTTGACACTAAATGTGTGTCTGCTCAATGTATTATACCACATTCTCACCATCTGTGTCACCCTTTGCTTTGTATAAAAGATAATAAAACATGAATGTCAGTGATAAAACATATGCAATAAAGGAGAAAAAAAGACAAAAATAGGTCATGCAGAGGTGTTTACAAGTGAATAGATTAACATTTCCAAAAAGATGCTTTCGGTTGAAAATTTTGTGTATCTAAAAGCTGCTAATTTATTTTGTAATTATTAACTAATTGCTTTTGGTTTGTTTTTTCTTTTTTAAATTGTGGGACAAGAAAAAATAATGGATAGAAAGACAGCCTCAATATCAGGTATATCTGGATTGAAGACCCACTTCTGATATAGACTCACTGTGTGACCCTGGCGCAAGTCAACGTGTTGCCTCTTCCAGGTTGCAGGCAAATCTCTTAAGATTTTAAGATTTCAAAGGAGGTACCCACCTGCATTGACTGAAGGAGTTTCCTCATTGGAAGTCCCATCTACCCATAACATTACAGATCTAAGTACAAAATCAAAATATTTTTTTTCTTAAAAAAACCTTTTAGAGATTGAATACTTTAAACCACCTCTTAATGGATTACTCTATGTTAATTAATTTAGTTTCTCTTCCAAAGAAATACTCTAAAAATATAATGCCCTTCCATAGGCATCAAGCATCATACTCAAAACTCTGACAACAATAAAAAGCAACTACACTCAAGAAAAATATAAGAAGAGTAATGAGAATTATTATTACAGAAATGTGATAGAGAATGATGTGATAAGGTCAGAGTCTTAAATGAAAACTGAAATTGAAAAGAGAGTTGCTTTCAATTAAGTTAGTTAAGTAACAAGGATAAGAGGCCAGAAAGAGGAGTAAAAGCTTTGAGAGAGAAACCAAATCCTGTCACTAACTAGGACCTGTGTACCTATAGGCAAGGATAGGAAATTGGTCTCTTTTGGACCCCAGTTTCTTCATCTGAATAGGATATGTTATAGATTTGATAACTCTAAAGATCTCTTCTAGCTCAATTCTATGATCCCATGCTACTGAATCACTCGTTCAAGAAAATGTGGAAAATCAGGGGGAATTGCCAGGACTAGAATCCATATGGAGAAGTAGGTCTTCAGTGAATTTTCTGTATTAACTAAAACTTTTTGAATAAAGGATAATCAATTATCAGGATTTATAGCCACAAGCTATCCTGAACTACAAAGTGTTTTTGAAGCAAATGCTTCAGTAAAACTAAATTATACAAGGAAAAGCATTAATTGAACTATCTATGTATGCATATATATAACACATTAATTATTAGGTTGTTATTTTACATGTGCATGGCAAATTAATTATATAGACTCATTTTTTCCACACTTCCCTCTGGATGTCTGAGCTTTTATTCTTCTCGTCATATTCTCAATTCACTCTTTTGGGAAGAAGAAACTAACAACTTTTAAACCCTTTATCATTTCTCCAAATAGCTCATGTTTCCCCTCTTCACAGAGCAAGTTCTAGGTACAGGACCATTTAATCAGATTTAACTTTGTTTCTCCCATCATGGGTAGAATAATTTAACTACAAAGTGTGACCCACAAAATGATGCAATTGGATCCTTACTGGCTGCAGTCCATTTCAGTTCCACTCTGCTCAGAGCCAAGTTCCCTTCTTCCATAACTGTGACTATTCTTAGACTATGGATAAAATTCAAATACTTTAAAGTCTCTCAAACTCATGGACAATGAAACATTTTCTTGTCATTCTTTTGATCTTCTTTGGTGAGCCTCAGTATTTCACTATCTTTCTTCAAAAGGGAGTGGTAATCCATCTCTGTTAAGCAGTGATACATTTTTAATGGACAGACCTAAATAATTCCTTAAATCATGATTAGTCTCCTTACTTATACAAAATACACATCAATGTAATATTGAGTATAAGGCCAGAACTTGACAAATGAAATTCAATTCTTTGTGGCTACTGCTTCTATATTTGGAATTGTGTGTGTGTGTGTGTGTGTGTGTGTGTGTGTGTGTGTGTGTGTTTCCCCATGTTTTCTACATCTAAATCCTGGCCCCTAAGATACAATCACTTGTCAGGGAATTAGGCATTTCTAGGTCCAAATCTATGTTAAACACAATTATATTACATTTTGTCACTTGGATGAAGTGAACAAAATTGCAAGTATATTGTGTTTCATAACAAGTACCTTAGAGCCTCATTCTTATAATGAAATAACAATACCTAAATTTTAATATCATAAGTCCCCTAACTTTCTGCATGAGCTTTGACAACTCATTTGACTTCTTATATTGGCAATAGAAAAGTATAATAATATTGCCATCATTATTCTCACAATTGAAAATTTTAGGATGAAGTGCTCCTGGCTATGATGCAATATAAACCATCAATATTTTTTTTCAAACACTATACAATGACCACCTACAGGACTCTGAAAAGTGCAAGCTAACCACTGCCTTTTTGTAAAATATTTAAAAGTCCAATTAATACCAGAAAGCTGCTTAAGGTACTTGCATTATTATTACTTGAGCAGCTTGCAGAGTATCTTCTTAGATACAGTAGAAACAACATCGTTACTCAAATCCATCACTAAACACATCCAAGAACAATCACAAAAATAAAATGAGGCACACTTTTTACTTAGATGGGAGATCCGAAGATATAGAAAACATGCAGATTCCAAACTCATTAAATTTCTATGTTTGTCATAAGTTCAAAAATTATTTAAAACATTTACATTCTTTGCCTCAATTCTGGTTACCCACAAGGTACTCTGACACAAATGCCAAATGTTTAATAAAAACATCATAAAAAAATCACAAGCAAGAAACACTTACTGTAGGGTCTTTGCCAGCCATTTTGCACTCTTCAACTTTGTTTGCAGATGCAGGCCAGAAAATCTGTTTGGAAAGTAAAAGGTCATATAAGTTTTTGTTATTGTTTTTCAGTTACTTTAGTATTAGCCAACTCTTCATGACCCCACGTGGAGTTTTATTGGCAAAGATACTGAAGTAGTTTACCATTTCTTTCTCCAGCTCATTTTGGAGATGAGGGAATTAAAGCAAATAGGGTTAAGGGACTCACCCAGGGTCACATAGTTAGCAAATGTCTGAGGACAAATTTGAATGTAAGTTCTTCTGATCCAAAGCCACTGAAACACCTAATGATTCCATAATATAAGTAGCATATATAAAAAATATATTGTCATCACTTAATTGTTGCTAATAGGGTCCTTTCAAAACACTTCTAAAATCACTATTCTGATCACTTGTCTTTTTTACATTTACATTGTAAGACTGGTTCCTAAAGGATATGTGAATTTTTTTTTTCCTTTTATCTTATTTTATATTTAAACCCATTTCTTCAGTTCCATTTAATCCAAGGCAATGGTCCAAGAAAAAAATCCCTTTTTTTCGTATTTTAGAGCATAAACCTGTGGTTAGATAGGAGAAATTGGAATAACTCTATTATTTTACTTATGCTACCTATGAAATAAAATCACATTTTTTCCTAAGCAATGGGCCTGGACACTTGCCTACTGGTCTAATGAAATACACATTTCTTTCTCTTTTTCTTTCTGTATACAACAACAGAAAAACACATTATGAGGCAATTTTGAGTTCTGAAAACATTTTTGAACTTACACTCAGAGGGTCCTGGCTTATGTTATTGATATTCAAAGACAGAATGTGATCTTTGCTGCCCACATATATCCGGTCCTGATCTTCATCCATTAATAATATCCTGTAGTCTAATGGATTGTGGGAAAGACTGTAATATTCAGAGGTCTTGGTTTCCCGCAGCTCTGAAACAGTGAATTGCAGAAATTAGTTTTTTTTTTTAATTTCTTCCTTTTATAATTTCACTTTTTCACAATACAAAAAGAATGCCTTTATTTTCCACCTGTTCGTGACAAAGTAGTTTAGTAACTTAAGTAATTCATTTCCATTTATGTTGGTTTTTTAAAGTTGTCTTTCATAAAGTAAAAATATTTATCTACCTGCTAAACTAGAAAGCGTCTATTATTTAATGGTTGTCATTGTTTATTTTCTCAATATAGAAGACTAAGCATTCATTAAACAAGGAAAATTTATAATGACTTATGAAATGATGAGGTACCTGCAAAGAAATCTTAGGAAAGCAGATACAAAGCAGGCAGGAAGCATAGCACATATTTTAGGGTGATGGTAATGGATGGATTTATTTATTTTTATTTTTAAAAGTTTTTTTTTTATTTTCAAAACATATGCATGAATAATTTTACAACATTGACCCTTGTACAACCTTGTGTTTCAGATTTTCCTCTCCTTTCCCCGCCATCCCCTCCCCTAGACGGCAAGTAATCCAATATATGTCATACATGTTAAAATATATGTTAAATCCAATATGTGAAAACATGTTTATACAGTTCTCTTACTGCACAAGAGAAATCAGATCAAAAAGGGAAGAAAATATGTAGGAAAATAAAATGAAAGTGAACAACATCAAAAAGAGTGAGAATGTTATGTTGTGATCCACATTCAGCTCCCACAATCCTTTCTCTGGGTATAGATGGCTTTCTTCATCACATGTTCATTGGAACTAGCCTCAATCATCTCATTGTTGGAAAGAGTCATATACATCAGAATTGATCATCAAATAATATTGATGTTGCCATGCACAATGATCTCCTGGTTCTGCTCATTTCACTTAACATCAGTTCAAGTAAGTCTCTCCAGGTCTCTCTAAAATCATCCTCCTGATTATTTCTTATATAATAATATTCTATAAAATGCATGTATCATAACTTATTCATCCATTCTCCAACTGATGGGCATCCACTCAGTTTCCAGTTTCTTGCCTCTACAAAAAGGGCTGTCACAAACATGTTTGCACAAGTAGGTCCCTTATCTTCCTTTAAGATCTCTTTGGGATAAAGGCCCAATAAAAACACTGCTGGAAAGAAGGGTATACATAGTTTGATAACTTTTTGAGCATAGTTCCAAATTACTCTTCAGAATGGCTGGATTCATTCACAGTTCCACCAACAATGCATTAGTGTCCCTCCCAGTTTTCCCATAAATACCTCCAACATTAGTCATTATCTTTTCCTGTTATCTTAGCCAATCTGAGAGGTGTGTAATAGTATCTCAGAATTGTCTTAATTTGCATTTCTCTGATCACTAGTGATTTAGAGCACCTTCTCATATGATTGGAAATGGTTTCAATTTCTTCATCTGAAAATTGTCTGTTCATATCCTTTAACCATTTATCAAATAGAAAATGACTTGAATTCTTATAAATCTGAGTTAATTCTATTTTTTAGAAAAGAGGCCTTTATCAGAACCCTTAAATGTAAAAATGTTTTCCCAATTTATTTCTTCCCTTCTAATCTTGTGTGCATTAGTTGTATTTGTACAAAAACTTTTAAACTTAATATAATCAAAATTATCTATTTGGTGTTCAATTATGAGTTCCAGGTCTTCTTTGGAAAAAAATTTCTTCCTTCTTCACAGATCTGAGGTAAACTATCCTATGTTCTTCTAATTTGTTTAAAATATCACTCTTTATGTCTAAATCATGAACTCATTTTGACCTTATCTTGGTATGTGATGTTAGGTGTGGGTCAATGCCTAGTTTCTGCCATGCTAATTATGGATGGAGTATTTAATGGAGATTAACTCACTATTTTACCTTAAGGAAATAATTTTCCTTTTCTGGGTATGTTTTCTATATCTATAAAGTGAGAGGAGCAGATAGGATAGTGTCCATTTCCCCATCCTCCCTTAATATTTTGTGATTTATTTTTAACCAAATCATTTGAGCCATACAGGTTTGCAAAATTTTTCATTCTGTTATTATTTTGGGAACCAGCAGTAAAAAAATCAATTGCAATGAAACACCAGATACTTACAAAGGGAAAGTTAAGTAACAACTTCAAGGAAGTGTAAATTGTTTCTTATTACCCTTACCATTTCCTCTTTCTTGATCTCAACTGGCATCTGTTCTTGAGAAGATCATTCAATCTCACTTAATATTGCTCTCCACTATCAGGGTCACTATAGAGAGCTTAATTGAAATGATACATGATTCCATGATTTAAACTGGGTGGTAGGGAATGGTAGAGGGAACCAGACATTTACTCATTAAATTTTATTCTAAAATAAGTCAATCTATATCTTTAAAGCAATCTTTTGTATTTAAAATGAAATACAGGCACTTGAACAAAGATTCATAGATACAAATAAACCAACAAGTGAACTGGTAAACCACGTCTCATATGCAGACACTAATGCTCATTTAACAAGTTTCACAATGAATAAATGCTTTTGTAATTGACCTTTGAAGACAATGAATGTACTGTGACAATACAAAGTTCAATATTCATTATAGTTGATATGATTTTCTTCTAGTCAAAATGCTTCTTGATTACATTTAAGCCTCTTGTCAAAGGAATTCAGTTGCTCTGTTTTCTTATCATCTTCTCTGAGATTCAAAAATCCTAGGTAGATGTATGTTGTTCTAGACAAAGGAAAACTATTTTCACAATTCTATGAGTTGAATTACAAATATTTCTCTTGAATTTTTCACCTCTTTGTGATTCAAATTAAACCAAAGTTGAAAATTATGGGATTGCCAGTTCCACTTGTTCAGTGATAAAGAGAGCCATCTACACTCAGAGAGAAGATAGTGAAAACTGAGTATAAACCACAACACAGCATTCTCACTCTCTCTGTTGTTTGCATGCATTTTGTTTTGTTTTGCAGGTTTTTTTTCTTTCTTCTTGATCTGATTTTTCTTGGGCAGCAAGATAACCTTATAAATATGTTTGTATATACTGGATTTAACTTATATTTAACATATTTAATGTATTGAACTACCTGCTATCTAGGGGAGAGGGTGGGGAGAAACAGGGGAAAATCTGGAACAGAAAGTTTTGCAAGGATCAATGTTGAAAAATTACTCATGCATATGTTTTGTAAATAAAAACTTTAATAATAATAAAATTTTTAAAGAAAATTTTGGGGTTGCTTATAAAGTACTACAAACTATATCTGATTGTGAATACCTGAATCTTAAAAATAAACTGACCAATACTCATTTCATGAGCTTAGTAGCTTCCAGGCCCTGTGCTAAATACTGGGATACAAAGAAACTGCAAAGATTAGTCCCTGCGTCCAAGAAGTTTGTTTACATTTTAATCGATGATATAACATACACACAAATTCATATAGATGTTAATTCAAGGAATTTAAGGAAAGTACTACAAGTTGGAAAGAAAAAAGGGTCTACTTTAGAAGGTAACAATTGAATTTAGAATTCAAGAAGGCAGACATTCTTAGAGATAGAAATGAAGATAAGAGAATAGTTAGTACATGTACTGAGATGATGGATGGAGCATTATGTGTGAGAACCATATATCTTTCAGAATGAAAAGACCATAGATCATGGTGGAGTAAGAAAATGTATAATATGCCTTCCAGTTCAAAATCCTACTATATAAAAATATTTTTAACATTTCAATAATAAAGAAGGGAAGCCAGAATAGTGGGTAAAAATTGATTTGGGTATTAAAATATTCCCAAATTTATATATTTATATGTAATATTAAAATATTCACCAACATTCAGTAGTATGTTCTCTATCAAATTATCTTGTCTATTATTATCTTGTAGATTCACTTGTTGATTCAATTAAGGAAACAAAAGAACATAGTATTCTATCACTAACTTACTGTCCCAGTACTGATTTGCTATTCAATCCAACAGTCCAATTTCTGTTCATACTTCAACAGACATGAAACTTGATCTTTGGTTCTCCCTATAAAAAGGCTTTGGATTTCTTTTGAAGTTTTAAAATGCTCTTGAAGCTTTAAAAATGCAAGAACTTTGATATTAGGGACTGTTTTATTTTTGTCTTTATGTAACTAGCACCTGTTAGAGTGCCTGATAGTAGGCACTTAATTAATCATTACTAATTGATTAAGTAGGAAAACAAAGAGATTCCAAGACTAGTGCTATAATGAACTATGCTAAAGGGGTAAGTTTCATGTTGCACATGATAAACAGGCCCACACAAAGCTAGAATTACATATGATAAAAAGAGCTACTTTGGTTAACATATACCTACTCAGATTCTTTCTTGTGTTTATTGTTGAGGTTGAAAAGGGGGGACCCTAAAAGTCCCAGACCAGTGTTGTGAAGTATCTCAAAAGAATTTGCAGGATTGAACCCATCTCTGAGTCAAAGGGCAAAGTTTAATAAAAGTAATGTGATACCATTACTGAGCAGATTGAATTGTAAGGGAATTCAGAAAAGAAATAGAACCAAGGAGAGTCATTTTATCCAACTTCTACCAGAGATATGCTAATTCTATGGGCTCAAAGACTAAGGAGTCTATCATTGGCAAGTTAATTCTACAATCCAAGAGTAGAGCTGGGGAGTAATCTCCAGATGAATTGAGAGTGGTCTCTGAAATCTGATTATCACTGACCAGATCATCAGTCAGCAATGAACTGAGAAGTAGTCTATTCAAAATCAGACAGATTGGGCACAGGAGTTTCCTGAGGCAGACTCCAAAACCAAAAGTGTTAGGGTTTTATATTACATCACTCTCAATAAAACATCTAAGGTTGTTATTATTGGAATTCCTAAAAAATGAATTATTTGACTAAAGAAAATGAGTGGCACAATAGAAAATGCTATCAGTTTATTATAAATTATATAATTTTATAATTTGCTGAATTCTAACAGAGGTAAGCCTTGATGAATTTCATAAAACATAGAGATCTCATTTAGACTGAAGGTGCAGGTAGCAGATAATGGTTTATAAGACAAAAACCTTCAATTATATCCTAGTTATGGCTTCAACTAAGATGATATAGCACTAAAAAGGTGAAAGGTCACATAAAGAACAAAAAGGGCTCTGGAAAGTTGGGAACATTTCCTGGTAAATTAAATTATTCAAAAAAGCAAAGACTTAGTGCATGCTTCTGCCAAGAAATCCAAATTATCATAGCATCTCCATCATGGAAAATTACAGCAGTACACTCCATGCCAAATTTCCTTAAGGGAAAATTTTCAGTTGAACAATTGTCTCACCTGAAGTTCACAACTACATTTAAAATTATTTTTACTGTTCATTTTAATGAAAAGGACTGCTCCCTTTAAGTTTGAGTCACAGCTTCTCCCTAAAGAGTGATACACCTCAACAAATGAAGTGTTTAGCATTCAGACTATTTACTATTGTACAGCAATCAAAACAGCTTTTAACATATCCCATCTATAAATGAATCTACAACTATAACCACTGAAATCTCACTTTAGTTTTCTGTATTCAATCTGTAAGTGGGCTCTGTCTTAGATTTTCAGAGGTGACCAAATACCAATCTGAGTCATGAACTCAGAAATTTTATCTTTGAGCAATTATAATTTATTTTATTACCCATATAAATTATCCGTAATACCAAAACTTTAGGGTACATTCTCTGCCTCAGAATCACTATACCTTTCAAAAAACCTTAAGAACTGGCAGCAGGGAATGATCATTGTATTTTATTTATCTATCCAGTTTAAAAGTCAATTCCAAGAAAGTTTTCAATTAGAAGCACATGTAATAACAGAAATAGGAGAAGATCTATATGGTCTGATTAAATATATTTTTAAGGTTTATAAAGCTCACTGCTTATTCATTCAAACATTTATTGAGACTTTACTATGTGGAAACAGTAAAATAGACATTTTATGGGATAAAAACTACATATAAAATAAAATCCTGAACAGATTGAAACATAAATTGATCTTCCATTCTATTAGGAAATAGAGGAAAAAAAAACATGAGACTTCTTTCTAAAACATCCAACTTGCATTTCCTACTGGCAGAACTACAGATTTCAAATGGAATTTCTTATGAGACAAAAATCAAAGTCATATAATGTTTAGATTCAATAATAATGCTTCTGACAGCATCAGTTTCTTAATTGTATTTTATCTTCTAAAGAATTAGGCACTATTCTCTCTCTTAGAATTGTTTCTCCTCTGCTCTTTTTCCTCTTCTTTTTCGACCTCTCTTCTTTTTTCACTCCTCCTTATGACTTATTGATATCATCCAGTCTTTTTTTTTGGGGGGGGGCAAGTGGGGGGAATTGGCCTCTCAGAGGCAATCATGATATTAAGACTATCAAGTTAGTAATGAAGGCTGGCTTGTTCATTTAGAAAAAAAAGCTGGCTGATCAGGACAAGGGCTGACAAACTGTAGCAGACTGACTGGCAGCCAGTATCACCTACCTATTTCCTAACACAAACAAGGAAAGAAATATGGGAAGACATAGCAAGCAAACAGAGTGCCAAACCCTGCACTTGGAAAAATCAAAATCAATATCAATCAGTTCTAAAGAGGGATGGGGATAGTAGAGAACTCCAGGAACAGTAATAGTAATGACCAAGAATTTCTCATCTAGGCACTCAGCCAGGAAGAACAGTAGTAGCCATGAATAAGGAATCACCAGGAACTTTACATAGCAGTGTAATTCCTCAAGGTACAGGAAATCTGAGATTTCCTCTCATTTTCAAGGAGTATGGAAGTGAGGGAGAGAGGGAATTAAATATGTTAAAGCAGAAAATACATTAAAGTGAACAACAGAACTTGGCACCCAAACAGTTGAAATAATAGTTTCCATTTAGATAGTGCTTTTTGACTTATAGAGAAAATGAATAACTTACTTTATCTTAAAAAAAGGAAAGAGAAAATGAATAAAAGGAATCCGGCATTAGGATTTGTCAAGGCATGATCAATGAGAAAATAAAAGAGCTAAGGATTTGAGGGGAAATAACTATAAATTGATTCAGAGCTATTATGTCTCAGAGGCCAGAAAGTCCAAGCTGTATGACTAAGTCAAAGTCCTTTAACTCTCAAGGCACTTTTGCAGTGAGACAACTAAGAAATAATGTCAGCTGCTTGAGGCTTTAGTTTCGACTCTAGTAAGTCAAAAGAACAATTTCATTGTCTTTTAAGGAAAAGCTATTATAACTTGCATGGTTAGAACATTGCTCTCACCATGATAATGCTTAAACTGTCTTTTTTACTTAAAAAAGGAGCATCCATATAAATCATAAAGCATCACTTAAATTGAATTATCATCATTACGGTCTTTCAGTGTCACAAAATATATAAAACAAATATTGAGAAATAGTCAAATAAGTCGTGTTGCAATTTTAATGACAGATAAAAATCTATACTTTGGAGGAGAAAGGGATTTCAAATTCTACTTTTTCCTATAACATATCTAAAGAGAAGTAACATTTGCAGTTACAAATTCTTGTAGTTTATAAAACATATACACACACACACACACACACACACACACACATATACACACACAGGATTGTATAATGAATGGTAATCAAAACCAACATCAGGATTTAAATTCAAAATCATTAACAAGTATTCTGAGAAAAGTAATAGTCCTTACAATATGAAGGAAAGAAAAAACATGTACCCTCAAAATTAGTCAATATGTATCAGCACTTCAATATAATTTTAAATAAAAAGAAATATAAATAATTAAAAGAATGGGGCAAAATGAAAATCTTCTGGATTATGGTTCCAATAGTTCATTTGATATTGTTTCTTATAGTCAACAATATATAAATTGTCAGATTAGATTGTTTTGTTTTTCAAACATCTTTCTTTCCAACATCTTTTCTCATCTTCCTTGACACTCTACAAAACTGTACTTCATTCATATCCCTAAACCCTAGTGAATTATTTATTCAATACACTGTTATTCTCTACTCTCAAATCCCCTGTTTCTTTGTCTAATAGTTGACCATGCTTTAACAAACTGATGCTGGATGACTCCGACCTTCTGCTTTTCTTTCTTTCCCATATGCTACTGAGCTGGACAAGAAGGAAGTGGGGAGAGCAAAACATTTATTTATTTAAAATAACTTATTTAAAATAATTAGGACCAATATTTGCTTTTCTAATCTCAACTAGATCCATACTGAAAGAATGTACTCATCCTACTTTCTTCTAGTCCAATCTCTATTTAAAACTTGAAAACTTGGATATTTTTCAAGATTTTTATACATTACTAAATTCTTATGCTCAAAACTCCCTTTCATACTAGTTTACTTTGTTAGTAAAAACTCTGTTGCCCTCTATCTTATCTTTGTAAATAGCTTTCTTGCACACCTGGAAAGTTCTCTCTAATATTTTTCAATTCATGACTCACCTGATTTCCTCCAAATCTTCCCTCCAGTACTTTTTTCTGGATGAGGTTGTTCTTATTCCTCCTAGCCTACTAACTCTTTCCCCTTCGAGATTATCTATGGATATGCTTTAAATTAGGGAAGGTAGATGGTAAAGTGGATAGAGTTAAGATTTGAAATCAGGAATATTCCTCTTCCTGAGTTCAAATCCAAAAATAATACACTATCTAGCTGTGTGACACTTAGCAACTCACTTAAACCTATTTGCCTCGTTTCTTCATTTATAAAATGAGCTAGAGAAAGAAGTAGCAAATCATTTCATTATTTCTTCAAAGAAAACCCAACATGAGGTCATAAAAAGTCTGACATGAGTTAACAACAAAAATGCTTTAAGTTTAAATGTGTCCTATATGCCAATATATGTATCTGTTATTCCCTCCCTGGACCTTTTCCAGTAAAGCAAATAATATGCTATTTTTATCTTTAGACTTCCAGCACCTACCTAACACAGTAACTGGTACATAGTGTGGGCTTGATTAATCAATTGGTTCAAGGTTAAACTAAATTGTGTTATAAAAGTCCCAAACTCTGCAATTAAAAATAGTGTTTTGTAGCTAAGATGTCCAAATTCTAGTGTAAATATGATGCATAACGAAAGGAAAAGCCAAACTTTTGTGATATGCACAGGTCTGTGTAGTTGAAAGTGATACTTACTGAATTCTTCCTTCTTTTTTCTAGACAGTAACTTTTATTTTTAATGTTATTACTGAGAAATTCTGCATATCCATCCAAAATGGGGATTCAGGGTCAATTATACTTTCTAAATTTTAAGAAAAAAGTAGTCCCATTTTTTTTTTTTTGATTCTAAAAAGTCACTCAGAGAGGAATATTTTAGTTGGAGATAATGTTCCTTCTGTATTATTTTTAAGTAATTTTTTTAATAAAACAAAAAAGACATAAAGCAACTTTCTCACACATTATACCTCAAACACCTCCATAACTCATCTGGAAATTATTCTATCTTGCAAGGCTATCCTTAGGGTTTTCAAACAATCAGGCTATATTTTAACCAGGACAGTGAGTTCAAATCACTGTATGAGATTGTAGAGATCTTCCATTTTAACCTGCTTTCCTTACTAAAAACTGATATCCAAAAAGATAAGGAAAAAATTCTAAACATTTGACAAATATTTATTAAGCAATTAAAATATTCAAAGAAGCATAGATTTATAGAAAGTAATTGGATGAAGTGTGTTTTAATTTTGACCCTTTACTTTTCCTGTGATCTCAAGAAAGCAACTTAATTTCTCCATCTCAGTTATGATTCCAAATATCTATTGTTCTTTAAATCTATGTTCCCATGAAGAAAATGTGATCTTTCAACCAAAAATATAATACATTTCTGAATAAAGCATTATTCTACTCAGACATTGAAAATAATATGCTTGATATTCTGCTAAGCAGAATTTCTTTATGGTCTGTTGTAATATTAAGTCAGATAAATTCAACATTCTATTAAGTTAAGTGGTTTTTAATTGCTCCCTAATAATATACAAAAGGATTGCTATAAAAATTCTCCATCAAAAATTTTATTTACAAGTATACATTTGTTGAGAAGTAATGTTGCAGTGTGCTTAGTGAACTGCCGAATTTCACTGAAGTAGATAGAAATGGCCAATTACCACTAAGCTGGGAAGCAAAGTTATTCCAATGTCTTGCCAAAAAATTCCCTCTTTAAGTTTTCCCCTGAAGAATTACATAAGACCACCCACAACTTTCAACCAGACAGACTATCTGGAATTTAGCAATCCCTAACCCAAATAATTGAACCTTCTCTTTCAATGTATACTTTTTAAGCCATTTTTACTTATGTACAAGAAGAAACAGTTAATTGTATATTCTAATCCTTCAAAACTATTTGATAAATCAAAATTATGTAGTGACTGAATAAATATATTGATCATTTTTGGAAAATGCACTTAATTTATCTAACCATTATTTGGGTCATTTTGATCTGTTTTGGGCATACTTCTATTCTTGGATTTAAATAAACAGTTCTGAAAATGTAAATAATAGTTGATTCATGTCATCAAATAATGAAATACATTTTTCCTTTTTCTCTTCCTTCTATTCTCCACTCTCATTATCCAGCACTAGTTCTACAATGTTTAGAAAATTATACCAGAGATTTAAATCAAGCAGGGTGGAATATACCTGTATGTAGGCCAAGACATAAAAAGAGTGGGTATGTATGAAAAATCAAAGAATTTATGCATGATAAAATTTTTCAATAGAAATTTAAGGCATTTTTGTCTTTTCCCATGGTATAATATATGAAATCTTTTCAAATATTACAATATTAATATTTTTGAGAGAAAGTAAAAGGACACTAATTAAGTCATTCAATATGACATTTACCTTCTTTATATTGCAAATAAGAAATAGGTTTATATATTAAATAATAGATATATATCGATATAAATATGACATTAATAGATTATGTTCTTTTTTGCATAATTAGATTTTAATTGTTGCCCAGTAGCAGAAAAAAGAATCGGTATAAAAAGGCTTATTAAGTGCTTCATTTCCTTGTAATTTCTTCATTTAGAGTAATATTGTACTACCCTCCTTGGGGAAATACTGCCTTCACATGAGATAGAAATGGACAATTACCACTAATGGGAAAGTCACACTCTTTCACTTTTTTCCCCAAAACACCCCTAGCACTACTACCACCAAATCAGATATGCTAGAGATAAATACACACACACATACACACACACACACACACACACACACACACACACACACACACACCTGGGAGTCACAAGCAAAGATGATAACCAAACCCATGAAATAGATGAGGTCACCAAGACAGAGAGCACAGGATAAAACTCTGGAGTATTTCTACAGTTAGAAGGAATGATATAAAAGATAAGCAACCAAAAGAAGTTAAGAACAAGTGGTCAGCCAGGTAAGACGAGAACTAGCAGTATCAACAACCACAAACCATCTTGTTTCTTCCCATTTTTTTTGACTCACTCTCATTGCAACAACCTAGATATTTGCCCATTTCCATCAAGATTTGAAATAATATCAAGGACTGCAGTCATATTCTATCACTTAAATTGAATACATTTGCATACTACAACTCATCCTTAAAAAAGATATCTGATAATATTACTCATAAACATACTTCAATCCTCTTCTACTCTCCATTCACATTTCATAGCAACGCATATGTTGCTTTATTGAGTTTCTACTGCCACTTTAATTCAGGTTTAGAAGACCATAGAAAACATAATTTTGCAACTATATTTCTGAAATTAGCATTAAGCACTTCTGTTTTCTCCCAGCATGAATGGACAATTACATAATCTGCTATAGTTGCTACTAATCTGAATGAAAAATGCCAGTGTTATTTTTTGCTAATTTTTAAAACTTTCAGATAGAATTTTAACATGGAAATAATAAATACAGTTTTTGTTGCTGTGGTTCAGTTATTTTTCAGTTGTTCGACTCTTTGTGATCACATTTGGGATTTTCTTGGCAAAGATACTGAAGTGATTGCCATTTCTTTTTCCAGGTCATTTAACAGATGAGGAAAATGTGACAAAAAGAGTTCAGTGACTTTCCCAGGATGCCACAGCTACTAAATATCTGAGGCCATTTTGAACTCCAAAAAATGAGTCTTCCTGAGTACACATCTGACATTCTGTCCCTATGCCACCCAACTGCCCCCAAAATACAGTGCCTTTAAATATTATTAAGAAACATACACAGTGTATTAGCACTTTGTCAAACAGAAAAAGAAAAGACAAATAAATGTTTAGTATTGTGATCTTTCTATAAATGTAAAATGATTGTCAAACTTTTCAACTATAAAGATCATTAATTATCAGTCCTTATTATTTTGATATTTGAAGAATTTTAATTAAAATCTTGCTGGTATGAAGGTTGGAGAAAAACTTGGGTTTTTTTAAAGTATATTTTCCTAAATTCAGGGTTCCATTGTTGGCATCAAAGACAGATGCAAATGGGTAATTTGTTAATGGGTAATTTTTAAATGGGTAATTAATTTTAAAATGGGTGATTAATTAACTTAGAGAGTTTCCATTATAAGAACACTAGCTACCAATGTAGACTGTAAATCCTTTTTGATGTGCATGATTATTGCTAGAAAGAGCTGTCCAGAGATACAAAAGAAGTGACTTTCCTAAGATCATATATTAAGTGTCACAGAGTATCTGAGTGTACATTTTCTTAATTCCATGTCCCACACTCTAGGATACTATGCTATTCTCCAACCTTTATATATATCACCATAGATTCACAGATTTAGAAATAAAAAAGACCATACTAAACTAAACAGCTTTGTTTTACAGTTGAGCAATTGAGTTTTTGGTCCAGTTATACTGCTAATATCTGAGGAGAGACAAACTCTGGTCACAGCATTGGTTTAGATACCAATCATTCCTAAATAATTTAATCTTAGAGCTATGATTCAATTTTTGTATTACAATGTATAAATGAGAAAAACATAATCCTGCCAGTAATAAATTTGAACTTTAAAAAAAAAGACTATTTCAAAATAGCCCACTGTGCTGAACATTAAGGAAAATGTAAAAGATGATTAAGACACAATCTCTATCATTAAAGAACTTGCAATCCAATGGAAGTATACACAAAATAATAATAATGTAAGCAATATTATATATATGCATATATAATATGATATTATAATATTATAAAATAATATAAGCAAAATAATAATAATATATGTCTGCAAGATCAATGTATGACTTAATAGTAATAAATCTGATTCTATTGGAAAGAGAAATCTTAGGTGAGAAAACTCTCTCAGGAAGATGGCTGCCTTGTAACTATTCTTAGAGAGTTACCTAGAAAACTAAGGAATTAAATGAGCTGTTCAGAGTCATTCTGATAGTGTATATGCAAGGCAAGATAACTTTGAAATCTCTCTATCCACTCACCAGTTTAGCTTAATAAAAATGTAACACAAATATTGTTAATTGGGAATTTTCTAAGTCAATAGACAGCTCGCTCCTACAGATCTGATTCTGTTTGAATTTGACACCACAGCTCTAAGTCATGTTGCTGTTTATAAAAGCTTGATTTGGAATTAGAAGACTGAGGTCATGTCCTGTCTCTAAGTCTCTAAGCTATGAAATCCTAAGAATGAGGATTTAGTCAACTCTTGGAAGATGAATAGTATCTACAAAGGCAACCATCTTGGAGAATCAAACCAGGTAAGAGAAATAGCACCAAAAAAAGTGTCAGAGAACAAAAAAAGGTATAATTGTGGTATATATGAAGGCCAATCTGATTGGAGGGAAGTTTCATTTAGAAGAATAAAAGTTTAGGCAAGGTTATGGATAAATTAGTTTCCACAGAATCCAATACTTGATACAAAGAAAACTATGGCCATGAGCTATAGATGTGTAGCCAACTCTCTGAAAAACTTATGTTCTTTCTCAAGAGAAAACAGTTGAGAAAGTATAATTGGTTCAGGACTATCCATCAGCAATATTAGCATAATTACTCAAAGTTTTGCCATCCTAGGTTCCCTTTTATGTAAAAGGAGAGAACAACTATGTAAATACATATATACAAACATATATATAAACATACACATGCATGCACATATACATGCATATTACACATGTGTGCCACACACAAAAACTGTTCATTAGCAGGGTAATATAAAAACCCTAAGGAAATACTCTATGTAATTAATAAAAACAGTGATCTGAGAAGAAAAGCATTCAGGTGATTTTGGCTTCTCTCAGAAATTTTCCTACCTTCATTTCTTTTTATTCTTTCTGAAGGAAAGAGTGCACTTTTAAATAGTTATTGCTGGTGTTAATGAATACACAAATACATTTTGTCACAATTTCGTTAATAAGATAGAACTTTGAGTTAGAGGCAAGAGAACTCCATCATATCTATCCCTTTGTTTTCTGGGAATAATCCCTTTGGAGACTCTAGGTAATCTTTTTATATGTGTACAACCGATAATCCTTTTTTTTTTTTTTTTTTGGTAGCAGCTTAATCCTTGATATTATTGATGTTACTGGTTTAAACTGCATTTTTTCCTCTTGCTACAGTAGCTATTATCACTTATTTCTCACAATATTTTTAAAGAAAAAAGAATTATTTTATTAAGTTCTTTTCAGAGAAAATGTATTCTTTTCCTCTAAAATGCCAATGCTGAAAATCAAATATCCTATGTAGTCAAATATTTAACATCAGCTTAAAACAATTCTTTTTTATAAAACAACAAATACATATAATTGTGACAATACAAGCTACTTCTATAATCATTAGTGATTTTTTTTACATAATTGGTTAAATTATATTACCTCTACCTCCCCTCCAAAAAAAAAAAAAACTCTCAAAGAGAAGGACATAGAGTTTATATAGATCTTGCCACTTACTTTTCATCAGTCTCACTGTTTTTCTTCTATTTATTGCTAGATTGATCAACCTGCTAAGGGGCATCTAATATGTGAGAAATTGTGCTAGAAATAAAACTATTCCTTTCCTCAAGAAACTTACATTTCACTGGTAGAAACAATGATAATGGGGCTCACATTTATATGACACTTAGTCTATACCAGGAACCTAATAAGCACTTTACAATTATTACCTCATTTGATAGATAGTTAGATGGTGGTTAGATGATAGGTGATTATATGGATAGAGTACCAAGACTGGCATCAGGAAGACTCAAGTTCAAATCTGTCCTCTGGTATTTACAATCTGGAGAACTTTAGGCAAATCATATAAATGGTCAGATGGACACATTCTAATCATATGTAAAGTGAGGCTAGCAATAAGTATTTCCCATGGTTATAGTGAGGATCAAATGAAACATGGACACATAAAAATAAATTCAAAGTATATACAAAGTAAATGGTAGATTTGGGGAAGAAATATTAGCAGATGGGGGACAGACAATCAAGAAAAGTCTCATGTAGTTTTAGCTAAGTTTTGAAGGGAGTTAAGAATTCCAAAAGAGAAAAGTGAGGAACCAATGCAATTTGGGAATGGAAAACAGCTGGTACAGTCATGGAAATGGGAGATAAAATTGGACCCCCACATACTCAAATAAGGCAGTAGTGAAAATGAAGTGAAAAATACCCATGCCGTGAATGAATCCCACTCCAATACAAATGACTTACTACTCCCATCATTGCTATATAAAATGATGAGATAGGTCAGACCACGGGGTGTTTAGTATCCTTTCTAACTTTAATAGTTAATGAGTTGTTGACTTTAAGTATTTCTGGATATTCCCATAGGAATATATAGACTCCCATTTCCAAATTTTCTACAGCTCTTTCAAAATTCTGAATAATGCAAATACTTTCAAATAATAAAACCTGCTTTACTTGTGGATGTATTATAAAATTTTGTTGTATAACTTTTGGAAATTTTTCTAAGATATAAAAGTGTTTTCTGTTTTTTTAATATTTCCCAAGATATTCTTTCCTATGGTTCTAATCTTTGGAATGTGGGCCCACTATCTATCAATATCATTTCTTTGTTTAGATATAGGACATGACATAATTATTTAACAGTATAGAGCTCTAGAAAAGATCTTTAAATATCTAATTTCATCCCTGCATTTTACAGATGAAGAAACAAAGGTCTAGGGGAATTGTTTAACCTTCTCAAGATCATACAGGGACACAAAATATGGCAGGCCCTATGAAAATGGAAAGCTTTTGGGGGTAGCTTCGACAATTTACTATATCTGTGTCATCTGAAGACCACCCTAAATTCAGAGGAGCTTGTCCCCTAAAGGGTAGACAATAGGTGATGAACTTTTGCCCAAGACAACTCATGAAATATAGAAAGTGTTAAGATTCCACGTTAAAATAGGGAATATTCATACTGATGAAATTGGGATCTTTTATAATGTGAAAAGTGCTACCTAAACATCATCGTCATCACCACCATCACCATAATGAGCATTATCATCCTTTAAAAAAGACAATATTTGGCAATATTCTGCTAAAAACACATATGATATTTCTATTGTCACCATCTTTAAACATGGTGTAAATGCTTGAAATAGTGTTTGTTATTTCAGAAATTCCTTAAGAACACTAAACAATAAATACAAAAAATATATACCCAATTCAAAGCAGTATAATAACCCAACATTTCAGAACTAGACATTTGGAGTTTGAGAAAACTGATTTAGAAACCCTAGAGTGTGGATTTTCATTGGAATCAGTTTTAGCCATCTGGACTATGTTTGAAAGAAAATATTATATGACCATCACCCCCAAATCCACTCTCCACCTCCCTTTCTCATTATCTGCTATTTCATTCAAATACATACAAACTATTAAACAAAAGGATTGGAGAGGAAAATGATTAAAGATAATACATCATAAATTCCAATGTAATTTTGAAAGTTCCCACCAATTGGCAAAGAGTACAAATAATTTCATTATATGTGTTGTGATGAATAGATGAGTAATATTTGAAATTAAAATGTTCTTTATTTTTCATTGAAATCCAATGCATAATAAATGAATGTTTAAAATATAGAGAATCTTGCCTTTGAGTATCACTACTAAAATAAAAATTTGCCTTTTTGGATGGGATTTATGAATTTATTGATATAGGGTATTTCCTAGGAGAGAAAACCTCCCCAATAATAATAAGTGGCATTTATGTGCAACTTGAAGGTTCCCAAAGCATTTTATACGTTATCTCATTTGAGTCTCACAACCAATATAGGAAGGAGATGATGTTATTTTCTCCATTTTACAGATGAGTAAAATGAGACCCAGATTGGTAGCTCCTTTCAAATTACACAAATAGGAAGGGATCAAAGAGAATTAGAAGCTAAATCATGTTACTCCAATGCAGGCCGCTTTCCATGATAGCACAGTGCTTAAAATGAGTCCATCATTACTCTATAATCAAGAGTCTCTAAAAGTAGTATGAATCACCAAGAGATGAAGTGACAAGGCAATGGACTCAAGCTAATTTGTGTCATATTCAGGACACGAAATCCATGTTTCCTGACTCAAGCCTCTCAAACATATAACTACTCCAAATTAAGGTTATCATGTCAGTGAAACAATCTTTAAAAGATTTCAAGTTGGGAACTTTAATTCATAATGATTACCATGAATTATAATCATTATACATAGATGTCTGTATTTTATGCACATACACATAT
The DNA here is from genome assembly GCF_016432865.1 of Antechinus flavipes. NCBI lineage: Eukaryota > Metazoa > Chordata > Mammalia > Dasyuromorphia > Dasyuridae > Antechinus > Antechinus flavipes. The sequence goes on from NC_067402.1 coordinate 151,769,604, forward strand.
ATTTTAAAACTGCTTTTTCTCACTGAATTAAAGATACATGGTACCTGGCACATGATTGGCACTAAATTAATGTTTGTTGATTGATTAACTTGATTAATTCATATTTTACTTTATATCTATTAAAACAATTCCATTAATTTCACAAGAAAAAAAACAGTGACATATATATTTTGATTTATAATTTAATTAAAAAAAAGAAACTAGAAATCTTTTTTTCATCAGATATATGGGAAAGGTGTAATCTGAATGCTATTGCTTACGAAGACTAAAAAGCAAAAAAAGATTGCTAATGTTGTAAAATCTTACTGCTAAGAGTTATTTTCCTCTAAAATCCTTTATATTATATATCTTTAGTATATATATATACATATATATAATATATATAACATATATATGTAATTCTTTATATGTCCTTATATCCTTTAGTATATTCTTTTTTAAGATACCCTCAAAATCCTTAAAAATATATTGAATTTTATCTAGTAGCAGAGTACATACATGGAACTAGTTCTTCATCTTTTTTTTTAAACTCCAGAGACATACCTTTGAAAACTATATGAAAGTTATGTTTGGATTAGATTCATTAGAACTCAGAGCCAAGTCTTAAAAAAAAAAAGTTTGATCCTTTCCAAAGTAGAAATTCCTCATTCATTGGGCAGTTGAGTAATCAGGACTTATGGGACGTACTATGGCTAGGTACTTGATACATTTTCTATTAAAAAAGCATAATGCTATCTTTGATTTGATTTTAAATTGTCTATGTTTTCCAAAGCATTCCACCCCTTTGTAACTTCCATAGAGAGATGTCCTATAATAAAGAGCAAAAACTAATTTTTATGAAAAACAGTAAAATTGACCAGAATAAAGAAAAAGTCTAACATCTATAGTGATCCATGCCCACAGTACCCTATATTGGCAAAGAGAAAAAGAGATCTCAAATCACTTCTCTGAGGCCAAGCGTGGTATCTGATACATTTTCTAAGCTATTTTTACTTAGTGTATGCTCTGGACCTGGTCTGATTCAGACCAGTTTGGTGCCTCAGGGTCTGAGTTAAAATAAAGTAACAAACAAGAACATCTAACTACATAGAACACCTAAAAACAAAAGGAGATCTACTGAGTTATAGCATAGAAAGAACACTCAAAAACTATACAACTTAGGCTCCCCCCTTCCCTGCTTTACTTCAGTTCTGCACACAAAAGCATGTTAGATCAGCAGAACAGAGTATGGTTTCTCTGTTAAGTCTATAAACTCCATACCTTGTCCTCTTCCATGCCTTTAAGTGACCAAGAAATTGTAATCCCCCAGTAAAGCCAATCTAAAATTTTGTTCAACAGGGTCCTGAGAAAATCTATGTAGATTCACCATTAGTTATCTTTCTATTATTTTTTCCTTTGACATATAGGATAAACAAATCTTCCATTTCTTTAGTTCAAAGCTTAATAAGTTATTGGAATTTATATTTGCCCAGGAGACACATGAAGAGCATGGAGACTCAGGGAAGCTAGGAGTTTCTCTGAGTCTATCCCATAGAAGTCTTTCATTTCGAAGACATTTTTTTTTTTTAATGAAGGAAATGAGAATAAGAATATTGAAGATGGAAGTCATATCCTCAAAAAACAAAACAGAAGGCAACTAGGTGGCACGGGGGATAGAGTACCAGCCCTAAAGTCAGAAGGACTGGAGTCCAAATCTGGCCTCAGGCACTTAATACTTCCTAACTGTGTGACCCTGGGCAAGTCACTCAGCAAAACAAAACAAAATCAGGCTTTGCCTTAAGAAAAAGTCATTCTGAAACAAAGGGAAGTTCCATTTGAAGAGCAGAGACCTTGTTACCTATGGAAGCAGTCCATTCCCCTTTTGGATTTCTCTAATTATTGACATGTTTATGCCATCGAGCCCAAAACTTCCTCTTTGTAATTTTCTGGTGTTGCTCCTAACTTGGGAGCAAATCTAATAAATCTAATTCTTCTTTCCTTCCGATACCCAAACACTTGCAAATATCACTATTTATACACCTTTCCCAAAGTTTTCTCTTCTATATGCTAAATTCCCCAGTATGTTTGACATGTTTCATTGTCTCAGGACTTTTGACTGTCCTGGTAGTCCACTACTGGACATGTTTTTCCAACTTATTAATGCCCTTCTTTAAATCTAGCTCCAGGAACTAAATGTATCCAGAATCAATCTAATGGGGCAGACTACAGTGGAGCTGTCACCTCCATGGTATTACTTAATGAAGACTAAGGCTATTTTAGTTTTTAGGACACAGTATCACACTGGTGATTTCTATCATTATAGCAAGTGACACTGTTGAATATCCAATCCTTCTTGTGGACTCAAACATTTTATGACTGCCTAACAGGCCTGCTCTCTAAGATAGGGACAATTCCCAGGCCAGAGAGCCATAGTTATACAGCTGCATGCCCTGGCCAGCACTATTTTGACTCAAAACAAAAGGAGGCTTCAGAAATCAAGATAAGTAGTTTATTTATCTTTATCTTTTCTTTTCTTTATTTTTTTTTAAAAGAAATAATAGTCATGACAATAGTCAGCTAGTTGCTGGGTTTTGTTTTGTTTCTTCATTGAAAAGGAACCAAGGCCTTGCCCTATTTCTGATTAGAAGATATTAAATAAAAATACAGCTATTAAAAATTACCAATATTATTCAAATGTATTATAAAAGAAGACACCAAATAGTTATATAATTCTAGAGATGTCATATATTAAATATCAGGCATAAAATACACAATAATATTTATATAATATCAATGATTCTAATTCAATTTTTTATTAATCTCCCTTAATTGGAGAGAAACAAAGTATTCGATGTGTTTGTTCTTCAGGAAAAAAATAGTTATGAGTCAGCATACCTTAACGATTAGCAGTCTGGCCTCCAGTCTGAAACATCTAGGTTCAAATTTCACTTCTCAAACATGCTGACTAATCTGTAAAAGTCACTTAAATGAAAGCTTAAGCTTTCAACCCCCTCTCCTCCCACTGAAAAGTCTCTAAGGCTATAAATTGCAAAGTAGTTCTAGATCATCCTTGGCTGAATACATTACTCATTGGTAGTTCCCTAAATCAATTAAATCACAGGTTGGCCCTCGTCACTCCTGTCACTGATAACCTGTTTTGCAGAAGCAGTAATTAACAACTGCTTGGCTGTCTCTGAATAAAAGCAATTCTGTAGACATTGTGGGGAATAAAGGTTTGGAATATACATTTTTTTTTAACATTGGCTATAGATAGATAATTTAAACAGTATTTGCTGGCAGATATATAAAACTTTTAAATATTACTATCACTTTTCTAGACTATACTGACCCTCTCCACTATATCTGGAATAAACTAGAACACCACTATAGCTTTACTATGGGTTTATACATAGCACAAGTCTCCTTGTGATCACTGAAATATAAATTCATTATTAAAAAAATTTGATACAGTAAGATAATAAAGATTGCCTCTCAAAAGGGGGCTTGTGCTATTTATTTGGTTGTACCAGACCTCATATGAAAGCTAATTCTCAATTTCAGGGGGGGGGGATCTCAAAGATAGTCATGTGAGGTCTAAGGTTGTATTGAGGTCAGGGCCTTACAGCTCATTACTCTTATGGGGGTAGCAGTTGTGGGGCTGACATGCATGTTTCAGCCAACTATTTGAATACTAAAGACAAAGCCATCATTGTTTGCTTCTTCAACAAACACTATGATGACAGGTGGTGTGGAACAGTAAAAAATGTGTTGGGTTTAAGGACTATCAGTAATTTTATTGTCTGTGTACTGTGTTACGTTACTTTGAGCATTTGAAAAATTTGTTTAAAGCCAGGAATGGCAACATATCCTTATTTATTACTTTTAATTAAAGGCATTAGCATTAAAATCATATGATACCATTAAATGAAAGACTTACAATAATTATGAGGATTTTTTCTCATCCAATAAATCATACAGCATAATGATACTAAAATACTAGTTGGGAAAAAATTTTTCTTTTTATTACTCAGTCACGTAAAACAGATCTGCCTTAAATACCCATGTATTATTGTAATATTGTGTGATACTTACCAGAAAGAGAAAATTCTTATAGAAAAATCTGTAAAAAATTTCTTGGCTAGTGGTAGCTTGATCTATGGTGAAGTCACTGAAAGTAGAGTCCTTTAAAGGAAGTCTACTACATTTTCAGATAACTCCTATTTTAAGAAAGTTAATCTTCATATTGAGATGAAACATGTCATCACATAACTTTTCATTGATTGAATCAATTTAGCACCTTACAATCTTACATAATATACCCAATTCTTTTTTAAATGACAGATTTTATCGTATTTAAAAACAGTTACACAGTAGTACATTTGAAGGAGATTTTTATCCTGAATCTAAATCAACCAGATTTTTTAAATGCAAAAACATCTTGATTTGAAGGTTCATGCCCTAATATCTCATCCCCTTGTAACATACCTGATCTAGGGAAAGAACATAATCACTCAAAACTTTGGATTTCTTCAACTGTAAAAATGTAAATAATATTAATCAAAAACAGATATTCTAGAAGGTTATTATAATGATCAAATGAGACAAAGTGTTTGTCCTTTACAAAGTGATAGACAATGATGTTTATAAAACCTATAAAAGTGTCCAAAGCAAATCACTTGCTATACTTCATTTAAGCCTCTCCATGGACTTATAAAGTAGTTCCTACAAGTTATTATCTCTACTTTAAAGGTGAGGAAACTGAGGTTTGGAATAGTTAAGTAATTTGCCAATAATAGAATCCAAACACCTATTCTACTTATTCTAAATACAAGGCTATCACTATGCCATACTGTTTCTATAACAAATATTGTTGGTTTATTTCTGATTTCACTGAATTTTAGATAATAACGTTATTTCTCCCATTCATCATGTTATCTAATTTCTTTCCTAATTTTTATTGGAAATTTTTAAATTAAAAAAATATATATATTTAAAAGTCAAAGCCTTTTATTTTTCAAAACATGTGCATGGATAATTCTTCAACATTAACCTTTGCAAAACCCTGTTTTTCAATTTTCACCCCTTTCCCCTGCCCTCTCTCCTAGATGGCAAGTAGTCCAATATATGTTAAACAGGGTAGAAATGTATGTTAAATCCAATATATGCGTACATATTTATATAATTATCTTGCCACACAATAAAAATAAAATCAAACTGGAAAAAATGAGAAAGAAAATTAAATGCAAGCAAACAACAACAAAAAGCATGAAAATGCTATGCTGTGAACTATACTCAGTTCCCACATTTCTCTCTCTGGATGTAGATGGCTCTCTTCATCACAAGATCATTGGAACTCACAAGATCATTGGAACTGGTTACTAATATTTCTATCCAGCCTTTTTTCCATCAAAATGATTATCATAGCTTTAGAAGACATACCATATTATTTCACCTTGGCTGGCATTAGAATATAAAAAAAAATTACAGCTTTCCAAAGAGATCCCCCAAAGAAGAATACAACACAATATACACCAAAACAGCTTTAAAGTTAATTTGTTAAAATCCATAATGAGATGACTTATAGACTGATTAATATGAAATTTCTACTGAAATATCAATGTCTAAGGCCACTAACTAGTAACTAGTGTTTACAAGTAATAAGTACTTAGTAGAAGGAACATAACTAGTAATACTTCAGTAGTTTATGAATATGAGATTAAGAGAGGTAGAAATATATCATTTTACTAAAGGACAAAGCCTCATAAACAATTGTTTCAAGAGAAAAACAAACTATTTTGTAGATTTTAAACTCAGTGCTAACATATCGGGGAGGTTGAGAGAAATAAATGACTACCAAATCTACAAATCTAAATCCAATCTTTCCTTTCAGCTCTAATCACATATTTCCATCTATCTGCTAGATATATGTATCCATCTATCCTGTCAACATCTCTAGTGCAACATATTCCACAAAGAATTGATATTCACCACCTGACACTAGCTCTATTTTCATGGCAGAGCCATCCTCCATCCTTATTCAGATTCAAAGTGTCAGTCATCAAATCAATTTATTGCAACTTAACAAATGCATAGTAATTACCTATTTTGTGAAAGGCAATGTTTTAGGCACTAGGTGTTCTAGAAAAACAAAATAAGAAAAACAAAAACAAAAAGCATCACTGCTTGCATTACCCTTACATTCTACTTGCCAGTTACCAGATCTTTGTTTTGTTTTGTTTTTAATTCAACCTCCATATCTGTCATATTCATTCTCTTCACCATTCATGCACAAAATGCTCCAAACTCCCATTGCTTCCCAAATTTGTCGTTATATTCTAATATTCATAATCTTTTCCTTCTCCAACAAATAATTTGTACAGGTATGTGAGGTCAATGAATTCAGAAAAGCTGAATACAAACACATGGAACAGAGCAGGAGATTCTTAACTCTGTGTGTGTGAGAGACAGAGACCCACAAAGAGAGACAGACAGGGAAAAGTCGATGTATGTCAATGGCCATTTTGGTGAAGCTTATGGACCACTTTTTAGAATAATGTTTTGTTGCATATATATATACACATATATACTTATACATACATATATATATATATACGTATATATATATATACATATATATATATATAATTTGCTTCATAAGTGAAAAAGATGCTAAACTTCAGTCAGAGGTTAGTGAAAATAGATACTTTTTTTTTTTCCTTATCCAATCTATTCATGGAATCCTTGAGGTTTCATAACCTGGACTCCAGGTTAAAAACCTCTGAGCTAGATAAAGGAAGGGAAAAGTCTCTTCCTATATTTGAATTTGACAATTATTTCCCTTAATATTGCACTGTAGCAATCAAATTTACATATTAAACATTGATTTTGAAAACATTTTTAGCCCTGTAAAGTTAAATATGGGGATTGGATTTGATAAATTTTAAAGGTTTTCCAGTTTTAAAAATTCTATGCTATTGTTGTTCTTCAATCATTTTATTATTGTCCAACTCTGTGTGATCCCATGTGTGATATTCTTGGCAAAGATATAGGAGTAGTTTGCCATTTCCTTTCTAAAAATTCTACAATCCATAAATGTATCTATTACATATGATACCAGACATAGATACATATTCAAAAACAGGCTGTGCATCACACCACTAGGTAGTTCTTAATTCAATTAATGGAATAATAACTATATGACTATCATGGTATGTTATAATTAAATTAAATAACATGTCACTATTAGAACATAAATCACTAATGAAGATTCTCAGGGAAATTCTCCAAAAGTATTGTTTTTATACAAAATGTTGGCTTTACAAGCCAGCATATGTTTTATTTTTTTCTTTTTAATCATTCTGAATGAACAAAGTAGAGTAACTTGGCAGCTATTTTCACTGGAATTTGGCAACATTTAAAGCAATCACATGAAAGATTAGTGTTCATAATTAAATGTAATTAGCTGGCATAATCAAATGAAAATGTGCATGTTAGTATCTAGGAAAAGGAACAGCTGATTATAGAGAGGCTGTAATTGTTTTGTGTGTCTTATCTGTCTATAGATCTGTTCTAAAGTATAGTTCATATTTCTTTATATTTTTTTCTTCTCATCTCCTAATGTTTAACCAAATTTCAGCTAGGTAAAAATGGAAAAGAGTCAAATTTTCTTCATTGATCTTCCTCAGTCCGTTCTCCTGAACTCTACATATATTTTCTTTTTCTGTGTAAACAAGTCCTGCCAGTACAGTAGATGAATCATTAGTGAAAATTAGTCAAATGCAGAGAATGGTAAACTAAGTATGGTTTTAGCTTACAATACCATGCAAAACAAACAGTATATATATATATATATATATATATATATATATATATATATATATATATATATATATATACATATATATGTATATATATATATGTAAAACTGTTCAGAGGATTGAATTGGTTTTATGAGAAACTCATCACCTTACTTAGATTTTTAAAATTTCATGTACAAAAGATGGAATCACGAGTTATTGAGGTTCAATCTGAAAGAGATGTTCATTTTCAAATGTCAAAGATGATAAAGCATCCCACCACCACCAAAAAAAACCTGGAGATTTCAATGAATTCTGAAGGGAAAAAAGGGAGGGGATCACTGACTTTAAATATATATATATATAAAATTTTAAAAATTTGAAAGCTGGAAAGCATTTCACATGAAGATATTGAGAAAGAACTAAGAAAATTTAACCTTGAGATGAAAAAACTTGAATTTGCTAGTAGAGGTGATAGGATGCAGAGAGGAAGTGATAGCTTCATTTGAAAAGTTCTCCTGTGAAAAAAGTGATTAGAGATGGTTTGTTTTGCCCGCTAAAATAGATGGGGAAATGGGAGCATATATTACTCAAATAAAAGAATACTCACTAACAAACAAAGCTGTTTAAAAATGAAGTATTGGGAATGTAGTAGATGAAATACTTAACTCCATTAATGACTGACCTAAATGATAACTATATACCATTCTGCCATTGAGTTTCTGTTTCTTAGACCATTTTCTAAACTTTCTTTCAATGAAAATGATCTTCAAATTGGGAAGAATAGAATAGAATCCTTAATAAAGAACCTAGATAGGCAAAGCTTTTCACTTTATAATCATTTTTAGGAAATATTTTGAAATCATATTTATGTTCTTCCTACCCTCTCCAGTTTTGTCCTTTTGAATCATTAGTCATTTATCATCTTGGGGCTAATGGTCTTGTCAGTCCCCTTTATTTTATAAGCCATGGGAACATGGAACAAAAAACAAAAAAATGAACCAAAGTTCTATCCTTGTCCCAATACTTACCTACTTCTCCTAAAAATAAGATTTTGACTAGTTTTTTTTTTTTCCTGTGTTATGCTATTGCTCCTCAGAATCTTCCCCTGACTACAAAAACAACAGAAAAGGAAGATTGCTATTCCCTCCCTTTCCCATCCTGAGCTACACTTAAAATACATTGAGACACACGAGAAATGGGAACGGGAAGGGTCAGAAAAGTGCTACCCAAGATGAATTTTTGAAGGAACTATATAGATAGCCTGTATAGAAATTCAAAGATGGGGGATGAAATAGCATGTTCAAGCCAGTTGTCGAAAATAGAGAGGGTACAGAGGGCAATAAGAAGACTAGGAAAGTAGAAGGAAGGTAGATTATGGAGGCCTTTATAGTCCCATGTGGGAAAGAATTAAGAAGCAACAGGCAGAAGATGATGGAGTAAAGTCAGGAAGCTGCTTCTGAGCTCTCCCAGTTTCCCTCAAAAATTATATGAAATCAAGCTTCTCAATAGAGTCTGACAGAAAGACATCACTCTTCAGCTCAAAATAGACTGAAAAAAAGTTCAAGGAAGGTCAGTCTCACTGGGATAAGAAGACAATTCCACCTAGCTCAGAAAGACTCTGGGAAAGCTGTTGAGAGGGTCTTAATCACAGCAAATCAGCAACTAAGAACCTCATTCGTGGCTCAGTAGAGGAGCAAATCAATGGGACAGCTTCCAATCCCAGATCAAAAGGCAACTTCTGGAAAAACAGGCTGTTGCAGAAGAGAGAAGGCAAAGCTATCCCCTATAAACACAAGAGGTCCCTGTGCTCAAAGCCAAAGCTCAAGAGCTGCAAAGGAAGCTTGAGACAGCACTCCATTTACTCTAGGAGCAGAGCTCCACAATAAAAGTAAAAAAAAGAAGAAGAAATAGCAAAAGAAAAGGAAAGAAAATGAACAAATAACAGAAAAGAACCTTGACCAAAGAAAGCTACTATGGACAGAGCAAATCAAAATACAAACTCTGAAGAGAACAGAATGTGCACAGAAGAAATCTGAAAGAGTACAATAAATTGATCTCAACTACAAAGAGACTTCTTGGAAATGCTCATAAAAGACTTTAAAAGGCAAATAAGATAGAAGAAAAAATGAGAAAGGAAATGACAGGTATGAAGGAAAGAGTCAACAGTCTGCAAAAGGAAAAAAAAATGTCTGAAGAAAACAACATGTTAAAACAGGAAAATAAACCAAATGGAAAAAGAGATACAAAAGATAATTGAAAAAAATCACACATTAAAAACTAGAAAAGGACAAATGTAAGTTAATGACATTGTAAGACAACAAGAATCAGTCCAAAAAATCTAAAAAAGAATGAAAAAAAATGGAAGAAAATCTGAAATACCCCATTGGCAAAACAGCCGACCTGGAAAATAGATGCGGAACAGACAATTTTAAAAGTACTGGCCTACCTGAAGGCCATGACCGAAAAAAGGAGGTGGGTAGCATTCTACAACAAGATATTAAGGAAAATGCCCCAATAGTCTACTTTTTTATTATTATTATTATAGCTTTTTATTGACAAAACATATGCATGGGTAATTTTTCAACATTGACCCTTGCATAAAGTTCTATTCCAACTTTTCACCTCCTTCCCTCCACACTCTCCCCTAGGTGACAGGAGATCCCATACATGATAAACATGTTAAAGTATTTGTTAAATACCATATATATGTTTATACAGTTGTCTTGTTGCACAAGAAAAATAGGATCTAGAAAGAAGGTAAAATTAACCTGGGAAGAAAAACAAAAATTCAAGCAAACAGCAACAGAAAGAGTGAAAATGCTATGTTGTGATCCACATTCATTTCCCAGAATTCTTTCACTGGATGTAGCTGGTTCTGTTCATCACTAATCAATTGGAACTGATTTGGATCCTCTCATTGCTGAAAATAGCTACTTCCATCAGAATCAATCCTCATATAGTATTGTTGTTGAAGTGTATAATGATTTCCTGGTTCTGCTCATTTCACTTAGCATCAGTTCATGTAAGTCTCTCCAAGCCTCTCTGTATTTATCCTGCTGGTCATTTCTTACAGAACAATAATATTCCGTGACATTCATATATCACAATTTATTCAGCCATTCTCCAATTGATGGGCATCCATTCAATTTCCAGTTTCACTGGCACTATGAAAAGGGCTACCACAAACATTTTCACACATACAGGCCCCATTCCCTTCTTTAATATCTCTTTGGGATATAAGCCCAGTAGTAACACTTCTGGATCAAAGGATGTGCATAGTTTGATAACTTTTTGAGTATAATTCCAAATTGCTCTCCAGAATAGTTAGATCCATTCACAACTCTACCAACAATCCATCAGTGTCCCGATTTTCCCACATCCCCTCCAACATTCATCATTATCTTTTCCTGTCATCTTAGCCAATCTGAGAGATGTGTAGTAGTATCTCAGAGTTGTCTTAATTTGCATTTCCCTGATCAATAATGATTTGGGACGTCTTTTCATATGACTAGAAATAATTTCAATTTCATCATATGAAAATTGTTCATATCCTTTGACTATTTATCAATTGGAGACTGGCTTGGTTTCTATTATAAATTAGAATCAATTCTCTATATATTTTGGAAATGAGGCCTTTATCAAAACTTTACCTGTAAAAATGTTTTCCCAGTTTATTGCTTACCTTCTAATCTTGTCTGCATTAGTTTTGTTTGTACAAAAGCTTTTTAACTTGATATAATCAAAACTTTCTATTTTGTGATCAATTATGCTTTCTAGTTCTTCTTTGGTCACAAATTCCTTATTCCTCCACAGGTCTGAGAGGTAAACTATTCTATGTTTTTCTAATTTATTTATAATCTCATGCTTTATGCCTAAATCGTGAACCCATTTTGATCTTATCTTGGTGTATAGTGTTCAGTGTGAGTCAGTGCCTAGTTTCTGCCATACTAATTTTCAGTTCTGGCAATTTATGTCAAATAGTGAATTCTTATCCCAAAAGTTGGGGTCTTTGGGTTTGTCAAACACTAGATTGCTATAGTTATTGACTATTTTGTCCTGTGACCTAACCTATTCCACTGATCAACTAATCTATTTCTTAGCCGATACCAAAAGGCTTTGGTGACTGCTGCTTTATAATATAATTTTAGATCAGGTACAGTTAGGCCAACTTCATTTGATTTTTTTTTCCACTAGTTTCCTTGAAATTCTTGACCTTTTGTTCTTCCATATTAATTTTGTTGTTATTTTTTCTAGGTTGTTAAAATAGTTTCTTGGGAGTCTGATTGGTATAGCACTAAATAAATAGATTAGCTTAGGGAGTATTGTCATCTTTATTATATTCGCTCAGCCCATCCAAGAACACTTAATATTTTTCTAGTCATTTAAATCTGATTTTGTGTGGAAAGTATTTCGTAGTTTTGCTCATATAGTTTCTGACTTTCTTTGGCAGATAGATTCCCAAATATTTTATGCTATTTACAGTTATTTTGAATGTAATTTCTCTTTTTATCTCTAGCTGCTGGATTTTGTTAGTGATGTATAAAAATGCTGATGATTTATGTGGATTTATTTTGTATCCTGCAACTTTGCTAAAGTTGTGGATTATTTCTAATAGCTTTTTAGTAGAATCACTGGAGTTCTCCAAGTATACCATCATACCATCAGCAAAGAGTGATAATTTGGTTTCCTCATTACCTTCTCTAATTCCTTTAATCTCTTTTTCATCTCTTATTGCCAAAGCTAGCATTTCTAATACAATATTGAATAGTAACGGTGATAGTGGACAACCTTGTTTTATTCCTGATTTTACTGGAAATGGTTCCAGTTTATCACCATTACATATGATGCTTACTGATGGTTTTAAATAGATGCTACTGACTATTTTAAGGGAAAGTCTATTTATTTCTATACTCTCTAGTGTTTTTAATAGGAATAGGTGTTGGATTTTTATCAAATGCTTTTTCTTCATCTACTGAGATGATCATATGGTTTTTGTTAATTTGGTTATTGATATAGTCAATTAGGCTAATAGTTTTCCTAATATTGATTCAGTCCTGCATTCCTAGTATAAATCCTTCTGGATCATGGTATATTATCTTAGGGATGATTTTCTGTAATCTTTTTGCTAGTATTTTTGCATCAATATTCATTAGGGAGATTGGTCTATAATTTTCTTTCTCTGTTTTTGTCCTACCTGGTGTAGGTATTAGTACCATGTCTGTGTCATAAAAAGAATGTGGTAGGACTCCATTAATCCCTATTTTTTTCAAATAGTTTATATAGCATTGGAGTTAATTGTGCTTTAAATGTTTGGTAGAATTCAAATGTTAAATCTATCTGGTCCTGGGAATTTTTTCTTAGGGAGTTGATTAATAGCTTGTTCTTATTTCTTTTTCTAAAATGGGACTATTTAACCAATTTACTTCTTCCTCTGCTAATCTGGGCAACCTATATTTTTGAAGGTATTCATCTATTTCATTTATCAAATTTATTTATTGGCATAAAAATGGGCAAAGTAACTCCTAATTATTGTTTTAATTTCCTCTTCATTAGTGGAAAGTTCTCCCTTTTCATTTTTAAGACTAAATTTGATTTTCCTCTTTCCTTTTTCTAATCAAATTTACCAAGTGTTTATGTTTTTGTTGGTTTTTCATAGAGCCAAGTCTTAGTTTTATTTATGAATTCAATAGCTTTTTTGCTTTAAATTTTATTAATTTCTCCTTTTAATTTTAGAATATCAAGTTTAGTGTTTGAGTGGGGGTTTTAAATTTGCTCTTTTTCTAGCTTTTTTTAGTTGCAAGCCCAATTCATTGATCTTCTCTTTCTTTCTCTTTTTTTTTTCAGGTAAGTCTGTAGAGATATAAGATTTCCCCTTATTACCAATTTGGCTACATGCCACAAATTTTGGTATGTTGTCTCATTATTGAAATTCTCTTGGATGAAATTATTGATTTTATCTATGACTTGCTCTTTCACCCATTCTTTCTTTAGGATGCGATTATTTAGTTTCCAATTACTTTTTGTTCTATTTTCTCCTGGCTTTTTATTGAATGTAATTTTTATTGCATGAACTGTTGAAAAGAAAGTGTTCTTTCTGACTCCATTCAGTTTTCTCCAAAGATTTATCAAGCCTAACTTTTCTATTGTTCTATTTACCTCTTTAACTTCTTTCTTATTTATTTTGTGGTATGAGTTCTAGTTCCGAGAGTGCAAGATTGAGATCTCCCATTATTATAGTTTTGCTGCATATTTTTTCTTGCAGCTCTCTTAAATTCTCCTTTAGGAATTTAGATTCTCTATCACTTGGTGCATATATGTTTGGCATTGATATTGCTTCATTATCTATGCTACCCTTTAGCAAGATATAGTGCTCTTCCTTATCTCTTTTAACTAGATGAATTTTTGCTTTTGCTTAATCTGAGATCAGGATGGCTACCCCTGAGCTTCTGTTCAAGCCTTTTGCCTTTACTCTATATGTAGTGCCCTGCTTCAAGTATGTTTCCTGTAAACAACATATTATAAGATTCTGGCTTTTAATCCAGTCTTATATTCACCTCTGCTTTATGGGGGACTTTACTCCATTCACATTTAGCATTAAAATTACTAATTCTGTATTTTCTGCCATCTTGTTAACCCTAGATTATTCTTTTCTCTTTCCTTTCCCCCTTACCTTCCCTCACCAGTATTAAACTTGCCTCGCACACCCCTTCACCTTTAGGATCCCTCCCCCCACTTTAAAGTCTCTTCCCTTTTCATAAACCTTTCCCTTACAATTTTTCTATTCCCTTTTATTTAGCCTACTCCTTCCCTTTTCACTTTTCCCCTGCCACTTTTCATTCAATGAGGTGGGAGAAGTTTTTCTTTGAGCCAATTCTGATGAGAGTAAGATTTACACTATGTTCATGCCCCTCCCTTCATTCCCTCAGATATAATAGGTTCCCTTTGCCTCTTCGTGAGATGTTGTATCTTTATTTCCCCCTTTTTCTGGTACAATTTTCTTTCTACCTCTAGCTTCTTTTTTACATTATAACTGATAAAACCACATTATACATGTATTCTTTATATATACTCATAACAGAAATATAGTTCCCAAGATTTCTTTATACCTTTTATGGTTTTCTTGACTACTATATTTGGAGGTCAAACTTTTTGTTTAGTTCCAGTTTTTTCATCAGAAATAGATGAAATTCACCTATTTCATTGAACGTCCATCTTCTTCCCTCGAATAAAATGCTCATTTTGGCCTGCATACCAAGTTCCTTAGCTTTTCAGAATATCAGATTCTAGGCCCTTCGATCTTTTAATGTGGATTCTGCTAGATCCCAAGTAATCCTTATTGTGGCTTCTCTGTATTTGATTTTCCCCCCCTGGCTTCTGGTGGTATTTTTTCCTTGATCGGATAGTTCTGAAATTTAACCACAATATTTCTTGGAGTTTTGATTTTGGGATCTCTTTCAACAGGTGATGGATGAATTCTTTCAATGTCTATTTTACCTTCTGTTTCTGTAACATCTGGGAAGTTCTCTTTGATGATTTCCTGAAAAATAGTGTCTGGGTTCTTTTTTCATCATGATTTGGTACAGTGCCATTACTTAGTCTGTATCCCAAAGAAATCATAAGGGAGGGAAAAAGACCCACATATGCAAAAATGTTTGTAGAAGCTTTTTGTGGTAGCAAAGAATTGGAAAATGACTAGATGTCCATCTAGATGTCTAGAAAGGCTCTTTTTTCCAAAGAAAAATTTCCTCATGAATATACCATCGTATCTGAAATTTCATCATTAGTATTTCATTCCTTTGGCTTCACATGCTGGTGTCTATATTTGTGACAGAATAAACTACAGAATTTTTGATGAGGAACAAGAACATAGAGATCATGCAGTCCAACTATCACTTAACAGTAAATGTTCTTCAGTGTTCTGGATAATCAGTCTACCTGTTGTTTCTTTTTTAATTGTAATAATATTATTTTTTAAAAACATTGCTTTATGAATAATGTTGGAAGAGAAAAATCAGAGCAAAAGGGGAAAAATGGGAGAGAGGAAAAAAACAGAAAAAAGAAGTGAACATAGCATGTATTGATTTAAATTCATTCTCCTTAGTTCTTTTTCTGCATGCATATGGAATTTTCTGTCCAAAGATTTTGGGGATTGCTTTGGATCATTGAACCAAAGAAGAACCAAGCCTTTCATAGCTGATCATCACACATTCTTGTTATAGTGTACAATGTATTCCTGGTTCTGCTTGTTTCACTCAGCATCAGTTCATATAACTCTTTCCAGGCTTTTCTATAATCAGCTTGTTCAATCTGTTTTTTTAATAGAATAATAATATTGCATTACTTTCATGTATCTTAATGACGTATTCTGTCACAAATATAGACACCAGCATGTGAAGCCAAAAGAATGAAATACTAATGATGAAATTTCAGATATGATGGTACATTGATGAGGAAATTTTTCTTTGGAAAAAAGAGCCTTTCTAGGAGTGACTTAAATAATAGTGTGTAACTAGGGCCAAGCTTAAAATTATATGGGTATTGTTTTTGGCTGAATGACCTCTTTCATACATATTTCATTGAACTTCTAAAATCTGTCCAAACTTTAATTTATATTCACAAATGAACATGGACATGAGTTTCTGATTGTAATTTGATATATTTCTAATAAATTACCCTGTTTTCTGTTTCTCTTCCATCTAAATATTACTTCATTCATTAGTTGACATAAACAGTAGTAATAGCTCAAAAATGCAAAACAAAACAAAACAAAAAAACCTAGAAACTCCTATCAAAGAAGATTACTTGTGATAATAAATGTGTGTAGAAAGAAGGCTAAAGCAATAAAGGAAAAGTTTGATTCATTGCAATAGTGATTATACTAAAATTAAGAATTTTAGTTGCTACTTCTCTCTTCAGAAATCTTCAGTGACATCCCACTGTTTTTATAAGAATCTAAAAAACTAGCCTGGTATTCAATACTATTTACAATTTGATCCAAATTTACTTGTTCTGTTTTCTACTCTCTATCTGCTCCATAACATGGCTGACTCACTCGCTCTCTCTCTCTCTCTCTCTCTCTCTCTCTCTCTCTCTCTCTCTCTCTCTCAGTGTCTGTGTTTCTCTCTCCCTTTCCTTTCCTCTTTTCTCTCTCTCCCCTTTTCTTCCCTAACCTTTCTTTCTCATATCTTTCTATTCTTTAGGTGTTTGTTAGCTTCCTAACCTGATATGTCCTCTCCATCCCCTTTACCTTTCTGATTCTATTTCTATTTCAGCATTTTTTTGCAACCCCTATTCCAGCATAGCAACTTAATTAGTATATAATTAGTCAACTTGTAATTGAACAGGTAATTTGTATTTTTACAAAATTAATACAATGTTATCTATATTTTCATGATAAATTTTATTCTAGCTATTTTGATTTCAATTTGGGGTTGAGTGAAATTTCATTATAAGAAAAAAAATTAGAGGGAAACAAGAGATTATGAATAATAAGATATCATAGGAGAAATCTATAATGATTCATTTTTTTTCTTTTTTAAAGATGAAAAACAAAGTACAAGCACATTTCATTTTATGGGGGAGAGGGAGGGAAGTAACCATTATATCACAATTTTCAAATTGTGAATTTTCTTAATTAATCATTTACTATAAATAACATAATTATTCATTATGTTTACTGTATTAAGATTCAAAAAAAATTTAAAATAGAAATGCTGAAGATGAATCTGTTTCAAACTTAATTTTACAGATTTGAAATAATTCATAAAAGCAGATTACAAAACAACAAAATTGTTAAATCATCTAGCATAACTAATGAAAAATCTGCTAAAATATCTTTGATCCTACCAAAATACATTTTATTTACATTTACATTTTAGAATCCTATCCTGGGCTAAAGCACACTACATCACAACAATTTATAAACTCTAACCTGGTTCTAAAAATCTTAAATGGGTCTTAAAAAAAAAAAAACACACACACACACACCTTTATCTGGCCAAGGCTAAACATTTATTCTTACACAGTGTGAATACAGTTGTCAATAATCACAGAAGTATTCAGTGAGGAGACATATGCTTCAGATCTCAAAAATCTCCACTTTCTTTGCCCTTTCCTGAATTACATGTCCTATCAGTCTGATAGGAATTGCCTTTAGGGTCCCACCAGACTGGACTCAAAAGAATGTGCTAATTACATCACAATGGTGTTGACATTCAGCCATGTACCAACAGCTGCTAAAGAAATGACAGGATACCATCTGTCACCTTTAATGTCCAGCTGCTATCAGTCATTGGGATTACTTTACTGACATGCTACAGTTTGCATCAGTGCCAACATAGTAAAACCTGAACCTCTTTTGAAAAAGATCATGGCAGAGTTCTCTATATGAATATGATTAATATTTGTCATATCCAAAGAATACAATTAAGAACACGAAACATACATAAAGGCATCACTACATAACTTTCTTGATTTATTCCAATGATATTCTGCTTTCTCAATCATGCTTATAGGAGAGATCAGATTTGCTAGTCATCCTTCCTGGAATTCCGCCTCATGCTTTGGTCTTCTACAAGTATTTAATTGGAGAATTAAGGTCTTGTTAGGGCCATGATTTTTATCTCATATGTCAATTTTTTTTCTAATCCATTAATCCACTAATAAGAAAATGTCTATTCAACATCCAAATCAGGCTGAAGTTTTCCTCTTATTTTAAAAATGTTTCATATATTCCTTCCACCCAGTCTTGTCTCCATCTTACATTTAATACTATAATCATAACCCCAGCACAATCTCTCTTGTTTGAAACAGCATTGATAAGAAAAGTGAATCTAAGAGGAAGTATTTTGCATATTTAATGTTTCCAAAATTAACTCTTTCACAACTTTTAAAAAGAGATAATTTATTAGGTGTGAGACGAGGTAATACACTTGGACATTATGTCAGAGAGAGGATAAAAAATCTCTCAATAGTGATGCATTGAATATAAATTAACTTGAGTATGCATTCAAGTGCAAGGTTAAATTATTTCCTTCAATTGGAAATTCAACTTTGTGAAAATGTTTTAATGTAACTGAGCTATGCATTATTCATCAAAAGTAAATTATCATGTTTAGTGTCCTGATGCACAATTGCCTATTGTATTTTTCATCAAGATGTTTATTGTATTTGTGTCAAATCTTGAAGAACTAAAAATGAATTTAACATAATAAATTACAATGGGGAAGCAGAGCCAATTTAGAAGATTCTCTAATAGAAGAAATTTTTAACATTTTAAAATTACTAAAATCCTTATAAGGAAAAAAAAATTCCAATAGACTTACCACAGTACTGTGTACACACGCTACATCAAATTTAGGGACAAATGGATGTTGATTTATGTTTTTAAACTAATTATAGATGGATAAAATCACTAAAGATCCACACAAATAATTTGGGCAGAAATTAAAAATAAACATCAAAATAAAGTCATCAATTTAACTACTAGATTAAAGGATTCTAGATTTAGAGTTCTAAGGAAAGTTAGAAGTCATTCAGACTAAAGCAGGGAGTTCATGAAGTAGAATAGTATGAAATAAGTCTGGAAAGGGATTGGGAATTGTTTATGGTAGACTTTTAATGCCAGGATAAGTGAATATTTTTATTTAAAAAAAATTAGAATAGTAATTAGCAATCTTTGAGGGAAGCAATAAAATGTGTTGAATTATTGAAATATGTTATATTTGGAATTGCAGGACACAAATTCAAATCCTACTCTATTCTTTACCTTGTACAAGGCACTCAGTTCCTCTAGGCATGCTTCATCAAGTGAAGGTAAAGGACTAGATGATTTTATTTTTTGCTGAGGCAACTGGGGTTAAGTGACTTGCTCAGGGTCACAAAGCTAGTAAGTGTTAGGTGTCTGAGACCAGATTTAAACTCGGGTCCTCCTTGGACTAGATAATTTTTATGATCCTTTGAAGTTCTAGATCTATAAATCTATATTATTTCTAAGTGGAAAAATGCATGAGGTAACCTGAACCTTAGGAATGCTGTTTTTGCAGTTGTATTAAGGATACATAGGAAAGGATGAATGTCAGGAGTTAGAGCAATAAGAAAGCTGGCCTAGTAAGTAATCCAGAAAAAAGGGATGAAGATCAGAATTTGAATTTGTAAGGGTCAATATAGGGATAGAAGACATAGAAGTAACAAGATTTAGCAACCTTTTAGAAATGCAGAAATGGAGAAAAGAATCAAGATTACAAATCTGACTAGAGAATGATAGAACTCTTACTAGTAACTAGAAAGTTTAAGGGAGATATGAGTAGGTGAAAGATGGTTAGGTCTGTTTTGGACAAAATGAATTTGAGATACCTAAGAGATTCATATTATAAATCAAGATGTAATTTTATTAAAAAAAGACATTTTGTAATTATAGATCCTTATCCTTTTGCCAGAAGCATATAAGTATAGAATCTTTAATACTTAAATAATTAATTCATACATTGATCTCTTGAAGAAATTAGTTAATGATCACCAGCGCAAATGTAATAAACCCTCCTTTTATATGTTCTTCTCCTAGGAAAGGTTAAACATCAATAAAAATAGAGCAATCATATTGCTAGTCTTCAACAAATCTAGCCTCTCAGATGAATGTAAATTTGTGGTCAAAAGTTATAAGTATCCATATTGATGCCTTATGATATTCTTTGCAAGTGTGAAGAACTTTCAATTCAGATTTTAGTAGGTCCAAAGTGTCCTATACATAGTAGAAACTCAATCACTAATTCACAGATATGGCAATATTTGCTTACAGAGGCTTTTTCAGAACCTTAAATCAATTTTGAATCTGGTGACAAGTATGTTGAAGTTATGCTGAAAGGTTCAAAGTTCAATTTTTTTATCAATACCTGAGAAAATGAATTAGGTTAAATATCCTGAGCTAGATTTTAAAATTTAAAGCCTTAGAGAAATTACCTTGTTCCAGTTCTGTTTCTCCAACTTGTAAAACACAATACATTAAGGCTAATTCAGAGCATTTCCCTACAGAAAATTAATTCCACCCCCCTCCCATGGGATGTCAGCTGTAAACAAATAAAATAAATAATTTAGGTTCTAGTCACTAATGTTAGATTTTGTTTTTGCATTTTTCTTTCTTTCTTTCTTGAGGATCTAGATCCTCAAAATCAATTCTTTGTTTAAGCATTGTCTGTTTGCTATAGAAACTATCATCTGATTTTATTCAAAAGCAACATCAAGAAAACTACTGTGAAGTGTCCAATGTAACATTAGCAGGCAGCCTCCAAAATATCCCCTCGTGAAAATGATTACATTCCTCCAAAGGAACCCCAACTACTGAAATGCCTGCAATTAGTTAATCTTATTCTATGGCATTGTTTCCAAAAAAGGAGAAAAAAACATTTGGAGATTCCCTTCATTTATAGTTTGTGTCTACAAATGTAGCTTTAACTTCTATGAGAGAAAATCTGATACTTCCTTTGATCACCTTTCTTCAATTCATATGTTGCATAGAAGAAATAGTTTTCATTATTCATTTGGCAACACAGTTAGAGATATGCACATGTAATTGATTAAGCAATTTAATGTCATGATTTGCTACATATAATCCAGGCTTTTTGTCTAGTAGTTAAGGCAAATCAAGCATCAGCTGCATATGGCTTTAATCTTGATAATCATGGGGAATAATTGTCTATATTCACAGTTTCACAGCAGAAAACAGCAACTGGATTGAAATAAAACTGAAGGATTAGAGTCATACTCCTTATTGTAGAGATAATAGATTTATAAGACTACAATAAAATAACCAGCAGGTGAATTTAAATGGAGAAAGTACAAGGGGAGAAAAACCACTAAACCACATGAAATTAATAGTAGTAGTAGAAACTTGCTGAGTTTGACTAAAGACTGAAATCATTCTAGATCTCAATGAGAGAAAGAAAGCATTTAATCAAAACATCATGAAATAAGATACTTATGCAATTTGGTAGCTATTCAACTTGATAATTGATATCTTGAAACATTTCATTTGCATTCTTAAAAAGTATGTATGTCACAATGAAAAGAACTAATTATGGCACACCACAATATTGCAGTCAAAAACTCCCTATCTGAAAAATCATATATATGAATTTTCAATATTTCTTGTAGCCATTTGTAAATAACCCCCCTTACCCTGCCCCCAACAAACCATTTGACCATAACATGGTCAATTTTAAATGTTGTTTTAGTAATCAGAAATGGTACAGTAAAATAGCGATAGAGTAGAAATCAATAAGATTATGTTGCAGCTCCTACACTAATGGATGTGTATCATTTTACTTTCCACCTTTAGTTTTCTCATCTGCAAATTGAAGACACTGGACCAAGCAAACATAAAGGTGCCCTCCAGGCTTAAAATCCTAATATTCTATTTTAATATTCAACCCAGTAGATTGTATGGGAAGAGGTTACAAAGATGACCCTTCCCAGTAAATACAACTAATAGCATAGTAGCATAACAGATGAAGTCATATTTACACAGTCTAAATATTTTGCATGTAAGAATCAATTCAGACCCCTTTCCAAAAGAGGGATCCAGGAACATTTATATAAATGTTTCTTTTCCTTGATTTCAAATAATATTATCAATTCTTAATTATCTCTGTTAGGTGAAAGGATAAATCTTTGAAGAATATTAAAGGATGAATGATGGATCTTTTCTCCTAGATATTGTGTCCTTCTAATTTAATTTCATTAAGTCTAAATTATTCTTATTTCTGGA
This sequence comes from Antechinus flavipes, assembly GCF_016432865.1. Lineage (NCBI taxonomy): Eukaryota > Metazoa > Chordata > Mammalia > Dasyuromorphia > Dasyuridae > Antechinus > Antechinus flavipes. The sequence goes on from NC_067402.1 coordinate 151,792,143, forward strand.
ACATGGTTACCAATAACATCACCTAATTTCCTCATCTGTAAGATTTTAATAATGGCATATTATACACATTTCAATATACCTATTTCAGGATTGCATTAAAGAAAATTACGTATGACAAACATCATTTATCAAGTAAAAATAAATATGTTTGGGCAGTGAGGTTGTCTACTGGAGTAACATCTTTTCCCCTTCTTCTCTGGCAATACCAATAGCTTTAGCCCTCAAACTGATGAATAAGAAGTATGATCTTAGAGTCATGGAATTATTTTCAGAAGGTGTGAATTGCCCCCAGTGTTTCACAAAAGGTTATCACATGCTCTCAGAAGTTAGGCATGCTTTCAACCTTCCCTCCTAGTTCCCCTGCCAAAATAAAAAGGTCAAGCCCAGGCTGGTAAAGATGTATGTGTAACTGATCCATTTGCGGGCCAAGTCTGCTCACCCTGGAATTAGTGTTTATATACAAGTCCAAGAAAGTCTAATTCTAAAACAGGAGTTCTTTATGTTACAACTCCAGTCAAAAGCATAACAACTTGAACACATGTTTGAATGGAAATAAGCTCTGTTTCCTGCTCTGGTGTAGGTTGACTTTTAAGTAGAAAAGCAACATGATGAAGGTAGCTATAAATTCTCCTCCCAAGTCTAGATAGTTACTCCATTATTTATCAAGGCCTTGTTTAGCTTCCACTGATACTTTGGAGTAGACAACACGGAGTTATGAATGAGAGAATATGGTAGCATGCAAAACAGCTGAGTGACTGTAACCAAAGAAAAATGATTAATGAATTTATGCCAAGGGAAGGTTGATAACTAGAAGAGTATCCTTTGGTAACTATCTTTCACACATATAATTCAACATTTTTATTGACCACGTAGATAAAGGAAGAGAAAATCAATATATCTAATTTGTATATTTATTTGGCATGGAATCACTGATTGAAATATATGATGAAAAACTCGGCACCCAAAATGATATCAAAATCTGAAATAAAGGTTAAATAGCACACCATGAAATTTAATGTAGAAAAGTGCAATTCTACACATGGATTAAAAAAAAATTCCCACAAGGGTAGAATAAGTCAACCCAGATAACACTTAATATGAAAAAAAGACATGGAGTTTTTAAGGTAAAAAGAACGCAAAAATGCTTAAGACATAAAGCTAACATACTAGATGACACGGATTCTAAGCTCTGGTTAGAACTCATCTTAGAAAAATGCACATGAAGGATATTGAAACCCTGAGAGTCAATATAGTAAAATAGAAAAAGGCTTAGCTGAGTCAAAAGATCTTAGTTTAAAATTTGTTCATGTTATTTATTTCTTATATGTTTATATGCAAGGTATTTAACCTCTCTGCCTCATAGGTAAAAATGAAGGGGTAAACTCTAGGTCTATCAATCTTTGAAATAGGCATATATTTAGAGAACTTTAATATTCTGATGAAGACACTGTAAATTATGCCATAAGGAAATAATTTGAAGGAAATGGAGCTAGCCAGTTTGAAATAGAATTAATAGAGATATAATAAATGCCTTCAAATTTCTGAAAGATACACATGGAGTAAGGAGATTGGCTTGGTCCGAGGATGACATAAAAAGAAGCAATGAGTTGAAGTAGCGTTTTATCTTGAAACATTTTATTCTAATAAATAGCAGTAGTCCACAACATACATACACACACACACACACACACACACACACACACACACACACACACATATATATATAATTTTTTTTTTTTTTGCTTCTCTATCCCTAGTGCTGGATGATTATTTATACTATCTATAAGCTCCAAATACCATGCAAAGTAGGAGACTTGAAAGACTTTATGCGATCATCTGCTCCAACCTATTTATTTAAGTCCAGAAAAGTTAAATGATTTGCCCAGAGTCCTGAAGAGTGAAAAAACCAGAGACAAAGTGTGAACCTTAGAGCCTTGGGAGTCAAAGCCAGCATTCCTTCCAATGTATATAAATAAAAGTGGGCTACAATGTGTGAAGACTACTCTGCCCTGTGTCCATCATAACAACTATGGTTCAGTTCTCAGTAACTTGAGCCCCCATATAGGGCCTGCATGACAAAGAAACTGCTGTTCTTCTCTTCTTTATCACTAAAGAGGCAAACTCTAACCCTTGCTTCTTTTAGGAAATGAATTATGATTCTTTCTTGATCTCAAGCAAATTGAGGAGACACTTCTTTGTCTTGCCTTATTAAAATATCTTAGAAAATCAAGAAGACCTTACTCCTCCATAAGAATTAATAGCAAATAATAGGCGTCTTGCTTCCATGAATCACTCTAGGATAAGAACCTTAGAGATTAGGGTCAATCAAGATTCTAATGCATACTCAACATGAAAAGTACATTTTAGTAAAGCATCATTCATTACCAGTGAGATAAGGCAAGTATGCGTTTTATTAAGTACCCATAGAAAGATACTGCTAATTATTTATGAATGTAGATGACTGCCCTGATCTCTCCTTTTTGATTTTGTTCCTTGGTTTCTGAAATAGAATATATTGATACTACCATCTATCATTATAGTCTTTTAGCAGTTAAAAAACAAGCCAACTGGAACTTTCTCTGTCCTATGCTTAATAAACTCTTCCTTTCTTCTCCTCCCTCCCTTGCTACCATTTCCTGCTCTGTCATTCTCAAGTCCCTGTCCTATATCCTTTCTGGAATCCTTGTTCTACTATAAATAAAAATCTCTTAATCTTAAGAATTCTCTGAGTTCACAGAAATATAGTTCCCTCTGGAAAGCACTGTAATACATGTGTGTGTGCAAATATGTATGTGTTTATATATGTGTGTGTATATATATATATATATATATATATATATATATACAGTCCAACTTAGGCAATTATAAGAATATTAATATATTGAATCTGGCCATTGCCTTAACTAAACATTCCTCCATGATCCTGAACTTGAATATTTTCTTCTGATTATGATTCTTATTCCTTAGTTTCTCCCTCTCCTTTAGACATATTTTTCATCTTCATTATGACCTTCAACATGTGTGTCTCTCTGTGTCTCTCTCTTTCCCTTCTATCCTCCCTTCCCTCTCTCCCTTCCTCCTTCTCTCTCTCTCTCTCTCTCTCTCTCTCTCTCTCTCTCTCTCTCTCTCTCTCTCTCTCTCTCTCTCTCTCTCTCTTCCTACCTCCCTCTCGGTCGTATGTAATCTCAGTTATATACTTCTGCTCTAGACTCATTTTTCTCCATCATCTTGACAATTGCAACCAAAGATTGGAGGCATCGAACCATCTACATGTTCTGCTCTTATTAATGTATATATTATATAATATCTTACATATGTATTATATGCTTTATAATATATACGTGGGTTCTTCCTACTACACAGATATCCTTGAATGACTCCCTTGTATCAAATTCTCCCTAATTACCCCTCCAATCGCACTATTGTTTCTCTTAGTTCCTGTATCCAAACTACCTATTTTTCTATTTTACTTAGAAAACTGAAGCCACCAATCATGAGCTCCCTACCTCTTCTCAGTTACTCTGTACCTCAAAATCACCCTTTTCCCACTCAATTTTTACTTCTCAATAACAATCTCTATACTTATTCCTCTTTTTTCTATATATGTTTGTTCAATCATCTTTTTCTCTTTCATTCAATCTCTTTACCTACCAACTTCTTCTCTCATTCCCTGAAGTTGTCTGGGCATTCTCCATTTGAAAAAAAAAAAAAAAACACAGCCTTCTCTTAACTTTCTATTCCTTCACACTATTCTATGTATCTCTTTTCATTTTCACAACTAGACTCTTAGAAACATTTGTCAGTATTTAGAAACCTCTAGACTAATGATTCAATGAAACTACATAGTTATGAATAGTCCCTTACTCTAACTCAAACAGATTTTCTAAGGACCCATCAAAAGACACACTGAAGCTTTTGTCATAATCAAACATTTCTTTTTTCCTGACACAAAGTTCCTGAGCCACATGGTCTGCAATTCGAACATTTTTTTTCTTGTTTTTGCTTCATATCTGTTGCTATTTCCCTTGCCTGGGATGTCCTCTTACTCCCCTATAGTGCCTATTTCATATCCCAACTTATCTTTGACAGTATTTTCCCCTGGTTCTTTTGGACCTACTCCTCTTTCCTCCTTTGCTGGATCAGGACTCAACACGTACAATAGAGTTTTAGTTGTGAAATCAGGTCTAAATTCAAATTCTGCCCCAAATACTTACTAATTCTGTGACCCTGGGAAAGAAAATTTCCTCTCTCAGCATCAGTTCCCTCATTTGTAAAAGGTTCATAACTATAGCACCAAATGAAATAATATATTAAAGTAATTGGCAAATTTTAAATGGATAGTTAGCTATTGTTCAGTTACTTTGGGATCAAGCCGGAACCTTTGTAATCCTATTTGTGGCTTTCTTTACAAAGACATTGAAGTGGTTTGCCAATATTCAAACTCATCTTACAAATGAGGAACTGAGGAAGAACTAAATGATTTCAATCATTTAAGGCATTTAATACAAACAACTATTATGGATTTGAGGTCAGATTTGAACTGGAGATCCTCCAGATTTCAGGCCCAGATCTGATCAAGCATAGTTGGACACACTGTATCTTAGCTCTAATGTAGTGATATCATTTTGGTCCTCTTGAAAAATGAAGGAAACCAACCAACTAGGTACTAATAAATACTTTATGCTGAATGACTAAGTGAATAATAGCTATAGCCTTAAGATTCCTATTTTAAAAAATAGTTGAAATGATGCACAAAGTTCTTTTCAAGCTGTTGACCTGGTCAGGTCCTCCTGACTTCACAGCTGGTGCTCTATCTACTGTGCCCCTAGCTGCTCCCATTTCAATGGATTTTAAAGAAAAATAAAGGGCATTTTAGTATTCCTTGATGAAAAGTATGCCCCCAGTTTTTCAAATATTTACTAAAAATTAAACTAGGAAGAAAACATTGAGCCCAAAGCTTTAAACACAATACGTATCTGATCACTGATTAAAACCTAAGACTCAAATGAAATGTTTAGTTCAGTAGAGACAAGTCAAAGAGCCAAAAAGTCTTTGTCTCACCATCTAGAATTAAGTTACCTCATGTTTCATTTGAAACACTTTTTTTTTTTCTTGTATGCATACCTGGATTCAATGGTGTCTTTGATTTGGATAAATTCTTTCCTTAACTTTTCTGCCTTTTAAAAATTAAATCCTATAAAATGCAGGACATCCTAAGAAATGATTTTGAAAGCTATTTAATAAGGGAACTTTTTAGGTGGGGGAGAGACTTAAGGCATAAATATTAACATACATTTTTAAGGAGTTGGTAAAATTATCAGGAAGAGGAAGGAAAAATCTATAAGAGTTATTTAATTAATATGTAAGATAAATATATAATCCCAGAATAATCAACTCCAGAATTCCAGATCATCGCAAACTAAAAATCCAAAGGTACCTAAAAGAAAGGAATAAAGATGGCAGAACATAAATATGAGTCTCATAGGAATCCTAAATATATTATAGAGTTGAAAGATATTTCATCTGTTTCTTTCAAACATAAGCCTCATATGAGTCTCCATGTAATTCATTCTTAAAACCAAAAATTGAATAGGAAGAACAGATATTTTGTGCTAGATAGAAAACTGCTAATTTTATAAAATTGACACTTAAAGATGAAATGAATGAAAATACATTAAACAAATCCACATTGATTTATCTCTTCATACTAAAAGGCTGACCCTAGAGAAGATTCAGAGCACTAACTAGAAATTTTCAGGAAAGCAAATTTGTGTTTAACACAAGGGAAAACTCCCTAATCTTCTTCTTTATCCTAAAGTGACATATAAAAAAAGGGAATCTACAAAACACCACAGTCTGTAAGATAAGCTCCTCCCATTTAAATTTTGCAAAAGATATTGTATGTGAGAGCAGCAAATACCTTTAGTGAGCAGTTTTTCTTTTGATTTATATACCTCACATTTTTCCCCTCCCTCTCTTCCAATTTCAAAGACTGTAATGACACTAAGCCTATAATGGAGTAAAACTAAGTAGCATAGAAGAAAGCTACAGACCTAGAGTTAGGAAGATTCACTTCCTGTTTTCAAATTCGGCTTCAGATACTTATTGGCTGTGTGATTCTGAGCAAATCATTTAACCCATTTTGCCTCAGATTTGCATCTATAAAATGAGCTGGAAAAGGAAATGACTCCAGTATCTTTGTCAAGAAAAACAAATGGGGTCATGAGCCACTGGGCAAATCTGCAAGTGACTAAAAAACAATAAAAGCCCAAAGCAATAATTTCCTTCCTTAGCTATTGTTTAAATTTTCCAAGTTCTCTTAAAAAGTAATAGGAAATATATTAGCAGTTATCATGCTAAATGCCTTATGGTATATCTTATGTGCCTTTCAGATTTAAAAATGGCATGCTTACTTCCAAAAACTAATGTATAGCTTCACCTGAAGAAAGAGAAAATCTGTCAAGTCACTCATCCCCAGCATCCATGTGCTTGAACCACTTCCAAAGACACTATATGTTTACTATATGTTTAATATTATTTTAATACATTGATTTAAAATAGTTTCTTTTTGAGTAAAGGAAATAATATATGCAGCAAAAACAAGATTATGTAATGATCAACTGTGATGGACCTCTTTTCAACCATGAGATGATTCAGGCCAATTTCAATAGACTTGTGATGGAGAGAGCCATCTTCACTCAAAAGGAGGACTATGGGGACTGAATGTGGATAACAACATTGTATTTTCATCTTTTTGTTGTTGTTTGCTTGACTGCTTTTTCTTTCTTATTTGTTTTCTTTTTGATCTAATATTTCTTATGAAGCATGGTAAATGTGGAAGTATGTTTAGAAGAATTGCACATGCTTACTTATATTAGATTACTTGCTGTCCAGTGGAGGGGGGAAGGGGAAAGGGAAGGAGAAAAAATTGAAACACAAGGTTTTGCAAGGGTGAATGCTGAAAATTATCTTTGCATGTATTTTGAAAAAAATTTAAAAAACCCTATTTTAACAAATAAAGGAAAGAACAGGTTAAGAAAAGACTCCTCCTAATTTTACAGGGATAGTCCTTGAACAGGTACTGTAGTAAACAGAGCATTGAGATTGAAACAGGAATACTGGTTTGAATCCTGATTTCAAATCTGGCTTCAGATGCTAAATTGACCCTGAGCAAGTCACTTATCCTTGTTCAACTCAGTTCTTCATCTATAAAAATAAGCTGTAGAATGAAATGAAAAATCACTCCAGTATCTTTGCCATGAAAACCCCAAAAGGGATCCAGAAAGTCAGAAGTGATTGAACTTACTGTTACTTCAAAGCAGGCTGTGGAAGAAGTAGCTAGGCCCGCCCTTAGAATTCAATTTACTAGTGGGAATATTGGTGTGGGATAGCTATCTCAGCATAGGTATGGCATGGGAAGAAAAAGAGGCAGAGAGATAAAGAGAAACAGGCAGAGACAAACAAAGGCAGAGAAAGAGACAGAAGCAGAGAGGAACAGAGAAAAACACACAGAGAAAAAGAGAAAAAAAGAACCATGACATAAAAAGGTTTCCTAACTACCAGGAACACACAAAAAATTGGATAGCTGAAATAAAAGATCATTTAAATCTTTTTGAATTCCCTACTATCAAAAGTAAAGAAACTGAAAGCCAATAGCTAAGTGACTTCTTAAAGTCATATCATTAATGAATGATGAATTATGGTTGGAAGTCAAGTTTTCCCATGTATTCAGTATTCTCCCTATTATACCAAACTCTTTTTGTGCACTTCCTAACAAAATTAGAGGTCGATATAACTTATTTGTAAGCTATCCCCTTCCAAATTTGCACTATTGATAAAGCAATCACTATTATAAATGAAGACTCCAAAGCATTCTAGAAGTAAATGGTACTTGTTTAAAATCTTCATAGGTTTCAACAAAGGGTTCTCTAATGGAGATGAATAGGGTCATGCAAAATTGAAGCTCATGCATGGGCTATATCCAACACAACTTCCTTCATGTGGAAGTCTCATACGTCTATCCTCTCTTGTGCAAACAGTGGCACAGCTTTTCATCAACATTAAACTATGGTAATCTGAGTCTTCAATATAAACCATAACCACATGTTCAACTGAAACAGCAAAGTGACTATGACTCTCACTTGAAGAAATTTGCTGTGTTTACAACACACTTTGATGTAGTTCATAAATTTCTGTCCTAAAGGTCACAAAACTATGATGAAACTTCAAAACCAGAATGATAACAATACTTTGACCATACAAACTGTTTATGGAAATATGGAATAAAAAACATTATTCCTGGCTTATGAATCCCCTAAACATAGTGTAGGTTGCTCTTGAAAATTTTTGAAGGGAATTTTCAATCTTTAAAATATATAAAGGATTGTTTGGTAAAATCAAAATGAAAAGGGAAAAAATGATCAAAATGACACATTTCACTGAAGATTTTCAGATCTAAAAGTCTTGAAACCTAAGTGCTGACTTCTATACATATATTTCATATCTAGGAAAGAAATTTAAACCCTCTGAATTATAATCTTATATTCTTCACAGACATTTTTAGTTATTCAGTATTTAACTGCATCATTTATTTATTATTTCTCTTTTGTCCTATGTTTATTTTTTTTTAAATCAATACATGTTACTTATATTTTCCAGCTAATATATGCCTCTGTGTTTTAATAATTTTTGCCTTTAAAATGACCTTAGGTCTTATATTTAGTGAATGATTGAGATAAAGGTATGCATACACAAAAGAGAATGGTTTACCTTCATAAAGTTTGTTTTGTTATTAAATCAGATTTTTAACACTATACTTCAGCACAGACAGCTATGAATACCATGTGCCTAAATGAAAAAAAGAAAAGACCAGTTTGATTACCTTTTATTCTTATCCAAAGCTGGACTGGATATGTGACTCTGGCTTTGTACCACTTTCATCTAAATGACTTGCCATTGAATTTACATAAACCTGCTGCTGTAAGCATCCATTACTGCAAAGCTGCTGGTGACATTTTGACTTTGGATATCCAGTTGTCTCTCTTGAGACTTCATGGCAGATGGCTATCTGTTATATTTGTTGGGTAAAGTATGTTGACAGTCAAAAATAATTTTTATTGTAGGTATGGTTGGAGTTAATGTTTTTAATCAGAAAAGCATTACTATTTAAAATTTCATAATTGAGAAAGAAAAAGAAAACTATTGCCTTCATCATCAGGGATTGATATAATCACGATATATTTGTGTTTTACAAATATAGAGTGTTGTAATGGTCTGCACCACAGTGAAACTGATATCATGAGATCTTTCCAGGATAACTACTAAAAAGCTAACCTACCATTTTGTACATATTGATGCCTCCCTCTTATACTCCCATGGATTCTAAAGTACATTGGTCTTATTTCACATTTCAGTTGTGTATTTATAGTTAAGTTTGCAGTTGGTATTGTGTCCAGACATAAGAGCATGACTGACAATGAAAACTAGTTAACAAATTTGCCACTTTTGCTTCTATACTCATGGCTAACTTGAACTGTTTGAATTTAAAGTCATCCATTTTTATTTTAATCATTGTATTGTCTCTGTATAAATATGAATAAATATAAAAATGGCCTGCAAACTTATAATATTGATTGATAATGAAAGAACTGGATCTTAACTAAAAATGGGCTAACCTTTACAAGAAAGTTTAATTCATTATATAATTATGTTCTGTTTATAACATTAACTTCTATTTGGTGTGTCTTTATAACATCACTGACTACTCACAATATACAATATATCTTAGTAAAGAGAATTAGATTACAGTTTTTTCTTGTATGTTTTTACATTATTCTATAAAAAGATGCTCTGTTCTCTGTCTTTATTAACGATATCTTTATATAGCATATTTCCAAAATTTAAAAGATACTTTCTTATAATAATTTAAATTTTATCATTTAAGATATTTCTTTTTAACATTTGGTCACATCACAACATTGACAAATTATACAAGATGGAATATTACATTTTAAATGGGAAAAATCTATTAAAAGGTATAAATCAAATGTCCTTACCAGTCCCCAAGGAAGGTCCTAAACAACCACTTCCTGATTTGACAAGATAAAAGTAGACAATTCTCTTCTATAAATTGTGTGTGTATACATGTACACGTAACAAAGGTTAATAAAAATGTGAACTTCAAAACAAAGTAAATTTTATTCTCCTAATTTGGCTGTATAATTTGAAATCAGAATATATAAATTGCTCTCTTCTGCAAAAGCAAATATGTTACAAATGTAACAAAAGATTAATATAATAAATGTAACAAAAAGTTTACACCAATAAACCAAATCCCCAGATAAAAACCAGCAATTTGTATATGTATATGTATATGTATACATATATATAGCCATCTAATTTTTATTTATAGAAATATTTATTTTATCTAACTAAATATATCATATACATGTATATATATATATTCTAACATATATTTATAGATATATATAGATAGATAGATAGATATAAAACAATACAGGAGCCTACAGGCAAAGGTTAAAGATTTCTTTATTCAATCTGTACAACTGTGTTAGTATGAATTTTATCCTTCCCAACTATTACTGCATTCTGAAATATTATATCAGTCAGAAAGACTTCTGACTGTGCTTGAAGCCTAATTGTGAAGGTTAATACATCCTAATGCTTAAATCTCTCTAACACTCTGTACTAAAAGAATGAATTCCAATTAAGTTGAAATTGCTATTTCGTGTAGGATCCTAATAGTTAATAAAACTTAATTATCTTAAACATGCAAAGTAACGAGAATTAGGATTGCCCATATATTATTAGTGAATAATTTAAGAAAAGTATAGAAAAAATGGTAAAGAAGACAGATTGGTTTGATTTTTTTCAATAATTATCCCACATAAATATCTGAGGAAGGAATAAATTAGTACTAAGTACTAAGACATTTTTGCAAGATAAGCCACTGGCAGAACAAGCTGTGGAAAATGACCACAGTTGACATTTATATAGTGATTTAAGGTTTTCAAAGTACTTATATCCTATTTCATTTGATTCTCACAATTCTTTAAGAACTTCAGAAATTTGATCATCATTTTAAAGGTAACATATTTGCCCATGGTCACGCAGGAATAACTATCAGAGGCAGAATTTGAGCCCTTCTCTACTTAAATCCAAATCTAATGCTTTTTCTGCATCTGAAAGAAACAACTGCTTTAGTTGACACAAATTTTTAGATTAGGTTTATTGTTATAAACCCTACTTAAGAAGCAATCCTAAACAAACCATGAAGGAAGATCCATTTATTCATTGTAGAAGCACACTTCTTAAAACTTATGTCCTGCCATATCATCCTACTAATGTCCTAGTCCTGTACAATTCAATCTATCAATGCATATTGATACTTGTTCTGCAAAGGTATAACCTTAGAAAGTTGTCTGAAAGAAGTCTTGTCCAGAGTCTCAAAGCCAGCATTTTCCATGACTATGCATATTTTTCTTCTCTAGGAGGCAAGATTTAAACATTGATTTTCCCACATCTGACACAAATTTTCAACCATTTTATGCTGTACTTCTTTGTAAACTTTGAAGTACTAAATATTGAAATTCCTCTATATTGAAGAAATTTCTACCAAATATAACACTTTCTTTGGTAGTAAGGGCACTATTCTAGCATAATGTAGCAGTTTTGTCAGAAAATATAATTCTTTACCATTCCTTTCTTGTAGTTTTCTGATAAAATTATGTAGTGGACCAAAGAAAAAGAGTGCTCTGTAAAATAAGATTTTATTGAAAGCACTTATTTAAGCAACAATTTGAATGTCTTTCAGATATCTTAAAGGATCCAAATTTTACCTCACTTAAATTTTAACATCTTGATAAACTCAGGATGCAATGTTGGAAGAAAAGATACAAACTTTATAGAGAAATTAAAGTTAAAAAAAACCTTAGAACCTTGGTGAAAAATCTATGAGAACTATTTGTATTTTTAAAAATCCAAAAGCTAAAAAAAATGAGACAGGTGCAAGTTCAAGTGAGGTTCTGGAGAGATGTTCAGAGTCAGAAACAGGATTTGCACACAGGTTCTCTGACTCCAAAATCAATATTTGCTCCAGTCTACCTTAACAATGATTTAGATTTTGTTGAACCCTTTTTTAAGGGAGAAGACAGTCTTCCAAATACAAAATACAATATTGGGATTATATATCTTTAAAACAAAATAGACAGGTAAGTAAGAGGGATACCCTGGGAAAAGGGAGAAGGAAGAGTAAGTTGGAGGAAATTATCTCAGATTAAAAAAAGATGTGCAAGAAAAAATTATTATAGTGGAGAGGAAAATGGTAGGGGGAGGGGTCAATGCTTGATCAATGATCAATGCTTGAATGTCACTTCGAGCTAAATTGGTTCAAAGAGGCAAAGTGTATGTGTGTATGTTCATGCACATCCATGTATATACACCCATGCACTCTCAATTAGCAACAGAAATCAATCTTATTCAACATGGAAATAGGAGGGAAAGGAAATAAAGGGAAAGGAATAGACCATAAAAAGATGGCAGATAAAAGAAACAAAAATGAAAAATAAAAATAGATAGAAGCAAAATAGACTTTAGAGAAGGGATGAGATAAAAAGAAAGAGAAATGAATAAGAAGAACATAGAATAGGGAAAAAATTACAGCTAGTGGTCATAACTATGGATGTGAATGGGATGTACTCACCTATAAAACTGGAACAGATAATACAATGAATTATAAACTGGAGTACAAAATTATGTTATTTTTAAGCAACACACTTGAAACAAAAAGACAGAGACACACATAGAGATAAAAAGGGGGGTGGGGTGGAGAACAGCATATTATGTTTTAAAGGAAATATAAAGGGCAAGCTCAGTGATGGTAATCTCAAAGTAAAAACAACAACAAAAAAAAATAATCAAAAGAGATGTTGGCACTAAGTTACATTTTGCTAAAGGACACCATAATGAAGTAATGGCAATACTAACCAAATATTACCAAATGGCATAACATCTACATTCTCGAAGCAAATGTTTCATTACCAGTAGAAAAAGACAATAAACCTATATTAGTGGGAGACCTCACATTTTCCTTATCAAAACTGGATAAATCTAACTATAATATAAATATGAAAGAAGTCAAGGAGATTAATAGAATCTTAGAAGAGTTAAATATGCATTTGTGGAAGTCATAATAAAACACTACAAGCCTGTGGCCATAAAGCTCCTGAGACAAAATGACATTCAAAAGAAAGTTAAGACCTAAGACCCATGCTCCATGATTAATTCTTTTTTATTTCATATCTGTGCTATTTCCCTTGCCTGGAACTTACCACAACTATGTAGTTCATTCATATCCCAACTATGTCAAAAAGCTACAATTTATTACTTCAACTAGAAATAAACTCTCTTGAACACCCAAAACATTCATTTGTACAATTTACAAGGCACTTAGCAATCCTGCCTTATACTGTAATTTTTTTTTGTGTATACAAAGGCATATACAGATTATATGTATATTGGTTTATATTGTCAGTAGCTCTATCTATTATAAAATACTAGTTATTATATATTATAAACTATTAGTAGGTGGAGACCAGTATTTCTGCCTCACACAATAGTATTCAAATGGAAGATATTCAATAGTTATTTGTTCAATAACTAAAAGATTGTCCACCCTTCATTCTCAAAGAGGACTGAATAAAAAAAAAAAAAGAAAGAAAGACCGCATAAAGTGTAGTATATATTTAACTAGACATATTAAAACTTCTAAATTCAAGAAAATGTGGTTATAAAGTTCTTTTAGCAAATTGTTTTTAGGGGAAAGAGAGGGAGACTAGATTAATGGAAAAAACACTATTCATTATACATAGGACCACTTCTGCCATTTACTTATTTTGTGATCTTGAGTAATTCACAACTCCTCTTAGTCTCAACATTCTCATCCATATATGGGAGAAAGGCATGATATGCATTATTATTTGAGCAGCATTAAAATTATACTGATATCCAAGAATAGCATCATTTGATATAAAGTACAGGTTTAAACTCATGTAGTGAAATAATTTGTGCATATCTATTTGTTTTAAAGGAATCTGTATAATTAATGAAAGCTAAAATCATAGCATAGCTTTAAAAATAGTTACACAAAAACAACTATCAAATGTGTCTTTAAAAACTAAGCAATTTACCTTTTTTAAAATGTGAGAATTTTTTTAAAGTGGAAAATCTATAGCAAAGTGAAGATGGTGTCTTTCTTTAATATATATATATATATATATATATATATATATATATATATGTAGCATTTGCATTTGCTTTGGGTCCTGAAGTAATTGTCCCTGTCATACAAAGAAAAGGGACATCCAGTTCTAGCCTAAGAATGAGACATTTCTCCCCTGAATAGGCAATGCAAAAGGGTTTATTTGTTATACCTCCAACATAAATACTGGCCATTTTCTGATATTTAGAGCTGAGGAACTAGGTCAGTAAAAGAATATTTCAAATGAGCTATTAAAGCACAATGTGTTAGACTTCAAATGACCAAGACAAGTAGACAATGTACCTTACTAATAATACAAACAGAAGTAACATGAAAGATTTGCATTTCTTGATTCTATTCACCACAATAGAACAATGACATTTAGCCCTTCAGATTTTTTTCCACGCTCATAAATGGATGTTCTGAGGAATGCAGGGGAAATTAAAGGATCATATTTTTAGTGAATTATTCCACATACTTCTTTAAGCAGTTGCTTCTAGGGTAGAATATAACTTCTTAGATACTGGATAATTAGCACCTACTGGATTGCTAAAGGCAAAAAATCTAAAAACATTTTTTCTTCTTCAGTTTATTAGAAGAATTATCTATTGATCATCATTCCTTCCCCTGCCTCTACTCTACATGCTCCTATACACTTAACAAGTATTCTCTTGCTTAATTGCTCTCAGAATATTCTGGGTCTCATGGAAAAAAAAAATGATTCCTGAGATATTATAAGGGCAGTTTCCAGAAGCCAAAATGAACACTCTTGAGATGTACAGATCTCACAAAACCCTCTCTTACATTTTCTTCTATGGACCTACTTCTTGTTCTTCTGCTTCATTTTGGGGGGCATTATTTTTGTCACCCTTGACTGCTATATCCTTGTTTATCTATCTCAAAAGAGTATCACGCACCTACTGCTAGAAGGGACCTCATAGGAGGTAAAGTCAACCCTCCCCTCATCTTATATAAGAAAATCTAAAATGCTATTGTGACTCAACCAACTCCTGTATGGCTCCAATTATGATTCATAAGAATCATAGACAAACCAAAATGCCTTCACTTGGCCACTACTTTGTATTAATCATTGTGTAATTCTATTAGAAAATAAAGCAACTTGATGAACTGTCTATTTTATATTTTTATCCCCAGAGTTTAGCACAGTCATTGGTACATAGTAAGCACTTAATAAATGATTTTCCCCATTCGTTTATATTCTTTGGGCTATACAAATAACTTAAGTGAAAGTAATTTACCTTCAAGAGGAAGTTCCAGCCTGTTTATATAAGAAATAATCTTAACTTACTCCCTAATAGATATATCTTTCAATTATATTCTTGCACTTTTAGTTCTGAAAATTATAGTTTTTACTGATCCCCCAGATTAATCTAATCTATTTCATAATCTATTTCCCCCTCAACACACATACACATACATACACATACACACACACACACACACACACACACACACACAAATACATAAGCACACCCTACCACTCAGCACTTTATGTTTCTCTGAGAGAATGGCAAGAAATCAATATGGTGAAAGTTAATAGCATTTGACCTACATCATAAGATGAGTATTAAGTTAATTGAAATGTAAAATACTATTATTAAAAGTAATGGGCAAAAACTCTTAGGGAGACTGAAAATCTAAGTTTCTCGATTCTTTGATTCATTTTGTGACTTTGCGTAAATTATTGAACCATTTTTGGCCTTATCCATTTGGTCAACAAATTTGACTCTTTTGAGTTGGGATAGCATGGATTAATTTGCCAGAGTGCCTGATCATCTCTGAATAAAATCTTGCTTCTGAAACTAGAAAGTTGAGAAAAAGATTGATAGCATGACAAAATTTAGTGACTCTGAAATCCAGTTTTAACAGCCAGCCAGTCTCTCTATTTACCGCATAAAGTTCTAATTGTGGCTCTGTTGCTAACAAGTTGCATGACCTTGGGCACATTCTTAAATCTTTTTAGTAGTCAGTAGCTTCACCAGTAAAATGAGATGGTTGAACTACATGATCCAGGTTCTGACAAGTCCTGAAATTCCATGCTTCTACTTTCAAACCACTACTATACCTTTTAATTAATTAATTTAATTAATGGCAGCACTAACTATGGTAACCTGATTTTTCTTTTAGTTCTTCACCTATATAGAGAAAATTAAACCTACTAAGCCACATTTAAGCTTTTATTAAGGGTGCCAGTTGTTTTAGCTCAAATTTTTCCAAAGTTTCTTTACACTAATGATACTTAGTCTCCATGTGGCTGAAAGTAGTAACCAAGAGGGTCTGTGTGGAGGGTGCATGTGGTCAATAAGCAAGGGGAAAACATTTAAAAGACAGAAAGCAATGGAAAATGGAAGCCAGCTGACTACCTCTGTTTTTCCAGCTGTCTGACTGGTAAAATTTTCTAATAAAACAGATAGTATTTCTTTACAACTTCATTAGCTTTTTTCCCTGCATAAACTGACAATACAAAGCAGTGTTTCTTGAACCCAATATCTATAATAAGCCTTTAAAAAAAAGAATTGCTTACCTCTAGATAACAAAAATAAGTAGGGAGACTTTCACCTAACACTAGCGCGGGCGCGCACACACACACACACACACACACACACACACACACACCATACAGTGCTGATTAAAGTTCTTAAGGCATTTGTTAAGTTGTACATTCAGCAAAAGTTTGTCAATATCACCTTATACATTGCAATATCACAATACTAGGTGCATTAAATTTTTTTAAAAAGCAGTAAATATTGATGCATCCATGTATTATGAAATAAAATTATAAAACATATAATTGGTATATTCAGTAATGATGTCCATAATCTAAAGAAAGTTTAAAAAATACTTCTCCAATAGCATGATAGAATCTCCTTTTAAATTCTATCATTCTCAATTCTTGATCTTCTTAGTTACCACATTCCTCTGAGCATTTCCTTATCTACCAGAAAGAGATTTAGTTAGTATAGACTAGAATCCAAATCTCTTTAAGGTTAAGATGTTTTTATTTTATTTTGTTTTAAATTTGAGTATGCCTAGAGATATTTTTTCAGAAGGAATTATTTATGCTACATTTAATAAAAGAGCTTGCCCATAGTAGATGATCAAAGACGTGTTTTGAATAAATGAATTGTGAAATGTATTGAGAAATAAATAGAATTATAATGGGTGGAAACACATTCTTATTTAGGGCCTCTTTTCAGAGTGGGAAATTGTGAGGATACATCTTACTGCAATATGATGTGGGAGCTATCAATGTAGTATTTATGTGCCACAACCACAGGCTAACAGCAGGTTCCTCTTTCTACTTAGAATGTTCTTACCAATTCTCAATGGTTACATCATGGCTGGCATTGTCTCAGAAATACAATGGAAGAAACTGAGCAAGGATTAGTGTGTGTGTGTGTGTGTGTGTGTGTGTGTGTGTGTGTTTGTGTGTGTGTGTGTGTGTAAAACTGATAGTGTGAAGGGATTTAAAAAAAATGAATCATTGGTAATAGACATATAAAGCAGATCAGAGGAAATATTACAACTAAATACAATTTAATTACTTTTCAAAAGCATTTGGTGGGTTAAAAAAAGACTCAAGGTACTGTCAGTAAAAAAAGCAATAGATTTCTTTCAAATAAAAAGGTTGCATCTGAAGTGTTACTTGTAATATCAGAATGCTTTTAATTAAATATTTTTAATTACCCTATTGGGTTGAGGCAGTAAGGCTCCAAATTTTAACAATATTCTTCTAAGCTAAGATAAGCTTAAGCAGTTGCTTTAAAAAATCAAATAAAAAGAATAAAATACAATGGCTTATAAATTGCATTGGCATGATTACCAAATAAGACTATTTTTCAAAATTTTCATTGCACCTGAAAATTAGTTTTTCTTTTGTGGTCACTACAGAGGATATGCCTTTCTAAAATTTCTGCCAGTTGTCATAAAGAATAACACCAAAGAACATTTTTTAAAGTTTAAACATCATATGTATTTGCATGGCTCATTGAATAACTGAATATTTAAAAAATCCATATCCCCATCTGACATATCAAATATTAATTTGAGAAGAGAACTCAAATGGTGAAGCCATAGGTACTAATTTCTGCTTCCCCAAACCTCCTACTAAAAAACAAGTTTTACAAAAACATATGTATGGTTAGGTAACACATTCAAACTCTAGATCAACTGGATTTTATAGTAATATTTCTTTGATTAATAAGGATTTGTGTAGCTCTCTCCCTCGAATGCATTTGTTTTAACTATTAAAGAAAACAAGAGAAATTTGCTATTTATTGTTTATCATTTTTTTTTTAAATTGATAAAAGACTATATGGGGGATAAAGTGCAGAATATTTTTTTTTTAATTTTTATTTAATAATTACTTTATATTGACAGAATCCATGCCAGGGTAATTTTTTTTTACAACATTATCCCTTGCACTCATTTCTGTTCCGATTTTTTTTCCCCTCCCTCCCTCCACCCCCTCCCCTAGATGGTAAGCAGTCCTTTATATGTTGGATATGTTGCAGTATATCCTAGATACAATATATGTTTGCAGAACCGAACAGTTCTCTTGTTGTATAGGGAGAATTGGATTCAGAAGGTATAAATAACCCGGGAAGAAAAACAAAAATGCAGATAGTTCACATTTGTTTCCCAGTGTTCTTTCTTTGGGTGTAGCTGCTTTTGTCTGTCATTTATCAATTGAAACTCAGTTAGGTCTCTTTGTCAAAGAAATCCACTTCCTTCAAAATATGTCCTCATACAATATCATTGTCAAAGTGTATAATGATCTCCTGGTTCTGCTCATTTCACTTAGCATCAGTTCATGTAAGTCTCGCCAGTCCTCTCTGTATTCATCCTGCTGGTCATTTCTTACAGAACAATAATATTCCATAACATTCATATACCACAATTTACCCAACCATTCTCCAATTGATGGGCATCCATTCATTTTCCAGTTTCTAGGCACTACAAATAGGGCTGCTACAAACATTTTGGCACATACAGGTCCCTTTCCCTTCTTTAGTATTTCTTTGGGATATAAACCCAATAGAAACACTGCTGGATCAAAGGGTATGCACAATTTGATAATTTTGGTGGCATAATTCCAGATTGCTCTCCAGAATGGTTGGATTCGTTCACAACTCCACCAACAATGCATTAGTGTCCCAGTTTTCCCGCATCCCCTCCAACATTCATCATTATTTTTTCCTGTCATCTTAGCCAATCTGACAGGTATGTAGTGGTATCTCAGAGTTGTCTTAATTTGCATTTCTCTGATCAATAATGATTTGGAACATTCTTTCATATGAGTGGTAATAGTTTCTCTGAAAATTGTCTGTTCATATCCTTTGACCATTTATCAATTGGAGAATGGCTTGATTTCTTATAAATTTGAGTCAGTTCTCTATATATTTTGGAAATGAGGCCTTTATCAGAACCTTTAACTGTGAAGATGTTTTCCCAGTTTGTTGCTTCCCTTCTAATCTTGTTTGCATTAGTTTTGTTTGTACAAAGGCTTTTTAATTTGATGTAATCAAAATTTTCTAGTTTGTGATCAGTAATGGTCTCTAGTTCATCTTTGGTCACAAATTTCTTTCTCCTCCACAAGTCTGAGAGATAAACTATTCTATGTTCCTCTAATTTATTTATAATCTCGTTCTTTATGCCTAGGTCATGGACCCATTTTGATCTTATCTTGGTATATGGTGTTAAGTGTGGGTCCATGTAAAGTGCAGAATATTTGAAGCTACAAGTATAGCAGCTCTAAGTTATTTTGATCATCTACATTCCAGATGAAAGTTTGATGGGGGTAGTGGCAATTTCTGATTTTTTTTAGTATCCTTCATAATTGCTCTCCCCTCACTTTCTAGAAAAAAGATTCCAAGACGCAGAGAAGTAAAATGACTTGCAAACATCATACAGCTTATTCTTGTTAAATGTGATGTTAGAACCTGCTTCTTCTGCTTTCCAGGCCAATTATTTTCATTTATATCATACTAATGTCCCTTGCCCAACATTAACACATAGAGAGAAAGAGCAAGAGCGAGAGCGAGAGTGAGAGAGCGAGAGAAAGAGAATATTGCTGTTTTCCTTCTCAGTTAAATAGTTATAGCATAACAATACTTCTGTCCTAGAACACATTTTTAAAGCAAGGAATATTTTCAATTTTTCTATATCTTTAAAACTTACAAACATACCTCACCTTTTTGTTAGGATGGAAACATTCTCCTTTTCTATAAATCAACAACTTCATTTAACTTGTGGCCATGATGAATTGCACTCAGAGGTTAGATGGCCCATTTCAAGTCACCTAACCAATGAATGTCAAGATACAGGACGTAAATCCAGGTCTTCCTATAAATACTGTGCCATGTGCATATGCAGACATGCATGTATACATATATGTGATATGTGTGAATACACAAAGAGTTATTTATTGTGGTGCAATGGACAGAAAATTAGCTGCAGTATCAGTAAGACTTAATAGAAACTCCATCTTTTACACCTAATGCTAATGCTCCTAGGCAAATCACTCAATTTCTCAATGTTATAGATAAATAAGACTATATATATTGCAGAGCAGGGGTCGGTCAACATTTATAGAGGATATTATTTTAACATGAGTTTCCCATACCAATAAAAAGTTCCAGTTCAATAAAAGATATAGATAGATGTGTATATACCTATATACAATATGCATAGATATACATATAAAATATACATATATACATATAGAGAAAGAGGAAGAGAGACAGAGACACACACAGATGTATTCAAGTATGTGAACAGAAACATAACACACATGCATATTCCAGAAAGAGCTATGAGTTTTATTAGAAGAGCCTAGATTTGGAAAAGATCTTAAGAGATCATCTAATTTAATTTCTTTCCTACAACCAATATTTCTAAAAAATTGGCCATCCCATTTTAATTCATATTTCTGCACTTCATAAAAGGTAAATTCATTAATTTTTTTTGCAAATGGTTTAGGTAATACAAATTGTAACTTATTTGAAAACTAAAGAAAAACAAATCTACTTTATGTACTTTAATCTGTGTATATCTGGTATAAATAAAATTTCTCCCTCTCCTTATCTTGTGTTGTTTAACAGCATATCACTTAAATTCCTGATATTTGCTTTTGTTTTCTTCTGAGCTTCAATTTCACCAAATTCTATTTTCCAATGTTTTACATTTGACTATAAAAAAGATATTGTCATTTCAAATCTATTTTTAAGAATGATAGTAACTGGAAGGATTACCATACAAGAATCACCATCATATATACATAACTAAATAGATTTCAGTCAAATAATTTAAAGTAAAAACAAGTTAAAAAAAACAAGTAAATTAAAAATTTAGTCACCCCAGTGACAAGTTTAAAGATGCTATACTTGAAAAACAGTCTTTACTTTGTTCTTATTACAGCACAGAAACATCATTGAATTGTTGAAGATGTGCATATTCCTTAAAATGGAAGGTGTTGGACATATTACTTGGGGAAAGAATTCTGACTAATGAATAAAGATACAGTGGTAAACACAGCATTGAAATGAACTGAATGGTTTTGGCACAGCTGAATGGATGAAATGAGTCATAGGCCTACCCACTAAAGAGGTACAGTACAAGCTTTCTAAAGACAAGAGCTAACTAGTGAATAATGGATCCACTCCAGAAAGGAACTAAAAATCTGAGGATTGTTTTAGAATCAAGAAATCCATATTTGGTTTCCAAAATAATTTTCCTTTGTATGAAAAGATGATTTTTGATAGTGCCGCTACAGCACTAAAACAAATCGTTTGACAAAGGTAAAACATTCAATTAACCAGGATTTAGGATAGTCATTTCCAATTTATCTCATGTTCTAAAGTCTACCCAGATACAAGCAAGTATAAAGTCCCCCAACCTGCTTGAAAGCAGTTATGCAAGTCTTATATACACAGCCTGATACTGTAAAACAATTAGATTTTTAAGTCTACTCAAACTTTAGGGTTTAGCTTTTTTGGAACAATTAAGCATTAATTAATTAATTAAGAGGAGGGGCAGCTAGAAAAACAGGGGAAATGGAAGTATAGATTGAACTTGAAACTTAAAAACATTCAATGTTCTGAAATGTCCTATACAGATAAGCTTGAGAAGAGAGTTGTTTATCCCTTTCCATATCACAGTCTATAAATAAATGCCATCCAATAAAGAGAGATAATATTTGTAATTGGTCTGGTAAATGTATCAGTATGTCTATTATAAATGTAAAACTTCATAAGTGCCTCAATAAGAACAAAGTCCCCATTTCATTTTTTTATTTATTAATTTGTTTATTTAATTTTGGTTTCTATTTGTATTGCTATTACATAATACCTGTTAAGCAATGTTTTATAATTCATATGTGTACAAATATGTGTATTTCTTCAATGAAGAAAACTCCTTCCATGAATGCTACTGGGTTTAGTGTCTACCAGATTCAAATCTATAGTTTTAAGATTAAGAAAGATTTATTGGAAATAACTACAAACCAACAAAGCTTTATTCAGGGGAATAAAATTCAACTCAGTGTTGATGTTTATTATTAAGTTGTCTACAGGTTCACACAATTATTATTTATTTTTTTAAATCCATAAGAAATGGTCTGTTTTGTTTTGTAGCTGTGAGGAAATAATATTATGTTAGTAACAAAGTGTTATTGATATGTATATAGTTTATTGTTTTGATCAAATAAAATTTGCAACAGAATTATTGTTATATCAAATGTTATAAAGATATGACATTTCATTTCTCTTTTTTGAAGACCATCTCATAACTATTATTACATACAAAATACCTACTCTTTTGTCATTACAGAGCATTGGGTGGCCTATGATTTAATAGATAAGGGAATTTTTATATTTAGAAATTTAAAGATGTACAATAGAATGCCAGTTCCTTGAAAGCAGGGACTATCTTTTGCCTTTTTATCCCCAACCTGAACACTTAGACATTTAAAAATGATTGTTGAACCAAATTTCATTGCTCAGAGTCACACTTCTAGGAAGTGTCACAAGCAGCACTTGAATCCAAGTATTCATAACCTCAAGTGCAACACTCTAGTTATCTTAAAGATTGCTTCTGATCATTATTGTACTATATCATAATTAGGCATTGATAATCATGAGAAATTCATATAATTTCAAATATAAATAATTATCTTAACAGACAAATTATATCTATTTTTTTTGGCATTCATACTGTTAGTTTTCCAGTGTTTATAATAAATGTGATTTGAACACCCTCCCACAAATATACATTAGTTTAAACATATGTTTAATCATCATGCATACTTGCAAACTGTATGTATATGTATATACACACATATAGATGTTTGATATCTTACTCCTCAACAGCAAGATTCCTTTATGTTTACCCAAGGGAAAAGAGCTTTTCTATCCTACCCCTATAAATGACTATCCTAGGCTCTTGAACAACTGTTTATTGCTTTGCTATAATGATACTTGGAGAAACAAAAAGGGTGTTATGATACCCGCATTGAGAGGAGTGGTTTCACTACTTGTAGTACTGAGGAGCAGGATAAAATAAGGTATGATTGGTGGAAGAAAGGGAAGAAAAGTCTCCCTTTAATCACATTTTTCATCCCTGGACAGTCATTTTTTTTCTCTTGGGGCTTCAGATTTCCTTTTTATAAGATGGACACAGCCAGTAAGCCTGAATTTTAATCCTAATTTCCTCACTTAACTATGCTTATATGAACATACACATATGTATTACTGCACACACAAAAGGGTGGAAGAGATGGAGATAGAAATGGAAAGAAAGACAAACACACCCAGAGAAAGACAGTGGCACAGAGACAGACATACTAAAGACCAAAAAAGAGAGAGAGAGAGAGAGAGAGAGAGACAGAAGAGAGAGGGAAATAGATCTCCAAGGATATTTTCATGAGCACAGAGACTTAGTACTTAGCAAACTTTCTCACACCTGGTCAGTATTTAATAAATCCTTGTTGATTGATTCAGTGAGCAAGTCACCTGACTTTTAGGTGTCCTAGTGTCCTCATCTGCTAAAAACAATTATACTTGAACAATTTACCTCATAGGGTGTTCAGAGAAAAGTGCTTTGTAAACTATAAAAGACCATATAAATGGGAGCTATTAATAAAATGACTGGTTAGAATATATGATCCTCCAGGTTTCTTCCAGCCCTGAAATTCTAGCCTACAAAAAAGATTTTGTAGGGAATGAGTGGTTGATGGAAATACCTTGAAGTTGGGGAGGAGATGAAGGGAGCAAAACAAGTCATAGGCACCTCTGATCATACTTGTATCTTCCTAGCGTCTTCTACCTTAAATGGCATCATCAGCAAGTTCAAAGAAAGAAATTTTGTCAACATACTCAAGCTTCTCAAGTATCACAGCATGCAGCCAAATCCTCTTTTCTCCCATACTCTTTACACTTGAAGCCTTTTACTTTATTACACTGGGTAGACTCTGTCCACTACTCTCTTTCCCAAACAATAATTAACAAATATCCATACTTGCCAGGAAAATATACCTAGAGCCTATAAACCTAGAATTGAATACAGATGTCTAGATTCATTGTAAACAGCACTGTCTGAAGGAAGAGGCTGCCAGTCTGCGATCTGGCTAGTGTTCACCAATACATAAACTGGATATATATGCCCTAATCTCAGAAGACTTAAAGTACCCACTGAGTCTACTTTACCTAGCAATCTAAACTGACTGACAAGATTGCCCATTCAAAAGCATCTTTAGTTGTTGTTGAGTTGTCCCCACATAATGCAGCAGCTGCTGTTATTTCCAAGTACAAACTGGGCTATATTAAAAATTATAAACTGCCATGTTCTATGAGGAAGTCCAAGGCGAAGATGTAGGCAAAAGCAATCTGACCCAAGTATTGTCCATCACAAGGGGACTTAGCAAATTATTCTTCAAAGAATTTACCTCTGTGGAAAAAGCCAAGGACCTTTAACCCCCGAGGAGAAAACCAAGAGTGGAAAAGATGGCAAGAAATAGACAGAGGGATCCAAGAGAGTTAGGTATTAGGAGAGGTACACTGCAACTGAATTCTGAAAGCAGCTTTACAATGTAGGCCAGATTGGTGTTTTGGGGAGAAAGGATGCCTTCCTTCACTTGGCAATGCCCTAGGCCAATACGCAAATTGCATCATCAAAGTTTCTACTCTGTAGGAGAAAATATAACTGACTCCTTTTGCAGTTTATTCTCCTTGATATTAATATGAAAACTGAAATTCCCCATTCAGTGCTTTCCCACCTACTAATACTTCAGAATTCTAAGCACAATCAGGGATAATCAACAAAAGTAAAGGACAACAAAGCTATTAGCTATTAAGTAAGTATACAGTAAATATACTGCATAAGGTACTTAGTCTCTCCCCCCTCCCCATCTTGATCCAAATTCCCAATTGCTGATTTTGACTAAATTTGCCAGTTAGAAGTCATACTTCAGAAAACTCAAAGCAATTAAGACTTGAAGCAGCTCCTACTTACATTCCTAAAGGGAAAATGATTGTATTATCAGACTTCTGACAGTAGTTTGTTGTTTGCTTATTATAAAGACATGTTTTATATCAACGTTAACATCTCTGAGTTGGTTTTCAAAAGATAAACAATGAATTATGAGGACAGGTCACACATAACTCCATTTCACATACATACACATACATGTGTATACACACACATATACACACGTATGTGTGTATTGTCCTAAAAATGTCTGCATAGATTTGTTATTCTGTTATTTCAAAGAAAGAACTAAAGAGGTGATTGGATATGATGAAAGCTATGAGAAAAAGCTAGTAGGTAAATGGTGCATTGAGTTTTAGGTTTTTTAGATCATCAGGATGATTTCAGAGAGGCCTGGAGAGACTTATATGAACTGATAAGTGAAATGGGCAGAACCAGACCACTATACATGGCAAGAATAAGATTATAAGATGATCAATTCTGATGGATGTGGCTCTTTTCAAAATTGAGATGATTCAGTCCAGTTCCAATAATCTTGTGATGTAGATGAACATCTATACCCACAGAGAAAACTGGGAGAACTGAGGGTAGATCACAACATAGCATTTTCACTCTTTTTCTTGTGGTTTGCTTGAATTTTATTTTCTCTCTCTCTCTTTTTTTTTTTTTACTGTTTGATCTGTTTTTTCTTGTATAGCAAAATAATTGTATAAATATGTATGCCTATATTGTATTTAACATATATTTTTATCATGTTTAATATATATTGGATTACTTGCCATCCAAGGATGGGGGAAAGGGGAGGAAATTGGAAGACAAGGATTTTAAAATATTTATCCTTGCATATAAAATAAAAAAACCCTTCAATAAAAATGAAAAAAATAATTGTAGGTTTCTTATGCCATATATATATATATATATATATATATACATATATACACACACATACATGTATAAGTATGTATGTATGTATATATATGTATATATACATACACACATATATATATATAAGTAAATGTTTGAGAATTTTCTAGAAGCTCAAAAGAGTAGATACAACAAAAGCAAAAGAGGCAGACTTAACAGGGATGTCTTTAAAGGTATAGAAAAGTATCTGACAACTTCCAAGGGAAAGCTAAAGCACCTTATAATCTAATTAGGGGATACTAAAAAAAAATAAGAAAAAATACAACACAATATAGATAAAGTTAATTTGTATTTTTTTTTTTTCTGTCAAAATGCTGCCTTCAGGGATCTGGTTCTTTTGTGAGTTTTCACACTCATGTAGTTTCTGTTTGTCTTTAAAGCTATTCCTTCACACACACACAATGTTAGGTAGAAGATATGATACAATTAATTAGTTCTCCTTGATTAGAGGAATAATATTCTATTATAGAATAGTTTTAGAAAACACTGTATTCCTAGAAAAGAAAATGTTTAACTTAGGGATATAAAACTGGAAAGGACCTCAGAGGCTATCTAACCTAATTCCCTTATTTAGAGATGAGGAAACTGCCGCCCAGCTTGGTTAAATGACTCCCGAGGTCACCCAGGTAACAAGCATTCCAGGCAAGATTTAAATACAAGTTGTCTTTCTACACTGTCTCCTTCTGTTGTACTACCTGCCTGAGGTCAATACAGTAAAACTGTTGTTTGTCTTTCATTCTCAAAGAAAATCGTGCATCATTAAATGGACTTATTACTGACAAATAGAATTCCTTTCATCAATGTCATACCCAACATCAGATTTCAAGATCTAAAGTTACATGGCATTTCAAAGAATAACTAAATTTACAGTAGCATTCATCACAGCACTACATGTCTTTAACGTACCCATTTTAACCTCCTATCTCAGCAGTGGGCTTCATGTATTCATGCAATGATGCAGTTATACTGAACAGTAGCAGGAAGCTTTTAACAGAATCAGCTTAATTTTTTTTTAAAAGCCTGCTTGCATTCACATTAAAAACTGTCAAATATCTAATATCTGCTCTCCATACCAACTCAATCCCATATCTGGTCCCCAAGCGTAACAATTTGAAACCCTGCCAAGTCCTTTGCTTGAAAATATTATCTTAATTGATTTTTACTAATAAAATTCAAAATACCCTTTTAGTGAAGATAGTACATTCATTGTTTTCATTCAATTTAGTGGTCTAGTCTCTCAGAATACTCTCATTAAAATTTTGGAGAATGTGATGGCAACTCAGCAGCTTAAATTATGAGAATAAGAATAAGTTGGAGATTAGTTGGAGCAACAACAAAGAAAGGGATAGAAGGCCTCACTGTAAAGGATATATTTCTTTCAAAAGTTTCCTGTATAATTGCAATGAGACTAATTACTTCATATTGTTTTATGACTATTACATAATAAATGGAAGCTCTATGTAAGCACAAATGGATCATGTTTAGAATGCTAGTGTGTGTGTGTGTGTGTGTGTGTGTGTGTGTGTGTGTGCGCATTGAAGCCAAGTTTCAATTACCCAGTAATTCAGATCAAATCAGGGTACCTAAATAGGGATCATCCAAGCTGTAACATTCCATTTTTGTTTCAGTGATGACAAATGACTACCTAGACGGAATCAAATTAACAACTTGGCTTATAGACAACTAAGGCCAGGACAGCAATTTCTATAAAGGGTTGTCAAATATAAAGAATCAGTAGATATAAAGAATAGTGAATTGGGGGTGAGAAGGCCTGGCTTCTAGGCCAAACATTACTATTTAGTAGTTGTGTGGCCTCTGCAAATCACATTGTCTCCCGACTGGTATCTTTTTGAAAACAAAAAGACTGGACTAGGCAATTAAAGATCTTTGTAAGCTCTAAGTTAAAATTTTATAAAATTTCAGTAATGTACTTCTTATTTAGAATTACCTAGAAAGAGGAATGGAGACAGGGAATAACAAAATCTGCCAAATTGTTCTTCAAATATGGACAGAAAAACCTGGAATAACCAAAAAAATGTTAAACATGTGTTTTTCATATAATTGAGTGTGTGTTTGAGCTTTGCTTATCTTTTTAAAAAGGTAACCTTTGACAGAACTCTAGAGGATTAATCAAAATGCCAATTCTTTTTTTTTTCTTTCACAAACCCTTTAAAATTGGGGTTTAGGGAATTTTTAACTAGATGTACACTGACTATTAGATGATAGTCCTGGAATCTTTTATGCTTTTTTTCCCCATCTCCTAGGACTTCATTTTGTGAACTATAAAATGACAAAAAAGTATCTTGTATGTTAAATTCATAAGATTTTATTACTGAATACTGCAAATAAATAAAAAAGACAAAAATCAATAAAAATCAAAATTTTGTTAAAGAATGCCCAGGAATATGAAAAATATAAGAATATGAAGAAATGTAAGATGGAGATTCTGGTGTTGAAAAGATTGATGACAAATTTCAAAAAGATTCCCTTTAACAACCAGCATGCTGCAAGATCATCTCTTTTCTTACTTTTCTTTTCCAAAAATGTTTTATATTGATTTCCCAGGTAAATTATTCCATTGAATTTTCTTCTGATTCTATTATACTCCCCTCCCCATATTCCTATAGCACTTAACAATTTATAAAACATTTTAGTGGAACAGTCCTTCAATGGAAATCGGACAGATATTGTCACTATTTTACAGAAAAGTAAGTCTTACTCAGCTTACACCTTTAAAAGGAAATTCATTGGATAATGAAACCAGGCTTTCTTGACTCTATATCTCATGCTATTTCTGTTACATTAAGTTTCATTGTAAAATATTGCTTTTTATCAAAAATTACTTTATATGCAATGTTTTTTGGAACACTTCAATATCATAGAACAAAGGGTTTCTGTATTTTATTAGATAATATATTGCTAGGGAATTATGACTTTAAGAATAGACTTTTTTTGGCCTCTCCCACTCACTTATGCTATCTATACATTTGTACATATAAAAAGGCTTTGAAATACTAGAATAACCAATGTATTCCACCTCCTAAACCCTAGTTTCTAAATTTATCTTATCAATTCTACAGGAAGATTATGGTCATTTTAGAAGCCATCACAATCAGTACTAGCTAAATTTTAATAGCAAACTGATACTGTCATTTGTTCTGTATCATGTCTATTTTAGAAAAGAAGATATTGTCTCTGTTATGTAAAAATCTGTATGTGAAATTAAAGCTCATGTCCAAAGGGTTGTCAAACCCTATGTCCAAAGGGTTATCAAACTGTACATACCCTTTGCTCCAGCATGTCTCTACTGGATCTGTATCTCAAAGAGATCATAAAAAAAGGGAAAAGGGCTTACATGTGCAAAAAACGTTTGTATCAACCCTTTTTGTAGTGGGCAAGGAACTGGAAGCTGAGCGGATGCCCATTGGTTGGGGGTTATGATATATGAATGTCATGGAATATTATTGTTCTACACGAAATGATCAGTAGGATGATTTCAGAAAAGCCTGGAGAAACTTATATGAACTGATACTAAGTGGAGTAGAACCAAGAGAACATTGTACACAGCAACAAGATTATGTGATGATCAACTGTGAGAGATGTGGCTCTTTTCAACAATGAGTTGATTCAGGCCAATTCCAATAGACTTGTGATGGAGAGAGTTATCTACATCCAAAAAGGGAATTGTGGGGACATCAATCAAAATATAGTATTTTCACCTTTTTTTTAGTTATTTTCTGCTTCCTTTTTTCCTCTTTTTGATCTGAATTTTTTGTGCAGCATTATAAATATGGAAATATGTATGGAAGAACTGCATATGTTTAATATATTGTATTGCTTTCTAGTGGAGAGGAATGGGGAGAAGGTAAGGGAAAAAGCTGAAACACAAAGTTTTGCGGGAATGAATGTTGAAAATTATATTTACATGTATTTTGAAAATAAAGCCATTATGAAAAAATAAACACGTTAAATCTTTCCAAAAAATCCCACATGATTTTGATCCCACATGATAACATGATTCCCTGTTATGGGCTAGAACTTGAAACAAGGCGATAACTCAATGGAATTGAGGGAAACAATGCTTGTGTGCTTGGGTTTGCCCCTCTAAGAATTCATACATTAGAGCTCACACATTAAAGATCACACCTTTGAGAATTCACACAGTGGCTCACACATTGGAATTCACAAGTTAGGGAGATACACAGTTAACTTTATAACTTTGTGAATTCACACCTCCCATAATCCCACGCTCAGAGGAGGAGTCAACCTTTGAGTTCACACCTCTAAAAGAGCATAAAAAGGAGCTGAGTTAGTGAAATCAGTCAGTTCAGAAGATTGACAAACTAGAGACTGCAGTCAGGCAGAACAAAGGATTCCGAGGAGCACAACCAAGACTGAGATTGAGAATTGGAGATTCAGAGAGAGCTGCAAGAGCTCTTGGAACCAAGGAGGGAGAGAGGCCTCTAAGAAAGCTAACCGGGCCAAGGAAAAAGACACAACTTGAAAGGAGAAAATATGCGTTTGGATTTTATCAGCTGGCTGCATTTGGGATGATTATTATGTTGAAGTGAAACTATGGCTGCCTCTAGAAACCTCCCCAAGAAACCTGCTCCCAGAGAGAACCATCATGTTATACAAAAGAAAAGAACACCACAATTCCCTGTTAAATATTTTATTATAAAAATGAGCTATAATTAAAAGAAAGATCAGAAAAACTGTACTTGCCTCTCAACTAATATAAGAGTTTGAATTTGAACTTGGATCATTTGACTCCAAGTACCTTCTTTCCACTATTTCCTAAAGTTATCAGAAATAATACTGGATGTGTATGTCTAAAGTGAGATTTAAATCTACATTTTTCTAACTCCAAGTGCAATGTTAATTCACTAGAGCAAGGTTTCTCTGAGTGAGGATAATAAAAAAAAATGATGCTAAGTCTAAAATCCAATTAGGAAGAATCTAATTAAATGAAAATAGGATCAAATCATGTGTTCATGTGTGTTCAAAAAACTGACTTAACATGTACAAGAATGGAAAAATCATGCATTGACAGAGTCCCACTATGTTCTACCTTGTTCACAACATATTACAATGTGGTGTTCTGAGAGGGAATTACCTTTTAGCAATGTCAATGATAACCTGGAGAATATCTAACAAAAGGAAATTTTTTAAAAATAATGTGCCTTTAACAATGCCACATTACTGGTTACTAGTTTAAGAACTAGAGCTTTTTAATCTGAAAAAGATTCAAGAAAGTGAAGAGAATTGCTATTGAAAGCTTTCTTTAAGAACTAAAGAGGAAATTTAGAAGCAATGGTCAAAATTATACAAAAAACATTTGGACTCAATGTTAAGGATAACTTCTTAACAATTAGAGCTATCTGAGATTTGAATGAATTGATTTAGAGGCAATGGGTTATTACTAAGTGGTACAGTATATACAGTACCTGACCTGAAGTCAGGAAGAAACATCTCTATCAGTTCAAACCTGACCTCAGATATTACCTATGTGACCCTGCTGAGTTATTTCACCCTATTTGCCCCAGTTTCTTCATCTGTAAAATGAACTGGAGAAGGAAATGACAAGTCACCATAGTATCTTTTCAAACAAACAACAACAACAACAACAACAACAAAAACTTGGGGTTACAAGTTGGACACAGCTGACATGATTGAACAATCACAAAACATTTCTATGATATTTTAGTGTTTACAAAGTGCTTTCATATTTTACTTATTCCTCACAACTATAAGAGGTAGATGCCATTAAAAGCTACTAAGTGGCACAATAGATAGGCCACTGGGTCTATATATATGAGTTTGGAATCGAAATCAATTTTTCCTAGCTCTGGTTTTTCCCCAGTAGAAGTCTTTACTTATTCTACATGAGACAACTTGATAACACAGATGATATTATTTTGGAAGTATGAGATAGGAATGCTAGAGTTCCTTCAATTTATAATCTGATCTCTGTGATTCTGAGCCAGTTTTCTCAGCTGGGAGACCAAAAGTGGTCTATATAACCTCTACCATCCCTTTCTAAAAAGTGTCAATCTATAAACTGATGAGAATCACAATATCTACCTACCTACTAACAGGATTGTTTTGAAAATGAAATGAGGTAAATTATTTAAAGCACTACACAAGGCTTAACTACTTATTATGCCCTCATATACTCTCCATGCTTCCTGGAAATCTCCAAAAATATATATAAGAGGCTATTATATACATATATATGACATATATATATATATATGTGTGTATATATATATATATATATATATATATATATAGGATATGTCATATCCTAATTCACTAAAAAAGATGAGATTCCTCTATGGGATCATGGGATCTCTGGAGTTTTAGAGGGCAACTTTGGCCTTATTTTGTTTAGTTCCATCCCTAAAAGCAATTGTTGAATGTCTTCAACCCTGGAATGCAACAAAGTTCTCCTCCCACACTTTCCAGCTACTATGTCTCATGTTCCCTTAATGTATGCTTCCTGAGAGCAGATGCTATATTCTTTGATTTTTTTTTTTTTATCTTTGGCACTCTTGGTACATACTAGCCATTTTTTAAAATAATGTATAATTAGCAAGTGCTAAATGTATGTAGGAAACACAATTCCATAGTGTTTAGTAGAATTCTATTATTGACTTTAAAAGATTCATGGAACATTGTAAACAAATTTGCTTTCTTGACTTTATGCCCACCTGTGGGCATAGTAAAAATTGTGTCTTTACATCCTCTTCTTTTTGTTTCCTTTGAGGTACTCTGACATCTAAAGTTTAACATTCTTCTTTGGTATTCTGGTATCTTTAGAATAAAATACTTCATCTCTCTCTTGCTGTCCATAAGTGATAAAAGCAAAGCAAGATTCAAGTATTTGCTTGATATAATGTACCAAAATATCCAGTGCATATCCAATCCCTCTGTTTTTTTTTTTTTTTTTAGTTCAGCTATATGGAGTATGATATACACATATTTTAAGAATAGTAAAGCTATTGCCAACCCAAAATAAGTATACACATATTCATTTATGTTTATGCATTCAACATTTACTGCCACAGAAAACATTTTTAAATTAAAAAGTTATGCAACTTTCAGAAAGACGGCGGGGTGGGAGGGGTGGGGATTTAGAAATTGATTTCCCCCCAAGGTAAAAATAAAAAAAAAAAAAAAAACCTGGATTTAGTAAAGACTATTTGGATTCACAAGGTAATTTGGTGTTTAGATGGATAGAATACTGGGCTTGGAACCCAGAAGATTTGTCTTCATAAATTCAAATGTGGCCTCAGGCACTTATTAGCTATTTAACCCTAGACAAGTCACTTAACTCTGGTGGGCCTCAGTTTTTCCATTTGAAAAATAAACTAGAAAAGGAAATGACAAACTACTCCACAGCCTTTGCCAAAAACAAAACAAAACAAATGGGGTCATAGAGTCAGATGCTGCTGAAATGACTTGATAACACAAATTCAGATTTACATAGGAAGAGTAAAGTACATATTCTGAGAATGTTTTTTAAAAATAAATTTTACTTTGCCTATAAAATCTCATTGCTCCATATTTTCACTTCAAAAACTAAGAATCTCAAGGAAAGTAAGGAGGTTCTGATTCTTCTGAGTTATTAATTTAATACAAAGTTAGCAGGTTAACATTAGCTAGACCAACAAACCTACATTTAGACTGATATATAGTGATCCCTTTTCAAGGAGGTAGTTTTATTTAAGTAACAAACAAATAATTAAATAGAATATTTTAAAAGTTTAATGTAACAATTCTCACTCAATCCCAATCAGCTAAACAGATTTAATCATTTCATTGATAATATTTCAAATCAGAAACAAAAATCATTTAAAATTTTCCCATTTAATACATAGTTGGACTAAAGTACTCCATAAAATGCTTAAGTCAGTTTATAAACTGAATACTACAGATAAGAATTTTAATTAAGAAATTGCTTTTTTTTTAAATTGGTTATAGAATGCAGATTTACTCTATACTCAATAGAGCCACTTCTTGTTTAAAAGATAACATAAGATTTACAAGGAGGGAAAATGATGTTGCATGGATTGGAATAATACAATTGTATATATATTCAATAGCAAATTTATTTTTATGAAATTTTAGTGGTCAATTAAAATGAGTAATTGTTATGGTCATCATGTACTATATGCTACTAATATGGAATGGGACACAAGAAAAGATGTGGACACAGTAAATAGAGTACTAGCCTGGAGTCAGGAATATTCACCTTCCCAAGTTCAAATCTAACCTTAGACACTTACTTTGGGTGACTAAGTCACTTAACTTCATTCGCATTAGATTCCTCCTTTGTAAAATGAACTAAAGAAGGAAATGGCAAACCACTGCAATATCTCTGCCAGGGAGATCATGATGAGTCAGACATGACCAACAACAATTGAAAAATAGTAGCATAACAGACAATGAATTCATCAACTGCCATTTAAATATTTTGATTTTTCTTTGGAAAAGATGGCTTTTCTTTGGGTTTACCAAATGGCAATTGTGTTCACTTTATATATTATTGGCCAGATCCTATGGAATTGTTCTCACTCTATCCCTACCCCCCAGATGGGGAATATACCCAGGCTTGAGTTGGAATCTAATTCCTATGTGTCCCCAATCCCTCATGTGCTGTATGGAAATAAAAATAACAATAATAAAACCATAATATCATTGGTATTTAGTTACAACCATATATGATAACAAATGTGAATATTCTTTTAAGGTGTTTTTTAGGAAGAGACCAGATCTGTGACTTCATTAACATAGATCAGAGTGAGGAAATCCCATTGATTTAGGGAGAGTCTTTTAATAATTGCTGCAAATTTAAGTGACTTCCCCCAAGTTATAGAGATAACATTTATCAGAGGCACTCACTGAATCCAATCCTTCCAGAATGCAAGACCAGGTCTCTTATTCACTATAGCAGGCTACTTTTGTACATATTTAAGAGGCATCAATACTATAAAATCATTATTATTGTTTAAAGACAGCTTATACCTCATAGTATAACGGTGTTTGTAAAACATTTCATACCCTGAGGGAAAACAAAACAAAACAAAACAATTTGATCCTAAGAAGCCTAGAAAAACAAGCACTGAATCTAGAACATGATCACTACTTATTACCCATAACCTCTGAAGCTCAATTTTACTTAATTGACCTATATCTGGTCAGGGGAATGAGAAAATTATTCTATTGGTAACTTCCAGCTCCAACAACACTAGGATTCTAGAGTAATTCAGTTTGTCACAGAGAACATTCTTTGATAGGCAGTGCTATAGCCCAGACAGCCAGTCCATTGCTTAACACTTACTTTCTCCTTTTTTTTTAATTTTTAATCCCCATTTACTGCCAACCATTACTATGACCTAAAATGATAATTTTTGTTCTTTGTTCTAAAAGTCTTTGTATCAACAAGAGGGAACAAATAAGAGACATAGATCCAAAGGCTTTTAGAAAACAAAGGGGAGTTGGAAGGAATGCCTGCTAACCACAACTCTCTATAATTGTAACTTGTTACTGTAATGGAATTGAAATTGAAATGATATCTCTTTGTACCTCATTATGAAAAAAGATGTTCAGGAAATGGAAAAATTGGGACTGTGGTTCAATGCTATATTTAGTTAACACTGTAATGGTATCCACAAAAAAAGAACAATCAAGCCAGTTCCTGCTCTTGCAAAGGGAATGAGTAGGCTATATTAAATTTTGGAGACACACTTCCAGAAATGGCATGGTAAAGAATAGGGATAAAGGATGTCACTAGGCAATAACATTATACCTGTGCTCGCAGTCTGCCACCTATCTCCTAAAAGAAGTTATGGCTAACTATGTATCCAGCACAGCCATAAGGATATCCTGGAGCACAAAAAAGTAAAAGAGTTTTGCCAGAAACAACAAAGGGCACAAGTCCCAAAGAAGCAATTTGTCCTCAAGGAGCAGTAATTCTCAAAGTGAAGCAGGGAAGGATTTCCTTAAGCTTTATTAAAAAAAAAAAAAACAAGCAAAAAAAAAAAAAAAGATTGCTCTAAGAGGATACTCAGAGGCCTTTTCAACTCTGTGTGTGTGTGTGTGTGTGTGTGTGTGTGTGTGTGTGTGATGCAGAGAAAGGCAGAGAAGAGAGATATACAGAAAGAAAAAGAGACAGACACATGCACACAGAGAGAGGGAGAGAAAGAAGGAGAGAGGGGGAGAGGAAGAAATGGGGAGGAAGGAGAATGATTCACACACAGAGACAGAGAAAGACTCACACAGAAATATACAATGAGAGACACTGAGAGACACACACACCCATATACAGAAACACACACACACACACAGAGTCTGTATGTCACACAGACACAGAAAGAGCTATAAACAGACACATATGGACCTCTGGCTATCTGATGAAACCTATGAACCTCTTCTCAGAATAATATTTTTAAATGCCTAAAATAAAAGACATACCTTGTAATGGAGAGAATCCTCTTTACCCAGAGAGAGGACTATGAGGACTGAATGTGGATCATAACATAGTATTCATTTTTTGTTGTTGTTGTTGCTTACATTTTGTTTTCTTTCTCCTTTTTTTTCCCTTTTTTATTGGATTTTTCTTGTGCAATGTATTTGTGGAAATATGTATAGAAGAGTTGCACATGTTTAACATACTAGATTATTTGCCATCTACGGTTAGAGGGAAGGCAGGGAGAAAAAATGATTGGAACACAAGGCTTTGCAGGAATGAATGTTGAAAACTATCTATGCATGTATTTTGAAAATAAAAAGCTTTATTAAAAAATAAATAAAAGACACAGCACTCCAGAGAAAACCAAAGGATAATGAAAATAAAGAGGTATTTTTCCCATCCAAGTTCATAGATAGCCTTGAAATCTATCCCCAAGTTAAAAAGAATTTTGGTGGATAATTAGTCTATTATGAGCTATCTTTGGAGATGGCTTGACTTCAATTCAACAAGCATTTATCAAGCACTTACTATGTGCTGTGATGATTGTATTTTTTTAAAATGCATTGACTATAAATTACAATCTAGGTATTGCTTGAAAAACAAGAGATAAGTCAAAGACATCATTGTGGTTCACAATCAGGCAGCCCGCTTGCACAATGTTCTCCACTGTGGGCATGGGGCCTAGAATTAATAAGACCTAACTTCACATCTAGCCTCAGACACTTTTCTAGTTATGCTTCTGGGCAAGTGACCTCAGTTTCCTCTACTGAAAAAAAAAAGATGAATAATAATAACACAGGCTTCCCAGGATTGTTGAAAGGATAAAATGAGATAACTGTTAAGCACTTAGCATATAGTACCTCTAGCACTTAATAGGTAACATATATACTTATTTCCTTCCTCTTTATATAAAACATTTCTATGTATATTAAAAATCTCTAACTGACAAAACATCTTATAACATATCCATACATTTAAGGAAAATATATAGTAATTAGTGAACAAGTTTGTACAAAGTCTTTAGTACCATCTGACTTTGTCCATTTCCATTAGTTATGACATTCATTCTTTAATCTAAAAGTGAATTTCTTGTGTAACAGAATAATTTTGGTACACATATGGATATCACCATGAAGAGAGATAGAAGGATTATTGGTAAAGAAAATTCTCAGTGCATATTTGAGCAGAAATTTCACAACACAGCATCATTTTACAGGTTGAACTGCATTCATAGCTCTAATTCAAAGGCAAGCATAAATTATACTAAGTTTTGAATTAGAGAAACTAGGGGAAATGATTCCACAATGTGTTTCTAGAGCAAAAGCATTTTCTTCTTTCATCTTTTGAATTTTTTCCCCTTCCTGACATTCTTTATTTACCACCTGTCTTCTTGCATAAGTAAATTATTCTAAGGAAGATGATCTAAGTCAATTATAATTTTAACTTGACATTTTAATATGTAATCATTTTATTTTCCTAAAAGTCTTTAGTAAAAAATAAAATCCAATGCCTTCCCATGATTTCTATAATTAATAATTATTTCAGTAAGAAAACTCTAATAGCTGACATAAAACTGACCTAAGATGCACATCCATTTTAGTACAAATTAGATATACAAATAAGTAGAAAGGCATAGGAATTTTTTTCCCCTTGGAAATGTTCTCATCAAATGAGATTAATAAATCTAAAACCTTTTCCCAATGTGAGTTATAATCTTTTATGATAACTGCATTTCATAATATCATATAATATTTAAATAGAACATATGCCAATAACTTAATATTACCAATCTTTAGTCTTTACTTTAAAGATTCCCAATTCATACCCTGCCATTCATTTCAATAATATTTAAATAGAACATATGCCAATAACTTAATATTACTAATCTTTAGTCTTTAAAGATTCCCAATTCATACCCTGCCATTCATTTCAATAGGTAGACATTTCCAGAAGCATTCCTTTGGTCACATTTGCAGACGTTGATAGCTTTGCACAAGGCAATCTTACAAGTACATTTGCTCTATCCATTAGGAGCCATAAAAAGGAGCATAAAAGGTCAATGGATCAACACAACTTTTCCTTAGAGCAAAATGTTTCAGTGGATTCAATGCAACCACGGTGGGTATTCTTGAAGATAAATGAAGAAATCAAGAACAATTGCCTTTTATCTCTTGGATAATGACAAGACAAACTTTATTTGCTAAGCATGTCTTGTAATGTTAATGTGACTAAAGTTAATAAAATGGTGATTTATTGTTTTGAGTTTATTGTTCCAGTGGCAATTCATCAGTTTTTTTTTTTTTTTTGGGGGGGGGGGAGGATGGCAGGGATTGTTGTTGAATTGTGCTCACTAGGCTACTAGAGTCTTTTGTTTAATTAAAGTAAGGAAAACTTCTTGTCTAATGAAGCAAATAGTGAAAGACAGTCCATTCATGTTTTAATTGATATGGCACCTATGACCTCTGAGATGGTAGCCAGCTTATTTACTTATGAAAGAATGACAGGTGGGAAATAAAAAAATTGACAGGTGGGAAAAATTGAAAAGATGAAAGAAGATATTACTGTAGAAATACATTGTGGAGCCATCTACTCTAGTTTCTCCAGTGTCTCAACTTCAAAACCTATTATAATTTATTCTTGCTTTTCAAGCTATAAGTACAGAATCATAAAATTCAACATGAGTTGATTTT
Source organism: Antechinus flavipes (assembly GCF_016432865.1). Lineage (NCBI taxonomy): Eukaryota > Metazoa > Chordata > Mammalia > Dasyuromorphia > Dasyuridae > Antechinus > Antechinus flavipes. The sequence goes on from NC_067402.1 coordinate 151,832,017, forward strand.
CCAAATACCACATTCTTAAAGGAAAAAATAAAGCTTTCCATTACTTTAGAATTCTTTATGTATGTTTTCTATGGATACTTTCATGTGTTTTCATCAACCCAGTCATCACTTTTCAGTTTTGTTAAGGAGAAAGGTTGTCAAAGTATCCATAAATATTCCAGTGAGCATCAGGCAACACCTATACATGAACAATCCACACACTGAGAGGAGGAACTGATAATTTAAGAATATTTTAAATGCCAAGAAACTTTTATTGAATATAATTCTTAAAAAACAACATACAGAATAACTAAGTTTTAAGATAAGTATTTTTAGATTCTTCTATAAGACACATTGATGTATCAAAGGGATTTATGGCCAACAAAAACTTAAAATAAAGTTAGCCAATAATGGCAGTGATTAAAGTGAAGAAATGTTTAAAAAAACAGCTACCACTAAAATAAGTGCACATTATTTAAATTTGAATTTTAATTTAATAACATTGATAAATAAATCTATTTTGGCATTTGTGTGAGCTTTTGGGCCATAAAACACTTTTTTGGTCAAAGAATAAATAGTGACAAAGGGTTTTAGATTTTTTGAGTCCTACAAGATTATGTTAAGTTCCTTACTTTCCAGTTTTGCTATTTACTATGATATTTTATTTAGACAATCTCAAAATGGAAGGGAAGATTATTAATATTCATAGTATCAGGTCTTCTTACTTTCTAATATTCTTTTGTTCAGCACTGCATAAAGAGTAATTTGGTTGATTGAATTATTTACTTCATTATTGTGGTTTAGCGTAATTCAGACAGAAATATAGTGAACAAATAAAGATGTAGTTTATCCAGAAGTAAAGTGGATCTGTGATTCACTTATCTCTCAAAGATTTCTGTTGTTTAGTCAGGGGTTTGTTTTTGTTGTTGTTGTTGTTGTTGTTGTTGTTTTTTGCTTTTTTGTTAGTCACATTTAACTCTTCCTGACCCTATTTAGGGTTTTCTTAGCAAAGATACTGGAGTGGTTTGCCATTTCCTTTCTCCACCTTGTTTTATAAATGAGGATACTAAGGCCAATAGGGGTAATTTACCCAGAATTACGCAATTAATAAATATCTGACGCCAGATTTGAAACCAGGGATTTAAAGTTTCTAATGCTCTGTGTTCTATCTACTGTGTAACCTAGCTGCCCCTGTCTCTCAAAGATAAGCCCTTTTAAAGCACTAAGATAGTATGATTACAGTGGCTATATTTTATTTCAATCACAGAGAGAGAGAATCTTTGTGGCAGCAAAAACAGATAATTTTAAAGGAACGCTAAGCCTTACTAGATTTTTTAAAAGACATATGCATATGTCTATTTTAGATTTAACATGTTTTTACCATGTTTAACATATATTGGATTACATGCTCTCTAGGAGAGGGGATGGAAGCAAGGGAGGGAAATCTGAATACAAGGTTTTGCAAGGGTTAATGTTGAAAAAATTATCCTTACATATATTTTGAAAATAAAAAAAAACTTCAATAAAAAGGCATATACATACATATATCTTTCCACTACAAATGGATACAGCTAGCTATCTTTCCATTATTTCATAAGAAATAAAAGTCACACAAATAATCAATATTAGTAGTCTTGAAATCCATTCATTTTTAGCTTCTACAAGAAATTTTCATAAGACACCTGGCTGACGCAATCCACTTATAATTGCTGGGGTAAACATTAGAGCACAAAATAGTTACAAGGTGTAGAGGACATTAGAAGAAGCCTTAGAATGAAACTTAATATCCTGAATTATATCCCTGACTTTGCCACTAACTACTGTAGATATATAGCTTTGGGCAAATCAGATATCCTCTGAATTTCTTAATATATAAAATTAGGGCATTGGCACAGAAAAATTCTAATTTTTTTCCAGTTCTAAGAAATTCTATGATTTTCCCAGCAGCAATCAGGAATAAATTCAAGACTTCTTTCCTTGGGCAAGGATTTGATTTTTTTTTAAATATTCATTTCAGTGGTTGAAAACCATTAAATAAATATTGATATCTAAACTTTCTCAGAGCAGATACTATGTCTATCTACTGTGCCACTTATCTGACACCTTTCTCTTTCTTACAATGCTAAACAGGTCTTTCCATATAGAGTAGGTGATTAATAGGTATATATGATTGTTACTGTTGAATTTAATTTACTATTTAATAGTTAGCACTTTGTTCCAACCTTCCAGTTAAAAGAAATGGATAAAAATTTATTTCAGGTAGGCAACATTTATTGAATGCCTATTATGTACCAGGCACTGTGCTACACATTGAGGATATAAATACAAACAAAAACAAAGATAATACTTAGCCTCAAAGAATTTACAATCTAACAAAGATTACAATCCAATTACCATTGCATTACAGTTACAATCTCTAAACTTCTCTTCTATATTAAATTTGAGACTACAACTTAAGTCTACACAACAAAATTGAATGAGCAATCATAAAATATGATCAGTTAAGGGTTCTTCAGTTCTATTTATTGCCCCAAGAAGAGAAACACATGAATCCAGTTCTGTAACTTGTAATTCTGCCAGAGGATTAAGGAAAATAAAACAACTGTACTCCATATTCTAGTGAAACATTACAAAGAACAAGTTTAACCTTTTAGGAAATGTTCTTTCATGAATAATTTATGTTTAATTAAAATGCACCTTTCTTTGTTAATTTGGAACTACAACCTGTTTTATTTTTAAAATAAAATGACTATAAAAGGGGAGGGACTTCAGATAACATGTCAGTATCTTTTTATAAAGTTTGATTCTGATGCCCATTCTGAATAGAGAGGTGATCCTTAGTTCTCAAAGACTGTGCCCCAAAAGTACAGTATAATATGCATATTGGAATAGTTTGAGTATGGGTACAATGGTGGTATGTCTAAAGAGAAACTCAAATTCTGAGATGACCATCACTAACCTAAATACATGATAATGACTCTTGGTCATAGCAATTATTCACCTCTTTCTCCTGTCTTTATATTCCCTTTGTGTTAGTGATTTCATCAGCTCAAATGGGTTCAACTATTATCTCTATGCAGTTGATATCCAAATCTATATATCTAATCCTCCTTTCTCTTCTGAACTTTAGTTTCATGGTAGGGATCTCTCTACCTAGATTTCCACCAGGCATATTAAGTTCCCTCAAAAATTTAAAAAATTCAAGGCATTTGGAAACACCACTCATTATCTTTTCCTTTTCCCTCTTAACTTCCACAATGCTAATAAGAGCACCACTATTATTTCAGTCTCCCAAAGCATGAAAGCTGGAGTTATCTTTGACTTTGAATTGTTGCTATGACATCCACATCTCACAATTTTTCCTTTTTGTCAACCTACAAATCACATTTCTTCTACTTTTGAACTTCATTTCTCATCTGAACTACTGAAATAGACTAACATTCTCCCTGCATCCACCCTCTTCTGATTCCAATCTACACAGTTGCCAAATTGATATTCCTTAAGTACAAGTCTGACCATGTTAGAACTTTGCTCAAGAAACTATTGTATTTTGCCTTTAATATGAGTACTGTTCTGTTAAACTTTTAAAACCCCTCACAATGTGGCTTCAGTCAATTTTTTCAAATTCATTAATCATGCAGTAATTTACCTAATAAACTATATACTGTCACCAAACTAACCTGTTTGGTGTTGTCCTAACTTATGCCTTTATGCTGTATCCTCTATAATCTACATATTCACTTCCAATTCTTGGAAGCCTCAGCTCTCTTCAAGGTTCAGATCCTACAAGACACTGTTCTTAATTCCCCCAATAATCAGAGCAATCCCCTTCTACTCTCCACTCCAAAGAAACACACATTTCTTTTGTATGTAGTTTGAATTTGCTTATGTACATGATGTTCCTTTCTTCCTTAAAATCCCTTTGCTAAGAAAAGAAAGTTTCATTTTTATCTATTTATTCTAAACACTTAGTATAGTGTTTCCTACATAATACTCATTTTATGAGTATTGGTTCATTTAAACTGAAATCTATCTGCTATTATATAATACACCAGAGGAAATCTGTGTCTTTGGAGAAGCCCTCAGATCAAAAAAACTTAAGAATAATGAAGTTGTTTACAAAATAAAAAGTGTAAGACCTAAAGGTACTAAAGTACCCACAATGCTAGTTAGAAATAATTGAGGACAGAATTCTGTTTGTGCCATCACTTTTAGACTACATTACTCTGGCTCTTTCATTCAAAGGAAAACAAAACAATTTTTCCTTATTTTAAAAACCCTCCAATGGCTCCATATACAAAATATAAAGAGAATTTCAAAATGCATGATAAAGTGTTTCAATTAAATTATGATTAATTTCACTAATAATTATTTAGAACAAGATTAAAGGTCCTCCCTTTGACTTTCATTACACATTTTTCATAAATGATAGCCATAAACTTTTTATTAGATTATTGATTTCATAATGTTGGGGACATGGAGACGATGGATACTCTGCAAGCCTCTTGAATAAAAAAAAGACATCATGAACACAATAAGATAGGATAGGTTGAATGGTTGCTTTTCTAATGAAATTAGAAGTAACTTAAAAAAATTCAGGAAGGGAATATAATATAACTTAGCTTTTAAATTTATTTTCATTTCTTATTTGCCAGGAATAATGAGGACTAACTACTTCATCATTCTTAAATAAAATTCTAAAAGTGAATGGCACTCAAATGAGTATATATTTTTATATAGCTTCAGGTGATAAAGGGATAAATGCAGTCAGTTGATTGTGTAGGGAAAGATCAATTTCCATATTTTTTATTTCTCTGGAATGTATTTTTGCTCTAAAGTTCATTCATTTATATTCCTCTTGCCTTCTTCCATAGTTGAATTTTAATATCATAAGAGTTCAATAATCAGCAAATTCAACATAAAACTAAATACAGCATCTCTGTAATTTTTATTCAAAATAAACAGTAATAGAGAGCAAACATATAAAAATAAAAGCAGAATTTTGTACCATTTTAAAGGATCCATCAAAGAATATTTTAACAAAAGTGCTTAATGTACGCCACTCTCCAGAAATTTAGAGAAGTCAAGTTTGAACTGTAAATGGAACAATTCCAAGCAACAAAATGGAAAGTAATCCCCACATTCTCTCTAGTTACAAATACTTTTTATAGTAAAAAAAAAATAAGTTGGAATATTTTTTTTATTTCCAAAAAAGAATTGACTACGTTTTAGAATAGAAATGTGATCTAAATACTGTAACTTAAAAACTATACAGAGAAGATTAGCTAATTCTGGTGAACTTAAGACAAATAGAAAAAGTTTCCAAAATACTTGGCTTCATTTGTAAGAAAACATTTTTCAAGTTGGATTGAAAGACTGCTGGCTCTGAAATCAAAGAAGTTAGGTTCAAATATCACCTCTGATACTTGCTCCCTGAGTGAGTTAGGCTAAGTTACTCTTCTATAAAATTAAATGGTTGGATGAAATGGATTATGAGGTCCTTTTCTCTTCTGATGGATGATCTTATGATCCTTATATTTTAAGAGTTGACTTATGGATGCTCCTCAAAGTCCTTAAACTCAACTTATCTAAAAGTCAAATCATCATTGTCCAAAAAACCCCAAAACCTTCTCTGAACTTATATATTTCTCAGAAAGAGAGGTAGAGTAGAAACAGTTATACTAGGAACAGGTATTCCAGAGAAATTCCCCACTTTGAATGAGATTATAAATAAATTAGAAGACCATAGAATAGTTTATCTCTCAGACTTGTGGAGGAGAAAGATATTTGTGACCAAAAATGAACTAGAGACCATTATTGATCACAAAATAGAAATTTTGATTGCATCAAATTAAAAAGCCTTTGTACAAACAAAACTAATGCAAACAAGATTAGAAGGGAAGTACAAACTGGGAAAACATCTTCACAGTTAAAGGTTCTGATAAAGGCCTCATTTCCAAAATACATAGAGAATTGACTCTAATTTATAAGAAATCAAGCCATTCTCCAATTGATAAATGGTCAAAGAATATGAACAGACAATTTTCAGATGATGAAATTGAAACTATTTCCACTCATATGAAAGAGTATTCCAAATCATTATTGATCAGAGAAACGCAAATTAAGACAACTCTGAGATACCACTACACATCTGTCAGATTGACTAAAATGACAGGAAAAAATCATGATGAATGTTGGAGAGGATGCAGGAAAACTGGGACGCTGATGCATTGTTGGTAGAGCTGTGAACCAATCTAATCATTCTGGAGAACAATCTGGAATTATGCCCCAAAAGTTATCAAACTCTACATACTCTTTGATCCTGTAGTGCTACTACTGGGCTTATACCCCAAAGAGATACTAAAAAAGGGAAAGGGACCTATATGTGCCAAAATGTTTGTGGCACCCCTGTTTGTAGTGGCTAGAAAGTGGAAAATGAATGGATGCCCATCAATTGGAGAATGGTTGAGTAAATTGTGGTATATGAATGTTATGGAATATTATTGTTCTGTAAGAAATGACCAACAGGATGAATACAGAGAGGCTTGGAGAGACTCACATGAACTGATGCTAAAAGAAATGAGCAGAACCAGGAGATCATTATATACTTCAACAACGATACTGTATGAGGATGTATTCTGATGGAAGTGGATTCCTTCGACAAAGAGAAGATCTAACTCAGTTTCAATTGATCAATGATGGACAGAAGTAGCTACACCCAAAGAAAGAACACTGGGAAATGAATGTAAACCGTTTGCATTTTTGTTTTTCTTCCCAGGTTACTTCTACTTTCTGAATCCAATTCTCCCTGTGCAACAAGAGAACTGTTCGGTTCTGCACACATATATTGTATCTAGTATATACTGTGAAATATTTAACATATATAGGATTGCTTGCCATCTGGTGGAGGGATGGAGGGGAAAAATCGGAACAGAAGTGAGTGCAAGGGATAATGTTGTAAAATAATACCCTGGCATGGGTTCTGTCAATAAAAAGTTATCAAAAAAAAAGAAAAGAAAAGAAAGTCAAAATGCTAAAAAAAAAAAAAAGAAAAGAAAAGAAAAGAAAAAAAAAAAAAAAAAAAAAAGAAAAGAAAAGAAAAGAAAGAAAGAAAGAAAGAAAGAAAGAAAGAAAGAAAGAAAGAAAGAAAGAAAGAAAGAAAGAAAGAAAAGAAAAGAAAAGAAATTTCCCACTTTGGGAAAATAAACACTAGTGAGAGAACATCCAATGTGACATTCACTTTCAAGGCTCTTTCAGAAGCTCTGGAAATTGGAAAAGGAGAGAAAAAAGAGGTAACCAACAACAAGGCTAAGCCTATAAACAACTAAGCTTTAAATAAGCTGAGGAACAAGAAATAAGGTATACAAAGGTATAGAGCAAAAATTGAATAACCATTTAGGAATTCCTATCAATCAATTATAATGGCAGCAACTACCTACCCATCTCACAGGATCATTGTAAAGAAAGGGTTCTATAAGTTTTAAAGTATTATATATATATATATATATATATATATATATATATACACACACATACATACATACACGCATACATATATATGCAAGTATTTGTGTATGTATGTGTGTAAATAAAAGCTGTGGTCAGAGGCATATTCTGAAAGGCTTGCTTCATCCCATAACTTCCACTTTCTGCCTAGGTTCTAACAGTCATGGGGCCAAAAAACAAAATAAAACAAAAACAAAACCATTTCTTAGCTTATATTAAAATCATCAAATCAAACCCAATACAACTTGAAGTTTTCTACCTTTGATGCACTGTTGCTGTCATTTTTGAAATTTGGAATGACAAGTCCCTGTTCATCTTTCTTGTAAAATGTATCCCTACCCATTATTCACAAAGCCTAGATTGAATAGTATACAGAACATTCCCTGACCTCTTCCAAATTCTCTTTCCTACTAGTTAGAGTTCTCTGCTGTAAAATGCCTTAACAATTTAATACCTTTCTTACTCACATGACTTTAATACAAAATTCATGATTTATAGACACATTATTTGTGCATGTGAGAACTGGAATGTCAGGACCTGAGGTATACTTACATATCTTTGCTTTTCAGCACATAAGTAAAAATAGTGCTAAGTACACAGTAAATACTTAAGTTATATTTGTTTAATAAGATACTTAGAATCAGAGTATTGAAGGATCTTCACCTGTATATAATCAAACCTGTGGAAGTTATGTCTGTTAGAGGATATTTATTCTCTCTTCCCAGGGCTTCTTTGAAAACAACAACAAAAAAAGCAAGCGATGTCCTGTTTTTTGTTTTTTTTTTTTCCTTCTCTCTTTTGGTACTGTATGACAAAGATTATAAATGAAATGTGTAATTCAGTCAAAGGTGGCTATTCTCCTTGCTCTCCTCCACATACAAATGTCAAACAACAGTCTGACTGAATAATTATCCCATCTAAATTTGATCAAATAAATTGTTAGTGCTATTTAGATACTAACATAAAATTTATAGAATATGGTATATTTTGGGGGGCTCTATGTGATATCAGGTTGACAAGTATATCATTTCTCTGTTCCACATGTCCACATTTGCAAGTATATCATTTCTCTGTTCCACATTTTCCCATTTGCAACACAAGATCATCAAGATTCACTTCAGGCTCTGGGATATTATTAATTCAATTCTAAGTTTATACTGATTAGATATCCCTTAAAAGAAATAATTTAGTTAACAACTATAAACTATCTAGGGCAGGAGTTTTTAGCTGAGATTTACAGATACATACATGGATTGATTTCAGAGAATTCCATGAATTTAGATGGGAAAAGAGATTACAACTTAATTTCCTCAGGATAAATTAGATTTATCATTTCTCTCAATTATGGATTTAAAAAAAATTATTCTGAGAAGGGTCCACCGGATTTACCAGGTTGCCAAATGGGTCCATGACCCACACAAAAAGATTGAAAACTCCTGAGTTTCAGAAAAGTAATCTTCACTGTGCATTCTCCAACAATAAAGTTTAATCATCAAAAGCTTTGACTAGCATCATAAAATAAATGCCCATAAGAAGTCAAATTAAAAACGAAATTAGGCACCAAGGTAAAATATGACATATCAACATATTTTAATCAATATCCATCTTTAAATACTCCCCTACCCCCAAAAAACCAATTTACACTTCTGTACAATAGCAATTTGTCTTCTGTGCTTTGTTCATTATGGAAATGATAAAGGTTTCACACTGATCTATGGTTTATCTAGTGTTAGACTCTAGTAGAGGAAAGAGAGGGAGGATTCTTACAATGTGCCAGCACATAGAAACAGCTTCCTTTTTATTACCTTGTTTTCTGGCTAAGAACAGAACAAAGAGAAAACAAAGAAATCATGGCATGGAGATAAATGGGGAAAGGGAAGAGAGAAATGATGATTCTCTTCCTCTCAACTTGATTCTTTCATCACCTTCTCTCCCTCAAGGCCAATCCAACTACCAAATTCCAATTAGTATGGCAGAAATTATTAAAAATCCAAAGATTCAGGATCAAATCTTAACTTAAACATTGACAAGATGCATGGCCTGAGTCAAGCTCCTATTTTCTCAACTGTAAACTAGGAATAACAATATTTGCACTACCTATTTCACACATTGCCATTGCTGGCAAATCAATTTGCATATTTCAAAGTAATGTACCAATGTGAGTATATCTCAATATCATATTGCATATATATATAATATATAAACACATATATGTACACATATACATGCAAATATACAGATGTAGATATAAATAACTCCACTTGATATCTTGAATTCCAAAAGTTTAGGGGAATCTGCATAATTGCACAACACATATAAAGAGTGCCGGCTAATTTGAAATAAGACATTGAAATGCAAATTAATGTTTTAGAATACCTTCTGACCACCTGGTAAGGAATTCTGAGTTATTTCTAAGATTGATTATTAATTTGTGAAAGATAAAACAGAACTTGTTTTTGGTGGGAGAAGAGTGATAAATTTATAGAAGAAAACTGTAACTAGAAGTTACTTCAGATAGTGCCATTAAAGTAAAGGGAGAAATGTATCATTTGGTGTATTCTCTTCTTCTCTGAATCTTTACCAAATGTTGAATTCACTTCAGTAGCTACTTTTTTTTTCCTAGTGTGGATGCTGTTGTACTTAAGAGGATGAGTTTTGCCTCACTGAAAAATTTCATATGAAATTTTTTGGACTGACAATCTCTTTCAGCAAAACTTTTGGGAAAGTATAATCATATTAACTTGTTGGTCTTTGAAATCAATACTTTATGTTATTATTACTTTATCATAAGACCATGTATTTTAGAACACATACTCTTGAGTAGGAATTTATTATCAACATGAGAGCTTTTGAAAATAATTTTGGAAATATAACATATTAAAAACATCATTGTTAAGCACTTTTTGTTAACATTCTTCATATCACCTAGAATGCAAATTGACTCCAAAGAATTCTGCCAAGTACCTTGTCAGATATTTGAAGTACAGTGTATATATAATTAGGCGTTATTGATTCAAGTGTTCTTACTATTCAAATAATAAACTTTCCATAATATAAATTAAAACACATGATCTATATAATGCCCTGAAGTGTTACAAAGGAAAAACAAAACAAAAATAAGACAAAATAAAATTCTCTGAGGCTCACTACTTCTCTTTGCCCTATGTCTTCTCTAGCAGAGAACATGTTCTAGAAGTAAGGAAATGGGAAATTTCAAAGAAACATTTTTTCTTCTCTTATGATTTTGGACTTTACTTATGATTTCATTGGAATAAGAATTCTTAGAGGAGATCTTCATATGCTCTGAGAGCTACACAGATGTTAAGTGATTTGCTAAAGTTCACACAGTCAGTATGTATCAGAAACAGAATTTGAATCCTGATATTCCTAATTTCAACAGTAATTCCCTCTTCTCCTCCACTTACTTCTCAATATTCTAATCTTGAAAAATAAAAGTCTTGAGTTTTAAGAAGGCCTGGCTCAAAAGGTTAGGATAGCAATGGATATATTAAAGTTTCAATAGGCTTCTTATAATGCCTTAATATGATCTTATGTAAATCACCTGGCAGCTACAAATATGGAGGGGAAAAGTAATAGAAATGCAAATGAAGTAAGCATTAAATGCCAGTCAATCTGCTGTTTGAAATTCAGGATAACTAAACATACTAGAAGATACATGTATACCATAGGGAAGAAGGAGAGTACACTCATGGTCAAAAGATAATATAAATGGAGTGGGGAGGGAGTAAATTGGTCCAGACAACATTTGGGTTTAAGCAACAAAGAAATGGAGTTGAGAGAAGTAATAAAAATACAAATGAAACTGACTGGCTGAATGGCCTCTCTCATCCATCTCTTATTGTATCCATTTATTTTCGGTTAGATGACTCCCCAAAAACACCCTTTGCAAATGGTTTGAATTGTATACAATAAAAGTTCATGCATATATTTGGCAAGCCACTTGTTCTGAGGGTATTATTCCCTTTTAACTTTGTGAACACACATTTCTCCAAAGCTTCAGAAAAATACATTCTCAGACAATACCAGTGAAAATCCCAATTCCAACTACAGTCTCAAGTCCTTTTTAATTCAAAGAAGGCCTTTTAAATAACCTCAGAACAATTTGGGGAATAAGAGCCAAAATTGATTGAGGCTATTTCAACACTTAAGTAGCACATTTTTATCTCTACGGGTTATAGATGTTTAAAGTTTTCAAGAAGCCATTTCTGAAGAAAAGCACATTAATGTAAAGACCAAATATTTTATAGACGTTTGTTTTCCATAGATTATGGAAACTTCAGATTTCAGTATTATGTTTATCCTCTAAAACATTTAGATAACTTTCTCAAATATACCTTTGCTAGAATATACTATAATTAAAGTAAGCTTCACAGAAAACTCCTCTAAGAGAAATTTGAACAAAAATATCTAATAATGTTTCCCTTCCTTATTAATTTCTTAATCACTGCCACTGGATAAGAAGGAACAAAACTTTAAAATAACATTTGCTTGGAAATGTTTATCTTCTTTCTTACCATTGAATGTTAAATAAACTCTTGCCTGGGGCTGTGAAGATCCTTTTACACAGCCAGAATAAACAAATGCCCCAATCAACACTTGGATTGCCAGAAATGTCATCTCTTCAAATCTGCAATTTAATATCCAAGGGAAAAAAAAAAAACTCCTAAGAGAGAAAAAGAACAAATTCATTACATTTTATCACCTGTCTCAGGTAAACAGAAATATGAAATTGGAAAGAGCTTTTTCCTTTATTACCACCACCCATATACTTGAACTTTGAGCAGTAGGAGGTGCTGTTTTTTGATTTTCCCACCCAATTACATAGATTTAGAGTTAAAAATGACTTTGGAGGTTATTGTACCCAATCCTTTCATTTCATAAATTAGAAAATCTCAGTGAGATTAAATGACCTCTCTTTAAAAAAAATATACATATATATATACACATACATACATACATACACATATATGTGTGTGTATATATATATATACATATATATACGTATATATATACATGTATATATGTATATATATATATACACACACTAATAAACCTCAGAGACCATCTAGTTCGACCCCCTCATTCTACATATTGGACAAATAAGACCAGTAAGGTTAAACGATTTGGTCAGGATCACACAGGTGGTATGCATAAAAAGTGAACTTTAAACTCATATCTTCTAATTCCAGAATCAGTACTCTTTTCACATGCAGTCTCTCCATGAAAATTTGGATTTGGTTAGTCTAGGTCTGGAACTTATTCAAATACAATTTCAAGACCACCAAAGAAATACTTTCATACAGAAAGACTTTATTTGAATCAAGTCACCTACTGGAAAAATTGACATGCTATTATTGGAGCAAAGCAGAAAGGTTCAGGTAAATGAAAAACCCATTTACTGGGTCCAAAAATAATTGATCCATTTCATTATTCACACACCTATAAATATATCTCTGTGTGCATAACTATTTGAAAAAATATTTGAGAATGGGGACAATCAGGGAAAATTAAAAGACAAAACCTTATTTTCTTCTAAAAAACATAATATGTAGAATAACATGTGTACCTACAGTATCATCACCTGGGATAATAGTTGTGATTTAAATGCACCGATACTGCCATTTTATCTAGTACATAAATACTAGTTACATGTTATAACATCAGAGTTAATATCTCCAAAAAGGGGACTTCACTGTACGTACAATACTTGGATTTAGGTTTACATTAACCAATGACAACCAGATCCAGTCATGACTACACCAGTTGTTGAGAAATATTGATACGGTCACAGTCTTGGGTCAGATTCAAAAGGATGATTTAGAGGTGAGCGAGTCAATGAACCATAAAATTGTCAACTACATAGTTATGATAAATTACATCTGAAGTAGATTGTTCAAATTTTCAAAAGAGAGAAAGAGAAAGACAGAGACATACAGACACAGAAACAGAGACATACAGACACAAACATACAAAGACATAAAGAAAGACCCAGAGACAGAGAGACCCAGAGACAGAGACAAGGAGACCCAGAGACAGAGAGACCCAGAGCCACACAGAGGGACACACAGAGAGACCCAGAGAGACAGAGAAAGAGAGAGAACAGAAGGGACAGAGAGAAGGAGAGAGGGGTAGCCAGGGATGGAAAAGAGAAGAGAGGAAGAAGAGGAAGGTAGAAAGGGCAGAAGGGGAAAAAAAGGAAGGAGATGGGGTAGAAGGGAGAAAGGAGGAGAGAGAAGAGGGGAAAGGAAGAAGAAAACAACTAAATTTGATAATTACTCCTTTGAGGCTCAAGGCAGCATGTCACCTTATCTTTAGTTCTGGTGAACAAATGAAGACCAGGTAACTAACTGGACTGTTATCAAACCTGACTACAACACCTGTGGCAACAATTTACAAAATAAAACCTGGAGGGCAAAAGGAAGCCCCTCCATTTTGGAACAGTCCCAGAATGATTTTAAAATTTGCCATGTAATACAATTAGGCAACACAGCTTAGCTAGAAATTATTTTTAAACAGGTCACCGAAATACTGATACTTAATACCACGCGGCTGCTTTAAAATTCACCACTAAGCTTTCAGTATAATCCTCTTCAAAGCAAGAAATGCTATTAAAGTCTGATAAGATCGCTCTGTCAAGCCAAAACAAAATGGGCAATCATATTTAACATGTGATTCTTAACAGATGCTACAGAGCGAGCAGGTCTCTACATAAGTCCTAGTACAAGCAATAAGAATAAGGGGTGCCTTCGTTTTTATTTTATTTTTTTTTACACATAAACTGAGAACTATAGAACGTGTTGCTGAATCTAATTGAAAAGAAATCTCAAAAGATCACAGTTTCCTCGACCTGGTTCCTCTAGCCTCCTCATCCTCTAAATCCTAAATTAATTCCCAGTGAAGAAAATCGATTTTCTGGATGAAGTTCCTTTGGCAATTGACTCCCTAGTTTGGCAGTTTTCACAGTTAAAGCCAACGTAACAGAAAAGGAGAGCACAACTCAATAAAGTTGCCTGGTTTCTGTCCTGTTCAACACTAATAATAAATACGCACGTCGGTCTCAAGACACTGACATGACCACCAACTTCTCTTACATGTGTCCCAGAATAGGGAAACCGGTCACAAAAATACAGTTTTCTTTCGTCAATATGTTATGTTAAAAGGAATGTGAGTATGTGAAAGTAGAGTTTCGATGACACCCCTAAGCTCTATTTCTCCACTAAGAAGTGATGAAAAATCAAAAGCTGAAATCTTAAGTGACTTGTACACGATCTCCACTAGCAATCAATATCTTACAAATACTCTGCTCCAATGGTAATAACTCATCCCAAGGATTATATTTGCTGCCTGTTTAGGTTTTTCACTCATCCCAATCTAGTAATGCAGTGGAGAGGAGGGGAACAAATGAATCAGGAAGAAAGGATCATTTCATGTCCTCTCTCAGCCTTTTTTTTTTTTTTTTTTTTTTTAAACCATTTAACTTTAAATTGTCCCTGCAGGCAGGTGTCATATCCCAAAGAAAGAGTTACTGCAGATTCAAGCTAAATCCTTCCTGGCCAAACCTCAGGAGTTCTTAACTTAATGGAACAGGAGGACATGGTCGTATGGAAAAGCAAATAAAATAGAAAATTAAGTAAAAAAAGTTAAACTTTCTTAAATTCTCAATATTCAAGGGATCAGGAGCTAACTTACCCAGCTTGGAGGAAATCAGCCAGCCAAAGTCATCAGTGTCCCTCTGGCTTCCAAAAGCCAGTGACTTTATTCCTTTTTCTTTCCTTCTTAATTAAAAAAAAATTAAATTCTTAATTTCCCAAGTGTATCAGTCTTGAAATTCTTTGCTCCGGGTAATCCGAGTTTCTTTGTAAAGCAATCCTCAGGGCTCTCTCCACTGCGCCGGCACTCGGAATCCTCTCTATTCCTCAATTAAGCACCTAAGACTGAATGGAAAGTAGCTGAGCTATGACGGTGAAAGCCCTGGTTTCCAATTACATTTACCCCTGGAGCTGGTCCTACTTGCCTCCAGAACCACGCCGCCACTGAGCCCTGCATACATCATTAGCTGAGCAAATAGGGGCTGCATCTCATAACTAATGTATAAGCCACACCCAGCGCTCGGGTGAGGAAGAAAGACCAAGACTGAGAGAGGCAGCCAAAGGGGGCGGGGGAAGGGGTGGGGAGCAGCATGCCCAGAGAATGGGCTTCCGTCAAAATCCAGGAATGCGCTACATAGAATAAAGAGACCTGCTGAAAACCTCCGTTTGTTTAGCAGTCTGCAAAGGAGAGAGAGAGCGGGGGGAAAAAAAACTTGCCGGGTGGGCTCAAGGGATTTTGTAGCATCCAGGCTTAGCTTGGAAAGCTTGCAGACTTTGCTTTTGCCTCAGCTATATTAAAGTGCAGAGCAGTGTTGCTGGAGAATGATCTCATCCTTTTAAGGCAAAGACATGTGTGTTTCAGAAGCATAGGAAATCCCCCCCCCCCCCCCCCCCCCCCCCCGCCTTTACTTTTTTTTTCCCCCTGCAAACCTTCTGGATCCGAGCCAGGAAACATTCACACTCTTGCCCCAGAAATCTATTCCAGTTTTTAATGGATATTGTTTCCTATTGCTGTTTGCCTCGCATCCTGAGAGGGTTTTCACTTGACCTCTTCGGTTTGACTCATCCCTTTATACTCTTGATTCTTGGATACTCCCAAATCATAATGACGAGAAGAAACTTATTTCGCAATTCTACCAAAAACTGTTTTGAAGTCCGCAAACCGAAAATGGCTTAATAAGTTACAGTGCTTAAGACATCAGGGACTTGAGCCGGTACTACTGTGCAGGTAAAGTCCCTGAACCTTACTTAGAAGGAACTTTGATATTTAAATCAAAAGTACTTCACTCCGCTGAAAAGGCAGAACCAGATGTTTGAACACCACCAAGCTGGTTTCAGCGTCTATAAAAGCAAGAAGACACTTGCGGCAGAGGGAAAAAAAAAAAAATACAAAATCAGAATGTGCTGCAGCCCGGTAGATGTCACTGTACAGAGATGAAGAAAGGAAATTCAATGTCAGGCTATTTCCAATTATGACTTTAAAATAAAATTCTTAGATTTCATTGAATTTAACGAGATTTTTGCTTTAGCCATTCCTTAACAATTCCCATTTTGCAGCTGAAGAAAATTAAATATTGTGGCTTGAATAGGGCTTGATTTATTTGGATTTCAGACAAGTAAAGTTAATGATCAAAAGACGCCCCAGATTTTTCTGATATTGATACGATTATTAATTTAGAATTGAAAATAACCTTTAAAAGTCAAGTAGTGCGGTGAACTGATTTACTTAAGGTAACACAAATAGAAAGGGGATTCAGGCTTTGAATAAAAGGTGTTCTGATTCCATCACTTCTCTCACTGCTACATGATAAAAATCCAGAGAAAAACATTGAAGAAAAAAAGATAAAAAACTTAAAATGTCACCACAAGTCCAATACCGTTACTAAAAACATCTGTTTAAAATAAAATGATTTTGAAATCATTTTGAAAATGAAAAGCAATTTCATTGTAGGGCCTGAAATCAGGAAGACCTGAATTCAAATCCAGCTCCAGACACTTACTATCTGAGCACAGAGAATTAGCCACTTGACCTCTTTTTGCCTTAGCTTCCTCAACATGTAAAATGAAGATAATAAGAGCACTTACCCTACTCACAGGGTTGTAATGAGGATTAAATAAGATATCTGAAAAAAAAAATACCTAGCTGATAATAGGCACTTAATAAAAGCTTATTAAAAAATAACTTGATGATACTTTATTCCAAGAATTTTTTTCCCCTTTCCATTCATTCATATTTAATATAACAAAAGAATTTTAACCATCTCTTGGCTCCTGCAGCAACATTTTGACTTGTAAATGCTCTGCCAATATTCAGAACTAAAAACTATGGGGACAAATATGGAAATTTCTTACAAATTCTTTTTATGTAAATTGTTTTCTTGTGTGGATTCTTACTAATGTCATCTCATGTTTGCTCATTTAAATCATATTTATAAAATAGGACACAAAAAAGAAAGAGAAGCGAGTATCGATGTCAACAAATACATCAATAAGTCTTTGTTGTATGTAATGCCTTCTCTTATGGGAACATGGAACACTTTAAAAGACTCCAAAAATTTACACAAATATATCATGAGTCAAACAGAAGATTATTAAACAATAACTCTTCAGTAATATATAAAAAGACTGAGAGGAAAGATTGAAACGATAAAAGGTAAAATGTCTCTCAAATAGCATATGAAGACTAGTACAGCCAGGATTTTACATCCTACTTCAATACACAATTCACAAATTCCCATAAATATAGTTTTATTCTTATAGGGAAAAAAATAGACTTAGAGGCTGACTTTTCAAACTAGATTTAATCAAAGACCTGTGGACCTCATATACGGATTTCTTATTAGGCAGCTTGAATGAATCACTTTAGAATATACTTTTGGGATTTTCAGAACTGAGAAATCTGCCATTGGCTACTACTCAAGAAGAATCATAAAAGCTAATCTAAACAACAAATTAGCCAGATCCAAAGCACAGGAGTCTCCACTCCCCTGCCTCCACCCACCAAAATCGTCATTTCCTATACAACACATCAGGACTTGCACAAAGAGTGGGTGGGGGCCATTCTCTCTCCAAGCTTATCTATTAATAGAGTATGGTCCAATTACTATTTAGCCTCATGTGCTTGGGACCTCAGTGCATCAACTCAAGCCTCAGCCCATTACATCGGAGCAAGATCCGTAAGTAGATGCAGTAAGATTGAATTTCATCATAAAAACTTAGTGATATCAATAAACAAACTTGTCTAAATATTTACAATTCTGTGCAATTCCTTCAGGGTTAATTCATTAAAAGCTATTTAATTGGAGGGATAAGACAAAAGATAGGTGATTTTCTCCTTTTTTGTGTGTAAAGCAATTGGGATTAAGTAACTTGTCTAGGATCACACAGCTAGTAAGCCTCAAGTAAACCATGAGAATAAATTTGAACGCAGATCCCCTGATTTCAGAAAGGATGCTCTATCCGCTGCACCATCTAGCTACCATAAAAGGCTTGGTAATTTTGATAAAGAAGCAGGTAGGGAAAAAAAGTCACATCACATGAAGTTTGGATTGTTCTCCTCCAATGCTCACTCCTACTCTGGGAACCAATTTTGAGATCTGGGGAGACAGAAGGCAACATAAGATCATTTTCATTGAAATGGGACAGGGATCTAGGAAAAGCCCCCTAACTGAGTTTAAAGATGGCAATAATAAGAGGGATAAAAAGAATACCAGGGAAAGATTTTATTTCACAATTTTGCTTAGGACAAGAAGAAGCCAAAGTTCAAAATTTCATTGCAACAGTATACAAAAAATATTTAGTTATTGGCCATTGAATATGAATTGTAAAAGACTCTTACTCATGTTTCTCCTCTATGAAATAATATTCTCTTGGATGGTTAGTTAAGAATTTGTCTGTTTCTTGAATTTATCAAACTGAAAGAAATCATAAATTTTAGTGATATAGAATATGTTCTTCCAAATGAACTTTGTCCCAGTTATAGAGCCATAGTTCTTCTGATTTATCCCATGTAAAGTAACACTTTTCTTTTGAGCCCTATGAAATGATATATTCTAGTATAGAAGAAGTTAGAATACAGTGAGCATTTGAAGTCCTTATTATAGTCAAGGGTCTCCCAGCATGGATCTGCCTTCCTATTATTTATGGATCCAATATCCTATTATTTATCAATACAAATAAAATCTATTTGATAATAATTATATTTTTAAAAATTATCTATTAGAAGCTGAAAATATGCATAAGTATCCAGATCACATCTTATAAAATGTTCATCACTTGAAATGACACGAAGTCAATAGTTTGGGAAAAAATTAGAAAAATCATTTTTTTTTCTTTCTCTATGTGTCCAGGCATGCTTCAGTACACTTAAAAACTAGTTATATCATCTTTCCTACTTTCCCTTCCCCTACCACTTTTTCCTAATTATGACCTATAAGAAGAAAAAGAATGAATGTACATGTATCCTCATTTCAGCAATGAATACTTTGAGGATCATGCATTTTCATTTTATACATAATTTGATACTGACAATCACAGAATCATTTATCAAAGTTATCCTTACAATAATATCTATCAAGCAGGCTTGTATGGTTTTAAAATATTCATAGGAACCACATTTTTATAGAAACTTTAAAGTTTTATTTTTATCCTACGTAGTTGATTCTTTCCATCAATAAAAATTAATTTCAATAAGATTTTATATTATTTTGATCACTTAGTGAAATGTCTGTGATGCTTTGGTCTCATGCAAAATCATCTCTGCAAGGAGACAAACAATGAGCTGGGAGCAGAATTGGCTAGGAGGAGAAAGGAATGCTTTAGATTTGGAAAATAAAGAACTTTTTTCTGTGATTCCAGATTGCTTTATGATACAAATGTTCATCTTTTAAATATCTGTTTACTCTAGATAATCTGAATCACAAATATCATGGTCTCAGAAGAATTAGAATTGCAGGTGACCTAAAGGACAATGGAATTAGGGATCAGTACATTGTCAAAGATATCTTGCATTGAAGGACTGCTATAAAATATATCAAAGACATGAATATCCAGGAAAGAAAGAAAAGAAGTGATACACATTTGGATAGTACTTACTATGTGCCAGAATTATATAATAAATGTCTGAGGCTACAGTTGAACTCAGGTCTTCCGACCTGAGGCCATATCATGAGGATAATTATAACATTTACCTGCAAGGATTGCTGTGAGGATGAAATCAGAGAATATTTGTAAAGTTTAGCACAGTGCCTGATATATAATAAGCATTGTGTGAATGTTAACTATTATAATTATTGTTATTATTATTTATATGAAGGAAGGTCTCCATTGACATATATGTGATCTTTAAAATTTTTTTTGAAAGAATAGGAAAAAAAGTTAAATAAAAAGAAGGCACAGATAGATTGCTGTATGCACTGATAGATGAAGTGCTCACATCAGTAAAATCACAAATCTATTGAAATATGGATGTAAGGTGACAATAGTTCTTTTGATAACCATATTATACTGTTGACTCATATTGAGCTCTTAGTTAACATCATCCAAATCTATTTTTTTTTCTTGTCAACTGCTAAGGTATTATGTATTATGTATTATGCTATTGATTTTTTAACTCAATTATTTTTCTTTAATTTTGCCCATCAGTTTAATCATTAAAACATTTTTGGCTTCTGATTATATTACATAATACATTAATTATTTCTTCTAA
Source organism: Antechinus flavipes (assembly GCF_016432865.1). Classification (NCBI taxonomy): domain Eukaryota; kingdom Metazoa; phylum Chordata; class Mammalia; order Dasyuromorphia; family Dasyuridae; genus Antechinus; species Antechinus flavipes. Next base: position 151,852,819 of record NC_067402.1, read on the forward strand.
TAAAGAATCAACTGAAATTTAATAATCATCTCTATGATAGCTTCATCCAAGTAATCCAAGTAATCGGTTAAAATGTTGACAAGAATAGGACAAAGGAACAAGCCCTCAGATTTTCTACAAAAACATTTCTCTAGCCATACATGACTATTAGTCAACATTCTTTAACTACAGTCACTCAACCAATTATAAATTGATCTAAATATATTGTCAACTAGTCCACATTTCTCTATTTTTCCACAAGGATATAATGAGATTTGTTGCCAAGTGACTTACTGAAGACAAGATGAAATAATATTGTAAAAATTTCAAAATATAAAATATTTATTAGCTGTGTCCAAAAAAGAAGTGAGCTTAGTCTGGCATGATCCAGTTTTCAATTCAATTTAAAAATCATTACTTTTTACAATAAATACTGTACTGTGCTACATGGTATGAAAAGAAAGAAAAAAAGAAAGAAGAGAAAGAAAGAAAGAGAGAAAGAAAGAAAAAGAAAGAAAGAAAGAAAGAAAGAAAGAAAGAAAGAAAGAAGAAAGGGAGAAAAGGAAGGGAGGAAGGAGGAAGGAAGAAGAGAGGGAGGGAGATGAGAGAGAGAGAGAGAAAGAAAGAAAAAAAGAAAGAAAGAAGAAAGAAAGAAAGAGAGAGAGAAAGAAAGAAAGAGAGAAAGAAAGAGAGAGAGAAAGAAAAAAAGAAAGATAGAAAAAAGAAAGAAAGAAAGAAAGAAAGAAAGAAAGAAAGAAAGAAAGAAAGAAAGAAAGAAAGAAAAAGAAAGAAAGAAAGAAAAAAAGAAAGAAAGAAAGAAAGAAAGAAAGAAGAAAGGGAGAAAAGGAAGGGAGGAAGGAGGAAGGAAGAAGAGAGGGAGGGAGATGAGAGAGAGAGAGAGAGAGAGAGAGAGAGAGAGAGAGAGAGAGAGAGAGAATAGAACATAGTCCTTAAGAACTTACAATGAAGAAAACTGTAAAGGAGCAGTTAGAAATATTAGAATGGAACCTGAAGATAACAATTTCATGGTATTTGATATGATAGAGCATGAAGAAGTTATGGGTGGTCACTAGTAATAAATGCCATAAAATATACAAGAAAGATGGAAACTGGGGTAGGTGTTAGGGAGGTGAGTAACCATATTCAAAAATGGTACCTCTGCACCTTATATAGCTCTTTTCATTTTTGCAACTCTCTATAGAATGGACAGTTGACCATTGCTATTGTTACCTTCCCAATGCCATGCAGATAATTTTCTAGTACAAAGGAGATAAGAGACAAAAGTGAATTTGGCTAAGCTATCTCTTTCTGCTCTTTCAGCATAAAACCATCCATCCCAATGAAAGTAATTACCATTGTTTCTTCTTGTACTAAATATACCTTTCTTTTTTTTTTTTTTTTTTGCAAACCTCGGTTTAATCTTGATACTAGTCTAAAAACTATTATTACAAATATATTCTGGTCTTGAGAATTTTTCTTTTTCTCCAATATTTTTCAAATCCATATTAAATAGTTTTCAACATTCATTTCTGTAAGACTATGTTCCAAATTTATCTTCCTCCCTCTCTAATCACAAATGTTTACAATCAACATGTTTTTGTATTAGTGTAATAAGCAATAAATTGTATACAACAAGTGGTAAATAGATGCATGCTGAAACATCCCATGCTGCTGTGAATTCTTTTGTTTGCCTAACTGAAGGGGACTTTCCACAAGTGGCAATTGAGTGAAGGGAAACTGAATACATCCAAAAGCATACAGGATGTCTACAAAGGAGACCAGGGTTTTAACAGTTCTGACTCTGATTGTGTATGGCCAAGGACAAAAAACCCTTACCAATCTGAGCTTACATATTCCCAACAATGAATTGGAAATAGTGATCCTTGCCTTGTAGACTCCATGCAATTGTTGTCATGAGAAAAAAGCTGTGCAAAGTGTGTGTGTGTGTGTGTGTGTGTGTGTGTGTGTGTGTGGTGGGGGATGTGCTATTACAAAAACAAATATATACTAATCTTTGTAATCTTTCTAGTTATATACCACTTCTTCCATTCTGTGAATATCCTTTATTCACTTCATCATTATTTATGTTAATTGAAGCCTCTAATGATTAGACTAGCTAGAGCTAATCCTTTTCTCTTTAAAACTCTCATGACTTTTTGATTTTCCACAAGTTATGTTGTAGCTTGTACCCAAGTTGTTTGTAGCACCTAATTCTACTTACTAAGGTAAGAGCTGCATTGAGTCATTTTTCATCTTTGAATCCCAGTATTTAGAATCTGTATCTCTAGCACCTATATCTTTCCATAGTACAAACTCAATATACTTGTAGACAACAACTTTATTAGATGTTTGTTAAATTGAATTCTTTTTTCTGCTACTTAATAGCCTTCTATCAGCATTATTCTTAACTTTTTGGAACGTGAGTTTTTTTATCCACAAAATTGGGATAATTTTGCATCAACATTCTTTATTTTATATTATTACTTGTACATTTGTCGTCCCAACATACTAGACCATAAACTTTTAAAATCAGGAACTATGTCACATTTATTTTTTGTATTTTCCTGATGTCTCCATGTTTTATGCATAGACATAGACATAGACAACAAGGAAGAGTTAATAAAGTATTTAATTTGGAGTTGGGAAAACGTAGGTCCAAATCTTGCTTCATGGGCAAATTAACCATTCTGGGCTCCTTTTCCTCATGCATAAAATGGGCAGAATCATATTTGCAGTATCTTTTCCAAAGGTTAGACAAAATTGCAAAAGTGAAAGTACAATATGTATAGGAAATGTTATTATTATTAAGTTCTTAATGTTTATTTTACTGAATTTGCCCAAAACGAATGAATTTTCTTCCATTGTTTTTATGTTTCCATTCATTATTCATCAGAATTTGACACAGAATAACATTTCTTCTAAGAGATGAAACAATGATCAAGACAAGTATTTATCAGATGTTCTTCTTTCAGCAGAAGCAGACTTCAAGTAGATTTCTGGGTAGATGAATTTTCTGGTCATTATGTAACACTATTATATCTTCCCTCTGAGCCAGTTGAGTTATATGTTTCAGAAATTCATTATTCATTTCCTCCATTAATTTTGTGTGGTCACCACAGTGATTTACTCCCACAAAATCATTTCTGTTTCTCAAGAAGCATTTCTTTTTCCTTTTGCCCTTATTCAAATATTCTTTATTGTACTTTCATTCATGTTTATTGATTTATATTCAGATAAGGAGCATAGCCATCTATCCTATTTTTTTGTAATGAGTCATACCCTATCATTGTTCTTTCACTGGTTTATCTACCTCCATTAAAATTTTAAATTCATTCTATTTTTTATTGATACTCTTTTCTTCAGTATGTAGGTAGCTGAGGTCCTGGAGATTGTTTCCCTTTGCTCTTATAAGTGATATGATCCTAAGAAATATTTAAGCACTTTCTCCATTGCTGGTTTTCTTTATTTGTTATGTCACCTATCCTTCATTGTTTCTGGATTTACAGTCTGAAAATTTGGTTATGACATTCCTATTCACAGATGTGCTAGGGAGACCTCCACTCCCCCTCAATTGTATTCATTTTGGAGTTTCCAACAGTAGTCCACATTTCTGCTTTTCATTCCTTAAGCATTCTTAACATATGTTGCTCACACTTGATCTTTCTGTTATTTATAGCTAGGCTATATCCCATTCAAATCCGTAGTGAATTCTGTGTCTTTGTATATACTTAGTTATTAAAACATAAGAAGTTTTCCTCATAAGTGTTTGTGAGCATCTCTAATAGAGCAACTAGCCTTAGTCAAACCAAAAATGGTGAGTTATACTGCTTTTAAAACAAATACTCTAATTCCAAAAAGAAAGAGGAAAAGGACCTGTATGTACAAAAATATTTATAGTAACTTTTTCATAGTAGCCCTAAACTGCAAAATAAGGAAAGGAGTATCCATCTATTGAGGCATAGCTAAACAAATTATTGAATATGTATATAATGGATAATTTTCAAGTCACAAGAAATGATGAAATGTAGAGTTTCAGAGGAAGCTGGAAAGACTTCTATAAACTGATACAGATTGAAATGATCAGGAGAACAAAGGCAACATTAGTTTTTTTTTTTTTTGTTTTTTTTTTTTTTAAACAGCCTTTAAAGACTACAATTTTTACTAATGCAATAACAATTAACAATGTAATAATAATTAATGTAATAAACCAGGAGTCTAGAGGATTGAAGATGAATCTACTTACCATTAATCAGCAAAGTAATAAAATAAAAATCCAAAATTACTTGAGATGTGTTTTTGGTCATGGTGTTTATAACAACTTAGTTTACTGTACTATTGTTCTATTTGTTATCAGTTTTTTTTATTATTTCAATAGAGAGTGGAATGGAAAATAAAGGCACAAAAATAAAAATGTTGATTTTTTTTACTTAGAAATTATATGCATATATGTTTGTGTGTTTGTGTGTATGTATACATATATCAGAAATATCAAAAATTTTATTGTCACAGAAGAGCAATCAGGAATAAAAAAAGTTTTAAAATTTTAGGTAGATTCAGGGATTGCTCAAATAACTGTAGTTGATGAATCACAAAAAAATATTAAATGCTTGGCCAACACTCACTTATTATTAAGTATATTAATTATGGGATAATAACTATCAGAATTACTTGAAATTGATATACTGACTTCCATCCATGTATACATTATGGCAAAGATAGGTGACATATTAAGTAAGAATGCTAGACCAGGAGAAAGAAAACCTGAGTTCTGTGTGATTCTGAACAACTCACTTAACTTTTTTTGTGACTCATTTGTCTCAACTATGGAGATAATAAGAGAATCAATCCCAAAAGATTATTGTGAGGGTCAAATAAAATAATATATGTATGATGTTTTACAAACTTTAAAGTACCACATAAATGCCATTATCTTCTCTATTATCAAGATCATTAATTCCATCCTGACTTTTGAATTCTTCCCCCAAATTCTATGGCTCCTGCAAAGTTTAATCGGTGGATAAATTTCAAATAAGAGGACAAGTCATTAGTTTTTTGAGGGTACAGAGGGAGGTTGTGAAATTAAATTGAATCTCTTCTTATTCTGGAGAAAAACAGACATAGAATAAAACTGCAACCTAGCTGATATACAGGATGGGAGAAGGTATTCCTTTCATTTTTATGATCAGAAACCACATTGTTTTAATTGTCATTGCATAGGACACAATAGCATTGGGTAAGTTTTGATTTTTAAATTTCATTTATTTTGTTCTAAACTTAAGAAATAAAATAAGCATTTCCATAACATAGGAAAATAGAAAAAAAATAGCTGATAGCACATAAAACTATAAATATATCATGTACAACTATGTAACTTTTATTTTTTTCTCTTCCCTCTGCCCTAGCAATAGCCACCATTAGACAAAAATATTTATCTATCTTTTAAAACCATTCTTTATTTATTTCTATTAGTTGTTTCTTTAGATGCAGATAGCATCTTCCTTTATAGTTCTTTTGTAGTTAATGTGGGTATTTGTGAGAGAAAGTGAATTAAGTCCCTCAGAGAGATTCTTAAAGACAATATTGTTACTACAGTATACAAATGGCTCTGCTCATTTTGCTTGTCATTATTCTATCCATGTTCTATTTTTAACATCTTAGAACTGGGTCTCAAGATGATCTGAATATGAGATCTTGTGAATAAGGTACACAAAAATAAAGTGAATTGTCAGACCTCCTGCCTCTCCTCGCCCCTACCCCAAGAGAGTGACAATTTGGATTGAAATCCTATTTCCTGAGGCTTGAAAAGATTTCCTATGAGTGTTGCCTTTAGCAAGAGAGACTTCAAATGAAATCAGAAAGGCTACTATTTTGGCAAGAAATGAAGCTCTTGGAGAGGCAGATAGTATAGTAGAAAGAGCAAAAGCCCTCAAGGCAGATTATAATATAGGAACCTATTCAGCCCCTGATTCTTTCTACTTTAGGAGAAACTATTTAACTTCTCTAGGTCTTAGTCCTCCTAACTATAAAATCGAGGAGTTATTCTAAATGCCTTATCAGATGTCTTTTATTTCCCCATCAATGATCCTGTGAGATGTAAAAATAAAATTCACATAAGGTTCATATTAATGGTGACAAAGCATACGTGTTTTTGTAAAAAATAGACTGATTTCAATTTTATGTACAGCCATTTGAAGGAAAAACATCAGCCATCTGTTTAAAACTCATAATAAAGAGAAGATGAATGGGAAGTTGTGATACCTTTTAGTTTAGGGTCAGAGTCCAGAGATGACAATTCTAATTAATGAGGCTGGGATGAGGGCTGGTAAAAAAGTTGGATTAAAAAACATAAATTCAAGTCTCATTGCTATGGCTTCTTGGTTAAAATATCTAACCTACTCTGGCTAATGTTTTTATCTGTACAAGTTATAAATAATCATTTTGAGTAAAAAATTCCCATTATTGATTGTTAAGTCACCTAAAAGGACCACAGTTAACCATGATGATCTTCTGTCAATGTGAATCTGATTTAAAATTCAACACTTTTTATATCTTTACCATTGATCATAAGTATTATAATAATGTTGGGCACCTAGATAGGGTATTGACTAGAGTTCAAAGCCAATCTCAGACACTTATTAGCTGTGTGAACATGGACAAGTCACTTACCTCTGTTTGCCCTCAGTTCTCCATCTATAGAATGAACTGGAGGAGGAAATGGCAGCCATCTTCAGTACCTTTGCCAAGGAATTCCCAAATGTCATCACAAAGAGTTGGACATGACTGAAATGATTGAACAACAAAAAAGTGACTATGTAGCATTTGTTTGATTTTGTCTTTTTGGGGGGGGAAGGAAGGTAACGTTATTGTTTAGGAAAGATGTTCAGATTTTTCCTAGGATTGCAATTAAAGAAATGAATTCTCTGAAAATCTTATCAGTGTAAAAGCAAATGAACAAATAAATAGTATTTACTTGATTAATAAGAAACATTGTTTCTAATAATAATAAACATTTATTATTAAAAATAATTTGTAATAATAAAAGAAATTATTATATAGCATTTTTTGAAATAGAAAGAAAAAGGGGAGTAAAGAATTTCCAGAACATTCATATAGCTTGCCTCTTCTAATGTTTCCAACCTTGTGTTTCCCTTATCCTTTGTGACAATATGAACAAATTTTGATAAGGAAAGCAAAATGTACTGACCTACATTTTAATCTATCAAAGTTACCTTCATCTCTGTTTCCTTTTCTCTTTTAAAACAGGTATGTGAAAATTACAGGAAATGTCAAATATAAAAAGCCATGGTTATACTAAAATAAATACTAAAGTAATTTCGTTTACTAAAAGATTCTTCACATTTATTTATTTATTCAAAACTTTGACTGATAAGATAAATTAAAAAAAAAAAACTGTAATTCCCCCTCGGTGATTTTGCTGAGAACAAGATTTAAGCATCAGGAGAGTCAAATATTTCATTTGGATGCAATATTTTTAATCTTTTATTAAACCATTCCTGAACGACCAAGCTTTCAACTAATCTTAAAAGAGAACTAGTGATTCCTAGAGAAGAAGGTGAGAAGAAATGACATTCTAGGTACACAAAACAGCATGTTTAAAGTTATAGAAGCATAAATACCAACTGCAAATAAGCCAGTTTTATAAATATGAAGAATATAAGGGGGGATATATTAAGATCTATATGGAAAGATAATTTGAGGCCAGACTTTAAAAGACCTATATTTTTTTCTATATTATGTGGAGGTTTTTTTAATATTAAAATAACTGACTATAGGAAAATTTGTCACTTATCACCATGAGTTGGATTGAATGATTCCACAAAGCAGGCCTGAAAATTTCAATTTTGGGCAAGTAGGTTATGTCTCAGTGGGCATTAGGATATTCTAGGAAAAGTACTAAAATTGCATTTTTCCCAAATGACTCTTCTTGGCCAAATGCCCAGTAGTTCTGCAGTATTATACCTGTGACTACCGATAAGGCTAGTTTATTGCTTCTTGTGGCTAATTTAGAAGATAAAATTTCAATAACTCTTTTATTATGCATTTCACAAGTCACAAAACCAGTGTGTCCTTGAACTAAATATGGTCATTGACATATAGGAAACAAATTCACACTATCTACCTTAAAATATGATTCTATTTAATTTTTTTTATGATTCTCATAAGTTGTTGCTATACGTTTCATTTAACTTATTAAAAATAGTTGGATAAACATTTTTGTCACTACAGTTTCATATAAATAAACAAACTTTAGAAACTAGAAATATTTCTTTATGATATTAATATATGTTTATATACAGTTCTATATATATAAATTATATATATATATTCATGTACTATATCTTCATTTATACATATATGCATATAAATACAACTGCATATACATATGCCATAAAGACATGTTTGTTTCTATACATGCATATACATGTGCATCTTCACATACAAAAGTGATGTAAAATATAAGATAGAAAGCTGAACGTGAAACTAGTAAACTTGCTGAAATCATAAGTCTAATTCATCCCTGTTTTATATATGCACATACACATCCCTCTTATATAAAAACACATGTATGTACATATGCATACATATGCATGCATTTGTGCATGTGTATATGTTAATGCTTCATTGAAATTGTAGAGTTGGCCTTTGATATTTCTTAGTGTTTTTCTTGTCAGCTCCAGTATTAGATTATGCAATTATAATAAGGCTTACCACCCTCTCCTGGAAACACTGTTTTAAAGTGCTAAGAGTTCTTGATACTAGGAATTTTCCCTTGATATTCACCTTCATTTTCATTTCATCCTATTTCACATCTCTAAACCTCTGGGCCACTGTATATACTCATTTTTTTTTCATCAGTGTTTATATCTTTCACATATTTAACTTTACTTATTATACCATCTTCAATTCAGTTTGACTAAACTATATATTTATACACAAAATGTATATTTAGTTCTTTTAATCTTCACAATTAAACTTTTCAGATCCATAATCTTCTCTGTTTTTTTTTTTTGCTCTTCCCTCACCCCTACATTCTCTCCTTTAATTAGAATGTCCGTTTGAGCTAAGCTTTTGAGTGAAGTTAGAATACTCACTGCAAAATTACAATTTAAAATTCTGACTAAAATGTGACTTGAGGGGAAAAATGTTTTTGGTAATAGTTTAAGAATACTTAGAGACATGAAGCAACAATGCTACTGATAATTAAATGTTCTCTTTTTAATCTTCTAAAACATTATTGATATTGGAATGCTTTATTTTTCTTACTTTTCAACTTCTCTAAGTTTAATAATTTTTATACATATAACTATGTTGGAATATAACCATCTCTATGTTTTTCTTAAAAGTAAAAAAAAAATGTTTTCTCTGATGATTTAAGTTCTCATCAATTGGCAAATTTAATTAAGTTAAATGACTGCATAGGAATGATGTCAACAGACTTCTGGTTTGATCTCTACAATATCATGAATTAAGACATTGTTCTATTGAACATAATTACCAAATTCTTCCCCAAACTGAGAACTTCTTTGTTTTGGTTAAGATGTGGTCCATTATTATATTTCTGTATGTCATTCTGTACCTTCAGTCTTTTAAAAATGTTAATAATATCTTGAATTTTTCATATATTTCAACACATTTTATTAAAGACAAAAATATTTTATTAAAAGTGCTGTTCCTTTTTGTACCCATTTCTACCCCTTTCTCACATTTGTTTCAAAATTAATCTATTGGAAAGGAATTTAGTGCAATTTAAATGAAAGAAAGCTGGAATGATTTATTTGAAAAATAAAGCATTCTATATTTAATTTTGATAACTATTCTGAGAGAGAAGAAATAGCTAAAATGGAAAATTTTCTGAAAGTTAGCAATATTCCCACAGAATGAATGTATTTATAGGCACACATAATAATTTTTCAACAGAATTTGTCCACATCCATCTTAATTAATTAACTTTCCCATTAAATTATTCCCAATTCTGAATAACATCTAAGATATTAAGTATTAAATTAAGTAAACTTCCATTCCAACATGGCACTAATTTAACAATAATACTTACAACTGCAACTGGAACTAGGGAAGGGTAACTGAGACTGTCACACAGAGTATTAGAATATATAAAGAGTCTAAAGAACATTTGTATTCTTTAATATGTAGAAACAGCAAAGTATGCCACCTGGTTAGTAAGAATGAGTTATAAAATAGCAATCCATCAAATGACATGCTTCATCAATATAGCAGCCATATTCCAAAGTGAGCTCTGCACCCAATCAATATGTGTATCTCAAATGTTACGGAAATTGAATAGTGGAGGGAGCAGGGCAGGGAAAAGGAAGAGAGATAAAAAAGGCACAACCTAACTATTCTATCTTTTTGTGGAAAAGAGAGGAGAATAAGAAGATTTAAAGACTTTCTAGAATGTATTCCATTAAAAATGAAAGATCTCAGATGAAGGAGTTTGAAGGATTTGGATTTGACATAAATGGGCATTGTTTCTGTATTTTGAGAAGATTATTTAGCTTATTGTTTTCATATACATGTGAAAGAATATAAGAATGGCATTTCAAATGCTAATAGATTTGTATTTGACACAGATCCTATTTCCATGTAGCATCCTGGAAAATAATTAAACTTCTCCAGCAATAGTATCAGAAATCCCTGTTGTAAAAACCTAAGCCAAACCTTGTATGTTAGATAAGAACTAGTTATTTTATTTTTAAGATAGAAATTTAAACATTTGAAGCATATTAACACAATTTGATTTGATCTTTTAGCATAGTGTTTGTTAGCTATCAAGCTATTTCTCATTAAAATGTTAGCTAAAGTGCTAATCTCCTTTCTGTATGTAATTATTATTTGTGAGGAATGTTTGTGGGGAATTTAAATATTTTGTTAAAAAATGATATCCTATAAAAGTCCTTCATATTTTCTAAAACCTTTATGTATATAAATATACGTATTAATATAGGCTTAGTCACCATTACCTCTCACCTACAGAGTTTTAATGTCTTCCAAATCACCTCTAGTCTCTTCAGTATCCAGTGTATCCTTTGTATACCTATCAAAACAATTTCTGTAAAGCATTGCTATCATTTTTTTTTCTGTTCAAAAGACTTCAATAGCTCCTTATTTCCTGCAAAATAAATTAGGAAGATGAAGCCCTGATTTTAAGGAACTTTACAATTTAGACTTTTAAAATTCTTAGTTTATTCTCTTAGTCTTCTCAGCATCATCTTGCTCTGTCCTAATTTCACATACGTCTTTTTTTCAAGGACTAACTCAAGATATTGTCTTACATGTCAATCTCAAAATTTCTATTTGATTTCTTCTTTACATCCATATATTCTTACTGTAATTCACTTATGTCTTACATATGTGTCTATTTGATTATGAGTTTGTTTTTTTTTAAAAGAGGGACTCTGTTGGTTATCTTGGTATGAGCAGTGTCTTGCATATTGATTCTATCCAATGAGTATGTTAAATTAAGCTGAATTAATAATACCAATTCCCACTTGTGTACTAATTCAATTAAATGTTATTTAACTTTTTTTCAGGCACAAATTTTCATGTAATATTCCTATTGCTTATTTTTTATAACAGGTGCTATATTAGGAGTGGAAGAGTCAGGCACAAGGAAGAGCCAGTGGAAATGTTAGAAGGAGGCATAAGTAACATAAAATTACAGTAATAGGTTAGTAAAGAAACAATTGTTTAAGGCCCTTATAAAGTGAAAAAAGAAATAAAAAGAAATGTAATGTGCCAATTATTCCAAAATGTTTTTAAATAATTCTAAAAAAACTCTTTTGTTTTAATGAAATGCATGAATATCTCAAGAATGAATATCTCTATTAAATTAATATTTCTAAAATATTAACAATTTTCTCATTGTCTTAAAGTTAATTTTAGAGATTAATTCCATGATCTTGGGGTAGGAAGATGAGAAGAGAATAATAATAACTCACTTGTATTATACTTTAAAGTATAATGATTTCTATACAATGACCCTCTAGATTAGGTAGAGTATAATGCTTTTTATGTTTTACAGATAGAGAAAATGAGGCTTTGAAACATTAAATGACTTGAACATGATCTTAAAATTGATAAGGAGAATATGAAACCAAGTTTCCAGTGTTTAAATACTGCAATAAAACTGAGTCAAAAAGAAAGAAATCAACCACCCAAAAAATCTATATATTTTCTAATGTAAAAATAACTTATCTGAGTAAATGAAAAACCTCATCACCAAATTGATGTGAAGAAAGCATTCTCCATATATGAAGATGTAATGCTCATAGTATTTGGATGTCCTGCTTCCAACCTAGATGCTATCCCTTGGAAAGTGAAATGTTGAATTGCTATTAGAGATTAGCAATTAATATGTATTATGAGGAACAGATTAAAATACCTAAGGATGTTTTACCTAAAGAAGAAAAAAAAACTTAATGGAGGCAAGATATTTGTTTGAAATACTCAAAGTAGAAGATAAATTAAACATTTAAATTTTCCCAGAGCACAAAACTGGGACTGATGGGTAGGAAATACAGGACAGCAGAATTTACCCTAACAGTTTATTCAAACAAATCTATTCAAGCATTAAAACATAGACCAGATTTCCTCATTATACATCAAGTTTTCCTTCACTAAAGGAATTCAAGAAAAATTAGGATGTCCACTCTTCAGAATGTCTTAGAGGGAATTTATATATCAGTTCAAAATAGACCAGATGAACTTCTAAGGTCTATCCTAATACTTTATGTGGAAAAGTGACTTGGATGGCTAAGGAATTCATAGATTATAGGGGGAACTTGGCTCCAGCTTTTTCACTGATGATTCAATTGTAAATTTGTAAATTTTTGAGTCCTACTCCCTTTTTCTTTTTATCTGTGAAATAACTTATATTTGCAAAGCATTTTAAAAAATACAAAGCTCTTAAAACACATACATAAAATAAATAATATAGGGTCAGATAAAGACCCTATAACAACCCTGTGAAATAAGTGCTATTATCACCACCATATTACAGATAAGAACATTAAGGTCTAGAGGTTACATAGGACATAAAGCAACTGAAATTCTGAGATGGATTAGAACTCAAGTCTTTTGGGCTACAGGTCTAATACTCTATAAACCGTGCCACATGACTGTCTTTAGGAAGCAGAGAAAATGATAAAGAAAAGAGCTATTTCATGATTCTTTTCTGGAGATTACACAAAATTTGCAAATCTCTTTTATAAAGTTCTTATAAAGTTGTGATTAAAATATCATAACTGCTTTTAAAGAGGAATTTTCAAGCTCCAAATCTCCAGCAGAATATTTTTTAACTAAACACTGTATAGTATTCTCTTTCTAATATCAGGAGTCAACTGTCCACCTGATATATAGTGGTTTCAATGTAGTCTAGACTACCTTGTTTCGCCTTCCTGGAGGTATTTGTGGAATTTCCTTGCATAGCTATGTAAGTCTGCTTGAGATATAATTTGGATATCTTAGTCATTTTTGGTTCCATTTCTTAAAATGAAAAATTAAGTTAAATCTCAATGAGATAAGCAAAGGTTTATAAATATAAAATTATGGTTCCAATAGCACATTATAGATAACAGTTTAGGTAATGTGTGTGTTCTGTGTAGTATGCTATTTCTAATGTAAGCAGTCAATTCTTTCACCTCCTCTAGTGAAATAGTATATGATGAAATGTTTGATTAAAATACACTGGCCAAGATTTAGCTCTCGACTAGTCATATTTGTTACATGCAAACATATGCACACATATACATACATCCAAATAAAAGCAGAGGAAAGACAGAGAAAGAGACAGAGGCAGAGGCAGACAGAAGAGGAAGAGACAGAGACATAAACACAGAGAAAGTCAGAGAGAGAAACAGACACACAGAGAAAAAGAAACAAAGAGAGAGACAGAGAGAGACAGAGACAGAGAGAGGGGCAGGCAGAGAAAAACAAAGACACACACATACAGAGAAAAGAAAAAGACACACACACACACACACACACACATACATTGAGGCAGAGATAGGAATACAAAGGCAGAGAGAGACACATATAAAGAGACAGAGACAGAGAGAGAAAGAGACAGAGACACAGAGACAGACAGAGGAGAGACACATAGAGACAAAGACAGAGATAGATATACAGAAAAAGACACAGAAACAGAAAGATAGACACAGAAGACAAAGGAGGAAGACACACACACACACACAGCAAGACAGACAGAGACACAGAAAGAGAGACAGAGACAGACAGAGGAGAAAGATACAGAGATACACAGAGAAAGCCAAAGAGACAGACGACACACACACACACACACACACACACACACACACACAGAGCCAGAAAAAGGAGAAAAAAAAAAAACAGAGATACACATAGAGACAGAAACAAAGAATGACACAGAGATAGAGAGATAAAGGCAGGTAGAGAAAGAGACAGAGAGACACACACACATAGAGAGATACAGAGGCAGAGACAGAGAGTAAAGCAGAAAACCTGAGTCTAATTCTGACTCATACTGGCTATGAACCCACATACAACCTACCTAATTCTTCAGTGCTTATTTGTAAAATCAAATTTGAGGGCTATTTGGGAGCACAGAGAAGGCAAGCAACTTGACTAAGGTCACATAGCATTTATAAATGTGGCAGGATTTGAACCTAGGTCTTTTTTTAAAAGCTTTTTATTTTCAAAATATATGCATGAATATTTTTTCAATATTGACCCTTGAATAGCCTTATGTTTCAGATTTTCCCCTCCTCCTCTCCATCTCCCATATAGGAAGCAATCCAATATATGTTATACATGTTAAAATATATGTTAAATCTAATATGTGTAAGCATATTTATACAATTCTCTTGCTGCACAAGAAAAATCAGCACAAAAAGGAAAGAAAATGAGTAAGAAAACAAAATGCTAGCGAATAACAATAAAAAAGTGAGAATATTATTTTGTGGATCACACTCAGTTTCCACAATCCTCTCTCTGGGTATAGATGGCTTTCTTCATTACAAGATAATTGGAAGTGACATCAATCATCTCATTGTTGGAAAGAGTCACATTCATCAGCATTGATTGTCATATAATATTGATGTTGTCATGTACAATGATCTCCTGGTTCTGCTCATTTCACTTAGCATCAGTTCATGTAAGTTTCTCCAGACCTCTCTAAAATTATCCTCCTGATTGTTTCTCATAGAATAATAATATTCCATAACATTCATATACCATAACTTAATCAGCCATTCTTCAACTTATGGGCATCCACTCAGTTTGCAGTTTCTTGCCACTAAAAAAAGGGTTGTCACAAACATTTTTGCACATGTTTCCTTCCTTTAAGATCTCTTTTGGATATATGCCCAATAGAAACATTGCTGGATCAAAGGGTATGCACAGTTTAATAACTTTTTGAGCTTATTTCTAAATTGCTTTCTGGAATGGCTGGATCTGTTCACAGTTCCACCAACAATGTATTAGTGTCTCAGTTTTCCCTCCAACACTTGTAATTATCTTTTCCTGTCATCTTAGCCAATCTCAGAGGTGTGTACTAGGATCTCAGAATTGTTTTAATTTACATTTATCTGATCAATAGTGATTTAGAGCACATTCTCATATGATTAGAAATAGTTTTAATTTCTTCATCTGAAAATTGTTCATATGCTTTGACCATTTATCATTGGAGAATGATTTCAATTCTTACAAATTTGAATTAATTCTCTATATATTTTAGAAATGAAGCCTTTATCAGAACCTTTAAAAGTAAAAATGTTTTCCCAATTTATTGCTTCCCTTCTAATCTTGCCTGAAATATTTTTATTTGTACAAAGTCTTTTTAATTTAATATAATAAAAATTATCTGTTTGGTGTTCAATTATGATTTGCAGTTCTTCTTTGGACACAAATCCCTTCCTTTACAGATCTGAGAGGTAAACTATCCTATGTGCTTCGAATTTGCTTATAATATCACTCATTATGCCTAAATTATGAACCCATTTTGACCTTATCTTGGTATGTAGTATTAGGTATGGATCAATGCCTAGTTTCTGCCATAGTGGTTTCCAATTTTCCAACCAATTTTTGTCAAATAGTGAATTTTTATCCCAAAAGTTGGGGTCGTTGGGTTTGTCAAACACTAGATTGCTATAGTTATTGACTATTTTCTTCTGTGAACCTAACTTATTCCACTGATACACTACTCTATTTTTAGCTGGTACCAAATGGTTTTGATGATTTCTGTTTTATAATATAGTTTTAGGTCTGGCACAGCTAGGCCACCTTTATTGGCATTTTTTTTTCATTAATTCCCCATATGGACTTTGTTATTATTTTTCTAGGTTTGTAAAATAATTTTTTGGGAATTTGATTGGTATGGCACTAAATAAGTAGATTGATTTAGATAGTATTGTCATTTTTATTATATTTGCTCAACCTACCCATGAGCATTTGGCATTTTTCCAACTGATTGGATCTGACTTTATTTATGTAAAAAGTGTTTTGTTGGTGTGTTCATCTAGTTCCTGAGTTTCCCTTGGCAGATAGATTCCCAAATATTTTATACTGGACAGTTATTTTGAATGGAATTTCTTTTTTTATCTCTTGCTGCTGGACTTTGTTGGTAATATATAAAAATGTTGGTGAGTTATGTGAATTTATTTTGTGTCCTGCAATTTTGCTAAAGTTGTGAATTGTTTCTAGTAGTTTTTTAGTTGATTCCATAGAGTTTTCTAAATATAGTATCATATCATGTGCACAGAGTGATAATTTGGTTTTTTCATTACCTACTCTAATTCCTTTAAATTATTTTTCTTCTCTTATTGCCAAAGCTAACATTTCTAATATAATAGTGAATATTACTGGTGATAGTGGGCAACCTTGTTTCACTTCTGATCTTATTGGGGATGGTTCTAGTTTATCCTCATTACATATGTTGCTTGCTGATGGTGAACCTAAGTCTTTCTGACTTTAGGATTTTACCTAGAATATATAATAATATTTTAACTAATCTATCCTTTTTTAGACTAAGTTCTCCTTATCATATAATCTACCCGAACTCTATAAAATCAAAATTAAAAAAAAATCTTTGTAGTCATTTTTTGTTCTAGTTTTAATGAGTATTATTCTGATAATAACAGTTGTAATGGGAAGGGTGGTGGTAGCCAATAATGGCTCAGACATTGGTGTATGGTAATAATCCAAGAGACTTCATATTAAATTGGGAGAATCTGGATTTTAGCCTTTATAATTTAAAGTACTGTATGATGATTTAAAAAAAAAAACTTTTTTTCTGGCTTTGTACTCAAAAAGACTAATGGATTAAAAGTGACTGAGCTGAAAAGGAGCATGTACACAAAAGTTTTAAACAGCAACTGATTGTCTGTTCTTGGTAGTAGTTGAGTAAGAGACTACTCTGAGTTGCTAGGCAAGGAATACAAACTTGATTACTCTATTTTCCCTTCCTCTAATGTACACAGTAACCATTTGTCTTGATCACATGGTTCATTTATTTCTTCTTTTCCCATTTTAAAGAAATAAGAATATTTTTGCATGTAATGGGTTTCAGGGCAGAGGGAAAGGGAGAAGGTATGGAATATACTACCTATGTTACTGGAAGATCCATCAGAACATGCACCATCAATTGGAATCAGTTACAGAGTCCTCCAGGGCACTTGGTCCAGTTCCAAAGAAAATACTTGTTAGACATTTGTGGAAAGGCAATCCACCAAAGAGCATAGTACTTATTATAAAGAGAGATGGTAGCTATGGACTTGAAAAAGAATGGCAGTAATCTACTAAGTAGATTACTTAATAGAGAGTATATCTAAAGGAAATTTCATGAGGGTTCCCTGAAGATAGAAAAGGCCTTCTAAGTCAAGCATTAGTTTGACAAATTTTCTACATGTGTATCTCACTTTCATTTTATTTTAAGTTTGAACTCACTTCTTCAAGGAACTTTATATGTGTAAAGGAAGAGTATGACATCATTTGGGAATAGGGATAAGGGTGGGAAATACTTTTGTAGCTCTTGTTCTGGATATTATCTTCTTAGTAAATACTGATTTCTCTAAAAGTTAATATAGTGTTATTGGTTGATTGATAAGAGGAAGTTCACTAGATAACGACCAAGCTAGAAATTCCT
Source organism: Antechinus flavipes (assembly GCF_016432865.1). NCBI lineage: Eukaryota > Metazoa > Chordata > Mammalia > Dasyuromorphia > Dasyuridae > Antechinus > Antechinus flavipes. The sequence continues at coordinate 151,870,955 of NC_067402.1, forward strand.
CAGGATAAATCCTTAAAAGCCTGAGGAGAGAAATCATTACCTCCTGAGTATTCAACATGCCAGTGTGAATTCTAAAGGCAATTATGGAAAAGGACTGGGAAAATGTGTTATATAAAGTAAAACTCACTGGAAAAAGGGAGAGATGATGAAATTATTCTGGGTCCATTAGTATTATCACAGTCTTAAATATCAATCCCAAATGCAGTTAGTAAACCATACAACCTCCAGGAAAGGGGAAAATATTTTCCCCTTTTAAAATCTATACATTGAACTTTAAAGTTAGAAATCATTTCTTTTCCTCCCTCTTCAGACAAAAAAAAATCCACTCTAATCAATTTGCATTTTTGAGTCCTTTTAAAAAAACTGAATCTCAAGTTTTTGAATCATTAATTTTATCTTCTTTGTCCTGCTTTAGGAAGTCCCCAGATGCAATAAGCCTATTGGCCTGATTCCCCCCAGGTGCCTCCACAAACATGCAGATTCCCTATTATAGCAGCAGTCTGGGCTGAGTTTTGTCTGAAGGACCAATTCAACTTTGTAGTCTATGCAACTGGGGATGGGAAACTAAAGTGCCCTTGGTCATGTCCACTTCAGAGAAGTTTCCCCTGCAGTGCCAGGCTGAGTAGGACAAAGGAGAAGTTTGCAGAATTGTTAAATGTTCCTCAATATATTAGTGACAGGCAAAGAAAGGAATGGAATGCAGAATTCTTGGCTCCTAGCCCTTACCATGGCCACTTCCTTTTGGAAAGCAAATATTGAAAAGGGCTTTTGGTAGTCAACTTCACAGCACAGTGGATTTCTCTAGGTAATTCACAGTGCTGTGTACATAGTCCATACTCAAAAGACATTTATTGAATGGACAACTGCATGAAATAATTCTATTTTATGTACATAATCTAAAACACAAATATCATACTAGATCTTGCCCACCCACATTGTCCAAAGATAGCTTCTGAAAAATCCCAGAAATAACTTGGCTATTCTAGAAAATCAGGTAATAAAAGTAAAAGGAAGTGACAAGGGAAGAAATCATTAAGAGAGTAAGTTGTATTGAGTATAGAGAAGCAAAAAATCTTAGACTCATAGGTCTTTAGAATACTGAAAAATCTAAAATCAATAAATGTTAAAAGCAGTGTTTGTGTATTCCTAGGATAATCAGAAAGCAAGCTTAGAATACTGAGCAAGAATATAGTTTAGGCTTAGCATTCTACTCGCTTTACCTTTGCACCATACCCAAAAGTTTTTTTTTTCTCTTTTTGGGGACTATGTGTTATGAGCAATTCCCAATCCTGTGAGTGAAAAGAAAAATTCTCACAAACTGTCTGTTAAAGACAACTGTTTGTGGGATAAAAATCATGGATTGGAATTTTTAAAGAAAATAATTCAGAAACAATGGTAAAATGAAATTACTCTGGGTTCCTTTCTCAGACATTAATGAACATGCCTGTTTAAAAAAAATTATTTCCTCATTATTTATTATTTTCATTTTTTGAATATCTTATTATTATGCTATCTCTTTTATTTAATTTTATTATCATTTTATCTCTTTAGAGATAATGAAAATGTTTTAAAATAATGGAAATATTGATTTCTGAAAAGCTTTTTTATGTTGGAAAGATTTTTATTTGGTGAATATATCACATAATTCTACATAGTCTTTTCTGATAAAGTTTATGTGACTATGTTAATGTCAGTTTATATAACTTTATTAATAGGCCCAACCAAATATGTTGATCAATAACTAATAGAGAGGATAGAGGGCCTTGAGTCTAGCACCTTCCATTTCCAGAAGAAGCCTCTGACAGAAGGAAGTCAAATGTCTTTCCCAAATTTACAAAGGTTGTAAGAGTCTGAGGTAAAAATTAAAGTCAGATTTTCTGGATTCCACATACAGGATTTTCTCCAGTATACCGTAGTTATTGGTAGAATAATTTCTATTAAAAGGGCATATTTTCAACATCAAGTCAGAACCTCTTGGTTTTAGGCTTAGTTTTACTACTGCCTCATTGTATAATCATAGGCAAGTTATTCAATTGCTTAATTTTCATCATCTGTAAAACAACAGCATTGAATTAAATGATTTTTGTATACATCTCAACTTTATAATAATAAACATTTAGATTTTAATGATGCTTTACATAATCAGTTCACTATATCTTGACAACTACCCTGAGAGGTCGATGCAATTATACCCATTTTGCAAATGATGAGACTTAGGCCAATACTGGTTAAATTATTTGCCCAGTTTCATAGAACTAGTGTGCATCTGACTCCAGTTCTAGCATTTTACTATTTATACTACCTAGTTAATGAATCCATGATTTGAAAAAGTTGTGGGCAAGTCACATTATCTCCTCAGAAAACTATCAGTTTACTCATTTCAACAGAGATTTGTAGAAGGTGCTTTTCCTGACTGCTGGCTAATTCTTTATTTTGGAAAGAAAATAGAGGATTGTGAAAGAATGGAAAAGATTCATACCTGAGAGAAAAAAAAATCAAATTGTGATGGTTATGAGAATGGAAGAAGACCAGGTAGGAGAAAGACCAGGAATATGGATAGGGAAGAAGAATATGTAAAAAAAGAGTACCATGAAAATAGTTAGAATCCTTTGAGTGTGACATGCAGCCTACAATTAAACACATGTCAGACTGGAGTTGTTAACAGAAAAAGGTCAAAAAATATTTCTGTTACTAGTTACTAGGCAACAATGTGGGTCAGTGGATAAAGTGCTGCATCTAGAGTCAGGAAGACCTGAATTCTAATATGACCTCAAATACTTACTAGCTGTGTGATACTGGATAAGTTATTTAACTGTATTTGCATCAGTTACCTTATCTGCAAATTAAACTGAAGGGGGAAATGGCAAACTACTCTAATACCTTTACCAAGAAAATTCCATATGTGGTTATGAGGAATCAGTCAGGACTAAAATGACTGAACAAGTGATGTATGAGTGCCTCTGTCTGTGCTGGTGAAAAAACAATCATACTATAAGCCTATTGCATTGGGAGCTTTTAGGGGCAGGTTGACAGTGAGTTGCAGAGAGAAGACACCTGGTATTCTGGACATAGTTTTTAGGATTAGTCACAGGAATAGCCCACAGGTTCAGTCATTCATAGCTAAAATTCCAGTTCTTCTTAGCTTAATGTACAAAGGCTTTCATTTAGAAATGATCCTGAGACAAGCAATTATCCTTTTCGTGTTTAATATTAGGTAGGCTATAGCTGAATGACTGTTTGCCATTGATGATGGCATTCTACAATTGAAATTATGTTATGATGGACAGTTATAAGTATGCAGTGATTCAGGAAGACTCATCTTTCTAAGTTCAAATCTGATCTCACACATTAATTGGTTAGTGACCTGAACAAATCAACGAACCCCATTTGTCTCAGTTTTCTCATCTGTTAGGTAAAGTGGAGAAAAAAATGGCAAAGAATTCCAGTATCTTTCCCAAGATTTTTTTTTTTTTCTGTAGACTTACTGAAAGGATCCTTTGGAAGGGTGTGGACATGATCAAGAAGAGCTTTTTTCCTTTTTCAACAGTTTCATGTTACTCTCTAGACATCTATATTTTGAGAAATTTTTGATTCACCTGGAAAGGAAAATACAAGCATTAAAAGAGCTGACATCCAAGAATTTCAAGGGAATTAATGAAAAAAAAATGCCAATGAAAGTGGCCTAGCTATGCCAGACCTAAAACTATATTATAAAGCAGAAATCATCAAAAAAAACACTTGGTACCAGCTAAAAAATAGAGTAGTATATCAGTGGAATAGGTTAAGTTCATAGGACAAAATAGTCAATAACTATAGTAATCTAGTGTTTGACAAACCCAAAGATCCCAGCTTTGGGGATAAAAATTCACTATTTGACAAAAATTGATTGAAAAATTGGAAACTAGTATGGCAGAAACTAGACATTGACCCACACCTAACACCACATACCAAGATAAAATCAAAATGGGTTCATGATTTAGACATAAAGAGTGATATTACAAGCAAATTAGAAGAACATAGGATAGTTTACCTCTCAGATCTGTGGAAAAGGAAGAAATTTGTGACCAAAGAAGAACTGGAACTCACAATTTAACACCAAATATATAATTTTGATTATATTAAGTTAGAAAAGGTTTTGTACAAACTAAACTAATGCAAACTAGATTAGATTGGGAAAACATTTTTACATTTAAGAGTTCTAGTAAAGGCTTCATTTCTAAAATATATAGAAAATTGACTCAAATTTATAAGAATTCAGGCCATACTCCAATTGATAAATGGTCAAAAGATATGAACAGACAATTTTCAGATGAAAAAAAATTGAAATCATCTCTAGTCATATGAAAAGGTGCGCAAAATCATTATTAATCAGATAAATGCAAATTAAAACAACTCAGATATTGATGAGATTAGATTCAGGGAGCCAAAACAATAAGATTAGGGTTCTTGGTGGTCAGGGAGCTAAATGATGGGGTTTGGGATTCAGGGAAACGAATGAAGAGGTTTGGCTCCCCTAAATCTCCTTTAGGATTGGTACAAGGTAGGGAGTTGTGGGAACCCACTTTCTGGTGGCACAGAGATCCTTTGTAAAGAAATTTACGAACCCAAAAAGCTAGACTGATAAAAAGAAGTTTATTATTGGCATTGGGAAATCAGCCTTTGCTATGCATGAATAGAAAGACTGAATTACTTGGTGGCAAGATCTGACAGAGAAGTAAAGTTTCTAGTAGAGAAGTCCATACAGAGAGGTATAAAGTTTTGTTAGGGAAATATGTGAGGATAAATAGAGAGTAATGCTGAAAGAGATATATTTCAGTGGGCAGACTTTGCAGCTATGCGAGGGAGAGAGATTCCTTGGAATATTAGGTCCTCTGCAAGGAGTGAGTTTAAAATTGCCTCTTTTTATAATAGAATCCTTAGCTACAAGCTGGGGTTTTTGCTCTTGATGGAGCTGGGTTTCAGCTTGAGCTGGAATTGAATAGAATTGAATGAGCCTTTCTTCAATTCAATAAGGTTGGAATTCTTCAGCTCCAGACTCAAATAGCCCCAACTAGATAAACCACTTTATCTGATTCCCTGGGGCCCTCTCTCATAGAGGGAGCATTCAAGGAGCATTTCTCTTTCAAGGAGCTTCAAGTGATTTACCTCATGGATCATTCCCAAATTCAGAGAGAGTGAAAGAGAAAGAGTTTTGGGTTCCCCCTTGTCAATATCACTACACATCTCTCAGATGGCTAAGATGACAGAAAAAGATAATTATAAATGTTGGAGAGGATGTAGGAAAACTGGTATATTAATACATTGTAGGTGGAATTGTGAGAGGATCCAGCTATTCTGGAGAGCAATTTGGAACTATGCTCAAAAAGTTATCAAATTATGCATACCTTTTGATCCATCAGTGTTTCTACTAAGTCTATATCTCAAAGAGATCTTAAAGAAGGGAAAGGGATCCACGTGTGCAAAATGTTTGTGGCAGCCTTTTTTTTTTTTTTTTTTTGGTAGTGGCAAGAAACTGGAAACTGAGTGGATGCCCATCAGTTGGAGAATGGCTGAATAAATTATGGCATATAAATGCTGTGGAATATTATTGTTCTATAAGAAATGATCAGGGCTTCCGGGAAGATGGTGGAGAGGAGGCACACAGCTGCGTAAGCTCCATGTTTTCTCTCAGAATCTATTTCATTACAAGTCTCTGAATTAATGCTTGACTGAAAAAAAAATCCACAAATAGTTACCAAGAAAAGACATCCTTGAAACTCTCCAGGAAAAGTTGGTTTTTGCTCGAGGGCGGGGAAGGTTTTAGATTGGGCACAGGCTGAGGGCAGGCAGCAGCAGCGAGAGCACAACAGGCAGCTCACAGCTGAGCAGACTGGAGCAGGGTGGAGTGTGACCTCAGCCATCTCTGTGGGGACAGCTTGGCTATAGGACTGGATACTTTGCCAAGGCAGCAAGCCAGTAGCCCAGCAGAGAAACTAAAAACACAGGGGGTAAAGAATACAACCCCAAACAGCTGGAGTCTCTTGGACTTGACCACCCCTCCCCCACAGCACACTCTCAGAGCCTTAGAGTGCAGGGGCAGCACAACCACTGCTTTCCTGCTAGTGCCTCACTGCTGCCCCCTGCACTCTGTAGAGGAAGCTCAGTAACACCACCCAGCCCAAAAAAAAAAAAAAAAAAAAAAAAAGCAGATTCCATTTTTTTTTCTTTACTAGTTTGTCTATTATTCTTCTCTGACAAAATGAGCAAAAAATTGAAACGGACCTTAACCCTTGACAGCTTCTACATGGATAGAGAGCAGACTCTAAACTCTCAGGAGACTAACAAGAGACTGTCTCCAGGTGAATCCCCAAAAGAGGAGATCATCTGTTCCTCAGCACAGATGAATCTCATAGAAGAAATTAAAAAGGCTCTCACAAGAGAGCTAGAAGAAAAGTGGGAAAAGGAGAGGGCGGCTTGGCAAGAGAGTCTGGAGAAGTCATCCCACTCATTTAAAGACAGAGTGGATAAAAAAATCAAATCATTGAAAAATAGAATTAGTGAACTGGAAACAGAAAATAGCTCTCTAAAAAATAAAACTGGAGAAATGGGAAAAAATTCCATAGAACAAAACAACTCACTTAAAACTCAATTGGACAATTAGAAAAAAAATATAAAAAAAGTGAGTGAAGAAAATACTTCATTGAAAATCAGAATCAAATGGAATTGAATGACTCAAGGAGACAACAAGAATCAGTCAAACAAAACCAAAAAAATCAAACAATGGAAAAAAAATGTGAAATACCTTCTTGGGAAAACAACAGACCTGAAAAATAGATCTAGGAGAGACAATCTGACAATTATTGGACTCCCAGAAAAATATGATGAAAAAAAGAGCCTGGACACTATTTTCTAGGAAATTGTCAAAGAGAACTGCCCAGAAGTCATAGAAACAGAGGGCAAAATAGACATTGAAAGAATTCATCAATCACCTACTGAAAGGGATCCTAAAATCAAAACACCAAGAAATATAGTGGCCAAATGCCAGAACCCTCAAATGAAGGAAAAAATACTGCAAACAGCTAGAAAAATCCAATTCAAATATAGAGGAGCCACAATGAGGACTACCCAGGATCCAACAGCATCCACATTAAAAGACTGAAGGATTTGGAATATGATATTCTGAAAGGCAAAGGAACTCGGTATGCAACCAAAAATAACTTACCCAGCCAGAATGAACATCTTTTTCCAGGGAAGAAGATGGACATCCAAAAAAATAAGCGGATTTCACTTATTTTTGATGAAAAAACCAGAACTTAACAAAAATTTTGACCTACAAATATAGAATTCAAGAGACACCTAAAAAGGTAAAAAGAAATTTTGGGAACTATATTTCAGCTATAAAGATGTATAAAGAATACATGTATACCTTGTTCTGGAAAGGACATTGTACCAGAAAAAGGGTAAAGTGGGGGTACTACATCTCATCAAGAGGCAAAGGAAACCTATTATATCTGAGAGAAAGAAAGGAGGGGGATGAATGTAGTGGGTATCTTACTGCCATCAGAATTAGCTTTAAGAGAAACATTTTAGACATATTCAATTTATGGTGAAACTTCTCCCATTTTATTGAAAAGTGGGAGGGGAAAAGTGAAAAGGGAAGGAATAAACTAAGCAAAAGGGAATACGGAAACTGTGAGGAAAAGGAGTAAGATAGGGATACAGGGACACTGATACATTGTGGTGGAATTTTGAACACATCCAGCCATTCTGGAGAGCAATTTGGAACTATGCTCAAAAAGTTATCAAACTGTGCATATCCTTTGATCCAGCAGTGTTTCTACTGGGCTTATACCCCAAAGAGATACTAAAGAAGAGAAAGGGACCTGTATTTGCCAAAATATTTGTGGCAGCCCTGTTTGTAGTGGCGAGAAACTGGAAATTGAATGATGCTCATCAATTGAAAAATGGCTGAATAAATTGTGCTATATGTTATGGAATATTATTGTTCTGTAAGAAATGACCAGCAGGATGAATACAGAAAGGATTGGCAAGACTTACATGAACTGATGCTAAGTGAAATGAGCAGAACCAGGAGATCATTATATACCTCAACAATGATATTGTATGTGGATGTATTCTGATGGAAGTGGATTCCTTCGATAAAGAGAAGATCTAATTCAGTTTCAATTGATCAGTGATGGATAGAAGCAGCTACACCCAGAGAACGAACACTGGGAAATGAATGTAAACTGTTTGCATTTTTGTTTTTCTTCCCAGATTATTTCTACCTTCTGAATCCAATTCTCCCTGTGCAACAAGAGAATTGTTCAGTTCTACACACATATATTGTATCTATACTGTGACATATTTAACATGTATAGGACTGCTTGCCATCTGGGGGAGAGGGTGGAGGGATGGAGGAGAAAAATCAGAACAGAAGTGACTGCAAAGGATAATGTTGTAAAAAATTACCCAGCCATGGTTCTGTCATTAAAAAGTTATTAAAAAAAAAAAAAGAAAGAAAGAAATGATCAGGAGGTTGATTTTAGAGAGGCCTGGGGAAACTTACATGAATTTATGTGAAGAGAAATGAGCAATATTATATGACAATCAATTCTGATGGACATGACTCATTCAAACAATGAGATGATTGGTGCCATTTCCAATGGTCTTGTGATGAAGAGAACCATCTACAGCCAGCGAGAGGATTGTAGAAACTGAATGTGGATCACAACATAACATTCTCACTCTTTTTTTGTTGTTCACTTGCATTTTGTTTTCTTACTTATTTTCTTAACTTTTTGTGCTGATTTTTCTTATGCAGCAAGATATGTTAATATAGATTGGATTTAACATATATTCTAACATGTATAACATATTATGGATTGATTGACATCTAGGTGAGGAGGTAGGGGAAAGGAAGAGAAAATTTGGAACACAAGGCTATGCAAGGGTCAATGTTGAAAAATTATCCATGCATATATTTTGAAAATAAAAAGCTTTAATTTTAACAAAAGTACTGACATCTATTTAAATCATTCTTAATTTTTTTCCAAATTGATATCATGTCAAAGTAATTGTAGATTATATTTGTGTCTGTAATAATAATAAGAATTCCTAGTTGAATTTGTCAAATGTCAAGGATATTTTGGGATTTGCGTTTAAGATACATGAATGTCTTCTCCATTTATAAGGATTAACACAACACTTTTGTATAATTTTTGCATGTAATATTGTCATTGTGGGTATTCTGTAGATGCTAATGTTTTTGCAAACTTCAATGATATTGCATCATTTTTGTCATTACCTTGACAAATCTGCCTTTTTCAATAAGTCATGTCCTTGTAAAGATGAGCTCTTTGTATTCTCTGGCAACAATAATTTGATGTTATCATAAATTCCTCATTTTTGCAAAAAGATCTGTTGATGTTGGGAAGGAGACCCCCAAAGTTTGGGGTCAAAGACCAATTGTCTCAAAAGAATTTGCAGGCTTGAACCCATTTCCTAATCAAGGGGCAAAGTTTTATTGTAATTGTAATGCATTACAAGCAGGCTAAATTCCAAAAGAAATTAGCAAAGAAATAGAAGCAAAGAGACACATTTATCTAGGTTTCTATCATTTGCATGCTAATTTTTTGGCCCAAGGTAAGATCCAAGGAGTGTTCTCCCATATTTGGTTCTCACTGACCAGATTATCAGTCAGCAATGAATTGAGGAGTGGTCTATTCAGAATCAGACAGATTATTATTCTTAGATTGGGAGGTGAGAAATCCCTGAAGATTACTGATTTATTGTTAGAACAGAAGCCCCGCCTACAACCAGGGGACCTCAAAGGCTATATTATATTACATCAGATCCACTTTATTCAGCCTTTTGTTTCAAGCTCCTTTGTCCACATTCTCTTCTTTGAAGTCATATGTATGTCCCCTACAGAATGTTTCTTGATTCTACTCATGTATGTTAAGTAATCCATATGCTTGGGATAAATTAGTGTCATTAACTTATATGTCTAGTGATATATGTCTGTTAAAAGCTTTTATTATTGCTTTGTGAGGTGGTATCTGTTTATGAAGAATTTCTGTAATGTTTTAACCTGATTTGTCATGAAATCTGAAAAATATTCTGTGAATCTTTTTTCTATCTTTTTGACTAGAGATTGTTAATCTTTCTGTAACTTCATAAGAATTGCGAAGTCTTGTATTTTAATATTATACAAATTCTTGCTTAGATACCTTCTTAAGTTTAATGTTAAGACAGGTATTATGACCTTCCCAGAAAGGTCAGCCAATCATCATACTCTACTGACTTAAAATCATAAGAAAAAGAAAGTAGGAAGTTATTATTAATTAGTTAACCTTATAAAAATGAACACTGGTTCTATGAATAGTATTTATATTTTTATCTTAATGGAATAAAAATTACTACACAAATAACTATATGTATGGATTTACAAGTGGTCAGAAGAAATAACATGCAAGAATGAGATACTGTAAGTATTGGAAGGTCATAGAGTCATCAGGAAGCACTTAATAAGGAAATAAAATCCCTTTGTCTTCACTTTAGAAAACCTCTTAGCCTCATACTTCATTGTTATTTATTGTTCATTGCCTGAAGACAATCTCAACTCCACATATTGAACATTTTTAAACAACATCTTCATAAATCACCTAATTGACTTAAAAATCAATTAATTTTATCATTGCTTTTTTCATCCAAATGAGAGGACTCACTCTTTTTGCTCAAACAGCTATGTGTTGGTTGTGAAATATCAAGAAATACGTCTGCTTGCATATTTATTAGAGATTTCAGTTAAAGATTTCATCTTGTAAGAAAATAACTTATGTATATTAACAAAAAATACGATGACTATTTCTTATAAAAACATCTTTTATGTTCTTCATACATTGAAATATTTGTATTTACCAATGAAAATATACACAATGAAAACAACAAAAAAAAAATTAAAGGCAAATTTTTACAGTCAACATGGAATTATGGTATTGCCATTTTATTGTAGAACCGAAGACCTGGGTTACAATGTAAACTTTTCATGTTACCCTTAACCAAATACATTGAGTGAGTATAATGATTATTAAAAGAAGAAACATTGTTGAAGTGAGCAAAGTCTGAGGAAAAGTGAATTTTCTAAAACAATGAACTCATGATAGATTAGTCTCCAATATGCTCCTTTCTTTCTATACACATGGACAACTTAGTATCTCAAACTCTCATTTCATAGGCTATTGTAATAGCCTTCTAATTGAGAGATCTACCGCTAGTCTCTTGGATTCAATTCAGCCTCCATACAATTGCCAAAATGATTGTCCAAAAGCACAAGTCACCTCCAATATACTTCAGTGGTTCTTATTACTTCTAGGATCAAATATAAATTTCCTTATTTGACAATGAATCCAACTTCATTTTCCTTTCCATCCTTACTATATGATACTTCTTTTCGAATACAGTCTCTCGTTTTTCCTCATACATGACTTAAATCTTTCTTTTCTTTTTCTTTTTTTTAATTATAATTTTTTATTGATAAAACTCATGCCAGGATAATTTTTTACAGCATTATCCCTTGCATTCACTTCTGTTCCGATTTTTCCCCTCCCTCCCTCCACCCCCTCCCCCAGATGGCAAGCAGTCTTTTACATGTTAAATAGGTTACAGTATATCCTGGATACAATATATGTGTGCAGAACTGAACAGTTTTTTTGTTGCACAGGAAGAATTGAATTCAGAAGGTATAAATAATCCAGGAAGAAAAACAAAAATGCAAGCAGTTTATATTCATATCCCAGTGTTCTTTCTTTGGGTGTAGCTGCTTCTGCCCATCTTTGATCAATTGAAACTGAATTAGCTCTCTTTATCGAAGAGATCCACTTCCATCAGAATACATCCTCAAATAGTATCATTGTTGAGGTATATAATGATCTCCTGGTTCTGCTCATTTCACTTAGCATCAGTTCATGTAAGTCTCTCCAAGCCTCTCTGTATTCATCCTGCTGGTCGTTCCTTACAGAACAATAATATTCCATAATGTTCATATACCACAATTTACTCAACCATTCTTCAATTGATGGGCATCCATTCATTTTCCAGCTTCTAGGCACTACAAACAGGGCTGCCACAAACATTTTGGCACATACAGTGCCCTTTCCCTTCTTTAGTATTTCTTTGGGGTATAAGCCCAGTAGAGACACTGCTGGATCAAAGGGTATGCACAGTTTGATAACTTTTTGAGCATAGTTCCAAATTACTCTCCAGAATGGCTGGATGTGTTCATAATTCCACCAACAATGTATCAGTGTCCCTGTTTTCCCACATCCCCTCCACATTATCTTTCCCTGTCACTCTAGCCAATCTGACAGGTGTGTAGTAGTATCTCAGAGTTGTCTTAATTTGCATTTCTCTGATTAATAATGATTTGGAGCATATTTTCATATGTCTATAAATAGTTTCAATTTCTTCATCTGAGAATTGTCTGTTCATATCCTTTGACCATTTATCAATTGGAGAATGGTTTGATTTCGTATAAATTAGAGTCAATTCTCTATATATTTTGGACATGAGGCCTTTATCAGAACCTTTGATTGTAAAAATGTTTTCCCAGTTTATTGTTTCCCTTCTAATCTTGTCTGCATTTGTTTTGTTTGTACAAAAACTTTTCAATTTGATATAATCAAAATTTTCTATTTTGTGGTCAATAGTGATCTCTAGTTCTTCTTTGGTCATAAATTCCTCCCTCTTCCACAGATCTGCGAGGTAAACTATCCTATGCACTTCCAATTTATTTATAATCTCATTCTTTATGCCTAGGTCATGAACCCATTTTGACCTTATCTTGGTGTACGGTGTTAAGTGTGGGTCAATGCCTAGTTTCTGCCATACTAATTTCCAATTTTCCCAGCAATTTTTGTCAAATAGTGCATTCTTATCCCAGAAACTGGAGTCTTTGGGTTTGTCAAACACTATATTATTAAAGTTATTGGCTTTTTTGTCCTTTGAACCTAACCTATTCCATTGATCAACTAGTCTATTTCTTAGCCAATACCAGATGGTTTTAGTAACTGCTGCTTTATAATATAATTTTAGATCTGGTACAGCTAGGCCACTTCATTTGATTTTTTTTTTCATTAATTCCCTTGAAATTCTTGACCTTTTGTTATTCCATATGAACTTTGTTGTTATTTTTTCTAGTTCATCGAAGTAGTTTTTTGGGAGTATGATTGGTATAGTGCTAAATAAATAGATTAATTTAGGTAGTATTGTCATCTTTATTATATTTGCTTGCCCAATTCAAGAGCATTTAATATTTTTCCAGTTGGTTAGATCAGACTTCATTTGTGTGGAAAGTGTTTTGTAGTTTTGCTCATAAAGTTTCTGATTTTCCCTTGGCAGATAGATTCCTAAATATTTTATACAATCAGTAGTTACTTTAAATGGAATTTCTTTTTATAACTCTAACTGTTGGGTTTTGTTAGTGATATCTAAGAATGCTGATGACTTATGTAGGTTTATTTTATATCCTGCAACTTTGCTGAAGGTGTGGATTGTTTCTAAGAACTTTTTAGTAGAGTCTCTGGGGTTCTCTAAGTATACCATCATATCATCAGCAAAGAGTGATAATTTGGTTTCCTCATTGCCTATTCTTATTCCTTTAATCTCTTTCTCAACTCTTATTGCCAAAGCTAGCATTTCTAATACAATATTAAATAGTAACGGTGATAGTGGGCAACCTTGTTTCACTCCTTATCTTATTGGGAATGGTTGTAGTTTGCCCCCATTACATATGATGCTTACTGTTGGTTTTTAATAGATGCTACTGATTATTTTAAGGAAAAGTCCATTTATTCCTATACTCTCAAGAGTTTTTAATAGGAATGGATGTTGGATTTTATCAAATGCTTTTTCTGCATCTATTGAGATGATCATATAATTTTTGTTAATTTGATTATTAATATGGCCAATTATACTGATAATTTTCCTAATATTGAACCAGCCCTGTGTTCCTTGAATAAATCCTACTTGATCATGGTGTATTATCCTGGGGATGATTTTCTGTAGTCTTTTTGCTAATATCTTATTTAAGATTTTAGCATCAATATTCATTAGGGAGATTGGTCTATAATTTTCTTTCTCTGTTTTCAACCTACCTGGTTTAGGTATCAGTACCATGTCTGTGTCATAAAAGGAATTTGGTAGGACTCCTTCATTCCCTATTTTTTCAAACAGTTTATAAAGCATTGGGGCTAATTGTTGTTTGAATGTTTGGTAGAATTTACATGTAAATCCATCTGGTCCCGGGGATTTTCTTTTAGGGAGTTGATTAATAACTTGTTCTATTTCTTTTTTTGAAATGGGACTATTTGAGCAATTTACTTCCTCCTCTGATAATCTGGGAAGCCTATATTTTTGGAGGTAGTCATCCATTTCGCTTAGGTTATCAAATTTATTGGCATAAAGTTAGGCAAAGTAATCCCTTATTATTTCTTTAATTTCCTCTTCATCAGTGGAAAGTTCTCCTTTTTCATTTTTAAGACTGCTAATTTGATTTCCCTCTTTCCTTTTTCTAATCAGATTTACCAAAAGTTTATCAATTTTATTGGTTTTTTCATAAAACCAACTCTTAGTTTTATTTATTAGTTCAATAGTATTTTTACTTTCTATATTATTAATTTCTCCTTTTAATTTTAGAATTTAAAGTTTAGTAATCGATTAGGGTTTTTTAATTTGGTCTTTTTCTAACTTTTTAAGTTGCAGGCCCAATTCATTGATCTTCTCTTTTTCTAATTTATTCAAGTAAGCCTCTAAGGATATAAAATTTCCCCTTATTACTGCTTTGGCTGCATCCCATAAATTTTGATATGATGTCTCATCATTATCATTATCTTGAGTGAAATTATTCATTGTGTCTATAATTTGCTGTTTCACCCAATCATTCTTTAAGATGAGATTATTTAGTTTCCAATTACTTTTGGTCTATTTACACCTAACTTTTCGTTGAATGTAGTTTTTTATTGCATTGTGATCTGAAAAGAAAGCACTTACTATTTCTGCCTTCCTGCATTTAATTTGGAGGTCTTTATGCCCTAATATATGGTCAATTTTTTGTGTAGGTTCCATGAACTGCTGAGAAGAAAGTATACTCCTTTCTGTCACCATTCAGTTTTCTCCAGAGATCTATCATGACAAATTTTTCTAATATTCTATTTACCTTTTTAATTTCTTTCTTATTTGTTTTGTGATTTGATTTATCTAAATCTGAGAGTGCAAGATTGAGGTCTCCCACTATTATAGTTTTGCTGTCTATTTCTTCTCACAACTCTCTTAACTTCTCTTTAAGGAAGTTAGATGCTATACCACTTGGTGCATATATGTTTAATACTGACATTGCTTAATTGTCTATAGTACCCTTAAACAAGATATAGTTTCCTTCCTTATCTCTTTTAATTAGATCAATCTTTACTTTTGCTTGATCTAAGATAAGGATGGCTACCCTTGCTTTTTTGACTTCACCTGAAGCATAATAGATTCTACTCCAGCCTTTTACCTTTACTCTGTATATATCTCCCTGTTTTAAATGTGTTTCCTGTAAACAACAGATTGTAGGGTTCTGACTTTTGATCCAGTCTGCTATCCGCCTCCTCTTTATGGGAGAGTTCATCCCATTCACATTTACGGTTAAAATAACCAATTCTGTATTTCCTGCCATCCTAATATCCCCAAATTATAGTTTTCTTTTTCTTGCCCTCCTTCCCTTCTTCCCTAGTATTAAACTTATTGACACCACTAATGTCACGCAGCTCTCCCTCTTTAGTATTCCTCCCTCCTCCCTTTGAATTCCTTCCCCTTTCTTGTACCCTTCTCTTATTACTCTTTTTCCTTCTCCCTTTTCCTTTCCCACTTTTTAATGAAGTGAGAGAAGAATCTCTGTAAAACAAAATGTAAATTGTTTCCTCTTTGAGCCAACTCTGATGAGAGTAGGATTCACACAATGTTCCTCCCCCTCTCCAAGTTCCCTCATATATGATAGGTTTCCTTTGCCTCATTGTCGCATGTAGTTTCCCTCTTTTTATCTCCCCTCTTCCCTTTTTCTGACACCATCCCCTTTCCATTTCTACTTCCCTTTTTTATGTTATATCAGTAAAATCAAATTATACATATGGTTTTTATGTATAACCACAACAGAAATACAGTTCTCCAGAGTTCCTTTTACCTTTTTTACTTCTCTTGATTCCTATTGTTGGAGATCAAATTTTTTGTTTAAGTCTGGTTTTTTCCTTAGAAACTGATGGAATTCCTCTATTTCATTAAATGTCCATCTTCTTCCGTGGAAAAAAATACTCAGCTTAGCTGGGTAGTTCTTGGCTGCTTTTCAAGTTCTTTTGCCTTTTAGAATATCGGATTCCAGGCCCTTCGATCCTTTAATGTTGAGGCAGCCAGATCTTGCATGACCCTTATTGTGGCATCTCGGTATTTGAACTGTTTTTTTTTTTTTTTTTCCTGGCTGATTGTAAAATTTTTTCTTTAGTCTGAAAATTCTGAAGTTTGGCCACAATATTCCTCAGAGAATTAAAGGAACTTGAAAGTGACAGTACAGTTTAACTAAGACTCATGGGCTGAAGAGGATTCCGTATTTCAGAATTGTAAGACCTACAATCTCATCCACATTTCTTCCAGCCATGTTGGCAGGACCCTTTAGCCAGTAAATAGTTGAGGGCCCAAACCAGTGACCTGTCCATTTGTCTCCTGTGCAGAACGACTCAGAAACATACATGGATGATTAACTATTTTGGTATGAACATAAAACTCTTTCCCTTGATCCCCAATCTATAAAACAATAGTACCAGGGGATGGGATGCTTCCCAGAGAAGTTTTTTTTTTTTTTTTAAACTATACTATGTGAAGTTGATGAGGGCTACAATTCTCTCTTCCATTGTGCTGAGGAAAGGAGTCTGGCAGTTACGCACTGTTAATAAAGCCTTCAAAAATAGAAAAGGGGGGGGGGAGGGAGAGATCCAAACCAAAGGCTCAGATGCACAAAAAGCCACAGCAGCAAGTGGATCCTCCACCTACCACTTTTTCAGAAGGTGTTCTATGAATTCTTTCAACGCCTATTTTTCCTTCCAGTTCTATTACTTCTGGGCAGTTCTCTTTGATGATTTTCTATAAAATAGTATCTAAGCTCTTTGTTTCATCATATTTTTCTGGTAGTCCGATGATCCTCAGGTTATCTCTCCTGGATCTATTTTCCAGGTCTGTTGTTTTTCCAAGTAAATATTTGACATTTTTTTCCAATCTTTCATTTTTTTGGTTTTGCTTGACTGATTCTTGATGTCTCAATGATTCATTGAGTCATTTCTATTTGTTCAGTTCTGATTTTTAGTGAGTTATTTTCTTCATTAGCTTTTTTTTACTTCTTTTTGTATATGTCCAATTGAGTTGTTTTGCTCTATGGAATTTTTTTCCATTTCACCAATTTTTTTTTTTTTTTTAGTGAGTTATTTTCTTTTTCCAATTCACAAACTCTGTTTCCCTGCACTTCTTGGAAGTTTTTTACCTTTTCCAATTCACATTTCAGGAAGTTGTTTTCTTTTTCCACTTTAACAAATTTTTCTTTTAGTGAGTTATGTGCCTTTCCCCATTTCTCTTCTAGCTCTCTTTTAAGGTTTTTAATAGTCTCTTCTAGGAGAGCCTTTTGTATTGGAGACCAACAATCGTCTGGAGACTGTCTGCTATTAGTCTCTTCAGGGTTGAAAAGCTGTTCTCTTTCTGTGTAGAAACTATCAATCGTTCTTTTGATTTTTTTACTCATTTTGTTAAAACCTGTAAGGTCTAACTTCAGAGCCAGGAGGTTACCAGCTTCCTCTGCAGATCAGTGAAAGGTATGTGGACGAGTAGCTGTCCTGCCAACTGGCTACAAAAAGCATCGAGGTACTGGAGTGCTCTGGGAAAGAGTTCCCCACTGGAAAGTAACTCAGGCCTGCAGGGCTGAGCTGGGAAAGTGCCCTTCAAAGAACCCCAGCTGTGTGAGATAACAACTGCCCTGGGGCTAGACGCTGAGCAGTGAGAGTTTCACTTCCCAAGCCAAATCCTGCCCTGGGGCTGTGGGTGTTAGCAGTTGAGCAGTGAATGGATTTGCAGGAACCAGAATTGTCTGCCAGGAAAGTGCAGTCAGCTGGGGAGGTTCTATTGCCCCAGGTCAAGCCCCCCAATCTGCTGATCAGAGGCTGCCCAGGCTGTGCCCCCTTGCCGTGCAGATTAGTGACTGCCCCCACAAAAGCCCTGAACTGCAGGATGTGGCCGCAGGGCTATGCTAAAGTCTGCCTGAGTCACTTCCGGGTTTGAAGGGTTACAGCCAGATCTCATTAGGTTCTGGTGTTTTTTAAGAGGACCCTCTGTTTTAGGCTTTAATTTCTCTGTCAGTTTACTGCTTTGTAGTCAAGGCAGAGCAATTAGCCTATAGCAGAGTCATCTCTATAACTTCTCTAGCCACAGAGATCACCCCCACCCCTGGTCTTTTCAGGACGCTAGCCTCTCACTGCCTGTGCTAGTCTGTTCCTGGCCTCTCAGGACAAACCTTTCCTGGCGATCTTCTGGATTGACTTCAGCTGGTAAGTGTAGTGCTTCTAATCTTCATGAATTTAAGTAATGAAGAGTTATTTTTGAGGCTGCATTAAATAGTTGGTTATGAGGGGAATGAGAGGAGCTTAGAGAGTAGTGTGTGCCTGCTCCGCCATTTTGGCTCCGCCCCCAGAAGTCCCGACTTAAATCTTTCATTTCTATGTTTCTGTACAAGCTATCTTCCTTACCTAAAATTCATTTTCTCTTCATTTCTTAGAAACACTGTTGTTGTTCAGTCACTTTTCAGTCTTGTCTGATACTTTATGAATCCATTTGTGATTTTCTTGGCAGAAATACTGGGGTGATGTGTCATTTCCACTTCCATTTCATTCTACATATGAGAAAACTGAGGCAAACAGGATAAGGTGACTTGTCCAGGAGCACACAGCTGATAAGTTTCTGAGGTCAAGTTTTAACTCAGGAAATTGAGTCTTTCTGCCTCCCCTGTATCACCTATCATTCTTCTGAGAAGAGCTAATTTCCTTCAAAACTCACCTCACCAGAAGTTAACAAACATTTATGAAGCACTTACTTCGTGCCAAACTGTAATGACCATGTTAGCACCCTGGATACCTTAGAATCAGCTGGAGTCAGGATAAGCAAAAGTCCTTAGTCTTTATTCTTGGTCTTTAGAGGTAGGAATGAATTGGATGGATGCAGAATCTCCATGACCTTCCTTGTTTGTCTCCTGCCCAGAAGTGACTCTGGCTAGTCTTACTCCACCCCCTAGTCCCTCCTGCAATTCTCTGCATACACCAATTATTGAGTCAGCACAGAATAGTGAGAAGGGCCATTTTCCAAGTATATGCTAATAGAGTATTGTCCAATTGGTAATTAGCCTTAAGTGCTCGGTTGTGGGATCTCAGTGCACAAACTCAAGAATTTCAGCCCTTTACACCAAACACGATGTAAGTTTTGGGGATACTCAAGAAGTGCTTTAATGAAAGAAATTGCATGCAAATATGTGAATATGAGATAGAAATAGACTAAATAGATACAGGCAGCCCAGTATCCAGCATATAGTAGGTTAATAAATCTTTGCTAATTGATAATCTAATCCTTTGATTTTCCAGATGAGTAAACTAACACTCAGAGACATGAATGGATTTGCCCTAAGTAACTTGTATAGTGAATAGTAAAAAAGACCTTAACCCTAGGACCTTGGTGTCCAAATCCATTGTCCTTATGATTATACCACATTTTATAGTATTAAATGATTTGCATATTGAAGGGATCAAATATTCCAAAAATATATATTTTATGTGTTTCTTCCTTTCTGTTTCCTTTCCTTTTTTGATGAAATGAAAGTTTAAGAATATTCTTTAATGTCCAAGATAGCATTATTACTCATGTTAATAAATATAAAAAGATAAACACTACATATTTTCAATAATACTATATATAAGATGATATGTGGCATATTGAAACTTGACTCATTTTTCAATAGGATAATTTGAGGCAACCTTTTAGAATAAGACATGACCAATTTGTGTTATATCATAAAGCATTTTGATAATATATGGGTAATACATAACATAATACTAGATCATCATCTGTACTTTCAAAGAAATTAGATTGTTCAAGATGTGAAATCTTTAAATCATAACACATTTATTTCCCTAATCAATGGCATTTTGATCTGTAGTAATTTTCAAAAATATCATATTAAGTTAAATCACTTTATGTATTTTAAAACTCCTTTGTTTTATGTATTTAGTACACAATTCCTTAATTCCTTAATTTGTATTTTTCTTCTGCAGAGATTTTTAAAATTGATCTTATGCAATTATTTAAAAGGAATATGTTTGCCTCTTATTGCTCCCATAGCATAGGCATCACCCTGCAATGTCCTGGATCTCAGCATCATATGGCACTGCTCCACTTTTGAGATATTAAAAGAGGTGCTTTTTCTCTGCTCAAAACCACTTTAACTTCCAACTCTTTTAAAATAATCAATGAATGGGATCTTTGCTTTTACCAAAGTGTCCAGTTACTCAGCCCTTCTTAATTCACTTTGCCCATTGGCCCCTCTCTGAACACTTGATTCCATGTATTAGCTGAATTCCATGATTAGTTGCTTTAAAACATATCTCAAGGATATATTCAATTCCCCTTTCCTAATAATCTTTCTATTACAATATGTATTTTTTTTCTACTACACCTTCTCTAACTTTGAATCTTCCCAAATGATGTTTTGTTTTCTTTTCTTTTTTTACTCCTAAAGCATAGAATATCTTTGGATAATTCATATTATCATATTGTCACAAATTGATATTATCTGATTTCAAATGGATTCTAATTGATTTATCTAGTTGATCTTCTTCTTTTCATCTCCCCATACTTCTAACTTCCTTATTTTTATTAATATTCCAACTATCCTGGTAATTACCCAAGGTCAAAACATCTGAATCATTTGAATGTGTCAGATAAGTCAGAAGGAAAAGGAGCAATAATCACCAAATCCTACTAATTACACTTCTACATCTCTCCTCAAATCTTTAAATTCATCTCCATTTCTAATGAAATCATTAAAATTTAGAATCCTGGTACTTCTTGTAACAATTTCTTCCCTTTTTCCACTTTCCTCTTTGATCCATCCTTCATACATTTGACAAAATAATATTCTTAATATATAGGTATAATAATAGAATTCTTTTGCTTAAAAAATCTTCAGGGATTCTCTATCATTCTATAAAATAGTACAAAGATCCTAATGTTTCATTTTAATCCCTCCATGCTCTTGCCCCAACCTCCCTTTTCAGATTCATTTCACATTGATGATTTCCTTCACTCAAGGATACTAATGGTTCCCTGAACTCTTTATATTTATGAAGATTATTCCCCATATATGGGAAGTTGATTTTGTATTATCTATCTATCTATCTTCTTTGGGTAGGTTATTTTTAATTCTTTTGATTTTTAAAAACTATTTCTTAATGTTTCATTGAATCATTCACTTTCACTCACCAAATTCTGATTTTTGAGGAATTTTAAAATCTATTTTAATTAGCTTACTTCTGTTTTTAAGGTATGATTTTCTCCAGTATTTTTATCCCTCTTTTACTAAGCTTTAATTTATCACTTCAGTTTCTTTTTCTACATCTTATTCTATTACTCTTGTCTTTCTTTAGCTCTTTCTGGGAATTCTTCTTGGGTTTCTGTCCAATTAGCAAATCCCTTTGATGCTTTAGTTGTAGCTATTTTTAACATTGCTTCTGGGTTTGTCTTCTTCTTCCCTGTCACTATGGTAACATTTTGTGGTCAAATTCATTTTATTAAATTCATATTTTCTAGCCTCTTTCTCGACTTTGAACTTTATATCTGAGAAGAGGTGTGATCACTGTTCTGATCTGCTCTCCAATCTTTTCCTTGGAAGGGACCCTTAGTTTATAGCTACAACATTAATGCTCCTCTCTGCTTTAAAACTGAGACAAGGGTCCCCTGATCCTGTGTGACCAAAGACAAGTTTGGCCCAGAACTGCATGTGGGCAATAGAGTTATTAATCAATGCAATTGTATTCAGTGCCAATAAACGGTCCCCTAAAATCACTTTTTGACCAGTTGTCTGGTCTCCCTACCATCTCTGCACTGAGATGTCACCTGGTGTCTGCACCTGGTGTCAGGAAGACTCATCCTCCCAAGTTCAAATCCAATCTTAGACACTTACTAATTGTGTTAATATGGGCAAGTCACTTAACCATGTTTACCTCCGTTTCCTCATTTATAAAATGAACTGGAGCAGGAAATGGCAAACTATTTCATTATCTTTGGCAAGAAAACCCCAAATAGGGTCATGAGGAATTGAATAAAACTGTAAAAAAAAAAATATGATTGAAATGCCTCCAACAACCTCCTAAATAGTGTTTGCACCATTAGACACAGTGATAATCAGTTTAAGATTTATAGCAAGAATGAGAATAAGTGAAAGGTAAGCCTTACCCTGACATTTTTATTTGGAAACTTCTTTTCAAAGCCAAATAAGAAAAGAAATACTTCTCCCATGTTTCATTGATCTTGAAATGATCTCTGTCAGGAGTTAAAAAAACAACAACATGATATATAACACAACTGGAATTGACGAAGCTAAGAGTGACCCTAGGCATTGGCAGAGTTTGTTTTTGATAGCTTCCTACTTCTCCAGTAAACTTATTTCATTCCTCCTTTTTTTTTTTTTTTTCATTTCTCTCCCACCATAGGTCCCTTTACAGTTTCCCTTCTATATTTTGTCTCATTTTTGCTCTAACTTATTACTTAGTCTCTGTTTTTGTACTAAGAGAATGAATAACAATAGCATTTATATAATGTTTTGACATTTGCAAAGCACTTAATATGCTCTCATATCATCCTCATACAATACTAGTCAGGATTTGAACACTGGACTTCTTGAATCCATAGTTGTCTCATTCATATAGTAATGGTTATTTATCTTTCTATGTATTTATCTTTTTATTGAGAGACATGGTATATATATATATATATCATACCATTTCTGGCTCACTTGACTACCTAGATTACAATGCAAATTCCTTGGAAACAGGAAGTGTTTTTGCTTTTAAATTTTTTTTTTATATCCTTTTATTTGTATCATCAGTTTGTACAACTGTCTGGTACATAGTAGGTTCTAAACAAATGCTTATTTATCACATCCTGCCTTTATTCAATGAACCTTCCTTAATGCCCTAACAGGAATTACTTAGGAACTTCCCTGTGGATGTTACAAAGCAGACATTGCTCAGGGCCTCAGCTGAGCCTATAATATCTTGACCTTTGGGAAGCTGATCTCTTCTTTGAATGAAAACTTTACTGCTATTAAGGATATGGATTAATAAATACTTAGCATTAAATACTCTTTAAAGGTTGCCAAATCTTACACTATTCTATTCTAATTCATAACATTAAATGATAAAAGTGATTCTATTTGAAAAAAAATAAGTGATTGAATAAGGTAATCCGTATTGCTGGTCTTATAAATGAAACAGCAGTGACCAATTATGGTAGTCCAAGTAGACAAACATAAAACATTAATATTTGAAAATTTTATATCATGACTTATGAATACTATATTTAGTAATTCTATGCATATTTAAATACATACTGATAAATCTAGCAACATGATACAGGGAAAATCATATTACAGATGAAAGTGAACACCATGTAAGCTCAGTTCACATTCTGAGAATTTATTCATATGGATATGAGATTCATTCCATTCCTGGAATCCCATTCTAGACTTTATAATAGCTACAAAGAGGTATCAAATGCATTTACTTTAATCACACCAAATGGCATTGCTCCATTTTTTATAGTTACTGTTATTAACTTTACCAATGTTCTGTCTTGCCTTTAGAGACTCCAGCTATTACATTTAGGTCAGACAAGTGTGTTACTTCTATAGTGCTCTGAAAGCAAATGCAGAATATTGATGGTAAGAATCTAATGTTAATAGAACACCTGTAATGGAAATACACATTTTCTGCCACATATAGCATAAAACCAATGTTTAAGTCTGATGGTCTGTATTTGGGTCCCTATATTCTCATTTTCTCTCTAGGCAATGTATTTGGAACAATATTCATGTATGCCTGCATTTATCTATCTAGTGACAATAACAAAAACAGAAATTTAAACAGCACATTAAAGTTTGCAATTTGTAAACTCTCTTATTTGATACTCACAACAGACTTATGAGGGAGATAGTATGGCTCTTATTACTCCCATTTCATAGAACACTTCCATCCCCCATCCAATCCAGGAGCACAGCCTCCTTCATTCTATATAGTAACAGCTCTGGCTATGATTCCAAGATGCATTTTTGTTACTCCTCCAAACTCTAGGAACAAGGACCCCCATTTTATAGAAGAGAAAA
This sequence comes from Antechinus flavipes, assembly GCF_016432865.1. Taxonomy (NCBI): domain Eukaryota; kingdom Metazoa; phylum Chordata; class Mammalia; order Dasyuromorphia; family Dasyuridae; genus Antechinus; species Antechinus flavipes. Next base: position 151,895,427 of record NC_067402.1, read on the forward strand.
GCCAGGTAATAGGCCTAATAACAGACATACCCATGTTCATATGAATATGTGTTAGAAACAACACTGAGAATATCTATTGTGCAAGATACTTTTAGAGTTACTAAGCTGCAGAAGATTCAAAGCTTTAAGGAACAAACTATCTAGTAGAAGAAACAATACTCATATTACATACTCAATACAATATAAAGTAGTAGCAGCAGCAGCATTACTACTACTACTACTAGAGAAGCCCAGTGTCATTTGGAATTTGTAGAAAAGATCCTTATCCTGAATTGAAGTCAATAGTTTAGAACTGGTGTTTCCTTATCATTTAAAGAAGGAAGAGACAAGCTTTCCACAGACAAGAACTTGCATAATTTGAATAGTTTTCCCTTGTCTATTTTTTTTCTTTGTGTTTAAATAATAGATTTTCTTTCACTATATTTCCTTTGGCTTTGGTATGAGACTTTAGCACATTTAATTCAAATCACTAATTTAATTATCATTAATTTTGTTATTGCTAATTAGTAATATGTGTGCAATATTATGCATGCACACACATACACACAGAAAGTTAAATAGGAAGAAAACAAAAGTCAGATGTAATTTCTGATTTGAGAGTACTATCATGCAGGACAATCAGGGAAGATTTCTTGTAGGAGGCACCATCTGAGCTGTCTTGAAGGAAGCCAGGTATTGTATGGGATAGAAGTGAGGAAAGATATTATAAGTTTTGGGGTAGTCTATGAAAAGGTATAAAAAATCAAAGAAACATCATCAATGGCAAAGCCAAGTAGACTAATTTGGCTAAGATATGAAATGCCTAAAAGGGAATAATATACAATAATCCTGAAAAGATGGACATGAAAAGATGGACAGGAAACAGATATGTACTCAACAAAGTTATATCTACTGCAGACTGAGGAAGTATCCCTTAAAGTTCTGTCTGAATGTAGCCTATCTAAAGACTTTATTCAGAATTATCTTTAAGTGAGACATGAAACCAGTCATGAGGATGAGTTTATTCTAGGCCAAAATCTGGTCTCATGACATCACAGTGCAATCTTACAAAATCTAATAAAAAAGTCTCCTCATCTGGTTGTATTGTGCAGAGAAAAAGTCATGTTTGTTGTGTGAGCAGTTGGGGAAGTACTAAAAATATAAATGGGAAGGAGACAGGTTGTACAAGCACATCTAGACCTCCTGACTCAATAGATAATTCACAGCTCAACTTGCTTTGCTCCCCAGTGCCACTTGCTGATTGTAAAAGCAATTCCTGGCAATCTGTACCCTTGACCTAAGTATTTTTGTGGGGTTATTCACTTTGTATACAGTTGCAAACATAACTTTTCTTAGGAGGATCAATGTAGTATTTTTTTCCAAGTCTCTCAGATTTCTCTATTTACACAGTTTCTCTCCATGTGAGTCTCTCCTTTTGAGGGCCCAGGTAACCTGTGGTACTATGGAAAGTGCTAGATTTGGAGATACAAAATTTGACTTTGAATCCCACTACTATCCTTACTTCTGGTGTGATTTCAAACAAGTCAACTTATTTTCTCTAGGCCCCAGTTTCCTCATCCAAAAATGATAGGGTTGAGCTAGTGGTGCTCTAATCATGTAATCAGTGCCACAAATGTTATCTCTGAGTCAATGAGAACAGAGACATCAAGACATTATCACTGAATCAATTGAGAAGCATTCATGTCTTGCCTAGGGAACACACAATTTACCTAGATGATAAAGAGAAGGGTAGGGATAATTAACAGGCATTTAGATAATGTTATAATGATGCTGCTCCCTTGATCAGTCATGCTGTTATGTGTATACATATTCAAAGATTTTCATTAGCTGTCAACATCTTATATATCTAGTATTTTATCTTTCTTCCAATGTCACCTGTACTTTTTTTTTTTTTAAATTTTATTTATTTATTATTATTATATGTAATGGGCTGAGGCTTGAGTTGTTGCACTGAGGTCCCAAACACATGAGGCTAAATAGTAATTGGACCATACTCTATTAATATATATGCTTGGAGAAAGAATGGCCCCCACCCATTCTTTGTGCAAGTCCTGATGTGTTGTATAGGAAATGACGATTTTGGTGGGTGGAGGCAAGGGAGTGAAAAGGGAAGCAGAAAGAGAGATTGCTGGCTGGTTTCTTGACACAGTTGCTCGCATTGCTATCGCGATCACCCTTCACCTCCGATCCCCCTCTGCTAGCTGGCTTCCTGTCACAGCTGCCCATATTGCTATCTCAATCTTTCTTCACCTCTACGGAGAATAAAGATTGAAGATTTTTCCCTTAACCTGAATTCCTGACTCTGGCTGATTTTAAATACGTGGTTATCATATTTGGTGCCCAAGTGTGGGAACCAAGGACCCTACTTTCATTGAAGAAGTCTCCAGTGATCAGGAACTTAGGTGAGTATTGTAATAGACAAACAGGGAACTTATTTTCTTAAAGACTAAACTAGTAACCTTTTTTGGCTGAAATGGGACAGATGCTAGCTAAAGATTCTCCATCCCCACTCCCCTTTTCACTGCCACCTAGGAGTGGCGCTATAGAAAGCATGCTTAAGCTGATAGAAGCTCAAGGGCTACTTATAACTTGGGAACAGATAGCTAGACTTCTGGGTACATTAAAACGTACCTCCCCTTGGTTCTTAGAGGAAGAGCAAATCTCTCCAGATAATTGGACATTAATTGGACAACAGCTCTCCGCATATTACAGCGAAAACGGTCCTCATTCAATTTCCATCAAGGTATTCTATTTATACAATATAATACAGTTGGCCTTAAGAAGTCGTATAAGTTATAGAAGAAAGGGAAAACTCTAGAATAGCCAAATGGGGAAGCCTGAGATAAAGGAGGAAGACAATGAACAGATTAATGACCATATCCCCACAGGGCATGGAGACTTAAGTGAGGCTCAAGGGTGTGGTAAATCTGAGGCAGCTTCAGCCCCACCTAAGGAGCAGGTAATTGACCCTCCTCCATCAACTCCACCCTCCAGGATGGAGGGAGGAGGGGTAATGGAGGGGGCGCTGTGACAGCACAAGCACCTCCCCCCCAGCATCTAGCTGCTCCTATAACTAGATTGCAAAAGGCACTAATTAAGGCCAAAGAAGAAGGGGAAAATGTATCAGAATGTCAATACCACATTTTTCCTGTAATTCAACAGTTTAATTCTTCAGGTCAAGAAAGTAGAAAATACCCTCCTTTTGATATAGAAATCCTCAAAGACCTGAAAAAGGCTTGCACTCTTTATGGGGCTACATCAGCTTATGTTAAGATGTTATTACAGAATTTGGCTTTTGAAATCTTGATCCCTAATGACTGGGAATCTATAGCAAGGGTATGCCTAGAACCTGGACAAAACTACTTGTGGCTTTCTGAATATAGTGAGCTCTGTAGGATACAAACCCAACAGAATAGTCAAAGTGGAGTTCATGCTGCAGTCACCTGTGACCTACTAACAGGTGTAGGTTCCTATGCAGACATCGCAGTACAGATTAATTATTCTATAGCAGCATATGAGCAAATTGCTGCTAATGCTATCAAAGCGTGGGCTTTTCTCCACAATAAAGATGACAGGGTGAGGTTTTCACAAAAATAACACAAGGGCCTTTGCTGACTTTGTGGGACATTTGTAGACAGCTGTCACAAGAACTAATGGGGAAAATGCAGTAACAGATATTTTGATAAGGCAACTTGCTAAGGAAAATGCTAATGATTTTTGCAGAAGAATTATACTAGGACTGCACAAGGATGCTTCTTTAGAGGAGATCATAAGGCGCTGTGCCACAGTGGGCACAAATGATTATTATACCCAAACTATGTTGAATATGGAAAGACAGGGTCCTTCTTGGCAAAGGAATTCTAGAGACACTCATAGATGCTTTCAGTGTGGAAAAGTTGGACATTTGAGAGCTCATTGTGGATATGGAGATAGAATGAGAAGACAGGGTGAGAGAAAACCCAAAACCCCATGTCCAAAATGTAATCGAGGCTTTCACTGGGCCTCTGAATGTAGATTGACCCAGAGAAATGAGAGGCAGGGCCCAGCTCCAAGGTATCAATCAAAAGACAGGTGGGGCATGATAGCAACTGAGGTTACACACAGAGAGTCTTTAGAAATCCAGGACTCTGAAAAGCAATCAGGATTATAGTTGGGGAGGTTACAGGCCTTTTAACACAACAGGGCAGTATACAGCTCCACCATCTTTAGATAATCGCCAGGTGATGTGGAGAGATCCAGAAAGTGGTAAATAGAAGGGAATTAGATAGGTTAACTGCTAGGGGAAGAGGGTTTGCTTGTATTTTTATAGAAGGAGAAGGAATCAAATGGGTGCCAACGAGCTGTATTTACCTTGTCCATCATAGAGAGAAGGAGCAGACCCTTGAAATGAAGGAGAAGACCTAAGAAATATCGGGTGGTTCTGTTGCTAATTGTGCTCACCACTGAAAGAGCATGGCAGTTATGGCATTTGACTCATGGACATAGAAAATTGTTGGACTTCAAAAGCCTCAGAAATCATTGGATTCTCTGATACATGATAAGATTGTTGTAGGACTTGAAAACCCTCAGGAATCAATGGATTCTCTGATACATGATAAGATTGTTGTAGGACTTGAAAACCCTCAGGAATCAATGGATTCTCTGATACATGATAAGATTGTTGTAGGACTTGAAAACCCTCAGGAATCATTGGATTCTCTGAGACATAACACTTGAAAACCCTCAGGAATCATTGGATTTTCTGAGAAATGATAAAACTCTTAAAGTACTTCAAAATCTGCTGGAATCATTGGATTCCCTAACACATAAAAAGACTTTTGCAGGACTTCAAAAACTTGGGGGGATCATTGGATTCCCTGATATGTGAAGCAATGGACAATAGATTGGTTTTGGACTATCTCTTGGCTGCTGAAGAAGGCGTATGTATGACTGCTGTTTACATACTCTCCTTCTAGGACTTCTGGCAATCTTTTACAACACCATGTTGATTTATATTGTTTTTTATATCGTTACTTGCGTGTACAATTCATGTTTGTTACACCACATCAAGCCTGCACTGACTGTGGGGAAAGTCATTACTAATAGCCTCTGCATTATTGCTATGTGCTTGTATAATATCTCCCATGCTGATGGGTTTGTGCATAATAAGACCCTTTAGCCCAGAAACCCACTAGCAACCCCCAGTTCCCTTTGGTGCTTTTCATCTTCCTTCCTGAGATGTCAGGGAGGGTGTGATCATCTCCTTTTTAGTGCTTTCACCTCCCTTCCTGAGAAAGAGAGACTGCTGGCTAATGTGATAACCGCGTATTTAAAATAAACCGGAATCAGGAATACAGGTTAAGGGAAAAATCTTCAATCTTTATTCTCAGTAGAGGTGAAGAAGGATTGAGATAGCAATATGGGCAGCTGTGACAGGAAGCCAGCTAGCAGAGGGGGATCGGAGGTGAAGGGCGGTCGCGATAGCAATGCGAGCAGCTGTGTCAAGAAACCAGCCAGCAATCTCTCTTTCTGCTTCCCTTTTCACTCCCTTGCCTCCACCCACCAAAATCGTCATTTCCTATACAACACATCAGGACTTGCACAAAGAGTGGGCGGGGGCCATTCTTTCTCCCAGCATATATATTAATAGAGTATGGTCCAATTACTATTTAGCCTCATGTGCTTGGGACCTCAGTGCATCAACTCAAGCCTCAGCCCATTACAATTGTAGCTTTTTATTTACAAGATATATGCATGGATGATTTTTCAGCATTGACAATTGCAAAACCTTTTGTTCCAATTTTTTCCCTCCTTCCCCCAACTGTCTCCCCAAGATGGCAGGTAGACCAATACATGCTATATATGTTAAAGTGTATGTTAAATACAATATATGTATAGATCTCCATAGAGTTGTTGAAGAGAACCACATCCATCAGAATTGATCATCATATAGTATTGTTGTTGAAGTATATAATGATCTCCTGGTCCTGCTCATTTCACCCAGCATCAGTTCTTGTAAGTCTCTCCAGGCCTTTCTGAAATCATCTTGCTGGTCATTTCTTACAGAACGATAATATTCCATAACATTCATATATCACAATTCAGCCATTATTCAATTAATGGGCATCCACTCACTTTCCAGTTTCTGGCAACTACAAAGAGGGCTGCCACAACATTCTTGAACATACAGGTCCCTTTCCCTTCTTTAAAATCTCTTTGGGATATAAACCCAGTAGTAATACTGTGGGATCAAAGGGTATCAAAGGCACAATGTGATAACTTTTTGAGCATAGTTCCAAATTGCTCTCCAGAATGGCTGGATGTATTCACAATTCCACCAAAAATGTATTAGTGTCCTAGTTTTCCCACATCCCCTCCTACATTCTGCATTATCTTTTCCTGTCATTCTAGCCGATCTGATAGGTATGTAGTAGTATCTCAGAGTTGTCTGAATTTGCATTTCTCTGATTAATAATGACTTGAAGCACTTTTCATATGGCTAGAAAAAGTTTCAATTTCTTCATCTGAGAATTGTCTGTTAATATCCTTTGATCATTTATCAATTGGAGAATGGCTTGATTTCTTATAAATTAGAATCAATTCTCTATATATTTTGGAAATGAGGCCTTTATCAGAACCTTTGACTGTAAAAATATTTTCCCAGTTTATTGCTACCCTTCCAATTTTGTCTGCATTAGTTTTGTTTGTACAAAAACTTTTCAATTTGATACAATCAAATTTTTCTATTTTGTGATCAATAATGATTGCTAGTTCTTCTTTGGTCATAAATTCCTTCCTCTTTCACAGGTCTGAGAGGTAAACTATGCTATGTTCTTCTAATTTATTTATACTCTCATTCTTTATGCCTAAGTCATGAATCTATTTTGACCTTATCTCAGTGTACGGTGTTAAGTGTGGGTCAAGGCCTAGTTTCTGCCATACTAATTTCCAATTTTTCCAACAGTTTTTCTCAAACAGTGAATTCTTATCCCAAAAGCTGGGGTCTTTGGGTTTGTCAAACACTAGATTATTAAAGTTATTGACTATTTTGTCCTTTGAACCTAACCTATTCCACTGATCAACTAGTCTATTTCTTAGCTAATACCAAATGGTTTTGGTAACTACTGCTTTATATATAATTTTAGATTTAGTATAGCTAGGCCACCTTCATTTTATTTTATTTTTTTTAATTAGTTCCCTTGAAATTTTTGACCTTTTGTTTTTCCATATGAACTTTGTTATTATTTTTTCTAGGTCATTAAAATAGTTTTTTTTGGGAGTCTGATTGATATAGTGCTAAATAAATAAATTAGTTTAGGTAGTATTGTCATCTTTATTATATTTCTCACCCTATCCAAGAGCATTTAATATTTTTCCAATTGGTTAGACCTGACTTTATTTGTGTGGAATGTGTTTTGTAATTTTTTTTCATATAGTTCCTGATTTTCCCTTGGCAGATAGATTTCCAAATATTTTATACTGTCAGCAGTTACTTTAAATGGAATTTCTCTTTGTAACTCTAACCCTTGGATTTTGTTAGTGATATATAAGAATGCTGATGATTTATGGGGGTTTATTTTGTATCCTGCAACTTTGCTAAAGGTATGGATTATTTCTAATAACTTTTTAGTAGAATCTCTGGGGTTCTCTAAGTATAGCATCATATCATCAGCAAAGAGTGATAATTTGGTTTCCTCATTACCTGCTCTAATTCCTTTAACCTCTTTCTCAACTCTTATTGTCGAAGCTAACATTTCTAATACAATATTGAATAGTCATGGTGATAGTGGGCAACCTTGTTTCACTCCAGATCTTATCGGGAATGATTCCAGTTTATGCTCATTACATATGATGCTTACTGATGGTTTTGAAAAGATGCTACTGATTATTTTAAGGAAAAGTCAATTTATTCCTATACTCTCAAGTGTTTTTAATAGGAATGGATGTTGGATTTTATCAAATGTTTTTTCTGCATCTATTGAGATGATCATATGGTTTTTGGTTATTAATATGGCCAATTATACTGATAGTTTTCCTAATATTGAACCAGCCCTGAGTTCCTGATATAAATCCAATTTAGTCATAGTGTATTATGCTGGGGATGATTTTCTGTAGTTTTTTTTTTTTTTTTTTTTTTTTTTTGCTAAAATTTAATTTAAGATTTTAGATTGGGAGATTGGTCTGTAATTTTCCTTCTTATTTTCAACCTACCTGGTTTAAGTATCAGTACCATGTCTGTGTCATAAAAGGAATTTGGTAGGACTCCTTTATTCCCTAATTTTTTTTTTCAAATAGTTTATATAGCATTGGGGTTAATTATTCTTTAAATGTTTGGTAGAATTCACATGTTAAGTCCATCTGGTCCAGGGATTTTTTCTTATGGAGTTGATTAGCTTGTTCTATTTCTTTTTCTGAATTGGGACTATTTGAGCAAGTTACTTCCTCCTCTGTTAATTTGAGAAGCCTATATTTTTGGAGGTAGTCATCCATTTCACTTAGGTTATCAAATTTATTGGCATAAAGTTGGGCAAAGTAACTCATTATGGCTCTAATTTTCTCTTCCTTGGTGGAAAGTTCTCTCTTTTTATTTTTAAGACTAACAATTTGATTTTCCTCTTTTCTTGTTCTAATCAGATTTACCAAAGGTTTATCTATTTTATTTTTTTTTCATAAAACCAACTCTTAGTTTTATTTATTAATTCAATAGTTTTTTTTTAATTTTCAATATTATAAATTTCTCCTCTTAATTTTAGAATTTCAAGTTTAGTATTTGATTAGGGGTTTTTAATTTGGTCTTTTTCTAGCTTTTTAAAGTCACAAGCCCAATTAATTGATCTTCTCTTTCTCTATTTTATTCAAGTAAGCCTCTAAAGATATAAAATTTCCCCTTATTACCACTTTGGCTACATCCCACAAATGTTGGTATGATGTCTCACTGTTGTCATTTTCTTGGGGGAATTTATTAATTGTATCTATAATTTGCTGTTTCACCCAATCATTCTTTAAGATGAGATTATTTAGTTTCCAATTACTTTTTGGTTTATTTACCCCTAGCATTTTGTTGAAAATAGTTTTTATTGCATTGTGATCTGAAAAGAATGCATTTACTATTTCTGCCTTCCTGCACTTAATTTTTAGGTCTTTATGTCCTAATATATGGTCAATTTTTGTATAGGTTCCATGAACTGCTGAGAAGAAAGTATACTCCTTTCTGTCTCCATTCAGTTTTCTCCAAAGATCTATCATATCTAATTTTTCTAATATTCTATTTACCTCTTTAATTTCTTTCTTATTTATTTTGTCATTTGATTTATCTAATTCTGAGAGTGCAAGATTGCGATCTTCCACTATTATAGTTCTGCTGTCTATTTCTTCTTGCAACTCTCTTAACTTCTTTAGGAAGTTAGATGCTATACTACTTGGTGGTTATATGCTTAGTATTGATATTGCTTCATTGTCTATGCTACCCTTTAGCAAGATATAGTTTCCTTCCTTATCTCTTTTAATTAAATCAATTTCTGCTTTTGCTTGATCTGAGATAAGGATGTCTTCCCCTGCTTTTTTGACTTTACCTGAAGCATAATAGATTCTGCTGCAGCTTTTACCTTTCTGTATATGCATCTCTCTGCTTTAAATGTGTTCCCTGTATACAACATATTTGAGGGTTCTGGCTTTAGATCCAGTCTGCCATCTGCCTCCACTTTATGGGAGAGTTCATCCCATTCACATTTATGGTTAAAATTATTAATTCTGTATTTCCTGCCATCTTATTATCCCCAGATTATGCTTTTCTTTTTCTTACCTCCTCCTTACCCCTTTCCCTATTATTAAACTTATGGCCACCACTTGTGCCTCGCAGCTTTCCTTCTTTAGAATCTCTCCACCCCCTTTGAATCCCTTCCCCTTTCTTGTATCTTTCCCTTATTACACTTTTCTTTTTCCCTTTTCCTCTCCCACTTTTTAATGAGGTGAGAGAAATTTCTCTGTAAACCAAATATGTCTATTATTTTCTCTTTGAGCCAACTCTGATGAGAGTGAGATTCACACAATGTTCCTTCCCCTCTTTAAATTCCCTCAGATATAATAGGTTTCTTTTGCCTCTTTGTGGGATTTAGTTTCCCTCTTTTTATTCCCCCTTTTCCCTTTTTCTGATACTATTCCCTTTCCATTTCTATTTCCCCTTTTTATGTTATATCAGTAAAATCAATTTATACACGTACTCTTTATGTATATTCATAACTGAAGTACAGTTCTCAAGAGTTCTTTTTACCATTTTCTGCTTCTCTTGTGTCCTATGGTTAGAGATCAGTTTTTTTTGTTTATTTCTGTTTTTTTCCTTAGAAAAAAAATAGAATTCATCTATTTCTTTAAATGCCCATCTTCTTCCCTGGAAGAAAATACTCAGCTTAGCTGGGTACTTTATTCTTAGCTGCATTCCAAGTTCTTTTGCCTTTTGGAATATTAGATTCCAGGTCCTTTGATTTTTTAATGTGGAAGCAGCTAGATCTTGAGTAATCCTTATTGTGGCTCCTCAGTATTTGAATTATTTTTTTCTGGCTGCTTGTAATGTTTTTTTTCCTTAGTCTGATAGTTCTGAAACTTAGCCACAATATTCCATGGAGTTTTTATTTTAGGTCTTTTTCAGAAGGTGTATGATGAATTCTTTCAATGCCTATTTTATCTTCTGATTCTATTACATATGGGCAGTTCTCTTTGATGATTTCCTGTAAAATCATATCTAGACTCTTTTTTTCATCATAATTTTCAGGAAGCCCAATAATCCTCAGATTATCTCTCCTATATCTACTTTCCAAGTCTGTTGTTTTTCCAAGTAGATATTTAACAATTTTTTCTATTTTTTTTCATTTTGCTTGACTGATTCTTGATGCCTCAACAAATCATTCATTTCCATTTTTTCAGTTCTGATTTTTAATGAGTTATTTTCTTCATTAGCTTTTTTACTTCTTTTTGTATATGTCCAGTTGAGTTTTGCTCTATGGAATTTTTTTCCATTTCACTAATTTTTTTTTTTTTCTGAGTTATTTTCTTTTTCCAATTCACAAATCCTACTTTCTTGGGTGTTCTTTATCTTTTCCAATTCACAAATTCTGTTTCCCTGCACTTCCTGGGAGTTCTTTACTTTTTCCAATTCACCTTTTAGGAAGTTGTTTTCTTTTTCCACATTATCAAATCTTTCTTTAAGTGAGTTATAAGCCTTTTCAGTACTCTCTTGCATAGCTTCTCTTTCCTTTCCCCATTTTTCTTCTAGTACTCTTTTAAGAATTTTTATAATTTCTTCTAGGAGATCCTTGTGTGATGGGGTTCAGGTTACATCCCCTTTTGGGGTTTTGTCTGGAGATTGTCTGCTATTAGTCTCTTTGGGGTTGAAAACCTGCTCTCTTTCTGTATAGAAGCTATCAATGATCCATTTGGCTTTTTTACTCTTTTTTTTTTTTTTTTAAAGCCCTTAGAGTCTGCCTTCAGGGCAAGGAGGTTACCAGTTTCCTTTGCAGAACAGAGATAGTTATATGGAGAGTAGCTATCCTGTAAATAGGCTGCAAAGAGGGCCCAGCTGTGGAAGTGATGTGGGAAAAGCTCAGCACTAGAAGTGTCTCTGCCCTGGATAGCACAGGCCAAGCTGGGGAAGTGCCCTGCTAAGAGTCCTGCTATGCAGATTAGTGACTTCCCTAGGACTAGAGGCTGAGCAGCAAAAGTGTCACTGCTCCAGGCAGAACCCCACCATACCACACCAGAAGTGTCTCTGCCCTGGGGAGTGCAGTCCAGCTGTGGAAGTTCTAGTGCCCCAGGCCAACCCCTCCCTTTTCCTGTGCTGATTAGAGGCTATCCTGGGCTGAGCCCCACTGCTGTGCAGATTTGTGACTGCCCGGGCAAAAACCCCGTGCTGTAGAATGCAGCTGCATAGCTGTGCTGTGGTTTGTGTTCAGTCCCTCACTTCTGGTTTTGGGTGGATGTAGCCAGATCTTGTTATATTCTGGCCTTTTTTTTTTTTTTTTTTTTTTTTTTTTTTTTTTTTTGAGTACACTCTACCTTTGGCTTTAATATTTCTGCTGGTTTACTGCTTTGCATCTGAAGCAAAGCAACCAATCTAGGGTAGAGTCCTCCCTATAAATTTTCCAGCCACAGAGACTGTTCCCGCCCCAGTCTGCGTAGTATGCTAGCCTCTGGTTCTATCTCCCTGCTTGCGCTAGCCTGCTCCCGCTGCTCAGGACAAACCTTTTCTGGCAATCTTCCAGATTATCTTTGGCTGGCAAGTTATTGTACTTCCAATCTTCGTGAATTTAGCAGTCCAGCACTATTTTTGAGGCTGAATATGGTAATTAGTAGTGAGGGTATGAGAGGAGCTCAGAATACCATGTGTGTCTTGTCCTCCATCTTGGCTCTGCCCTCTGTCACCTGTACTTTAATGAATCTAGTTACCATCCCAATTTCTATTTTACCCATTTGTAATTCTGTTCCTTTCATTACAGTCTTTTCACCTAGATGGTCTTTTCACCTAGGTTCTGATAATTGACTGCTGCCTTAAAGATGCAACAAAAGAATATTTTCTAGTAATTTTTTTAGTATATCACCCAAGTTTTAGTTGATAATGCCAAAAATTTCTTTTCTTTGAGTCTTATCACTGTATATATTGTTTGTATGAAATATGAACCCATTTTTATTTTCTAGATGAGTAGGTCAAATTAGGGGTCAGATATATATTTATATGTATGTGGGGTAGGAGAGAGATATAGTAACACATGAAAAGTCAAGGCTTGACCCTATGGTGGTGTGATCATCCAATCAGTTCAAGGAAAGACAGATAACATTCTATCATCCCTGTAATAATAACCACTTGCCTACCATACTTATGATTATATTTCAAAACTCCTATACTCTGCTCACTCCTTCTTTTGTGCAAGATGCCAATCTTTTCCTTTCTATTCTGGTTATCAAATTCTTAAGGCAGTACTAATCTACCATATCTGCTATGCAAAGTATATTGTACAGATACTACTGGGACATTTTGACCCCTTTCCTGATTTTAAGGTCATCTTGTGCTTATGAAAGGTACTCCTGGTTGGTCAGACTGTACCTGACTAGCACAACATTTAGCCACAGATAATGGGGGAATTCTGAGTGAAGTATAAGACCATCCATTCCAGCCAGAGAACCTGCTGATAGTGTCTGGTTTGGCTGTCAAAACCCTTGGAGGTGTCTCAGCCTTCCTGAGAAGTCATGGGGAGTGACAAACTCTGTTACACTTGAAGCAGAGATACTGACTAGCAAAGAGACATCTATAAGTTGCTTATGTGACTCCATGTGCACAGTATCCTATAGGTGGTGCATGCCTACTATAGGTAGCACATGCACAGTGTGCTATAGTGATGCAAGTATACTAGGGTATTTAAGGCTGAGTGAACTTGAAATAGACTCCATGTTTGACCATCCATGTGAGTTCTGCCTCTTCACTCCTCACCTAAGATCAAGATTGAGGCTGGTACAGAGATTCTATAGTTAACTAGTGCAGATACTACACTATATTTTCCTTTTGTAATTTTAAATGGAAAAAAAAAAAGAATTACATATAATTAATGGACAAGTATGAATTATGACTTGGAGCAGGAATTATTCTAACATTTATTCCCAAATCTTCTCTCCACAATATTCCAAATTCCCCAATTATTGTTAAGGGAAATTTCATCCTTTAGTGACTCAAGTTAAAGTTATCAGAACTTGTGTGGCAAAGAAGGAAGGATGAAGAGAAAGAAGGAAAACATATGGAGGAAGAAAAGAAAGAAGGAAAGAGTGAGGGAGGAAAGAAGGAGGATTTATTAGGCACAGAGCACTGTGCTGTGTTTAGCAAATGTTATCTCATTTTATCTTCATAACAACCCTGGGATATAGCTACAATACACATTTTATAGTGAGAATACTAAGGAAGACAGAGTTTAAATGACTTGTACAAGATCATATAGCTAGTGTCTAAGGCTGGATTTGAACTCAAATCTTTTTGACTCCAGGAACATATCTCTATTCCCTGCACAACCTTATGCTACACAAATCCTACAAATTTCTAAAAATTAGAGGTCCAGACTGTTGTTCTGATTTTTAGCCTAATATTTCATTTCTATCCAGTTTAAACAAATGGAAGGAGGAAAGTTCAAGTATAAGAGAACAAAAAGAACATTTTTTTTTTATATTTCTCAAGACAAATGTTACATTGCTACTGGTTCTTGGAAAACTAAGCAATATGTAACAACAATAGCAGCAACAATAATAATGGCTAGCATTTATAGAGTACTTTAAGATTTGTAAAGTTTGCTATCTAAACAACAAAAACTTTCCTAGTATAAAAAATAATGTTAATACACACATAGTCTAAGGTGTCTTTTTTTGTCATCTTATTTTAAAAATGTCATCTTTCTTTAATTCCTGTATAGAAAGAGTATAATCAACCATTTATGATTTTTATCATATTTCTAATATTGGGGCTGTCAATAAAAAAAGAACAAAAGCCTCAACTGAAATAAACATGGAAGTTCTGGGTAAAAGGGAAAATTCAATAGGTTTTTACCTTTTGAAGATAAATCTTTAATGTTCTCCTGCAAAGCACTTATTGAAAATTTTTATTGAGTACCCTTTGAATTCCCATCCTTTCTCACCATATTCACTTGGTATAAACTTGCTTTAGTCTTCTTGACTTAGATTCCATGAGAACTGATTCACAAGACACTGGTCATGCTTTTAATTTCTCCAATCTATATTATTTATTTATTTTACTCAAGTTTATTGCACAATTAGGTCACAGCAAATATGACTAAGGAACCATTCCAATTTTTTTTCTAAAGCTGCTTCTATATAAATGTAGCATCAGTGACATAGGGAATTCCCAAATGAGTTGTGACCATTGCAGGTTGACACCTCTATAATCTACAGACCTAGAAAATTGTCTAGAATTTAAGTTATTGAACCAGTCATAAGGCCAGTAGATGTCAGAAGAAGAAGTTGAATCAGTCTTCCTCCCCTCAAAGAAAATGTTAAATCTAACTCTTCTATATAGAAGTGTACATTTCTTATATAAGAAATGTAAAATGTTCTGTATTTTGTGAAGAGGAGCAGTGGCGGTCTTATTAAGATGTCCTGAATGACCATCCTCATTTTTAATTGACTTTATAAGTTTCACAATGGTAGTCACATTAAAGAAGCACAAATTACTTTTTTCTTCTTTCTGGCCTCAACTCCCTAATTTGCTATGCAATTTGTATATGATTGCTCTGATTGACAGGTATGATAATAGAATTTTTATATAATACACCTGAGGTCAGGTTTATAAAAATATGGTATTTGACATTACTTCCTTCCTGCCTTATATTCTTTTTATAGCTCAATTTAAAATGCCACATTCACAAATTAACCTGCTACATTTAAACATTTCTCTTAGAGTTATAAAATGTCAGAAGTAAAAAGATCATCCAATTTAACTCCTTTGTTTAATACATAAATAGCTAAGAAAACCATACTAACAACAGGAATGCTCAGTTCATTCATGAAAATTTGCACTGCACACTAAGTTGTTGCTATTTTTTAATACTGCATTTTGAGTCAATTCTATGTAGACAGAAACTATAAAGTGTGAAAATGAGCAGGCTTTCAAAAATAAGTAGTATTTGGATTCACTTGCTCAAAATTTTCATGGAGGAAAAATACTTAGTTTCTAAAGATCTAGACCTTAGAATCTCTGTCTTGCCTTTCTTTGTCTTACTACAATCATTCCTTGAAAATGTTTTTCACATCTGTCTTGTTCTTTCCATTCTCTCTGCCAACACTATACGTCCTGGGTGTAATCAGTTCATGTCTAGACTCCTGCAGAAAACTCTTAACCAATATACCTGTTTTCAATCAATCTTACAGGTCCTTTCTAGGTAATTTTTCCTAAAATACTAATTTAATCCCTTGATCAACATCTTCCAGTGTCCTTGTTCAGAATGTAAATACTAAAATCCTTTACATGTCATTGCAGGATCTTCACAATATCCATATGTTTTCATACTCAATTCTTGTTTGTACTAAGCTGGTTTTCTCATCATCTGTCCAAAATATCTAGCCTAATCTAGAAGCTTTTGATTGCCCTGCCTCCCACTTCCAATATACATGTTTCTTCACTCTTGCCTGTCTATTTCTACCCATTATTTAAATGGCTGAAGGAATGTCTACCATCTGATTGTGATAGCAATATTATTTAATCTTATGTTCACTGATTTACTGTATTTTTTATCTATTTTTTCCATGAAAATGAAAGATCTTCACCAGGAAATTATCAATTTGAGGCATGAGGTTTTTGAAACTTCCTTTATTTTCCTTGCATTAAACATGAAGAATGGGTGTTAATATCTTGTAATTTGTAAATTGTATGATCTTAGAAAGAGCCTATAAAAATCTCTCATTCCATTTAAAAATAAAACTTTTAAGTTTTAGGATTTTTTACTCACTTATCAATTCAAAGATACAATCTTCATTTCAAATCATAGGTATTTCTTACTGGTTTCATTAAAAATAGTTCTTACTATTTTAAAATCAAAATAATACTACATTAAAGAGAATTAATAAAAAAGTATCTGTTTTATAGAGTATTCCAAACTCATTTTTTTCAATAATCATTGAGTTCATGTAGCCCAAAGAATGAGAAAAAAATAAAATAACAAAACTTAAGAATGCAAATAGCTGAAAATATTTATATAATAGACATTCAATGTCTTCTAGACTTTCCAACAAGACCTCCCCCCCCCCCCCCCCCGCCATGTTACTTGTTTGAATAAAACCCAGGTTAGAAATGACTAAAAATTGTTACCATCTGATGGATCTTGACTTATTTGAAATTAATTTATTTTCAGCCTAATTTCTTGAATATAGATGTTCACATTCATAATAAAGCCACCTTTTTAATCACCACCGAGGAACTCCCTTGCTGAAAAGTGAGAGGGGAAAAAAAGCAAGGACTGAAAAGAACAAATTGTATAATTATGTAAATGAGAAATGGAAAAGACCACTTAGGTCATTTTGTCTGTTCTCTAGAGACCAGGCTTGGCTACTTCCTACACCAAATCCTTAAATGTTTTGCTCAGTTCAATTTTCAATGATTTAAGTGATGTGAATTTTCTCTTCCCCTCCTCCTTATAAAACTCTAAACAGTTTAATTTTTTTTTTTTTTAATTCTGTTTGTTGTGCTAGCAAACAGTGTAAGGACTTTTCTTTCTATTCCCAAAGCTTCAGCTACAGAGAACTTAACTAAGGCCATTCTTTTTTTGTAATCAAATAGGAATGAGGTGAAATACTGAATTACTTAGCTTAATGGGTGGCCCTTTCAGAGGGAGATAAATTTTGGAACATAATAATTATAATCTATCACTGACATTTTAAGAGAATATTAATGTTTCTGACTTCAGGCAATGAGCTAGTGTAGTGCATAGAGTGTCAATTCAGAAGTTAGGAAATCTGAATTTAAATCCAACTTCATACACTTATTACTTGTATGACCTGAGGAAATCACTTTACCTTGTTTGCCTCAGTTTCCTTTTCTGTAAAATCAGCCAGAAAAGGAAATGGAAAATTGTTTCAGAAGCTTTGCCAAGAAAATTTCAAGTGGAGTCATGAAGATTATGATATAACTAATTAGCTTAACAGCAAAAGAAATAGAAGCTACAATTTGAGGTGCTTCCTTTTAATTTTAAATACAATAATGTGCTTACATGTGTTATAAATATTATATTTACATTTTATAAAACTTTCAAGTGTTATAAATGTCAAATACTTGAAAACTTTAATATCTATATAGACTTCTCATACAATACAACTTGTCTATGTCCTCCTATAAATTCTCCACAAGATATTCACCCATGGTGGGAGTATCTAGATCTCTAAACAATTTGCAAATACCAATTGACCAATTGTGCTGTCCATCAAATATTCCTTCTCTTGCTACCACCCCAGTCGTATATTTGATGCTTTCTAATACATCTTTTTTGCTCAGCAAGAAAGAAAACAAAGCATAATAAAGCAGTTTAGTAATTTAGTAAATAAAATTTCTACCCACTTTATGATGATTTGTTTTTAAAGTGATTATTATCAAATTCTTATTAAATTCCCTATAGCACTGGGAATACAGAAAACAGTAAAATATAGCAAATCAGAAGCATATTTAGAATAAGCATTCAATGATCTGGTTTTCTAAAGATACTCCTTATGTCCCCATTACCAATAACTTTTTCTTAAATCCCTTTATAGAAACGTTTTATAGTACATCTGGGGAGAAAGGGAATGTTTTTGAACTTAATGACAAAGAAATTTTGTACAACTTTCTCTTTTTGTTCAGAAGTGAGAAATAATATTCGTTATGTTGACACACCAAACATTTTAACAGTTTAGAGTTTCACATGTGTGGAAATAATTTTGTGGTTAGCCACCACCTGCTTTTCCAGCTTCTGGTAAATCTGGTTTATGAATACTCCACTTTAAAAAAAAAATCATGCATACCAAATTGTGCCTTTCCCTATAGGAAGGCTGAAAGAGTAAGTAAAAAGAACTATTTTGTCCAGAAAAGGGCCACACAAGGTACGAATAATACAAAATGTCAGAATATGTCTTAGAGTAGTCCCTGAGAAAGTTGTCAATCACCACAAATGAAACAATCTACTATTTTTATATTATTATTTAGACCTAGTGAGCTGCAAACAAGAATAACTATATAAATTGTCTTCTTTATCACCAAAAATTTTAGTGAAGTGTGTATGTATATATGTAGTTGTATAATTTATATATTTGTGTATGTATATATATGCATGTATATATATAAATATTCCTTTTTGTTTTCAAAAAATGACATAATTTCACATTTAAGAGAAGGCACCTTAGTAGACAGTTTCCCCAAATTCTACCCACTAAGGGAAAATTTTTAAAAATCCTCTCTAGAATGTGCTTATCAAATCCTCAAGTTTTTTTTTCCTTAATATTTTCAAAGAGGGGAAACTATAACCTTGTAAGGCAGAGTTTAGTACTTCTAAATATAAGGACATTTTAGATTAAATCAAGCCCACTTTTGACTCTGTTATTTCTTACACTTATATTTGATTGTTCCTTCACAAGACAAAGAAACCACGATTAATTTTTCTTTTAAACAGCAATCTTTCAAATGCATGTAACTAGTTTTAGTCTAGAAATAGGATGAACACTCACCACTTGGGCTAACCATGCTTGTCTTGACATTTATCTCATAGAGTAGTTGTAACAACAGAGAATTATTCATTCAAAGAAAACTTAATTAACTATCAATCAGGGCCTCCTATCATGTTATTAAACCTCAATACTTCAAAAATGAAAGAAAAAAAAAGATGAGAATAAAATTCAAAGCCTCTTTTCCACAAAGGCAGAAATTAGAAATCATTGTTTAAGTTAACTCCAATTAATCCTCCATTTGATCACTAAAGGGATTTTCTTAAATTGTAGGTCTGATCTTGGCAACCCTACTTATTCAATAAACTTCCATAGCTCCCTATTGATTCCAAGTTCAAATACAGCTGTTCTCTTTGGAATTCATGAACCTATCCTTCTTCTATCTTTCCAGTCTTCTCACACCTCATTCAGACATGTACTATTAAATCCATCAACACTGGCCCCTTTCTTGTCCAATAATCAAGATATTCCACTCTTGGCTCCAAGCATTCTTCACTGGGGGACAGCCATTTTGTTCCCCATTCCTGGAAAGTACCCCCTCCCTACTCAGCCTACTGATCTCCTTACCTTCCTTTAAGTTCAAACTAAAATCCCATCTTTTACTGGAAGCTTTCCCCATTCTCTCTTACTGCTAGTATTTTCCTCTATTAATTATTTCCTATTTATCCTATATATAGCTTGATACACACACACACACACACACACACACACACACACACACACACGTTTGCATATTGTCTCTCCATTAGGAAGTGAGCTCCTTGAAAGTACAGTCTGGCTTTTGTCTCTTTTTTACCCAGTATTTAGCAAAGTGCTTAGCACATAGCCACTTAATAAATATTTACTGAATGAGAAAATGAAATTCTAGGTATGTGGTTTGGCCATTGCAAAGGCACAGAGAGGGAAGATGAAATTTCATATGTGAGGATTCAATTTGGATGGATAACAGAGCTTAGGATGGTAGAAAAAAGTTCAGTGTGTCTGTAGTTTGAAATCAAATTTTGTAGGGCTTTAAAAGCTAAATAGAGGATGTTATATTTTATTCTAGAGGCAGTAAGAATCTCCTGGTGGTGTTATTGTCATTGAGGTATTTAAGTGGGCACAATATGATTGAGTGCAGGGCATGACGTCTTGAATATTCCTGAGTTCAAATTTGATCTCAGACACTTATTAGAAGTGTGATACCAGGCAAGTCATTTAACTTTATTTGCCTCAGTTTCCCCATCTGCAAAATGAACTGAGAGAAAAAAATTGACAAACTATTTCAAGATCTATACCAAGAAAAACATAACTATGGTCATGGAAGATGTGGATATGACTAAAAAACTCCGCAATAAAGAGGAGTTGCTATAGTAGGAATCCCATGATTATATGTGCATTGATATGACTTTGGCAGTAATGTACATATAGGATGGATTGGTGTGGTCAACTTGAAATTGACAGACTAATAAAAAGGCTGTTGCAATAATTTGGAAAAAAAATGATGAAGTAGTAGTATGAGTGAAAATCATATATTACATAGAAGAGATGGTATGAAAGTAGAAGCAGCAAGATTTTTCAACTTAATGGATATATATGAAGGAGGGAAAAGAAGGAGGGAAAGAAATCCAAAATAATGTTGAGATTATGCATCTAAAATCATGAAATAAAAGTGATATATTCTATGGAAGTAGGGAAGTTTGAAAGAGAAGAGTGACTAGGAGAAAAAACAATACTTTCAGTTTTAGAATATAAGATATCTTCATGATGTCAAGTTCGAAATGTCTAATAGTGATATGACACTGAAGTTCTGAGGAAGGGTTAGGGAAGAATATATAGGTCTTGGAGTCATTTGCAGAAAAATGATAATTAAATCCTTGAGAAATTATGAGTTTAGCAAGAGAAGAAGCTCTAGGATATAACCTTACTCACAATAAGTAAGTGTGCTGTGAGTTGTTATTGTTATTGGTGATGGTGGTGGTAATCGTGAGGATGATCCTTCATTTTCAAGAGGCTGATTTGAATGACAAACTTTCAAAGAAAAGCCAAGGTTGGTAAAAGGCAAACAGGGGAATGTAAAACTCAGATCAGCAGAGTTAGTACACAAAAGGTAGCATTCAATTACTGTGCCAAATGTCAGATAGATTGAGAACAATTGACATTTAGAAAAGACCATTGAACTTTTAAATATTTTTTCATATTCATTATCATAATATCATTTCTAAGAGTACAGAGTGAAGCAATATTTCATTTATTTAAATACCACATATATTAAGTCATTCCTCAATTGATGAGCATTATTGTTTTCCTAATTCTTTACTATCAGAAAAGAGACTCATCTGAATCTCTCTCTGTGTATCTATGTTTGTGTCTCTGTGTTTCTGTTTCTGTTGGTCTGTCTCTCTCTATTTCTATGTGTATCTGTCTCCTGTCTCTCTGTTTCTGTCTCTTGTCTCTCTGTCTCTCTTTCTCTACTCTCTCTCTGTCTCTGTCTCTCTCTGTCTCTGTCTTTGTCTCTCAAAATTTTTTGTCTTTTACCACAAAGTATCTAGTTTTAAAGAACTGGAAATGTTTATCACTTTTTAAAAAAGTATAATTTCAAATTGTTTTCCATAATGATTGGAACAATACACAGTCCCAACAGTGTGATACTATGCTTGTCTTTGCACAGCTCCTCCAACCTTGACTATTTCCATCTGTTATTATCTTTGTCTATTTTCTAGGTGTGAAATGCAACTTGAAAGCTGTTTTGATTTCCATTTTTCTTCTTATTTGTGATCTAGAGAAATCTCCTGTGGTTCATAAAAGTTTACAATTCTTTAGAGAAGATAGCTAAACATTTTTATGGTGAATTTTAAATTGTCATATTCAATTATTGAGAGACAACTAAGAGATACATAAGACAGACATACAACTCAGGATTGGGAAGACCTAAATTCAAATCTTCTCTTCCTCATACTAGAAGTGTGACTTTTGATAAGTCTCTTGGCTTTCCTATATCTCAACTTTCTCACCTGTAGAACAAAGATAATAACAGCATCTTACTTAAAGAGAAATTGTGAGAATAAGATGAACTAATATAAGTGCTTTGCAAACTTTGAAGCATTACATAAATGTTAGTTATTATTCTTCTTCTCAGGAAGAGTCAATCAGTCATTGTGTTAAAACTCGCTTCTTATATTTACAAATATCTAAATTTTGTTTAGATTGTTTAATATTTTCAGAGAAAAGGAAGCTCACTTATTTCTTGCACACCCACAAACAAAACTGAGAGTAACAAATATGTAAGTGGGCCAACCATAGCAAACATAAGGCAATGACTATTTTTATTGTGTTTCTGTTTGTTAGAATAACTGCAAAATCTATTTCATGATTTTATATTTTGATGTTTGTTTAAGCTGGTGTGTGTGTGTGTGTGTGTGTGTGTGTGTGTGTGTGTGTGTGTGTGTGTTTTGTGGGGAGAATCTGTCATTTGATTTTAGAAGGAAAGGAACAGGATCCTTTATTGATCCTAATAACTACCTTTCTTGAGAAAAAGTAGGTTCAGTTTTCTTCAGTAGAAAGAAGAACTAGGGAGCAATTTACAATATTTTAAATGCCCTTATGGCTGACATTGGACTAAGATATAGAAAAAAATCTAATAATTTCATGAGTATGACTCTTTACTCACTCATCTTTTCAAAATTAATAAGGTGCATCTAAAGGACAATATTGTCATAAATATTGATAAAACCACAAAGATATTATTAGACCTCATAGTTTTCATAAACATTAAATAAAATTGTTAGCGATTAACACATTTTATATGTATTAACACACTTTTAACTTTATATGCATTAACATATGTATAACATACTTTTAACTTCATATATATTAACACATTTATTAATACATTTTATATGGTATGAATAGGAAAGAAGATCTAGAAGATTTAAATTCTTTTGCTATGGGACAAAGTCAGGGATAGAATTTAAGTAATTTATTTATCTCTGCATCTCCTTCAAAGCCCAGCTGAGTACATAACTTTATAAGACTTTGTTGATTAAGTGACTATATTTACATAGCCATTATCTATTAACAAAGAACTTTACAAGTGGACTCTATCTCTCAGCCAATTCCAAGTGTTACAAATTAGGAGTCTAGACCAAGTGGACTTGTTGACAGAAATGTTTGAGAGAGAGAGAAGAAAGGTGGGGTTAAGGAGAGCTCATTGATTTTTCTTTATGAAAAAGAATTCTCCAGTTGAAATATTTGTTCATAATAATATATAATTTTTCCCCAAACTCCACCATATTTTGTGAGTTTTACAGTCACTTCTCAATCTATACATTCCCCAAAAAGCACAAAACATGCCAAATCATACAATAAAATTACAGAATTTATAACAAGATTGACGTGACGAAAAAAAAAAAAACCTGCATCCATCATAACCCATAAAAGGTAGAAACCTAATGAAAATGATTGAACAATTTTAAATCTTAAATGCTTTAGAAATCTATAAATACTACAATAATTCATGGCCAAGTTCTCTGCCTTAGGATTGATGCTCAACCTGTGCCCCAAGTCAGCACAAACTCTGCCCTGGAAGCTGTCATGAAAGGAGAAGTGTAGGTATAAACTAGCCTTGTCCATTCACAGCTCCTACTGCACAAGAAGATATGTAATAAATGTTATACTTTATACTGACAAAGTCCTCTAATTTTCTTGTGGAAGTGAATGTTGGAAGGATTCCAACTTGTGAGTTGTTCTTAAGTGGTACAATTTTTCAAGTTCTCTCACAGTTGCTTGGGGAAAAAAAAAAATCTCATAGAAGCAAACTTAACATTTCAAGATATGCTCTAAGTGGTCTCTGATATATCAGTCACATTGGAACAAATTCCCATTTTCCAAAATGTATTAAAACAGAACTGATTGTAAATAGATATTCCCAATACAAAGGGGGAAAAAAAAAGAGTTCACATAGTATAGGTGACACTTTACTGAAACCAGCACAAGAGCAAATAATTAAGCCTGAAATCTGATCAATAATGAGATGAAAGAAAAAAAAAATAAAGGAATGGTGGAAAGTGGCTCGAAATTGGATTTATACATAAGAGTTTCCAGGAGACAGCAGCTAAGGGAGAAGTAATGTTTACACTGGATGTCTAGGCAGCAATCTGTTAATTACACATAAAAGCACATGGGTAGACAATCTCAAGAGAAAGAAAATGGGGAACCTATTATAAATTAAAAATAAATAAATAAAAACAAAACTTGGTCAGAAGCCTCCAATGACAAATAACTGTAAAAAGACAATTTGCAATAAGCAAATCAAAAACCCTCCATCTAAGTGTGGTAAGGCTTTTATGAACCATCCAATGAACTAAAGTAACCTTGCATATGAAGAAATTCAGACAGGTTGAGAAAAATTGGTCACTTTCTAAGATTAATCTAATCTAAGGTTTAATCTAATATTAAAATTGTTAGGAACTGGGGGGGGGGTGATTCTGGGAAGATCCTAAAGTAAACTGGTAAATTTCAAGCTCTTCAGATTTGCCACATAATTAAAACAAATTTGTGCCTCAGGACAAACTGGTAAAAAAAAAATCAAGAAGATTTAGGGCAGAACAAGGTCCTCCAAGTACAAACTGAGACTATCTGAAGAAAAACCCTGGGCTAGGGATTAAACTGTGAAGTATAAATACTTCTGGGCTAGCTCCACAGAAACTTCAAGTGGGGAACCCTGGAGTAGTGAATTTGGAGAAGGCTCAGCAGGAACCCCAGAAAATTTTGTTTGTGGAATCTGAATAAACCTTGGTTGACTAGGCACACCATCCCAGTTGTGCTGCACAGCCTTAGTCCTAAGTGAGAAAGCAACAACATAGGGGTGAGTGCAGAGGCAGTGGGGCAGTGTAGACACTTGTAGTAGCAGTGAGCTCCAGGTTTGTTGTACCAGGTCAGTGGGGAGAGCTGAAGTAAAGCTGTCTCCCCCCACCACAGTTAGAGGTGCTTACACTAATACCTCTTATTCTTAAAAAAGAAAACCAAACAAGCAAAGAAGCACCCCACCATAGAAACCTATTATAGGAACAGGGAAGACTGGGTCTCATCTTCAGAAAAGTACTTAGGTACTTTCTTATCAAAGGAAAATAGAGGCTTCTACCTCAAAGAGTAATATGAAATGGCTCCCTGCCCAGAGAGAATTTATGCAAAAATTCAAAAAAGAATTTAAAAATCAAATAAAAGACATTGAGGAAAAACTAAAAAAAAAAAAAATCCAAGAGAAACAAAAAGAGAAAGCAACTAGAAAAGGAGATACAGAATCTCAAAAATGAAAATAACTCTTTAAAAAATTAGAATTGGGCAAGGGGAAGCAAATAAAACTATGAGAGAAAAAGAAATAACAAAACATATTATAAAGAATGAAAAAAAGAACAGAATGTGTGACATTGTATAAGAAAAACAACAGAACTGGAGAACAGTTTAAGAAGAAAATATGAGAATAATTTAAACTACCTGAAATTTAAGACCAAAAAAAAAAAAAAAACAGGCCCCCAAACCTTGATACAATAATGCAAAGAATAATCCAAGAAAAATGTCCTGGAATGATAGAATATGAAGGGAAAATAAAAATAGAAGAAACCCACCGATCACCACTTCAATGTGATGCTTTGTGGAAAACACATAGGAATATTACTGCCAAATTTTTAAATTGCCAGATCAAAGAGAAAATTTTACAAAAAACAAGAAAAAAGAAATTCAAATATACTAGAGCTACAATAAGAAATGTACCTGACTTATCAGCAGTCACAATAAAAGACCACAGGTTCTGGAATCATATTTAATGATAATCATATCCAAAATATCATACCTAGCAAAATTATCTATAATACTTA
Organism: Antechinus flavipes; assembly: GCF_016432865.1. Taxonomy (NCBI): domain Eukaryota; kingdom Metazoa; phylum Chordata; class Mammalia; order Dasyuromorphia; family Dasyuridae; genus Antechinus; species Antechinus flavipes. The sequence continues at coordinate 151,921,487 of NC_067402.1, forward strand.
ATAAGAAAAACAAGTTTCTTAAATGGTCTTGCAAATTTTTAGAACTTTCCAGACTTGTCAAGAAAACTGCAAATGGGATCATGGAAAATCTGACAACAAGTCTACTTTGGGAGTCAAGGAAAGACTGGTTATAGATTTGAAACTTTTGTTTCCTGATTTCATCACGTAAGTATATCATCTTGGGGAATACTAATGCTTCTGAATTTAATAGAAATTTAACATATAAGATCCTATATAAAAAAAATCGATTTCAAGGGATTCAACATGAACAACTTGTTTTTTTTTTTTTTTTAAACATGGGAAATGTAAATCATATGTTTAAGATTGACATCAATATTAGAGTAACTCAAAAGAAAGATTGTGGCAGAGTTAAGGTAAAAATAATATTCATGTTATGCGAATGAAGTACAGAGAAAGAATAGACACAGAGCCATTAGAGAGAGGAGGAGGGCTCATATCTCTGAAAACCTACTCACATCAGGAATAGGTTAAATAGGCAACACTACATATATACCATGAAGGATAGAGCGCCCTGCAAAATCTATAAAGTAATTAAGTTGGAGGGATGGACAGAAGAGGAAGCAAAGAGTGAGGGAAGAAGACAAGGGAGGGATCCATGAGTTGGGGGAGATTAAATAATAGCAAAGCAAGTTAAGGAACACAATTAAAACAAGGAATCAGCAGAGATAGGAAAGATATATGTATGTAGAGGTAGGGAGATATATGTGTATGAGTCTCTCTATATCTACACATGTACACATAAATATATCTTTTCTTAACTATAGCTCACCTGAAGGTGGGAAGGGGAAAATAATAAAGTAATAAAGATGCACAGCAGAGAACAAAATAACAATTTACAAGGAACAAAAGATGGCTGCTCATGAATATAATTATATATATATATATATATATATATATATATATATATATATATATATATATATATATATATATATGTGCTTTCTTGAACTGGTAATTTGTTGTTATATATTTTAAGTCCTCTTGAATGTTCTGCTGGACATATGACAATGTTCTCTTTTGTTTTGTTTTATTTTACTTTTCTGTTTTTCTTTTTTCTTATTCTGTTTTTTTAAAATAAAATAAAATTTAAAAAAGATAGAAACTGAAATTTTTACATAGAAAAAGATCCCAGCAATTGGACAAATAAGGAATAAGTTTCCTTTTTCTAAAATCATTTGCAAGAGTCCTTCATGGGGAGGAAAATATTTTGGCTTTGCCTTATTCTCTCCTCACTCTAATCATTTATTAGAGTATTAATCATCATGAACTTCAGAAGTTTCAAGGATGTTCTATCTGTAATAGCAGTATTCTGGAAAGCCTGGCAGCTATGTCTAATAGGTAGGTAGGTAGGTAAGTAGATTAATAATTGATTTAAATGTGTGTATGCATATGTGTATGTATGGATATGTATATGGCAATTTGATGGTACGTGGATAGAGTGATTCTGGAGTCAGAAAGAACTCAATTCAAATATGGCCTTACATACTTACTAGCTGTGTAATGCTGGGCAAGTCACTTAATCCTGTTTGCCTCAGTTTTCTTATCTATAAAATGATCTGGAGAGGAAATGGCAAACCATACCAGCATCTTTATCAAGAAAACTTCAAATGGGGTCATGGAAAATTGGACAATACCAAAATAATTCAACAACATGTCTACTTTAGGAGTCAATGATAGATTGGACATAGATTTCCAATTTTGGTTTCTTGATTTCCGCACCTCTTGGGGAATGCTAAAGCTTCTTAGAAAAACTGGTCTGTCCCTTCTGAGTCAATTTCTGGTTTCCAAGAATCCAGATGATCAACCTATGATGCACTTTAGAAAGGAAAGTAAATCCTCCTTTTAGTCAGGAAGATGCTATAGACAGAGTGGCTGCTTTGTTTGCTTCTCAAACTATTGGTCAATATTATGATCTGATGAAAAGTCAGCATCTGTTTCAATAACCTGTGTAATCCTCTTGCTATTATAGTCACCTATGGTGTGAACATGATGCCACCAAATCCATTTTTTCTCCTCCCCAGCATTTGCCTCTGTATGTGTAAGAGGTTTATTCTTGATGACATCATCCCACAGATCTCCTGCTGCCACAAAGGGCACCCACATCTAAAACATGGATGAATGATGGCCTATATGAATGTGATTGGTCAGAATTCTGTTTGAAGGGAAAGAATACCAATGTGCAGATGATGATGAAGGTAGGATCAGGAGAAATGGTAGTTTGAAGAGGTGGGCAGCCATGTGACACTGATATCATCAGACATAAAGGAATGGATGATACCCGAGAAGGCAGACATCACTGTTAGTGAACTTCTATGCTCCTTTGCAAATATTTTTCTGGTCACAGTGTGACAGAGGGTCTGAAAAAGGGAAGCAACCAGGACTCAAGCATAGCCAAGGAAGCATTATTACCAAAAACAAAACAAACAAACAAACAAAATTGGTTTTCTGTGAGTACAAATTAATGGAAAGAATGTAAAAATTGTGACTCTATAATAGCTTTTTTGAAATATTGTAGATTCAATAGATATTTCTACTCTGTTGCCTTGCTTTTATTAATATGTTCACAGTACCTCACATGGTTCCTGACACATAATAGGTGATAAATAAATCTTTGGCTGATCAATTCAAAGTATCACATTTATCTCTCTCTTTTCCTGCGTAATATCTCTAAACTATATATAGAAGTATGTCAACTCACATGAAGAGTTTGCCTATAAATTAAACTTCAAAGAATCCTAGAATAATTTTTCACTTCATATTTTTTTGAATTTGTTTTTTATATAATCTAGATTTTCTTTTGTGCCTATCCCCTGCTTCTTCCCAGAGAAAAATCCCTTGCAACAAAGTTTTTTTTTTTTTTTTTCAAAAGAAAATAAAAGAGGAAGAAGTGTGGGGGGATCCAGTAAAATCAATTACATTATTGAAAAAATATCTGAAGCTAGATGCAATATTCCCTAGTTACAAACCCTGAATTTTCTAAAGGTATAGGGACAGTGTCTATTCTTATACATGCTTATTCTGCCCATTTATATCATTACAATCATATTGTTTTCTTCACTCTGAATTCTCCACTTCTCATAATTTCACATGAATCTTTTCATGTTTCTTCATTGAATTCCAAAATTTTATAGAAGAATTTCCGACATTGTCTGAATGTGCCCTCTTATTTTACAGATGATAAAACTTGACCAAAAAAAGACCAGAAACTCACTCAAAATTATACAATCAACAAATAGAACAGAGTCTAGATCTCCTGAATCCAAAGCTGTCATCCTGTCTACCAGGCAACCCTGAATCACACAAATGATGCATAAAAATTTAACAAATAGTCTAAAGGCAGAAAAATTGGATGAAATTAAGTTTAAAGCAAACTACCCATTTCCTTATAGGATCAACTTTTATTTCACTTCCTTGCATTAACTTTTTTTTTCATGGTTGACCACATGCATGTAGCACATTAAGCAAAAAGTCAAAAGAACCAAATTAAATTATCCTCTCTAACAGATTAAGCTTTTTGCCTACAATTCCCAGTAGACTTGAATATGTGATTAATATAGTTTTTCAAGCTTTTCAAACAATAGCTAGTGCATCAGAGGCTAGCGAACAGGAGATGCTTCACTTCCTCTACTGACTACGTATCCAATTTTTGGTAAATCACTTAATCCCACTGTGCTTTTGCTCCTTCATCAATTATACATGCTATTCGCATAGATATAGTTACTAGAGCTCTCTACTTCTTGCTTCATTTTCCATTTATGTCCCATTAATTGTCTGTTCATGTGTTGTTTCCTCAGAATAAAATGTAAGCTCATAAAGGCAGGGATAATTTCATTTTTGACTGTATAAGACTAATATCTAGAATAATATTTTGCTAGGTACTAACTAAATTTATGTTGATTTGGATTAAAAATACATAATTATAATTGTGTATGTTATTGAGGAACCATAGTGCTTCTTCAGTGTTTGATTATCCATTTCTTGTTATTGAATACTTTTACTTTATATCTTCATGAGGAAGGAATGTGCTAGAGTAAAAGGAGTTTTGTACTCGGAGAAGGAAACTTATATTCAAATCCTTCCTATGATACTTACTAGCTGTATGACCATGGGCAAGTCACTTGACACCAATTGCCTCAGCAAAAAAAAAAAATACCTTGAGAATGGTTACCACCTTTAGATCAGTAATAAGTGTTGTGATTGCCATCAACAATGATAAAATCACATATATTCTTTATATATTTAATTTTATTTTTCTAATGGTGACTTACAACCTATTTAGTTATACTCTACTGAAATGTTTACAAGCATTTTGATTGCTTATTGTTAAAAAAGATGAAATATTTGAAATTAAGACTTTAGCAGAAAATCTGAAATGTATGGCCACCATAACAAGAGAAGAATAGAATGATCTGCTACCTAATTGAGTAATTGAGATGGGAGGACCATCTCAAACATTTTCCTACAAGTTTAACTTCACAGTGTAAATCAAGAAATAAGAGGATTTACAAACTAGGCTTTTTGGGACATTCTTTATCCCCTTTTCACCATGTCCAATAAATTATAGTTTTTATGACTACAAGCAGTAGTAAGAAAATTCTACTTGACATTGATAATATGTATACTCTCAGTCACCTATATTATTTAATAATACTGGTCTTCTCAAAATTCCTTTTCTCTTAGCATTTCTATTGCATTGTAATATGATTTTCCATTGTTTTGTTTTCCATTGTCCTTTTTATTAACATGGAAATAATCATTAAATACCTTTTCAGTTTCCTCATTTTTGATATACAAACCCAAGGATCACAATTAGTGAATTTAAAAGGACTTTGAAAAAGAAAGATCATTGAAAGACCATTTTGTCCAATGCTTTTTTATCAAATTATTAGGACTCTTCATATTAGACATTTTGGTAGTAACAATTTACCTGGGCACATGTTGATAGATTAGTAAATAGAGTGTTTTTTTTTTTTCCTCTCTGTGATCTTATTTCTACCATTCTTCACTGATTAAACTGGTACTTCCTTTTGAAACTTGTAAAATAGTTCTAAAATGATGGCCTTTTCAATGGCAAAATTTCTTTCCATGTAGAAAGTCTACAGAATAGAAGAATATTAATAATTTATTCTTGAAAACAGGGATATATTGTTATGGACTTTTGAAATTGATTATTAAAATTTCAGGATGAACATTGACATTTCAGAAATTGGCAAACACTTCAAACTTTAAAAAAAAAAAACTATTTAGACTTGAGAAAATAATGGGAAATGTTAATAAAGAAATGATGGTTGTTAAATATTTTTCCGAACACTCCTACTTGAAAATATTGATGTATGGTTTCATTTTTCCAACTTGTTTAAATTAGTAAGTTGACACATTTGATACAAACAAAACTTTTTTAAAATGTGCAATAAATATTAGATTTGAATTTTGATTCTGCCCAAGATTCACAATATGAATTAGGGTATTATTTTTACCTTTGTATGCATTTTTCACATCAACAAAATGAAAAACAATCTCTATTCCTAATAATTCTTTGACCACACTATCATGAGATATAATTAATGTATTTGAAAGACCCTACTATGAATCTCTCTCTCTCTCTCTCTCTCTCTCTCTCTCTCTCTCTCTCTTCCCATATTAATATGAAATTTGTTTTTGAGGAAAACAAATTATAATGATGTTCCTAAAGTTATAATTTTGATTAATTGTGCCAAATCTTATCAGAAAAACAGCAAATAAGATGTCACCCAAATAAATTAATTTACTAATCATTTGTATATTCTTTTCTAATTTCCTTTTTCCCCTAAAACTTCACAGAGTAAAATTATGCATTCTTTGTAATTTTAAAAATCTACTGAAAGTCATAGGGGTGAATGGCATGACTCTGTAAGTTATTTTCTAGTCCATAGTTTCAAGATCTTTTTACCATGAATAATTCAATAGTTTAACAGTTAGTTGATCTCATTAATAAGACTACTTTCTGGCAATGTCACCCATTCATCCCTTTTTATTTGTGTGATTTTGTTGATATCTTTTTTGCAATTCCTTAAAAGCTAATATAATAAAAATCTTTTGATTTGTTTAATATTTATGAATGACAGTGTAAGATTTAGACTGTTGTATTAGTATTTAACCTTATGAAGGGAGCAGCTTATTTACTTCTTTAGTCACACATGTCTGTTTTTTATTCCACCTTTTATTCCATTTATTTTTTGCACTATCTATTCACTAATCATTTGCTATTTCAGGCTACACATATTTACCAGTTAACTTCCCTTTGCCTTTTGGGTCACATTTAATTGTGTTACTCCTGAGGTCAATTATTCCATGATTTATATCTACATAGAAGCCCTGAAAGAATATTAATTTTAAAATAAAAGGGATTAATGATATTAACTCATTGAGAACATTGAAACATTTCATTTTCTAAAGTGTGATACAGCTTAGTATTTTCTTTCTGTATAATTTTGCAAATAATTTATTTTTCATCTGACATGCCTGAGCAATAAATATATTTATCAAAAGAGTAGCAATCAATGTCTCATTCAACTGCATATCGTAATATAAATATAATAATAACCACCCCTTTTTTGTATTGCCTGGACAGGTAAGCTGAGCTCTACTGAATAATCATTTATTCCTTTGTGAGATTCAGTGTTTTTCTCAGACTCAATGTAATTAACATAATGTCATAAAGAAATAGGAACATCTGTAGAATCTATGTCAATAGGGAATTTCTCATCAAGTTGGATTTTATGCAGCATGTGTTTAAAGAAACTGGAAAATACCTTTACTGAACATATGTCTTCCTTCTTGTGTCTCATCTGATGTTGGTATTCATCAGATCATTTAAGAAATGTATTTCTGTGGTTACATCTGTCATAAAATCTTTCATTATTTTAACATACAAATGAGAAATGTCTGTTTTGGAGAAAATCTTTAAGGCTACTTTTCTGTTCTGTGAGTCAAATGTTTTTATGTAATCAACAAATGATAATCACAGAAGGAGGGGAGTGGAAGGAAAGGGGGTTGGGGAGCAGGGGAAAGACAGGAGAGGAAGAAGAGGGATGGAGAGAAGAAGGAAGAAGAAGGGGAAAGAGGAAGAGAGGGGGGAGAAGAGAGGGAGGAAATAATATTCTCTTTAAAATGTAATGTTCTTTGTTGAGGTTTTCTTGGTGTCTTTGGGAGCAGCCTTCATTTCAATTTAGTAATGACCAACGAGCAGCAAGACATTAAAGTCTAAATCCTTTATTTTCTCCTTTAAAGTCTTAATTCCTTCACTTGGGGCTTGGCTAGTTTTCTGGAGGCCTTCCGGATTTTGATTTCATTTGAGAAGCAAAGGAGGAAACCCTGCTGCCACTTCTCTGTCTTCCCTAGTTCTAATTCTGGCTGAGTTTGTCTGAGTTTATATGCTCTCTTATAATAGGTATGAATCTTGTGGAACTGTATTAAGTACTAAGTACATGTACTGAACTAGAGAACTGTTAAGCACTATGCTAAATAACCATTGTCTCTATCAATTCCACTGAGTTAGCACCTTGTAAGAATCCTTGTTTCAAATTCAAAGTTCTGGTCCACAATAGAGAGGGGATAAAGGGGAGATATATCTATATACATACATATATATATTATTTAAAGCATAAATACATAAATAAAAAATGGACGGCACTAGAATTAAGAGGAGTTGGGAAAAGTTTCTTATAGAAATTGAGTTTTAATTAGTATGTAAAGGAAGCCAAGGAAACCAGTAAGCAGAGCTGAGGAGAGAGCATTGCAGGTACGAGGTTCAGCCAGAGGAAGTGTTTGGTTAAGAGAGAGAGAATGTCTTATTTGAAGAATAGAAAAAAGTCAGTGTTAATAGGTCAAAAAGTAAATGGTGGGAACTAAGGTGTAATATAACAAGAAAGGTAGAAGGGTTACGTTTGAATACCAAACAGGATTTTAAATTTAGTCCTGAAGGTAATAGGGAATCATTAGAGTTTACTGAGTGACAGGAAACATGGCCAGGAAAATCACTTTGTTGAATGGAAGATGGATTATAGTGGGAAAACACTTGAGGAAAGCAAACCTTAACTATTACAATAGTTAAGGCATAAGGTGAAAACTAAGGATGAATTGAATGATCAACAGGCAATAGCCAAAAATGTTGTTACTGGCTAAAGAGTCATGCCTTGAAGGACTCTGTCAAAAAAAAAATAATGATCACAATAATGCACAATGATGACTAGGGATAATTAGCAATTACTCATAAAGCATATACTGTTGGAACACCTCCATTGAAGCTCCTGAGAGAGAATCATTTGTGGGAAATCTACATCTCCCTCCTTTACTGTTTTGCTGTTTGTTTTTTAAACCAAAGAGTGATCTTGTGAAATTTGGAACATTCACAGATTTGGATCTTCCTTCAGTGTCAGTAACGCTGTACCTGGATGTCAGTAACGCTGTACCTGGATGTCAGTTTCATCTATATTAGAAAGGAAGAAACCTGCTGCGGACAAACTAACAACACTGGAGACAGTCGGCTATAGAACTGACATTTAGAGTCTAGTAGAGAGCTATACCAAAATGGATCCTCTTGAGGATTCTTCAAAGAAAGAAAAGAGTTTTCAAAGAAAATTAACTATAAATTACCTATTTGTCACATGTGCTAAGTGCCCATATTCCCCTACACGAAATATGTTTTTCTCTTCTTTCTCAGTTTTGGAGCAACTGCTTTTGTACCACTCTTTGTATTTATTTAATTGTTGTTTCAATTAGTCATATTTGATGTTTCATGACTCATTTGAGGTTTCCTTGGCAAAGATACTGAAGTAATTTGCAATTTCTTTTTCCAGCTTATTTTACAAATGAGGAAACTGAGATAAACAAGGTTAAGTGGTTTGCCCAGATTTACACAGCTAGTACGTGAAGCCACATTTGAAATCAGATCTTCCTGATTCCAGGCCCAAGCTCTGTCCACTGCACCATGGTATTTATTTGCTTAGCAAATATCAGCAATTAAAAGGTAATTAACACTGAGTAGACAATTGATACTCAATAGCAACTCACTAGATGGAAGATTAGGAAGGACAGTTTTACAAAATTACCCTGGCACAAACTATGATCCCTGGAGTGACTTTTCATCCCAGAGAAGAAAAGTAGTAAATTAATCTATTAGTACCTTACCTACCAATATATTTAAAAGTTAATAAAGAAAGTTCAGAGTTATATTACTACATTTGAACAGCCTTAGGATCATACTATCTTAATATAAATATCTTTGAATGTTTGGTGAAGACTAACTGTTCTTCCTAAATTCATGTTTTTAAATAGTTGCAATTATGCTATAAAGCATGCAATAGAGCTTCAAACATGTCAATGCAATGATTCCACTCTTGTCATTGATGACAGTTGATTGTCAGTTAAATATTAGAACTGTTTCATTTTACAGTTATTTTTGTACTTCATACTTTTTTCTTGAAAAAAAAAGTTCTATTTTTTTTTTCCTGAGGCAATTGGGATTAAGTTTTCCCAGGGTCACTCAGGCAGGAACTGTTAAGTATCTGAGGCCAGATTTGAATTCTGGGCCTCCTGACTTCAGGGCTGGGACTCTATCCACTACACCAACTAGCTGCCCCTGAAAAAAATGCTTTCTAAATGACATTTTTTGAACTAGGTCCCATTTCAAGTTTTATATAAATTCATTTCCAAAATGTAGATAGTACTGACCTTATCATGGTATTTGGAAAAGAAAGGAAGTTTTCCTGATGTGATTTCTGAGGCACTATTATTTTGGCAATTGTTTTGTATCAGTTAAGGTTTTCCAAGAAATGGTTATAGTCAATGTCTTTAATTTTTTCTATTCTTATGTTTTAAGTTGAAGTTCTTATTTAAACACATTGAATTACAGCCATTCAGTATACATATGGTGTCTTCTTATCATCATCATGCTTTTTTGTCTATGTCTTTCTATTTTCCTTCTTGAAGAAAATTGCCATGAAATGGAGATATGAACCATGTAAATAGTCCATGCCTTCTAAGAACTCTTAATAAGTCTTGATTTTATTCACTTCTTTATTCCATATCATTTATCTCATCTCTCTATACCAGCTATTGAAATCATTGAGTATCAAGTTCTATGCTGATTTAGTTCCAAAATTCTTTGTAGAATTTTTCTATTTTATGACTTTCTACAATAAAGATCAACATTTAGGTTTTATGGTGTTATATCTTCTTAACCATAATGAGGCAAGATGAGACATATATATATATATATATATATATACATATATATATATATATATATATATATATGAATGATTGCCTTTTTCAATACAACATTCCCATTCATCTCTTAAAAGTTAAGGACAACTTGTCCACCACTCTTCTATTCAGATTTAACTATATTACATGTCAACTGGTTTATTTTATGGTGAGAACTTATGTATAGACATGGTTCAGTTTTTCCCCTACTATATTAATCCAATCATTGGTTGTTGGGCAGAGACTTGAAATACAGAATTCTAACTGCTAAATTATGGCTTGTAGGGGATTAAAGGGGGAAAAAAAGAAAAAAGGGTATTATTGAAACAGTTGGATTTTGTTTATTTTTCCTTTATATATAGAAGAGCCAGAAAGAATCACAGTCAATTAGATGACCTTAAAAGTTATATGTTAAATTATTTATTTTTAAAGAAAAGCCAGCTGTTCATAATAGATATTAATTGCTGGGGTTGCAAACCTCTCTTTCTGTTTTTCTGTTTAAAATGCACATTTTAAGTGTTTATTAAATGCAGGATTTAAATACATGTTAAAGCCAATATATGTATATATATATATTTATACAGTTATCCTATTGCACAAGAAAAATCAGATCTAGAAAGAAAGAAAAAAAAAGAAAACCTGAAAGGAAAACAAAAATATAAGCAAACAACAACGCAAAGAGTGAAAATGCTATGCTGTATTCCACACTTAGTTCCCACAGTTCTCTCCCTGGGTGTAGATGGCCCTCTTTATTGCTGTACAATTGGAACTGGTCTGAATCAATTCATTGTTGAAGAGAGCTACATCCATCAGCATTGATCATTGTATAGTCTTGTTATTGCTATGTACAATGATCTCCTGGTTCTGCTCATTTCACTTAGCATCAGTTCATGTAAGTCTCTTTGGGCCTATCTGAAATCATCCTGTTGGTCATTTATTACAGAACAATAATATTCCATAACATATATATGTCATACTTTATTTAGCCATTCTTCAATTAAAGGGCAGCCATTCAGTTTCCAGTTTCTAGCCACTACAAAAAGGACTGTCACAAACATTTTTGCACATGTGGGTCCCTTTCCCTCTTTTAAGATCCCTTTGGGATATAAGCCCAGTAGTAACACTGCTGGCTCAAAGGGTATGTATGCACAGTTTGATAGCTTTTTGAGCATAGTTTCAAATTTCCCTCTAGAATGGTTGGATTCATTCACAGTTCCAGTGATTTGGGGCATCTTTTCATATGACTAGAAATACTTTAAATTTCTTCATCTGAAAATTGTCTTCATATTCTTTGACCATTTATCTATTGGAGAACAGCTTGATTTCTTATAAATTTGAGTCAATTCTTTATATATTTTGGAAATGAGGCCTATATTAGAACTTTTGGATATAAAAATGTTTTCCCAGTTTATTTCTTTCCTTCTAATCTGGTCTGAATTAATTTTGTTTGTACAAAAACTTTTTAACTTAATATAATAAAAATTATCTACTTTGTGATTAATAATGATCTCTAGTTTTTCTTTAGTCCCAAATTCCTTCCTCCTCTATAGGTCTGGGAGAAAAAGTATCCTATGTTCTTCTAATTTATTTATAATATCATTCTTTTTTATTATTTTAATAGCTTTTTATTTACAAGTTATATGTATGGGTAATTTTACAGCATTGACAATTGCCAAACCTTTGTTCCAATTTTTCCTTTCCTTCCCCCCACCCCCTCCCCTAGATGGCAGGATGACCAATACATGTTAAATATATTAGAGTATAAATTAAATACAAAATAAGTATGCATGTCCAAACCATTATTTTGCTATATAAAAATATTGTACGTTAGCCTGTGAAGGAAATAAAAAATGCAGGCAGGCAAAAATATAGGGATTGGGAATTCGATGTAATGGTTCTTATTCATCTTCCAGAGTTCTTTTGCTGGGTGTAGCTGGTTCAGTTCATTACTGCTCCATTAGAACTGATGTGGTTCATCTTATTGCTAAAGATGGCCAGGTCCATCAGAATTGATCATCATATAGCATTGTTATTGAAGTATATAATGATCTGGTCCTGCTCAATTCCCTCAACATCAGTTCATGTAAGTCTCTCCAGGCCTTTCTGAAATCATCCTGTTAGTCATTTCTTACCGAACAGTAATATTCCATATTATTCATATACCACAAATTATTCAGCCATTCTCCAATTGATGGGCATCTACTCAGTTTCCAATTTCTGGCCACTACAAAAAGGGCTGCCACAAATGTTCTTGCACATACAGTTCTCTTTCCCTTCTTTAAGATCTCTTTGGGATATAAGCCCAGTAGAAACACTGCTGGATTCAAAGGGTATGCACAGTTTGATAATTTTTTAAGCATAGTTCCAAATTGCTCTTCAGAATGGCTAGATGTATTCACAATTCCACCAACATTGTATTAGTGTTCCTGTTTTCCCACATCCCCTCCAATATTCCACATTATTTTTCCCTGTCATTCTAGCCAGTCTGACAGGTATGTAGTATTATCTCAGAGTTGTCTTGATTTGCATTTCTCTGATTAATAATGACTTGGAGCATCTTTTCATATGGCTAGATCTAGTTTCAATTTCTTCATCTGAGAATTGTCTGTTCATATCCTTTGACCATTGGAGAATGGCTTGATTTTTTATATATTAGAGTCAATTCTCTATATATTTTGGATATGAGGCCTTTATCAGAACTTTTGACTGCAAAAAAATGTTTTCCCAGTTTATTGCTCCCTTTTAATCTTGTCTGCATTAGTTTGTTTGTACAAAAACTTTTCAATTTGATATAATCAAAATTTTCTAATTCATGATCAGTAATGATCTCTAGTTCTTCTTTGGTCATAAATTCCTTTCTCTTCCACAGGTCTGAGAGGCAAACTATCCTGTTTTCCTCTAATTTATTTGTAATCTCATTCTTTATGCCTAGGTCATGAAATCATTTTGAACTTATCTTGGTATATGGTGTTAAGTGTAGGTTAATGCCTAGTTTCTGCCATACTAGTTTCCAATTTTCCCAGCAATTTTTGTCAAATAGTGAATTCTTATCCCAAAAAGGTGGGGCCTTTAATTTTGTCAAACACTAGATTGCCATAGGTGTTGACTATTTGTCCTGTGAATCTTACCTATTCCACTGATCAACTAGTAGTCTATTTCTTAGCCAATTTCAAAACCAAATGGTTTTGATGATCGTTGCTTTACAATATCATTGTAAATCAGGTACAGCTAGGCCATTTTTATTTGATTTTTTTTTCATTAGTTCCCTTGAAATTCTTGACCTTTTATTCTTCCAGATGAATTTTGGTGTCATTTTTTTTTTCTAAATCAGTAAAATTGTTTCTTGGGAGTTTGAGTGGTATAGCACTAAATAAATAGATTAGGTTAGGTAGCATTGTCATCTTTTTTTTAATATTTACTCAATCTATGCAAGAGAATTTGATATTTTTCCAATTATTTAGATCTGACTTTATTTGTGTGGAAAGTGTTTTGCAGTTTTGCTCATATAGTTCCTGACTTTTCCTTGCCAGATAGATTCCCGAATATTTTATACTATCAACAATTATTTTAAATGGAATTTCTCTTTGTATTTCTTGATGTCAGATTTTGTTTTAGTGATGTTTAAAAATGCTAATTATTTATGTGGATTTATTTTATATCCTGTAATTGCTAAAATTGTAGATTATTTCTAGTAGCTTTTTAGTTGATTCTTTGGTGTTCCCTAAATAAACTATTATATTATTTGCAAAGGATGATAATTTGGTTTCCTCATTACCTACACCAATTCCTTTAATCTCTTTTTCATCTTTTATTACCAAAGCTAGCATTTCTAATACAATATTAAATAATAATGGTGATAGTGGGCAACCTTGTTACATCCTTGATCTTATTGGGAATAGCTCCAATTTATCCCCATTGCATATAATACTTACTGATGGTTTTGAATAGATGCTACTATTTTAAGAAAAAGTCCATTTATTCCTATACTCCCTAATGTTTTTTAATAGGAATGAGTGTTAGATTTTATCAAATGCTTTTTCTTCATCTATTAAGATAATCATATGATTTTTGTTAAGTTGGTTATTAATATAGTTAATTATGCTAATAGTTTTCCTAATATTAAACTAGCCCGGCATTCCTAGTATAAATCCTACTTGGTCATGGTATATTATCCTGGGGATGATTTTGGGAAATCTCTTTGCTAATATTTTATTTAACATTTTTGCATAAATATTCATTAGGGAGATTGATCTATAGTTTTCTTTCTCTATTTTTGTCCTATCTGGTTTAGGTATCAGTACCATGTCTGTGTCATAAAAGGAATTTTGTACCAGTCTTTCATTCCCTAATTTTAAAATTTTTTTTATTATAACTTTTTATTGACAAAACATATGTTTGGGTAATTTTTCAACATTGCTCCTTGCAAAAACTTCTGTTCCAACTTTCCCCCTCCTTCCCTTCACCCCCTCTCCTAGAGGCAGGTAGTCCCAGTTAAATATGTTAAAATATATGTTAAATACAATATATGTATACATATTTATATAGTTGTTGTGCTACACAAGAAAAATCAGATTTAGAAAGAAAGTAAAAGTAACCTGCAGTCCCTAATTTTTCAAATAGTTTATATTGTATTGGAGTTACTTGTTCTTTAAGTCTTTGGTAAAATTCACATGTAAACCCATCTGGCTTTGGGGATTTTTCCTTTGAAAGTTGATTAATAGATTGTTGTATTTCTTTTTCTGAAATAGGACTATTTAAGCAATTTACTTTCTCTGTTAATCTGGGCAATCTATATTTTTGTAGCTATTCCTCTATTTCATGTAGGGTATCACATTTACTGGCATAAAATTGGGGAAAATAACTTCTAATTATTGCTCTAATTTCCTCTTCATTTTTGGAAAGTTCTCCCTTTTCATTTTTAAGACTAACAATTTGAATTTTCTCTTTACTTTTAATAATCAAATTTACTAAAGATTTCTCTTTTTTGTTGGTTTTTTCATAAAACCAACTCTTAGTTTTATTTATTAATTCAAAAGTTTTTTTAGTTTCAATTTTATTAATCTCTCCTTTTATTTTTAGAATTTCAAGTTTGTTATTTGATTGGGGGGTTTTAATTTGCTCTTTCTCTAGCTTTTTTATTTGCAAGCCCAATTCGCTGACCTTCCCTTTCTCTATTTTATGCAAGTAAGCATCTAAAGATATAAAATTTCTCTTTATTACTACTTTGGCTGCATCCCACAAATTTTGGTATGTTGTCTCATTATTGTCATTCTCTTGGATGCGCTTATTAATTGTGTTTATGATTTGCTCTTTCACCCATTCATTCTTTAGGATGAGATTCTTTGGTTTCCAATTACTTTTTGGTCTATTTTGCCTTGACTTTTTACTGAATGTAATTTTTATTGCATAACGATCTGAAAAAAATGTATTTACTATTTCTGCTTTTCTGCATTTGATTTTGAGGTCTTTATGGTTAATTTTTGTATAGGTTCCATGAACTGCCAAGAAGAAATTGTCCTCTTTTTTGTCTCCATTTGATTTTCTCCAAAGATCTATCATATCTAGTTTTTCTAGTATTCTATTTACCTCTTTAACTTTTTCTTATATATTTTGTGGTTTGATTTATCTAGTTTTGAGAGAGCAAGGTTGAGATCTCCCATTATTATAGTTTTGCCATCTATTTCTTCTTGCAATTCTCTTAACTTCTCCTTTAGGAATTTAGATGCTACACCACTTGGTGCATATATGTTTAATATTGAAATGGCTTCATTATCCATGGTACCTTTTAGCAAGATATGGTTTCCTTCCTTATCTCTTTCAATTAGGTCAATTTTTGCCTTTGCTTGATCTGAGATCAGGATGGCTACCCTGCTTTTTTTTTTTTTTTTTTTTAACTTCACTTGAAGCCCAATAGATTCATCTCCAACCTTTACCATTATTCTGCATGTATCACTCTGCTTTAAATGCTGTTCTTGTAAACAACATATTGTAGGATTCTGGCTTTTAATTCAATCTGCTATCAGCTTCTGCTTTATGGGAGAGTTCACCCCATTCACATTTACAGTTAAAACTATGAATTCTGTATTTCCTGCCATCTTATTATCCCCAGATTATACTTTTCTCTTTCTTTTTCCCTGTTCCCTTTTCCCCAGTATTTAACTTATGATCCTCTCAATCAGCCCTCTTCCTTTAGAGTCCCTCCCCCTTCCTTATACCTTTCCTTTACTATTTCTACTTTCCCTTCTACCTAACATACCCCTTCCTTTTTCACCTTTCCCCTCCCTCTTTTCAATAAGAAGAGAGAAGTTTCTTTGTAAACCAAATATGTCTAATATTTTCTCTTTCAGCCAAATCTGATGAGAGTAAGATTCATACAATGTTCATTCCCCTCCCTTCTTTACCTCAAATGTAATAGGTTTTCTTTACTTCTTTGTGAGATGTAATTTCCTTCATTTTACCTCCACTTTTTCCTTTTTCTGGTACAGTCCCCTTTCCACCTCTAATTTCTTTTTATATTGTAACAGTAAAATCAAATTATGCATGCGCTCTCTTTTACCCATAACAAAAATACAGTTCTCTAGAGTTCTTGTATCTTTTTATGCTTCTCTTGAGTCCTATATATGGAAGTCAGATTTTTTGTTCAGCTCTGGTCTTTTCATCAGAAATAAATGGAATTCACTTATTTCATTAAATACCCATCTTCTTCCCTGGAAGAAAATGCTCAGCTTAGCAGGGTAGTTTATTATTGGCTGCATTCCAAGTTCCTTTGCTTTTAGAATATCAGATTCCAGGCCCTTCAGTCCTTTAAGGTAGAAGCTGCTAGATTCTGAGTGATCCTTATTGTAGTTCCTCAGTATTTGAATTTTTTTTCTGGCTGCTTGTAATATTTTTCCTTGGTATTATAGTTTCAAAATTCAGTCACAATATTCCTTAGAGTTTTAATTTTGGGGTCTCTTTCAGGAGGTGTTTGATAAATTCTTTCAATGGCTATTTTTCCTTTTGATTATGTGATATCAGGTCAGTTCTCTTTGATGATTACCTGAAAAATAGTGTCTAAGATTTTTTTTTTATCATTGTTTTCAGGGAGTCCAATAATCCTTTGATTGTCTCTCTTAGATCTATTTTTCAGCTCAGTTGTTTTCCCAAGTAGATATTTTACATTTTTTTTCATTTTGGGGGTGTTGCTTGACTGATTCTTGATGTCTCATTGTCTCATTAATGATGTCTCATTAATTAACATTTGTTCAATTCTGATTTTTAGTGAATTATTTTCTTCATTTCCTTTTTTTAAAATTCTTTTTGTATTTGTCCAATTGAATTTTAAAATGAGTTGTTTTGTTCTATGAAATTTTTTTTTCCATTTCACAAATTCTATTTTTAAGGGGTTATTTTCTTTTTTCCGCTTCACAAATTCTGTTTTCCTTGGAATTATTTACCTTTTCCAATTCACAAATTCTGTTTTCCTGGGAGTTTTTTTTATCTTTTCCATTTCACAAATTCTGTCTTCCAGAGAGTTGTTTTCTTTTTTCCACTTTATCAAATCTATCTTTTAATGACTTATATGCTTTTCCCAATCCCTCTGGCAGAGTTTTCCTTTCCTTTCCCTGTCTTTCTTCTAGCTCTCTTGTGAGATCCTTTTAAAAAAAAAAATTCTTCTATGAGAGCCTTGTGTGATGGAGACCAATTTATATCACCCTTTGGGACTTCATCTGGAGACAATCTCCTTTTAGTTTCTTCAGGGTTTGAAATCTGTTCTCTTTCACCACAAAAATTATCTATATTTAGAGTTTACTTTGCCTTTTTACTCATTTTTTTTTAATTGGTTCTGCTTTTAGGGCTAGGAAAGCTTTCCAAGTTTTCTCAACAGGCAATAGCTAAGTGGCAATGGCTGTTCTGGGATCATGCTTACTCACTCTTGGAACTGGGTTAGTTTGGCCAAGGCCTGTGTGACTCCAGGGTTTTGGGGTTCACTCTTTACATTTTGTGTTTTTGTTGGATGTTTTATAACTTCTCTGTTGATCTACTGGCTTGCAACCAGGACAAGGTAGCCAACACTGTGGTACATTCCTCCCTATAGATTCTCTACCACACAGAATCTGCACCACCCAGCAGAGACTGCACCCTGCCTTGGGTCTGCACAGGGTGTGCTGGCACCCTAAGTGTGGCCTCCCTCCATGCCCGACCAAAACAGACCTTTTCTGGCAATCTTTAAAATTATTTTCTGCTGTTAATTTGTTGCACTCCCAATATTTGTGAATTCTGCTAGTCTAGAACTAATTCAGAGACTGACTTTGGTAATTAGTTGAGGGTCTAAGGACCCTCAACTCCCTTCTCCAGGGAGAAGATCAAAAAGAAGTGTGTGTCTCTGCCATCTTGACAGATTCTACTATTCTGGAAAGGTTCCAAATATGGCACCAGCAACACATTTAAGCTTAATGCCCTATGAACCAAACTGATGAAATATGAAGTTTATTAACAATAGGGTGATACTATATAATATAATGTTTTATCCACAAAATGGGGAGTGTGGGATATTTCAAAATGGCCCCTAGACCTGTGCACAAATGTCTAAGTGTAGTGTAGTATGTATAAAGAGCACTAATTCTGGAACTGCAAGAAGAAGGTTTAAAAAATGCATATGTATATACACAAACACATAATTGTTATACTGAAACATACATACTTAACTTCCTAGGTCTCAGTTTCCTTAACTGTAAAATAAGAGTTTTGATAGCTATTTCTTGAGGTTCATCAGTAGAATTGTTAAAAAAAAAAAAGGTAACAGAGGGTACTAAGCATCTTAAACTTTTTAGAAATGTATCAAAGTACTAATTATCCCAGATTGTATTATACAGTTGGATGACCAGTCTACTGTATTAGTTCATTAGTCCTGATATCTGAGATAAGCTCTGTAGATGGAAAATGAACTGGATCCAAAATAGAAGAAAATTCATTGAATGCATTTTGAAAATGATATAGTATTTTGAATAATTAAAAGTGCTCTCCAATATAAAGACCCATCTTCCCTCTTCCCTTTCCTTCAATACATGTGTTCTCCTAGTAAGATTGCACATTTTGAAATGGCATGATTAAGAAGAAATTAAAGTTGAAACTTACCAAAAGGGTAATAGGGAGATCCAAAGTGAGTGCCAGTAGTGTTAAGCATGTTTTTAAATGATACCCAGGAAGAGGCATAATGAATATTGTATTAAAATTGTATCTTATTCTGGTCCCCCTGACCATCTCCCAATTTCTAGTCAGTATAATAAGTTTATGAGTAGTCCATATAAAATGGCAATAATAAGAAGTACAAAGAGGAAATAGGACTTCTGGTTAAGATGGCGGAGAGGAGGCACACAGTTGTGTAGCTCCACACTTTCTCTCACTATCCATTTCATTACAAGCCTCTGAATTAATGCTTGACTAAAAAAAAAAAAAACACAAATAGTTACCAAGAGAAGCCATCCTTGAGATTCTCCAAGAAAGGTCTGTCTTTACTGGAGGGCTGGGACGGTTTTAGATTGGGCGCAGGCGGTGGGCAGTAGCAGTGAGAGGACAGGAGCAGACTGGAGAGGGGGTGGGGAGTGATCGCAGCCGTCTCTGCGGGGAGAGCTTTGCTACAGGATTAGATACTTTGCTCCGGCAGCAAGTCAGCAGCCCAGCAGAGAAGCTAAAAACACTGGGGGTGAAGAATACAACCCCAAACAGCTGATTTCTCTCGGGACCTGGCCGCCCCCCCCTCCTCCCCACAGTGACTCAGCATGCTCTGGGATCTCAGAGCGCAGGCGCAGCACAGTCCTGCTAGTGCCTCACTGCGGCCACCCTCAGTCTGTAGAGGAAGCTCGGTAACACACCCAGCCCCTCCCCCAAAGAAAGACTCCAGTTTTTTCTGTTTTTCTTTGCTAGTTTGTCTTTGATTATTAGACAGAATGAGCAAGAAACTGAAGAGGACTTTAACCCTTGACAGCTTCTATACAGATAGAGAGCAGACTCTAAATCCTGAGGAGACTAAAAACAGACTGTCTCCAGGTGAATCCCCAAAGGAGGAGATCATCTGTTCCTCAGCACAGATGAACCTCATAGAAGTAATTAAAAAGGCTCTCACAAGGGAGCTAGAAGAAAAATGGGAAAAGCAGAGTGAGGCTTGGCAAAAGGAGAGGGAAGCTTGGGAAAAGGAGAGGAAGGATTGGCAAAAGAGCCTGGAGAAGTCAGTTAAAGAGAGAGTGAATAAAGAAACCAAATCCTTGAAAAATAGGATTGGTGAACTGGAAAACAAAATTGGTGAAATGGAAAAAAATTCCACAGAACAAAAGAACTCAATGGGACAATTTAAAAAAGATTTTTAAAAAGTGAGTGAAGAAAATACTTCACTGAAAATCAGAATTGAACAATTGGAATTGAATGACTCGAGGAGACAAGAAGAATCAGTCAAGCAAATCCAAAAAAATCAAACAATGGAAAAGAATGTGAAATACCTTCTGGGGAAGACAACAGACCTGGAAAACAGATCCAGGAGAGACAATCTGAGAATCATTGGACTCCCAGAAAAGTATGATGAAAAAAAGAGCCTGGACACTATTTTCCAGGAAATTATCAAAGAGAACTGCCCAGAAGTCATAGGAACAGAGGAAAAAATAAACATTGAAAGGATTCATCGATCACCCACTGAAAGGGATCCTAAAATCAAAACACCAAGGAATATAGTGGCCAAATGCCAGAACCCTCAGACGAAGGAAAAAATATTGCAAGCAGCTAGAAAACCCCAATTCGAGTATCAAGGAGCCACAATAAGGATCACCCAGGATCTGGCAGCATCCACATTAAAAGATCGAAGGGCCTGGAATATGATATTCCGAAAGGCTAAGGAACTTGGTATGCAACCAAAAATAACTTACCCAGCGAGAATGAGCATCTTTTTCCAGGGAAGAAGATGGACATTCAACGAAGTAAGCGAATTTCATCTATTTCTGATGAAAAAGCCAGAACTTAACAAAAAGTTTGATCTACAAATATAGAACTCAAGAGAAATCTAAAAAGGTAAAGATTAATCTTGGGAACTATATTTCGACTATATAGATGTATAAAGAATACATGTATACCTTGTTCTAGAAATTGATGTGGAAAGGATATTGTACCAGAAAAAGGGTAAAGTGGGGGTAGTACATCTCTTGAAGAGGCATAGGAAACCTATTATATCTGAGAGAAAGAATGGAGGGGGATGAATATAGTGGGTATCTTACTGCCTTCAGAATTGGCTTTAAGTGAAAAATCTTAAGACATATTCAATCTATGGTGAAACTTCTCCCATCTCATTGAAAAGTGAGAAGGGAAAAGTGAAAAGGGAAGGAATAAGCTAAGCGGAAGGGAATACGGGAACTGGGAGGGAAAGGGGTAAGATAGGGGGAGGAACTCTAAGGCGGGAGGAGGGATACTAAAAAGGGAGGGCTGTGAGAAGCAAGTGGTGCTCACAAGCTTAATACTGGGAAGGGGGGAAAGGGGAAAGAAGGGAGAAAAGCATAAACCGGGGTTAACAAGATGGCAAGTAATACAGAATTGGTCATTCTAACCATAAATGTGAATGGGGTAAACTCCCCCATAAAGAGGAAGTGGTTAGCAGAATGGATTAAAAGCCAGAATCCTACAATATGTTGTTTACAGGAAACACACCTGAAGTGGGGAGATACATGCAGGTTAAAGGTAAAAGGTTGGAGCAAAATCTACTATGCTTCAGGTGAAGTAAAAAAAGCAGGGGTAGCCATTCTGATCTCAGATGAAGCTAAAGCAAAAATTGATCTAATTAAAAGAGATAAGGAAGGGCACTATATCTTGCTAAAGGGTAGCATGGATAATGAAGCACTATCTATATTAAACATATATGCACCAAGTGGTGTAGCATCTAAATTCTTAAAAGAGAAATTAAGAGAGCTGCAAGAAGAAATAGACAGTAAAACTATAATAGTGGGAGATCTTAAGCTTGCACTCTCAGAATTAGATAAATCAAACCACAAAATAAATAAGAAAGATGTCAAAGAGGTAAATAGAATACTAGAAAAGTTAGATATGATAGATCTCTGGAAAAAATGTAATGGAGACTGAAAGGAATACACTTTCTTTTCAGCAGTTCATGGAACCTATACAAAAATTGACCATATATTAGGACATAAAAACCTCAAACTCAAATGCAGTAAGGCAGAAATAGTAAATGCATCTTTTTCAGACCACGATGCAATGAAAATTACATTCAACAAAAAACCAGGGGGAAGCAGACCAAAAAATAATTGGAAACTAAATAATCTCATACTAAAGAATGATTGGGTGAAACAGCAAATCATAGACATAATTAATAACTTCACCTAAGAAAACGATAATAATGAGACATCATACCAAAATGTATGGGATGCAGCCAAAGTGGTAATAAGGGGAAATTTCATATCTCTAGAGGCCTATTTGTATAAAATAGAGAAAGAGAAGGTCAATGAATTGGGTTTGCAACTAAAAATGCTAGAAAAGGAACAAATTAAAAACCCCCAGTCAAACACTAAACTTGAAATTCTAAAAATAAAAGGAGAGATCAATAAAATTGAAAGTAAAAAAAAAAAACTATTGAATTAATTAATAAAACTAAGAGTTGGTTCTATGAAAAAACCAACAAAATAGACAAACCCTTAGTAAATCTGATTAAAAAAAGGAAAGAGGAAAATCAAATTGTTAGTCTTAAAAATGAAAAGGGAGAACTCGCCATTAACGAAGAGGAAATTAGAGCAATAATTAGGAGTTACTTTGCCCAACTTTATGCCAATAAATTCGACAACTTAAATGAAATAGAAAAATACCTCCAAAAATATAGCTTGCCCAAACTAACAGAGGAAGAAGTAAATATCCTAAACAGTCCCATCTCAGAAAAAGAAATAGAACAAACTATCAATCAACTCCCTAAGAAAAAATCCCCAGGACCAGATGGATTTACATGTGAATTCTACCAGACATTTAAAAAACAATTAACTCCAATGCTAAATAAACTATTTGAAAAAATAGGGATTGAAGGAGTCCTACCAAACTCCTTTTATGACACAGACATGGTACTGATACCTAAACCAGGTAGGCTGAAAACAGAGAAAGAAAATTATAGACCAATCTCTCTAATGAATATTGATGCTAAAATCTTAAATAAAATATTAGCAAAAAGATTACAGAAAATCGTCACCAGGACAATACACTATGACCAAGTAGGATTTATACCAGGAATGCAGGGCTGGTTCAATATTAGGAAAACTATTAGCATAATTGACTATATCAATAACCAAACAAAAAAAACCATATGATCATCTCAATAAATGCAGAAAAAGCATTTGATAAAATCCAATATCCATTCCTAATAAAAACACTTGAGAGCATAGGAATAAATGGACTTTTCCTTAAAATAGTCAGGAGCATATATTTAAAACCATCAGTAAGCATCACATGCAATGGGGAAAAATTGGAACCTTTCCCAGTAAGATCTGGAGTGAAGCAAGGTTGCCCACTATCACCATTATTATTTAATATCGTATTAGAAACACTAGCCTTGGCAGTAAGAGTCGAGAAAGATATTAAAGGAATTAGAGTAGAAATTCCTTTACTCTAAATTCTAAAGGAATTACTCTAATTCCTTTAAAGTAGGCAATGAGGAAACCAAACTATCACTCTTTGCAGATGATATGATGGTATACCTAGAGAACCCCAGAGATTCTATTAAAAAGCTACTAGAAATAATTCATAATTTTAGCAAAGTAGCTGGCTACAAAATAAATCCCCATAAATCCTCAGCATTTTTATACATCACCAACAAAACCCAACAGCAAGAGATACAAAGAGAAATTCCATTCAGAATAACTGTTGATACCATAAAATATTTGGGAATCTCTCTACCAAAGGAAAGTCAGGAATTATATGAGCAAAATTATAAAAAAGTCTCCAGATAAATAAAGTCAGACTTAAATAATTGGAAAAATATTAAGTGCTCTTGGATCAGCCGAGCGAACATAATAAAGATGACAATACTCCCTAAACTAATCTATTTATTTAGTGCCATACCAATCAGACTTCCAAGAAAATATTTTAATGATCTAGAAAAAATAACAACAAAATTCATATGGAACAATAAAAAGTCGAGAATCTCAAGAGAATTAATGAAAAAAAAAATCAAATGAAGGTGGCCTAGCTGTACCTGATCTAAAATTATATTATAAAGCAGCAGTCACCAAAACCATTTGGTATTGGCTAAGAAATAGATTAGTGGGTCAGTGGAAAAGGTTAGGTTCACAAGACAGAATAGTCAACTATAGCAATCTAGTGTTTGACAAACCCAAAGCCCCTAACTTCTGGGAAAAGAATTCATTATTTGATAAAAACTTCTGGGATGATTGGAAATTAGTATGGCAGAAATTAGGCATGGAGCCACACTTAACACCATATACCAAGATAAGATCAAAATGAGTCCAAGACCTAGGCATAAAGAACGAGATTATAAATAAATTAGAGGAACATAGAATAGTTTATCTCTCAGACTTGTGGAGGAGAAAGAAATTTGTGACCAAAGATGAACTAGAGACCATTACTGATCACAAAATAGAAAATTTTGATTACATCAAATTAAAAAGCCTTTGTACAAACAAAACTAATGCAAACAAGATTAGAAGGGAAGCAACAAACTGGGAAAACATCTTCACAGTTAAAGGTTCTGATAAAGGCCTCATTTCCAAAATATATAGAGAACTGACTCAAATTTATAAGAAATCAAGCCATTCTCCAATTGATAAATGGTCAAAGGATATGAACAGACAATTTTCAGAGGATGAAATTGAAACTATTTCCACTCATATGAAAGAGTGTTCCAAATCATTATTGATCAGAGAAATGCAAATTAAGACAACTCTGAGATACCACTACATACCTGTCAGATTGGCTAAGATGACAGGAAAAAATAATGATGAATGTTGGAGGGGATGCGGGAAAACTGGGACACTAATGCATTGTTGGTGGAGTTGTGAACGAATCCAACCATTCTGGAGAGCAATCTGGAATTATGCCCAAAAAATTATCAAATTGTGCATACCCTTTGATCCAGCAGTGTTTCTACTGGGCTTATATCCCAAAGAAATACTAAAGAAGGGAAAGGGACCTGTATGTGCCAAAATGTTTGTAGCAGCCCTATTTGTAGTGGCTAGAAATTGGAAAATGAATGGATGCCCATCAATTGGAGAATGGCTGGGTAAATTGTGGTATATGAATGTTATGGAATATTATTGTTCTGTAAGAAATGACCAGCAGGATGAATACAGAGAGGACTGGCGAGACTTACATGAACTGATGCTAAGTGAAATGAGCAGAACCAGGAGATCATTATACACTTTGACAATGATATTGTATGAGGACATATTTTGATGGAAGTGGATTTCTTTGACAAAGAGACCTAACTGAGTTTCAATTGATAAATGACGGACAAAAGCAGCTACACCCAAAGAAAGAACACTGGGAAATGAATGTGAACTATCTGCATTTTTGTTTTTCTTCCTGGATTATTTATACCTTCTGAATCCAATTCTCCCTATGCAACAAGAGAACTGTTCGGTTCTGCAAACATATATTGTAGCTAGGATATACTACAACATATCCAACATATAAAGGACTGCTTGCCATCTAGGGGAGGGGGTGGAGGGAGGGAGGGGGAAAAATCTGAATAGAAACGAGTGCAAGGGATAATGTTGTAAAAAAATTTACCCTGGCATGGATTCTGTCAATATAAAGTAATTATTAAATAAAAATTAAAAAAAAAAGAGGAAATAGGAAGTCAAGGATAAATTTTCCCAGAGATCATAGCAGCATAATTTACAAATTGTATCATATGTTAATAAAAAATCACATCCTAGTAATAGGGTTTTGATATTATGGCATGTAAATCTCTGACAATTTCCAGATATCTGCAAAACACCAAAAAATTGCTGGTAATTTGGGAATGATATAGACATGTCAACTTTGTAATTTTATCAATATATTTAATATGGATTGGATATTAGAGAAAACTAGTTAGTGAGTTCTCTAACAAAAGTGGCAAAGTAGAAGTTAGTATATACCTATCCCAATCTTATAAAACTGAAACATCAAATTCCTGCCCTGTTGCCACTCTTTCAACTCCATCTGGTCCATGATGCTTAGTACTCCCATATCTAGTCCATGAGTGATCCTCTCTGCTTTTCTTTCTCTCCAATCTTTTCCCCACACTATATTACATCCCTATGCTATCTGCTCTATACCCCTTTCCCTACTTGTCTCTGTAATCTCTCTGTCTAATTAAAGTGTGCGTGCAACTCCACTTCCCACTGTCACTGTGAGCTTTTCTGGTGAATAGCCAAAGAACTAGGTATGACTGCCCCCCACTTTATAATGTCATGAAATAATTATCAATTGATATATCTCATGGAAAAGGCTGATTAGACAAGGAGGAGAACTGTTCAAAGTGTGAGATATAAAAGACCCCTGTTGCTCCAGTACTCACAAAATATTACAGACCTAGAGGAAGTTCCCTAAGTACATTGGCTAGACTGCCTGAGGAGGATTTATGAAAAAACATGGACAAGACTTTCAAAGGATGAGAAGGCATGAATTAGCCGTGGTCTGCATTATTGGCAGAAACACCCACTTCAATGAGATTATATATCCATTGAGGTTTTGTAGTAAGGAGCACACTGTAGACAAGCATGACCAAAGAATCATCATACTTGGAGGTATAAAAGGAATGTTGTTCTCTTTAAACTAATCCATCATTCACTTCTTGAGGGTAGTTTTTTTTTCATTTTTGTAATACCTCTATTAATTGAAAAGTTGAATTACAGTGAAGAACTTTTTCTTATTATTGCTATATTTTTACTGCCAAAAGCACTTCTTCTAGCATGGAATAAAATTTTGGCTTTTTATATTCCGTATTTTTTAATCTATCTTCCTTTTTCTATCCAGAGAGAAAGGGTAAAGAGAGAAGGAATTAGCAAAACTAACCTGCAAATCAAAAAGTATGATAGTGTATGTAGGGTTCAACTATCTTAGTTTGCCATCACTGCAAAGTAGGTAGTAGAAAGTGCTTTTTCATATCTTTTTTTTCCCCTTGAGGTAAACGTCAATTATGATTTCATAGAATATAGTTTTAATTATTTTATTGCTTTTTACTAATATTATAATGATCATTGCATATGTAATTTTATTGGTTCTGCTTACTTAATATTAACCATTCCATAGCAAATTCTCCATATTAGGATCATAGATCTAAATGTGGAAGAAAACATAGAAGGGCAAGTAGGTGATGCAGAAGATACAGTGTTGAGCCTGGAGCCAGGAATGCTAACCTTTTTGAGTTGAAATCTAGCCTCAGAGACTAGTGGTGTGATCCTGGGCAAGTCATTTAACCACATTTGCCTCAGTGTGCTTATCTATTCTATTCTAGGTTAGAGAAGCCTAGAAAACCACAAATGGGATCACAAAAAGTCAGAAACAACTGAAAAATGACTAACATCTGAGAATGTAGAAGGCCATTGCATTTAAGCTAATTTTAAAGCTAAGGAATATGAAAACAAACAAACAAACAAACAAAAACAACAGCAAAATTAAGAGATTTTCCAAGGACATACAGCGAACTAATTAATGACCAAAGCAGGATTTTAACCTAGGTCTTTCTGAATCTCAGTTCAGTGCCTTATATTTTAAATAATTTTTGGCATTCTTTTAAAAATGTTCCAGATTTTCTCCTTCTCTTGAGCTCTTACCTTACCCACTGAGAAAGCAAATAATATTATTTTATATACATGAATATTATCTTGATCAAAATAGCTACATCTTTCACAGTTGATCATCCTTACAATATTCCTATTACTGTGTTCTGGCTCTGTCCACTTCAGTTATATAGATATTTCTACATATGATGATGAAACCACCTCCTACACCATTTCTTACAATATAGTAGTATTCCATCATAATCATATATCATAGCTTTTTCAGTCATTTCCCAATTGATGGCATCCCCTCAATTTATAATATTTTTGCTACTACAAAAATAGCTGTTATAAATATATTTGTACTTATGGGTCCTTTCCCCTTTCCTTTGATCTCTTTTGGATATAGACCAAACAGATGTATTGCTTAGTCAAAGTGTATACACAGTTTTATAACTTTTGGGGCATTATTCTAAATTGTTCTCCAGAATAGTTAAATTAGTTCACAACTTCAACAAAAGTGTATTGGTATACAAATTTTTCTACATCCCTTCCAGCATTTGCCATTTATTTCCCTTTTCTGTTATCCTAGTCAAGACATAGACATAGACATTTTTAATATATCTGTTTTATAACTTTGAGTTTCAGATTCACTTCCTTTCTTCCTTTCCCTTCATTGAAATGCACATGTAAAATGATGCAAAACATTTCTATAAAAGTCATGTTGATAAAGAAAACATAAATCTCTTCCTCCCCCCAAACTCTCAAGACTACTAAAGTTGTGTTCAGTCACAATGGATTCTTTCTATGAGTATGGATAATATTTTTCATCAAACGTCCTGCAAAATAATCTTAGAAGAATGCATTACTGAGAATGGCAGAGCCATTCATAGTTGATCATCCCACAGCATTGTTATTACTTTGCATAAAGTAAATTTCACTTTGCATGAGCTTGTGGAGGACTTTCCAGGCTTTTCTGAAAACACCCTGATCATAATTTCCCATAAAATAACAATATTCCATCATAACCACATGTTAACAATTTATTCAGCTATTCCCCAATTGATGAGCATACCCTCAATTTCCAGTTTTTTTGCCCTAAGAAAAAAGCTACTATAAATATTTTCTGTAATATTTTTGTTTTTGTTTTTTTCTTTTTGTTTTAAATCATTTTAAAGATATATAATTAGCCATAACATTGTTAGGTAAATGGTTATGCATGTTTTTATAGCCTTTTCATAGCCTTTTGATGATTTATCAATTGGGGAATGGCTTTTTTTTTAAGTTTGATTCACTTCCCTATACATTTGAGAAATGAAGTTTCAATTAGAAAAATTTGCTTCAAAATTCTTTTCACAATTACTAATGAAATTCCCCCCCCAGTTTATTCTGTTTTCTTTCTTCTTTCACTCTGTCTCTCCTCAAAAGTGTTTTGATTCCGACCACCCCTCTGTCAGTATGTCCTCTCTTCTATTATGCTCCCCTCTTGTATTCCTTTCGTCTTCTACTTTCCTGCAGAGTAAGATAGATTCTATACCATCTGTACATACCTCAATTCAAAAAACAAAAAACACAAACAAAAACAAAAACAAAGGGAAACAACATATTCCAGAGACCATTCCAAACTGAATGCCAGAATATAATATAATATCAGCTTTTTTGTGTTGCTTTGGAAGTTACTGCCAGATCCAAGACATGGATTTTATTACAATTCTAAGCATGATAAATAAGGAAAAAAAAACAAACTGAATTTTTAACCAAAAGCAAGTAGCAAAAACTAGGAGCATGTTTTTAGATTAAAAAGAAAATAAACTGTTCTATATTAAGTAATAAAAATTTGGACAAAAATGCTATATCAACCCTGAACAGTTTTTGTTTGTTTGTTTATTGTTTGGTTTGTTTTTAAGGTTGTGTATATTTGTTGATTATGTAATTTCTACTAGAAAAAAAATTTTGACTTCATGATCTATGAAAACATTTTGTTTTATTTAAAACATTGAATCCTTTTAAAGGTAAATTTCTTAATTCTTTCTTTATAATGAGATTCTCAAGATTTATTCTTTATTGCTTGATGGGTGTTTTCCAAATATCCTCTCTCTTTCTCTCGGTCTCGGTCCCGGTCCCTCTCTGTCTCTGTTTCTCTTTCTCTATCTATCTATCTATCTTTCACTTTAGTTCCTCTATTAAGAATATATCCTAATTGTGGCAATGCCAGTGGAAATATAATAATTAACAATTTAACTGCATACTTTTCACTCACATATGACCAAGACTTTCATCACTAAAAATATGAATAGTCTCTATGATGAAAACTACTTAGATTTTAATTTTATTTTGAGATATTTCTATTTCGCTATTAGTTACATGTAGCTCTCATAATCATAATATGGTTTTCTATTTCTCATAGAATCCTCTGGTTTTAAAATGTTTTATTTTAAACTTTCACCTTTACTTCATTATAAGTTGATGAAAGGAATCTTATGAATTTAGGGAACAGAACAAACCTTGAATGTAGCATAATTTTTTCAAAGAAAACTCTCCAAGGCCATTAAGAGAATTTGTTTCAACATTTGGTTAATGAACAACTCTACCAAGTTATTTATTTCTCCGAATCAATTGGGTGACCAAACATTATTTTTTGAATTTCCTCACTACTTTGAAATGTTTTGTTTTGTGGGTTTTTGTTTGTTTGTTTGGTTGGTTGGTTCTTGTAACATAGTGCCTCAATTTTAAGGCTTAGGGAAAATAACCATTTGTTTTCTATGACTGAGATTGGTCATTTCAAAATCATATTTATAGAACTACAATAATACTATTAATGACATAAAATGAATAAACATTATCTGAGAATAGATGCTTTCTGTGCCAAGGCTCCACAAGCATGGCATGGAAGTTGAGTTCTTATTGGTAAGTATATTAAACTATCAGTTTCATCATTTAACATTAATGTCCTTCATAGCAATGCTTAGTCAGTATAGTAGTGAATCAACCAGCAACCAGACTTTTATCTCATAAACTGTATTCTTTCCATATGAATCTTGTTTTTGTGTCCCCTATAACATCCAATATAAGAATCTGGATCTCTCACAGGTCTACGGTTTGTCACAATTTAGGAGACTTTTCACAAAATCACATAACTGACAAAAATAAATTCACAGGTTGAGACAATCCACATGATTAACCTTTGACACTCTAGCAGTAGGTTATAAGGGTATCCCTTTAGGAATTTCTTTGTAGTTCTTCAGTTGACAGGCTCCTGGGGAGCTAACCCCCAGAGCCTTTTCCCCTTAATATTCAATATTATTTTAGAAAAAAGGCAAAGAGAAAAAAAAGGAATGATAAAAAATAAAGAGGAGAAGGATCATAGATAAAGGCAAGGCTCTGAAGTTCTGAAGGTAGTTTTGATATTGTAACCCAGACTATCAGATTCCTGAATTTAACTAATTTGTGAGAAATGTCATGATTATATGTCTATTAACTATACTAGACTAGAATATTATTTTCTAAATATTTGTTCATTTTTACCAGTATTTTGTGATTCGAGAAAATTGAAAAGGCACAAAATAAAAATGTTAGGCAATATTCCCTATGCCATGAGAATAATATGAATAGATCTTGACTCACCTAATAAAGAAAAAAAATGAATCAAATTTAAGAATTACTTCTGAAGAGGATGGATTCCATCTGTTGATAATTAACAAGAAGTTTCTATAGGACCTATGTGCAGTTATGCTTAAAAATTGATTTGTTTGCAGCTTTTAGATATTCATGGGTTGAATGATGTTAATGGTCACTTCTAGAAAATATAGCCAAATTTTCCCCATTGAGTTAAACACATAAAGTACCCACTAAAAGTCTGCAGTGAAATTCTAAAGATGTTTTCTAGCATTGCCTACTTCATATTGTAGCAGTCATAACTATTAGTATGGAATGCTTGTGCATTGGTGTCAATTGAAGATTGAGAAAGCAAAGGAACATAAATGCAAGATGTTCATTATTCAACAATTGTTTATTTCATCTAGTAAGTGAATGGTAACAATTTTAAGGTAAAGGAGATTGGGTTGGGAGTCAGGAAAATAATCACCAACCTCTCTTATTTTCAGCTTCTCTCTAAAATGAGTGTAATGATAGCTATCACACTTATTTCATAGGGTTATGTTGAGGATGTGGATGAAAACTATGATTAGATAACATGGATAGTTTGTGGTCTCTCCTATTAGAGGTAGTACCCAGACTGATAAAAAATATGATTCTTTGAACCATATAGCAGTCAAAATGAACAATTATGTGGATTAAAGAAAGGCACATGTGCAAATATATTTGATTATCAATATAATTTGGATACAATTTAAATTAGACTTTTTATGGCTTATTTTCATAGGAAAGGGGACAAGGATGGGATCTTTGTTTCACTAGTTTAGGAATCTCATGTGAGAAATTCCATTTACCATTTCAAATCAGTCTTCCTCTGAAAATTATAGTGCCTGAGAACTCTAAAAACTAAATGACTTGCTCAGTGTTACAGGGTCAAGATGTGATAGAGCTGAGAGTAGAAACCAGCTCTTCTGGTTTCCAGGCATGCTCTTTAGCCATTATGTAGAACTTTGCCTTCCTTTTATTAAAAAAAAAAAAAGATAAATATGCTAATATGATTTATTGAGTGAAATGAGTGTTAGACATATGTAGATTTACAAACCCTAAAGAAGTCTTATAAACAAAGTATACTTTTCCATGTTCTATATCCACTATTAAATTAAATTTCTTTTAGAAAAATAAATATAAATATCTAGACAGAAGACCATTTATACCCCCCTCTGTACTAGCACTAAAGAGTCTATTACTGAAACAACTGCAGCATGACAAGAATCTTTGTTTTTATTTTATCAATATTAATAATTAATTTTAACTATAATATTAAATTTACCAATAAAATAAAACCCATAATTTTACATCATAAAAAGATTATACTTTAGATTTCTTTAAAGTTCTAAGATTATTGTTCTATTGCTCTTTCCTTTTTCAGTTAAATTTCTTAAAGGATGGATACTATGTGTTTCTTGGAATGTTCTTCTCTTACTTATTTCTCATTCCTTTGAAATACTGCATCTAAATTCATTGTTTAATTGAAAGTGCTTTCTCCAAAGATACTGGTTTTTTTATTTTAAATTTGATGATATTTTCCTAATCCTAAACTCTCTTGGGGGTGGCTCAATGGATAGAATATTGGACATGGAGTCAGAAAGACTCAAATTCAAATCTAGCTTCAGATATTCTGTGACTTTGTGACTAAGTAATTTTGGAATTCTCTCTCCTTTCTGGATTTTCATGAAAATACTCTTTTTCCATTAACTCCTAGACTAACCACTCCTCATTTTCCTCCACTCATTTAACTTCCATATCATGCTTCCAACTATAGATGGTACTGGAGGTTTCATCTGGCTATTCTTTGTCTTCTTTATATTCTTGATGATCTCATCTGGTCCCATGGGTTTAAAATTATAGTCTCTCTATATAGATGATTTCCAGATCTATTATTCAATCCAGATATTTAGTCTTCTGTGTTTCAGCCCCAAATCACACATTTTCTATTGAATTTTTCAAACTGGATTTCCTAGAAACATCTTAAATTCATTATACTTCCCCTAAACCTCCCCTCTTTAATTTTTTCTTTTTTTTTTCTTTAAGACACCATTATAGATAATGCAGTCCATAAAGTGCAAGTCTGAAGTCAGGAAAACTTGAGTTCAAATATGGCCTCAGACACTAAGTGACCCTGGGTAAGTCACTAAACCCTCTTTACATCAGTTTCTTCATCTGTAAAGTGAGCTGGAGAAAAATGGCAAACCATTCTACTATCTCAGCCAATAAAACTTCAAATGGATTCAAGAAAAGCCAAACAAGACTCAATAAGGGCTGAACAAGAAAATCTCTCCATTATCTCAAATGTGTAATGGCTGAGCAGTCCTAAAAATGTCTCAATAAGCCTTCGCAGTAGATTTACTAGTCTTCCCTGAATAAACCATGTACCACTTTATTTTCCTTAAGATGTAGCTCAAGCATCATTCTTTGAATGAAGGTTTCTTTGTTTTTTCCAACTGCTAAAATGCCTTCTTTCAAAATAACCTTCAATGCCCCATATTTCCTATCATGTTCTCTATAAAATTCAAGGTCCCTGTCTTAAAACTAAGTTTTCCTTTTTAATTTTGGTTTGTAGGTATAAGGGGAAATTCCACAAGAGCATAATAAATGCACAGTGTAGAAACTGCCAAATGACTTGCCCAAGACTCCACAGATAGTATATATGAGGAGTGTTACTTAAATTTAAGCCTTTCTAACTCCAAGGCCAATCTTCTGGTTACTCTACCAAGTTATGATGCTTCTTCCCTTGCAATATCAGCATGTATTGGTGTGAAATTCTGATTTTAAAATACACTTCAAGGAAATCCATCCCTAAAGAGGATTACCAGTTTCCAATTTATGCCTTGTGGTTTGCCTCAACTTTTCAATTAGAGCAAAGATTCTCTCTCTCTCTCTCTTTCTCTCTCTCTCTCTCTCTCTCTCTCTCTCTCTCTCTCTCTCTCTCTCTCTCTCTCTCTCTCTTCTCTCTCTCTCTAGCATTTAAGAGAAAAGTCATAAGTGGTGCTTCTTAGGAAATTTTTTATTATAATTTTTTATTGACAGAACACATGCCTGGGTAAATTTTTTTTAACAACATTATCCCTTGCACTCACTTCTGTTCCAACTTTTCCCTTCCCTTCCTCTACTCCCTCCCACAGATAGCAGGCAGTCTTATTCATGTTAAATATCTTGTAGTATATCCTAGATACAATATATGT
This sequence comes from Antechinus flavipes, assembly GCF_016432865.1. Taxonomy (NCBI): domain Eukaryota; kingdom Metazoa; phylum Chordata; class Mammalia; order Dasyuromorphia; family Dasyuridae; genus Antechinus; species Antechinus flavipes. The sequence continues at coordinate 151,956,327 of NC_067402.1, forward strand.
GTGCAGAACCATACAGTTCTCTTGTTGCACAAGAAGAATTTGATTCAGAAGGTAAAAATAACCTGGGAAGAAAAACAAAAATGCAAGTAGTCCACATTCCTTTCCCAGTGTTCCTTCTCTGGGGGTAGCTGATTCTTGATCAATTGAAACTGAATTAGATCTTCTCTTTGTCGGAGATATCCACTTCCATCAGAGTACATCCTCATACAGTATTGTTGTTGAAGTGTATAATGATCTCCTGGTTCTGCTCATTTTGTTCAGCATCAGTTCATGTAAGTCTTTTCAGTCCTCTCTGTATTCATCCCTGCTGGTCATTTCTTACAATTTCTGCGCTGTGTTTATGTAGAGCAAAGGTTCTTAATCTGAGATCCATGTACCAAGGAATTGGAAAATAGATTTCAGGAACTTGGGACATCATTCTGAGAAGGAATTCATAGGTTTCATCAGACAGGTATTCATGAATTATCAGCCTATTAAGAAGTCCATATTTACAATCACTAGTCTTACATTTAATAGCCAATCATGCAAGTATATGAAATTTTCTAATGCATACAATTAAATGCTACAGAATGGGCCATCCTTGCTGGTGTTCCACTCCAATGGTATAGGCGATGTAAATATGATCTTTGAGAAGCTTCTTACATAAACATAGCCTATTATTTCTTAGCCAGGATTCTAACTCCAAAACAAATGAAACTGGCAATGAGGACCCAGTAAATAGTCAGCAAAAAGTCTCTTTCTCAGAAAGAAAGATTACCTTAAGCATTATGGTTACTCATAAACCAAAACCATCTTTATTTGGCCAGAACTACCTTCTTCTGGGTTATTTTTGGAAAGAACTAGTCATCCATGTCATTCATAATTCTAGTCTTATGCTAGCCAAGTAGTAAAGAAAGCTAAATGCATTTATTTTTCCCCTGGCAAAATTGGCGAAGGGATGCTTTCTACTCATGGATGTATTCCTATGTCCCTTTGTTGCCTATTTCTGGTATTCTTCTCTTCCATGAGAAGATGGGGGGTGGGGATCTCTTTTTCTTCTATGTTGGGATAATAGAGAGAGAAATGAGAGGAAGACTATTCCAAATGGATTTTTGCTTGTGATCTTTGGTGTCCTCCTTTCTTGTTCTTTTCTCCACATACATTGTGATTCCATTTCATACTGGGGGAAAGTAGAAATGCTTTTTGTGTGCCCACTTGTGAGTTTTAGAAAAAAATGGAAGAGAATGTGCTGTAATAGGAAAGACATACCAAAGACATTGAGTTTTTTAGAGGCTTCAAGAATATCCCAGACTGACAGTAATGCTTGGTGGCTCCTGACATCCTTTCTAAACTTTTTCTCCAAAGATCCACAACATGGATCTGATGACAGAGTCAAGTACAAAGTGCTTAACACTATTATATTAAAAATTCCTTTGGTGGGTGGGGAACTGATTGTGGCTATGCCTGCTTCATGGGCTGATTCTTTACTGGTTTATGAGCCAAGCAAATGCAAAACTCTAAAAGCACAATTGACTAGTGAAGAGAGGCTGTGAAAGATAGCCAAGCAATCAATAAAATATACTGAAAGCATCTGTTCTAAACTCCTATCGATGCTTTTGTTTACAACAGTAAATAAGTACAGCAAAATGGAAAGTGAAAATTCCTAAATGTATTTCATTAAATTCCATAACATGATTTCTTGGAAATGAATATCTTAGGGGGAAAAAAAAATCATGCTTTTCTGAACTGTTGGTACCAACTGGTTTTGTTGCAGACATTAGTCCATTGGAAACAGGAAAGAAATAAAAAGTAAACACTGCTCAAATTAGTCTTTCAAATTAATTCTCTTTAAACAGTGAAGATAATTCTATATTCTTCTCACTTTCGAAGAATGATAATATTTGGAATTGTTGTGGAAAGAAAAAGACAGCAAACATACCTATTCAAAAGAGTCATCCTTAAGAGTCTTATCATCTTAAAACTAAAAAAAAAAAAAAAAAGTTTAGTTTTTACTTATTTTCTTTATGACACTAATCATTGCAAGGTGGTTGAGCCTGAGGATGCTTCCAAGGAGAAGGTAAGAAAAATCCTTTGTCCTCACCTTTAAAGCTTCACTTTTATTCTAATAATTAGCTCAAATTGTGCAGGCTTCTTAAAAATTAAATCCATGCCAATTACATCTTTCTTTTTTTTTTTTTAAATTCCCAATTATAGTTCTACTATAGTGAGTAAAAGGAACTCTATTTGCATTTGAAATGACTAAGTACAAAGAATGATGAACTTGTCATCAAATGGTATAAGGTCTCAGATACTTCCCCTCTTTGGGATTCTAGAAAAAAGCAGTTTATTTTTGAAGTGATTAATTTCTCATCTGTAAAATATTCATGTACTTCAGAAGTTTAGTTGTGAAAAATGTGTATTGTAGACTTGAAAATATTATGAATATCTCAATGTTCATAATTTAAAATTCATACTCACATAAAAAAGCACTCTAAATCAAAGAAATGCATATACATTTCAGTCTGTGCATGTAAAAATAGTGCTGAATCTTCAGATCTACAAGGACCCTTATAGAGTCCTCAAAAATATAGTAGAATTTATCTGGACACTTAGGATTTATTAAGACATTGAGATATCTTCTCTTTCTGGTGGACCAATCTTCTCTAATCACCTGGACAGCTCATTTCATATGTAATGCTTCCTTTTGGGTGATAATGTAGGAAAGGTTCGAACTCTGTTCCCCAAAGCTGAGGTTCTGTGCTTTAGTGCTTTTAGCCAGAGCCTCTTCTTTCTTATTGTTGGATCACTTTTGTATTATGATCCTCTTCTATAACTTGCTTTGTTTTAGCATAAAGACTGTGTTTTTAAACTACCAGTGATATTCACTGGTATGAATGGCAGTGTTTCATTTTTCTCATTGCCACTGATTTTCTTGTCACAAATGTTAGTACTGTTCTTATTTTTTACTGCCATGACTTCCACTCTTCATTACCTGACATTGAGTTTTTCTTTATTTATTATAGTTTTTAAAACCAGGAACCAGCTCTTTAATATCTGGCCTCTGGAAGACTTACACTGGAATCATAATCTATGTATAAGGTGTGTTCTATCGTGGTAGGATGTGTAAAAACATGTGTGTTGTTTAAATGTATAGACAGGTGATTTGAGGAGAGGCATTGATAAATATCTCTGGAATCTTGCTTATCACTTTCCAAGACTTTATTTCTTGCCTGGACAGGAACAGAATTAGTAGTTGGAAGGCTGTCCATTGTTCTCTAAAAGAAGGGGTCTCAAACTAGAATTTTATCTCTTTGACTCCTAATATTGCTGGTCAAGAGTAATATTTTGGGGTTCAAATATCAGCTTTTTCAGTCAATTCATTTGGCCCTTTCTTACTAAATTCTAGTTATATACAAGATTATCACAAATAATGAATGATGAGTAAATCCTGTACCAGAAATGTTAGCTTTACCAATAAGAGAAGAAAAAAACAATGGAAAGAATTAGAGTAGACAATGAAAAAACAAAACAATCACTCTTTGCAGATGATATTTTGGTATTTAGAGAATCCTAGAAAATCAACTAAAAAACTACTTAAAACAAATAACAACTTTAGAAAATTTGCAGGATATTAACTCACATGAATCATTAGCATTTTATATATTACCAACAAAGCCCAACAGCAAGAGATAGAAAAATTCTCATTTAAAATAACTTTAGGCAATATAAAATATTTGGGAATCTACTTACCAAAACAGAACAGGACCTTTATGAACAAAAGTACAAAAACCTTTTCACACAAATAAAGTCAGAACTAAACAGCTATAAAAAAATCAATTGCTCATGGGTAAACCAAGTGAATAAAATAAAAATGACCATTCTATATAAATTAATCTATTTATTCAGTGCCATACCACTTAAGCCATCAAAATTATCTTACAAACCTAGAAAAAATAACAAAATTCATCTGAAAGAACAAAAGGTAAAGAATATCAAGGGAACTAATAAAAGAAAAAGAAAAAAAGAATTCAAAGGAAGGTGACCCAGTTATACAAGATCTAAAACTATATTTTAAAGAAGCAGTCGTTCAAATGATTAGTATACTAACAAATATAGTAGTGGATCAATGGAATAAGTTAAATACAGAAGACACAATAGTCAATGAGTATAGTAATATACTGTTTGATAAATCCAAAGATTCCAGCTTCTGGGATAAGAACTTACTACTTGACAAAAATTGCTAGGAAAACTAGAAAACAGTATTGTAGAAAGTAGGCATAGAACATCTTGCACCCTATCCCAAGGGATTTAGACATAAAAAGTGATAACATAAGCAAATCAGGAGAGGAAGAGATAATTTATGTGTTAGATCTTTGGAGAAGAGAAGAATTTATGGCAAGAGAAGAATTACAGGATATTATGAAAGGCAAAATGGACAACTTTGATTACATTTAATTAAAAAAAGTTTTTTGCAAAAAGTCAAAATTAGAAGGGAAGAAAAAAGTTGCAAAACAATTTTTACAGTCAATATTTCTGATAAAGGTTTCATTTCTAAAATATATATAGAACTGAGTCAAGTTTATAAGAATATAAGTCATCCCTCAATTGATAAATAGCCAAAGGATAGAAACAGACAATTAAAACTATTTCTGGTCATATGAAAAAAAATATTCCAAAATCACTATTGATTAGAGAAATGTAAATTAATGTACCACTTCACAGATATCAAATTGGCTCAGATGGCAGGAAAATATTATGATAAATATTGGAAAGGATGTGGGAAAACTATGGTATATGGTTAGATGGTAGAATTGTGAATTGATTAGTCATTTCAGAAAATAATTTGGAACTATGCCCAAAGAGCTAGAGAACTGTGAGTAGAGGTCATAAAAGATGGGAAAGGACCCATATGTGCAAAAAAAAAATGTTTGTAGCAGCTCTTTTTTAGATGGCAAGGAATTGGAAAATGAATGAATACACATTAACTGGAGAATAGCTAAATAAGTTATGTTAGATGAATGTAATAGAATATTATTTTTCTATAAGAAATGAGGAGCAAGCTGATTTCAAAAAATCCTGGAATGATTTACATAAACTGATGCTGAGTGAAATGAGCAGAATGAGGAGAACATTGTACACAGTAAATGCAAGATTATGTGATGATTAACTATTAGAGTTTTGGCTTTTCTCAGCAATATATTGATCTGAGACAATTTCAAAAGATTTGGGATGGAAAATACTACCTGCATCTAGAGAGAGAGTGACTGTGAATTGAACTGTTTTCACTTTTTTGCTTCTTTGTTTGCTTTTACTTGTAGTCTTTTTCCTTTGGTCTGATTTTTTTCTTTCATAAAATGACTACTGGGGAAGCATGCTTAAAATGATTATACATATATAAGCTATTTCCATTGCTTGTTTTCTAGGAGAGGGAAGAGGTAGATAAGGAGGTAGAAAAAAATTGAAATGCAAAAAGTATACATAGAAACAGTGATGGACTTGGCTTTTCTCAGCAAGGTGGTGATTCAAGACAACTACAAAAGACTTGGGAAGGAAACTGCCATCTGCATTCAGGGAGAGAACTATGGAAACTGAATGTGGACTGAAGCATAGTATTTTCATCTTTTTTGTTTATTTGTTCACTTTTTCTTCCTTGGGCTTTTTTTCTTTTCATTCTGGTTTTTCTTCCACAACATGACAAATGTGGAAATATTTTTTTTAAATGCACATGTTTAACCTAAATCAGATTGCATATTATTTTAAGCAGGGGGAATTAAGGGATTGGGGCAACACAACAAAATGAATGTTGAAAACTCTCTTCACATGTCTTGGAAAAAAATCCTATTAAATTAAAACAAATAATGAGTAAATCCTTTTAACCAAACTGATAGCAAGCAAAATTCAGAAAAATTCTGTGGATTAGATTATAATAGAAAATAAACCTGGGAATGACCTCTTTAGGGGAGTTAAAATCTCAGTTAAGAGAGAAACTTTGTTGTCACCAAAGCATAAATTCCTTAAGGTCTCTAGGAAGATAAAATGAAAATCTGAGACATGTTAAGAGAGTGGGTTCACCTGCATTACTATAAAAAGTCTTTCTCTTTCTCCTCTCTGCAATCAGTCTTGAAGAGAATGTGAAACACAAATGTCCTCTTCCAAAACAGTAATGAAGAATCCATTTCTTCTCTGGGGCTCTTTCACCAATTTTCTTTTCACATAGTCACTCAAAGTTAACTTATCATTCTCTTTATCAAATCACAGGCTTAAAATCTTGATTCTCTATATTATAGTTTTTTTTCAGAAATATTGAAAAACAAAATCACATATATACATACACATATTTAATAACTGTTTATTCACTCAGATTTTCTAGTCTACTCTGTCCAAACAAGGGTCTTTGGTAGATTCTACAGGAACTGATTTTCTTTTTCTTTGCTCATTCAATACTCACCATTTCCTATGCATAGTCAAAGTAGGTCAAATCAGTCCCATGCATCTTTCTTGATTCAACACTTCTCATTGAGCCTTCTGAGAATGTGGAATGTTGCTTATGCTTCCTATCATTTTGTTTCTACAAAAACGAAAGTCATAGAAAATTGAGAACCCTTTGCAACTTCAACAGAGGACCAGCTTATCCTCTGTAATACACAATTACTTTTACCCTTAGTAATTTTTTTCTGGGGGAAGAGAGGTTGTTTGTTCCCCCCCCCCCCCCCCCCCCACTGCCCCCAGGCTTGCTGGACCTGATCCTTCTCTTAGTTTTGGCCATTCCTTTTAAATTCCTCCAAGGGAACAGGACTGAGCCAGATCCACCCCATAACAGTGCTTCTGGTATGCAGCAAATGGCTGTTAGAATTGCTTCTAAAAGGAAATTTCTCATTTACTGCATAGCCTCTTGGATTCAATTTCTATATAAAGCACGAATAGCCTTACCAGGGGATCCTGATCCTTTTCTGTTCATCCATGACCATGCTGACAACAATCAGTCCATAATTTTCATTTTTCCCACAACCACACCTTTGGGATTGGCCCCTAAGTCATATAACTCTAATTGATGCACTTTCACTTTATTGTGAGTCCTTGGCCTTTTACATGTCTTCATGCTATTTTTCCAGTCATTTCTACATCCTGCCTGTTTGTACTTTCCTCCCATTTCTAGGTTATTTTTATATGTTGTCTTTCTCCTATAAAATGTGAGGTCATTGAGGTCAGGAGTTGTCTTGCTTATGTGCTTTATTTGTATTACCTGTCCTTAGCACTTTTCTAAGCATATAGTAAGCACTTTAAAAAAATGCTCACTTGCTCTATCTTTCTATTAGTTTGTATATCATTTATGTACCTATCTACATATTTATTTATCTCATATTTATCTCTATTTTTTGGTTCATACCTTGAATCTTGTACTTTATGGGGTAAGAGTTGTACCTTTCCCCACAGTCATGTTTATTGGACGTCAATTACCTCTTTGAGGTAATTGAGAGTAGTATTGAACCTGAATCATTGATACCTGAATGATTTCTCCCTTCTTTTCACTCTCTTTTTTTCTTCTCTTTCTTTACTTTATCCATTTTTCTATCCTTTCTTTTCTTCTCTTTCTTCTCTCCTTCCTTTGTTTTTCTCCTTTCTTCCTATCTTCCTTTATCCATTCTATGTTAGGTGTTCTGGACTGAGCATGACTTAAGTTAGGCCCTGATATTTTAGCTTCTATATAAGAACAAAGTGAAATATGCAGGCAATTTAACCTTTAGAAAAAAGAGATGCATTTAGCATAGAAGAAGGATGTTCATCAAGGACTAGTCAATGAGGACACCTTAAACTGATCATTTAAGTAAAGGTCCCATTCTGAATTATCTATTACAATCCACCAACCAACCATCAGTATCCCTGGAGTTCCTCCTAACAGCATTATGCTTCATTGATCCAAAAATGATATCTATAGCCTGAATCTTTAAATCTTTGAACAAACTAAGATTCAAGGATTTTTTTTTTAAGAAAAAAAATAACCTTACTTTGATGGACCAAAGAGTTAAGGATATTGTTCCTATCATATTAGCTATATTCTTCCAAAAAACATTTAATCCTACTTAACAAGGGAACAAGGAATGGAGGATGCCATAGCCATGAAAAGACAATTTTCTTTTGTTTAAGAGGAATTAACTTTAAATTTACCTAAAACAAGCACACGTTAAAATATAGTCATTAAATAGTCAGTAAACATTTGCTATGTAGCAATGCTACTACTAGGTATACGGTCCCAAATATTTTTATCATTCTTTTCATAGTAGTAACATACTGAAAACCAATGAGATTCTCACCTTGGGGGATGACTAAACAAATTACAGCATATGAATATAATAGGGAATATTATTGCTGCATAAGAAATTACAAAATAAGTGGTTTCAGAGAGAATATGAAATGATATAAAGTGAGTGGAACTAGATAATGACAACATTATAAAGAAACTTACTTTGAAAGCCTTAAGAACACTTAGTAATGCAATGGTAAACCTTGATTCTGTATGAGTGAAGATGCAGCATGCTTTGTACTTCCATCCCTCCCTGCTGCAACAGGAAAAATAAGAGAAAAAAAAAGAGAGATACATTTTTGGACAATACTGGTAGGAATTTGTTTTGTTTAACTGTGTGTGGCGGGGGAGTGGGGGGGGAGGATTTTTAACCATTCTTTTTTGTTATTTAATTGCAGGAATGGGGGTTGAGAGGGAGAGAAACTGCATGTTATTTGGGAAAAAAATAAAGCGAGTATAAAATAGCTGAGAACTTCATTTATTGAGGAAATGCCATTTATAAGTTCTTATTTTATTTGTGAATTAGTTACAGAAATTCATTTTACTATAAAATAAAGAACATTTTGAAAACCATATTCTTATTTTTCTAAGACTTTGAATGAAATATTTTAGAAACAACATTTGAATAAATTTATGTCTGAGTTGTATTATTTCCTACCTTTAAATGAAATATAAATTTTCCAAAATTCCTTTTTAACATTTATATTCATTTATTTATTTTTTCAGTTTTGGATTATGTAGGCAAATGAAACATGATATACAAAATATACTAAACTGAAAAAACAATAGGGAAAGGAGTCTGGGTTTTTTGTGAATTTTAAGAAAAATAAAATTTGGCTCATTCCTCTCCTATACTGCTTCTGATAATATTTAAAACATTACCTCTCTGAGTGTATTAAATACTTTTCTTCTAGAAATTTTATGATTTTGTGTTCATATTTTCTAGGTGGAAGGGCATCTTTTTTACCTAATTAATGTAAATTGTGACAAGACACTTGCCACTAACTGGGCAGTTTTGAACAAGACCCTTCACCTCTCTGGGCTTTTGTCTTCTCATTTGAAAAATGAGAAGTTTGGATCCTTGTCATTCTCTGAGTCTGTAACTTTACAAGACTTCTTATGGAAAAAATAAAGTCAAACAATTAGGTGAAACAAGTCTTGTTTCTATCTTTTTTTTTCTTTTTCAAATTATATTTTACTTTTCCCCAATTACATGGAAAGACAATTTTAAATATTCATTTTTAAAAATTGTATTCCAAATTTTCTCCCTCCTCTCACCATTCCCTTCCCTAAGATGTTAAGCAACTTGATATAGGATATACATGTGCAGTCACACAAACTTGTTTCCATTCTTGCATTACAGAAAAGATTTATTTAGTGTTGTGTTGTGTTGTATTGGTTGTACTACAGGCAAAAATCACAGGATTTTGCTACGGAATTGAAGGTGGGGGGAGGAGGAGAAAGCAGGACTAGAGAGAATAATTAAAACCTTGTTAGTCAAACTAACTCCCTTCAGTTCATATTCTTTTCCATAGTCATATACTAATAAGATATTTTGTCCTTGTTAACTTAAGGAAACTATTACAAAATGTGTCATCAGAAGACACACAGAAAAAGAGCTTTTTCAGTTTCGACAGATGATAAAGATGCAGATTACTAGCCTATTGTGATATGAGAGCCACCTGCCAGTGGCTGCTGGAGGTCTAACTAAGACTGGTAGAATGGATCTCTTCTGTGAGAGGTTGATGCTGATACAAGGAGACCAAGATGCAGTTGTGTTATTTGACCTCTGACCTCTCTCCTCTTCCTGCTTTCCTCCAATTTATTTCATTCCCAATCCTCAAGGAGCATCTGTGTTAATAAAGACTGCTTTGCAACTCCTTCAAGTGTTATGATTCACAGCCATGTAGGCTCTCAGAGAATTGACCTGCCCTTTCAGTTAGGCATAGTCTTTAACACTAGCCCATAATGGAGATTCAAAGACAGTGTCAGAAGGCCAGTGCTAAGGCTGCTGTGTGAGATTGTAGGGGAAGCAAGGCAAAGCAAGAAAGATGGAACTAGACCACTTTCTGGTAGCTTCCTATTTTAACACATTAGTCTTGCTAACTAGGGCTAAACCCTGTAATTTCTGCTTATTGAAAAATGCTATCAATTCTCTCTAAATTTGACATTTTTCCCTTTGTAAATTGATTCCCTGGGGCACAGGTTAAGCTGTCCTTCATTTTTGTGACTTTGGCCTCCTAACTTTCTAATGACTTCTTCATTGGTGCTAGAGTTTAGTTAAAAATCGGGACAGTTTAGAAAAGATTGAGTTAAAACAAAACAAAACTATATCTCTCTGCATCTTTGAAAGAGTACTGAACCCTTAAATCTGAATTTGAATCCTGGCTATGTCATTTCTATTTTTTATGTCATCTTGGGGAAGTTAAGCTATATCTCTCAGCCCCGTATCCTTATGTATAAAATGAAAAGATTGGACAAAGTCATTTCTTAGTTCCTTCTAGCTAAAGATCTATGATCCAATGAACAACCATTGATTTATTGAAGGATAGTGTGTTGGAATTGCTGACAACCCTGCTGGGAATATACAGGGAATACATGGTATTTACTTTGACATAAAAGATTCCAAAACTTAGTTGAAAAGGTAAAACTAATGCATATGAACTAAGTGATAAATTAGATATTAGATTCCCTATATATTGTAGGCATCTGATATGGGAGACCAGGGAGTGCAGTCTTCTTTTTGAGAAAGAAGATGTGAATTGGATAGGTTGATTTTCATTGAATAAGACAAAAGAAGAAAGGGGAAATGGTTTGACACTGGGTGATCAATTATGGAGTTTTTAAGCTGACCTTAAAATTCATATCATAAATACATAATAATCTGGGGAAAGCATATTTGAAAGGGCTCCTTTGGAATTGGAGGTAAAGAAGAAAACTAGAAGTTTGATAAAGGAAGGTTGAACAAGAAGATCAAATTGAAATTAGAATATTGAAGGTAACTTGCTTATGAAATGTTACTATAAAAATAGTATTGATTCATTTGTCAGAAGAACTAGGTGAATTGAGAGAAAGTATTGACAGAATAAATAAATAAAATAAATAAAATTATTTGTAAGTATTCATTATGTGAGTATGGAAGTAATTGTTAATTTCATTATCCATTCAGAAGGTCTGAGGTAGCTATAATGTTTGTGGCAATACTGTTTTGGCATTTAAAAAAAAAGGAGGGCCCTTGTATTCAAAATCCTTCCCTACTCCAAAGACAAATAGAAGCCTTTATGAGATGGTAAGACCAACATGATTGATAGGGTACATTACTAAGGAGATACTTCTGTGGGCAAACAGCCCCGAAGTCAGTCAATCAATTAACAATTATTAAATACCTGCTGAATGACAGGAATTGTACTAGGTCTAGGTGTACAAATAAAGCCAAAACAAAACACACACAAAAAAACCAAGTCTTTCCATTCAAAAGCCTCATAATTCAAGATAGACAACATGTAAACCATGTACAAAAATATTTGCAGACTAAATTGAGGCAGTCTCAGAGGGAAGGCTCAAAGATTAGGTGAACTAGAAAAGACTTTTTAATAGAATGTGGGTCTTAAGCTGATATTTGAAGAAAATTTAGAAAGCTAGTATGTAGAGATGAGGAAGAAGAAGAGCCTTTTGGAAATAGGACAGCCAGTGAAAATGCATAGAGTAGAAAGATGTTCCTGATATAAGGAAGAACAAGATAAAATATGGAAAGAAGTAATATATAAGAAGTCTGGAATAATAGGAGGGGACCAGGTTGTGAAGATCTTTAAAAACTAAACAAAAAATTGCTTTTGACCTTGGAAAAAAGAAGGCCACATTGGAATTTGTTGAATGGAGTAGTAGAGTGGTAGTGGTGGTGATAGTGATGATATTGAAAGCTACTCTTTAAGAAGATCTTTTTAACAGGTGAGTGCATAATAGATAGCAATAGGGAGAAAAATCAGCAAGCTATAGCAATAATACAAGTTGTAGATGATAAGAGCCCACACATGAGATGGGGGGCATTCAATGTAGAGAAGGGAGGCATAAAGAAGAGTTGTTATGAAGGAAGAAATAGCAAGATTTGGCAAGGGATTATATAAAAGGTATAAGAAAGAGTCAGAAATCAAAGGCAACACATCAGTTATGAACCAGGCACAAGCTTGGAGAATGGTGGTACTCTTTAATAGAAGAAGTTAGATGTTTTAGGTGAAAGAAAATGAGTTCAGTAGGGGCAAATTTTACAGTAAAAGGGAATAATCTCTGCAAGGAAATCTATGACTATTGTTTCAAAAACTCAGTTCCAAAAGATAAATATTCTCTCCCTTGTAAGGGAGTCTTCTGGAGAATTTGTATAAGGATAAGATTTACTAACTCCTGGACTAGATTGATTCACAATTACTAAGAGGATTTCTGTGCATTGAATATGTATCTGTGAGCAGGATGAAAGAAAGGGAGTAGAAAGCTAACTTTAGGCTCCTGGGCAAAATTTTATTTTTCAAGAGGTTGGGCCATAAATATTGCCCTTCAGATTTCTTCTGATGTCAGTCAGTCAACCAATCAAAAAACAGTAAGTACTTATGATGTGCTAAATACAGTGCTAGATACTGTGGATTCAAAGACCAAAGAGAAATAGTCTTGCTTTCAAGCAACATTCTATTAGGAGAGACATGCATTTGTAAGCATATACCAACAAAGTACATAAGAAAAAGCTGATTCTTTTGGAATAAAGCCAAGATTTGAAATTTTTAAAAATGCATTTAATCTGAGCTTTAAAGAGGCAATTATGTAGAATAAGTATAATCCAGGGAATGGGAGATGGTTTGTGCAGAAACATGGATGTATCAGGAACAGAAAGACAACCATGTAGTACATAAAGTGGAATGATGCTGGAGAAATAGTCTGGAGAAAAATTGGAAAGGATTTCAAAAGTCCAGTAAGAGGATTTTGGAACTGGAAAAAAAGAATTGAGAATGACAAACTCTGGTTTACTTACCTCAACTATGCTTTAATCCAACTTCCCCAAACACCAATAGTTGTGAGATTACAAGGAAGAGTCAGTGAAATAGATAATATATGGAGGTGGGGACAAGACAGTGGAGTAAAGTAAGGAAGCTTCTAGAGCTCTCCCAGTTTCCCTCAAAAAAAAAAAAAAAAACCACAGGAAAACAAGCCTCTGAAGAGAGTCTTGTGAAATGAAACCACTATCCAATTCAAGATAGACAGAAAAAAAAAAACTTCAAGAAAGGTTAGTCTTCAAGAAAAGTTAGGTGAAAAGGGTATTCAGCCCATGTTAGATAGACTCTGGGAAAGCCAGTGAGAGGTTTTGTTTTGTTTTGTTTTGTTTTGTTTTTTTGGTTTGTTTGTTTGTTTTTGTTTTGTTTTGTTTTGTTTTTTTAATTACAGCAGATCAGCAACTAAGACTCTCAGTCCCTCAGTAGTGGAGCAAATTAGTGAGTCAGCTTCCAGTTCCAGTTCAGAATGCAAACTCTGGGAAACCACACTGTTTCCTGAATAGGCAAAGCCAACCCTAAAACAAAAGGAGCCTCTGTGATCAAAGCCAAGGCTCAGAGCTACACAGAAAGCTTAGGATAGTACCCCTTTTGCCCCAGAAGTAGACCTCTACCTTAAAAGTAAAAAAAAAAAATGAAATACCAAAAGAAAAGGAAACACAATAAGCAAGAAACAGAAAAGAATCTTTTTTTTTTTTTTTGGGGGGGGGGGCTCTGTAGGAGTGGTTTTATTTATTTATTTTTTTATAACTTTTTATTGATAGAACCCATGCCAGGGTAATTTTTTACAGCATCATCCCTTGCATTCACGTTTGTTCTGAGTTTTCCCCTCCCTTCCTCCACCCCCTCCCCCAGATGGCAAGCAGTCCTTTACATGTTGAATAGGTTACGGAATATCCTAGATACAATATATGTGTGCAGAACCGAACAGTTTTCTTGTTGCACAGGGAGAATTGAATTCAGAAGGTATAAATACCCCGGGAAGACAAACCAAAATGCAAGCAGTATATATTCATTTCCCAGTGTTCTTTCTTTGGGTGTAGCTGCTTCTGTCCATCTTTGATCAATTGAAACCGTATTAGCTCTCTTTATCGAAGAGAACCACTTCCATCAGAATACATCCTCAAACAGTATCGTTGTTGAGGTATATAATGATCTCCTGATATCAGAAAAGAATCTTGACTATACCAAGCTATTATGATGACAGGATAGACCAAAACACAAATTCAGACAAGGACCAAATGTCCACAGAAGAAATCTCAAAGGGTGAGATAATTTGGTCCAAGCCCAAGGAGGCTTCTTGGAAATGCTCATAAAAGACTTCAAAAGTCAAATAAAAGAAGTAGAAGAAAAAGTGAGAAAAGAAATGAGAGGCATGCATAAGAGAATTAGCAGTTTGGAAAAGGAAGAAAAAAAATTGTCTGAAGAAAGCAATTATTTAAACAGCAGAATAAACTAAATGGAAAAAAGATATACAAAAGAAAACTGAAGAAAATCACACATTAAAAACTAGAACAGGGCAAATGGATGCTAACAATTTTGTGAGGCAGCAAGAATTAATCAAACTAAAAAGAAGGAAAAAATGGAAGAAAATGTAAAATATTTCATTGGCAAAAGAGCCATCCTGGAAAATAGATATAGAGGAGACAACTTAAAAATTGAAGCCCAAGATGAAGCCCAGTTTGGGCTCCAAGAGGGAAGAATTTAATCATTCAGTTGGGTATAGAAATTTGTCTAACACTATTAAGAAATAGGAGGAGAAAGAAGAAAAGAAAAGGGAGGAACAGGATGGAAGGAAGGGCAGAAATACTATGGAAAAATGTCAGAAACGGGGAGAAGGGTTGATAGGAGATAAGTTAGTGGGTAGGTTCGGTTAAAAAAAACACAAAACTAAAGAAAGGGTATAAAGAGAGAACAATAGGATATCCAGAGGAGAAAACAGGATGGAAGGAAATACAGAGCTGATCATCATAACTGTTAATGTGAATGGGATGAAATCTCCTACAAAATGGAAGCAAATAGCATAGTGGATTAAAAATAAAAATAAAAAATAAAATAAATATGTTATTTACAAGAAACAATAGAGACCCACATATAGAATAAAGGTAAAAAGCTGGAATCAAATTTATTATAATTCAGTTGAAGTAAAAAAAAAAAAGCAAGGGTAGCAATTCTGATCTCATATAAAGCAAAAATAAAAATAGATCTAATTAAAAGAAATAAGGAAGGAAAGTAATCTGGATAAAGGGTACACTAAATAATAAACTAGTAAGGATACTAAATGTTTATGTAACCAGTGGTAGAGCAGGCAAATTCATAGAGAAAATTTTAAGCCAATCACAGGAAGAAATAGACAGCAAAACTCTTCTAATGGGGGATCTCAACCTTCCCATCTCAAAATCAGACACACCTATGACAAAATAAACAAGAAAGAAACTAAGGAGGTTAATAAGATGCTAAAAAACCTAGATATTAAGAATTTTTTTTGATATTATTCTTTTTTTTAATAGCTTTTTATTTACAAGTTATATGTATGGGTAATTTTACAGCAATGACAATTGCCAAATCTTTTTTTCCAATTTTTCCTCTCCTTCCCCTCACCCCCTCCCCTAGATGGCAGGATGATCAGTAGATGTTAAATATTAAAGTATAAATTAGATACACAATAAATATATATGACCAAACCATTATTTTGCTGTACAAAAAGAGTTGGACTCTGAAATATTGTATGATTAGCCTGTGAAAGAAATCCAAAGTGCAGGCAGGCAAGAATATAGGAATTGGGAATTCAATATAATGGTTTCTATTCATCTCCCAGAGTTCTTTTGCTGAGCATAGCTGGTTCAGTTCATTACTGCTCCATTGGAACTGATTTGGTTCATTTCATTGCTGAAGATAGCCAGGTTCATCAGAATTGATCGCCATATAGCATTGTTGTTGAAGTATATAATGATCTCCTGTCCCTGCTCGTATCACTCAGCATCAGTTCATGAAAGTCTCTCCAGGCCTTTCTGAAATCATCCTGGTGGTCATTTCTTACCAAACAATAATATTCCATAATATTCATATACCACAATTTATTCAGCCATTCTCCATTTGATGGGCATCTACTCAGTTTCAGTTTCTGACCACTACAAAGAGGGCTGCCACAAACATTCATACATATACAGATCCCCTTCCCTTCTTTATGATCTTTTTGGGATATAAGCCCAGTAGTAACACTGCTAGATCAAAGGGTATGCACAGTTTGGTAACTTTTTGAGCATAGTTCCAAATTGCTCTCCAGAATGGTTGGATGTATTCACAGTTTCACCAACAATGTATTAGTGTTCCTGTTTTACCACATCCCCTCCATCATTCCACATTATCTTCCTTTGTCATTCTAACCAGTCTGACAGGTGTGTAGTGGTATCACAGAGTTGTCTTAATTTGCATTTATCTGATTAATAATGACTTGGAGAATCTTTTCATATGGCTAGAAATAGTTTCAATTTCTTCATCTGAGAATTGTCTGTTCATATGATATTAAGATTTCTAAAGAAAATTGAATAAGGGCAGAAAGGAATACACCTTTTTCTTGGCAGTACATGACACTGACACAAATATTAGGGCATAAAAACCTTACAATCAAATGTGAAAAGGCAGAAATTATAAATGCTTCCTTTTCACACTGCAATATAATAAAATTATATTCAATAAAGGGCCAGGGAAAGAAAACTAAAAACAAGTTGGAAATTAAATAATCTAATTCAAAAGAATGAATGGATAAACAACAAATCACAGAAACAATCCATAATTTCATCCAAAAGAATGACAACAATGAGACACATTCTATGGGATGCAGCCAAAGCAATTCTTAGGGGAAATTGTATATCTCTAAATAACTACATAAATGAAATTGAGAAAGGGGAGATTAATTAAATAGGGATGTAATTTAAAAAGCTAGAAAAAGAACAAATTAAAACCCCCAATTAAATATTAAAATACAAATTTTGAATCTCATCAGAGAAATTAATAAAAATAGAAACTAGGAAAATGAACTAATAAACAAAACTAAGACTTGGTTTTATGAAAAAAAAAACTAACAAAATACATAAATCTTTGCTTAATTTGATCAGAAAAAAGAAAGAAAAAATAAAACAAATCACCAGTATCAAAAATAAAAAAGATGAACTCACCACCAATGAAAAAGAAATTAAAGCAATACTTAGGAGCTATTTTGCCCAATTTTGTGGCAACAAATCTAACAATCTAACCAAAATAGATGTGTACTTACAAAAATATGAATTGCCCAGGATAATAGAAGAGGAAATAAAATATTTAAGTAGTCCCATTTTAGAAAAAAAAATCATGCAAGTTATTACTGAACTCCCTAAGAAAAAAATCTCCAGGGCCAGTTGGATTCATAAGTGAATTCTACCAAATATTTAAAAAACAATTCCAATATGTTGTAAACTATTTGGAAAAATAGCTAAATTTCTTCTATGGCACAAATATGGCACTGCTACATAACCCAGAAAGGGCCAAAACAAAGATAGAAAATTACAGATCAATCTCTCTAATTAACATTGATGCAAATTAAAAAAATAAAATATTAGTAAAGAGATTACAGCAAACTATTAGTAGGATAATACATTATGACCAAGTGAGATTTATGCCAGCAAAGCAGGGCTGGTTCAGTATCAGAAAAACTATTACTTTAATTGATCATATCAATAACAAAACCAATAGAAATTATTTGATAATCTCAATAGATGCCAAAAAAGCTTTTGATAAAATATAGCACCCATTCCCATTAAAAACAGTAGAGAGAATAGGAATAAAGAGAACTTTTGTTAAAATAATAAGCAGTATCTATCTAGCACCTACAACAAGGATCATTTGTAAGTGAGAGAAACTGGACACATTCCCAATAAAATCAAGGGTGAAACAAGGATGCCCATTATCAGCACTATTCAACATTGTACTAAAAATGTTGGCTTTCACAATAAGAAAAGAAAAAAAGAAATTAAAGGAATTAGAATGGGCAATGAGGAAATAAAATGATCACTCTTTACAGATGACATAATGATATTCTTAGAGAATCCTAGAAAATCATCCAAAAACCTACAGAAAAGAATTCACAGCTTTAGCAAAGTTGAAGGATATAAAATAAACCCATACAAATATTATATATATAATTATATTACTATATTACTGAAAATAATTATTACTATATTACTGAAAAAGTCTATTCACAAGAGTTCTTTGTCTTTTCCAATTCACAAATCTTACTTTCCAGGGATTTTTTTTTTACTTTTTTCAATTCACAAATTTTTTTTCCTACACTTCCTGGGAATTTTTTAGCTTTTCCAATTCATATTTCAAAGCTTCTCTTTCCTTTCCCCATTTTTCTTCTAACTCTCTTTTGAGACTTTTAATGGTCTCTTCTATGAGAGCATTATGTAAAAGAGGAAAGGTAACATTCCCCTTTGGGTTATTGTCTGGTGACTGTTTGCTATTAGTCTCTTCGGGGTTGCAGACCTGCTCTTTTTTTGTATAGAAACTAGCCATAATCCTTCTAATTTTTTTTACTCATTTTTTAAATCCTTTAAGGTATGCCTTCAGGACAAAGGGGTTACCAGCTTCCTCTGCAGAGCAGGAAGAGATGTAACCCTTCAAGCTCTGAGGTGTGGGAGTGCTCTGAGTGAAAGTTTCCCCTTCCCCCAACAGGAGGTGATTTAGCATTGTGGAACTACAGATGTGCCCAGTGGAGAACCCCACTGTGGTTTAGCACCTGCCCAAAGGCTAGAGACTAAGTGGTGAAAGTGTCACTGCCCCAGGCCAGAGCCCCTTGTGGGGCTGTGGGTATTAGCAGCTGACCAGGAAATAGCGGTTAGGAAAAGAAGACTCTGGCCGGAAGCAAATTGCCCTAGAAATGTTTTATTGTCCCAAGCTGAGCCCTGCACTGTGCAGATTAGAGGCTGCCCCAGGCTGTGCCCCCCTGCCATGCAGGTTCGCAACTGTCCCAAGGAAAAGCCCCGTACTGCGGGTTGGGGCTGCAAGCTTGTGCTGTGATCTGTGCTCTCACTTCCAGTTTGGGGATCCACTGCCTCTAGTTCTCTCCCTACCTGCACTGATCTTCTCCCTGGCCCTGAGGACAAATCTTTTCTGGTGAGATTCCAGATTATCTTTGGCTGGTGAGTTGTTGTACTTCCAATCTTTATGAATTGTAACAGTCAAGCCTATTTTTTGAGGCTGAATATAATATTGATAGTGAGGGTAAGAGATGAGCTTAGAAAGTTGCATGTGCCTTCTCTACTATCTTGGCTCCATCCCCTCTGCTGCTTTAAGTTTGGTACTGCTAAACTATCATCTTTTGTAATTTTTTTTCATTAATTTCCTTGATATTCTTGACCTTTCGTTCTTCTAGATGAATTTTGTTATTATTCTTTCTAATTCTTTAATTTATACTTTAATATATTTAACATCTACTGGTCATCCTGTAATCTAGGGGAGGGGGTGGGGGAAAGGAGGGGAAAAATTGGAACAAAAGGTTTGGCAATTGTCAATGCTGTAAAATTACCCATACATATAACTTGTAAATAAAAAAGCTATTAAAAAAAAAAAGAAGAAGAAAAAAAAAAACAGCAGAAATCAAAACCATTTGGTATTGAGTAAGAAACAGAGTGGTAGATCAGTGAAATGCATTAGATACACATGACAAAATAATCAAGATCTGTTATGGGCCAGAACTCTGAAACAAGGATTCTTACAAGGTATTAAGTCAGTGGAATTGATAAAGACAATGATTATCTAGTTTAGCATGGTGCTTAATAGTTCTCTAATTCAGTACATGTACTTAGTACTTAATATATTTCTACAAGATTTATACCTATGATAATGTAATTATAAGAGAGCATATAAGATGGGAGCCTTAGCCAGAGTAGAGCCAGAGACTGGAGGTGGGCGCTCAAGCTCTAGGAGACAAGGAGAGAGATTCATTTCCATCTTCATCAGCCTGTGGTGGCTGGCCTGTCTTCCTGCATTTTCTTCACTGAAATCAAATACCCTCTGAAGGCCAAAAGAAAACTAGCTGAGCACCAGGTGAAGGAGACAATAAAGACTTTTGGACTTTAACACCTGGCTATTCTCATGGTGATTACTCTGACTGAAAAGAAGGCTGCTCCCAAGTCCTCCAGAAAAACAAAATCTATTACAAAGGTCCATAATAATCTAGTATTTGATAAATCTCCTACTTGATAAATCCTTCAATTTCTGGAATAAGAACTCACTGCTTGACAAAAAATGCTGAGAAACTGAAAAAATAATATGCCAGAAACACGGCATGACACCCCATACCAAAATAAGTTCAAAATGGATACAGGATACCATAAACAAATTAGGAGAACAAGGGATAATTTACCTATCAAATCTTTGAAGAAGGGAGGAATTTAAGGCCAAAGAATTAGAGAACATCATGAAAGGCAAAATGGACAACTTTGATTACATTAAATTAAAACATTTTTGCACAAACAAACCCAACAAAAACAAGATTAAAAGGGAAGTACAAAACTGGGAAAAATCTTTACACTATTTCAATAAAAGTCTCATTTCTAAAATATGTAAAGAATTGTGTCAACTTTGTAAGAATACAAGTCATTCCCCAATTGATAAATGGTCAAAGGATATAAACAAAGGTCAATTTTTAAATGATGAAATTAAGGCCATTTATAGTTATAGGAAATAATGCTGTAAATCCCTATTGACTAGGGAAATGCAAATTAAAACAACTCTGAGATTATATAAGATAACAGGAAATGATAATGATAAATATTGGAGGGGATGTGAAAAAACAGACATTAATGCATTGTTGGTGAAATTTTGAAATGATCCAACTATTCTGTTAGCAAAGAATTCAAGTAGAAATAGATAATATATGAATTCGGCTGGCATAGATATAGAAGATTTGGACAAGTATAAAGGAAATAGGAAGATCATGAGTCAGAGCAGGAAGGGATTTCAGAAACCATCTAATCCAATTTTCTCATTTTACAGATGAAGAAAATGAGGCCCCAGAGGATTACTAATCTGCCCACAATCACATAGATAATAAGGGCAGAGGCGAAATTTGAACCCAGAGCCAGAGCTGTAGATTGCAGAGACAGTGCTCTTTGCACTGATTAGTGAGAGGAACAAAAAGGAACAATAACAAAGATGAGAATGAGCACGATGTGATCAAGAGCCAACTTGCCTGAAAATAAGAGAAGATAAATATTGGGAAGAAGTAGACAATAAGATTAGGTATATTTGTGGAGTTAAAAAATTCAAATAATAGAAATCCAGGGAAAGAATTTTAGATTTGGGATTTTGTGATCTTATTGATTCAGATTGTTGTTCGGTCATTTCTATTGTGACTGATTCTTCACAAGCCCATTTGGGGTTTTCTTAGCAAAGATATTGAAGCAGTTTGCTATTTCTTTCTTCAACTCATTTTACAAATGAAGAAACTGAGGCAAATAAAGTTAATACAGTGTCACACAGCTAGTTTAATCTGAATTGGCACTTGAGCTCAGATAGTTCTGACTCCAGGCCTATTGCTCTGTCTATTACATCACCTAGGTGCCCCATAGTTGCGTGTTCTCCCTCTACAAATGCTTACTCTGAAACTTCCACATTTTTCTCTTTTAATCCTATGTCATTCTTGTTCATATCTTTCTACACATCCTTCATAGAAGGTCAAGCCAGAACTCAGGATAACATAACCTTGTCTTTTTAAAATATTGAAGAGGCAAGTCCAGTATTTAGACCAATCATCTGTCTTTCCTTTCTCTCATCATGTCACTGACCTACAACTTCTTCCATTTATTCACATTCAGAATGATGTCTTTTATGATTCTTCTCAAGTGCAAGTAGGCTCTTTATTAGAATTGTGATTTCGCTGGAATGGGAAGTGGGAAAATTCACTGCAGAATGACCTCTTCTCTATAACTTAATGTATTAGAGAGATGCTGAGAGCATTAAGAGGTTGTGACTTTCCTAGGGTAACACAGACAATAAATGTCAGAAGCAGTACTTATATTCACTTTTTCCTGGTCTCAGGATCAGATTTCTGTTCATTCCTCTTTGTTTCATTAAAGTGCAATTGTAATATAGCATTATATATTTACAATCACTTTTTTTCATTGCCTTTTAAGTCACCTTTTATTTGATTTTTCTGAGAGTGCTGAAGTCAATTAGTCAATCAGAAAGCATTTATTACATGTTTGGCAGATATTATGTTGGGATGCCAGGGATAAAAAGGAAAAAAATATATATACATACATACATAATTGTCCCTGCTCTTTAGGAAGACCTAACTTAAACCTGTATTCTGCCACTTACTGATTCTGTGACCTTTGGGTGAATCATGTAACCTCTGTTTACCTTAGTTTCCTCATCTTTAAAATAGGAATCACAATAACTTGCTCCTGGAGTAACTATTGTGACAATATTCACAAACATTAAATATTAGCTATTTTATTCATCAGAGAAATAACACAAATATGCATATTTTAAAAATATATATAAAGAGAACAAATTTACCATTCAGTCATTTTAATCATATGGACTTCATTTAAGGGTTTCTTGGGGACATACTGGAGTGATTTGCCATTTCCTTCTCCAGACAAAAAGTAGTCAAATATATGACAATTTAGGAGGGAGGGCACTAATAGTCAGAAAGAACCAGGTAAGTCATTATATATGTGATGCTTGAACTTTGTCAAGAAGAAAGAATGGTATTCTTGAAGCAAAGGTGGAGAGGGAATACCTTCTTCTCTGGCATAGGGAACAGCCAGTACAAAGACACAAAGAAGTGAGATAGTATGTTATGTGCAAGAAATCAACATGTCATTATGACTAGATTATAAATTACATGAAGAGGGTCAATATCTAATTACAATACAAAGATAAATAGGTCACGTAAAAATCAAAGATCAAAAAAGATCTTGTAGTCAATAAGGAGCCCATATGGATGGCCACATAGTATCAATGTGATAGGGAGAATACCAGTGTTAAAAATGGACTCTTTTAGTATCACAACCTTAAAGTATTCAAGAAATTTCACAAATGAGATGCAACTTCTAATCATCATATTATTCAAAATTGTATTTGTTATTGTCTATATGTAACAAACATCTATAATAAATAAACTGTTGAACTTAACAAGAGCCTCCTATTCTGTTTGCAAACCAAATCTTGGCAAGGTGATTTTTTTTTATCCTTTTTGAATAATTATAGGTAAATAGAAATTTGGTAGTGTATTGTCTCTGTGATATTAGTGTAGTGACTTTTTGGCCTCCAAGTTGATATTTCAATTGATGCAAATACTCAGTAGATCACTGGCTAAAATTTTATCAGTTCAATTCAATAAACCAAGCCTTTTTGACATGCTAGATATTATAGTACCTTGCTAAGCACTGGAGACATAGATGGAAAAAAAAGCACAGTTTCACAGTTTCTGCCCTAAAAACAATAGGGCACATTAGAGGCAGGTAAAGCATGTTAATAGATAAGTAAATATACAAAATGTATAAAACAAAATGTGTTCCCTAGAAAATAGAGCTCATGTAAAGGGAAAATCATATGTGCCATAGAATTTTTAAATAAAATTTTAATACATGGAAAAGAGTTTGATAAGACTCCATAAGACTAAATGTCTACAGAGTCAAATGTTTTTAGTAAATAAACATACAGTAGGGAAGTCAGATCATGGTATTATCTCAGTCAGTTGTGTGAGTATGAAGATATGTTTCACTATAGACAATCATGCATGAAATTCTGTATTTTCCAAATTCACATTAAAGGTAACATCTATATGCACAACAGACCAATTTATAAAGGTTTTGTAGAGCAAAGAAAATAATAATAGGGATAAACAATTGCCAATGTCTTCTCATATATCTTTTCTTGATGAGTTATACCATCTATCATTTCCATTTTCTTAGGTTTTGAATATTTCCTATGTTTAATTCTATCTAATGCATAATCTTCTTTATAATTTTATTGCCCAAGCACGGATTATATGTATATAAATAAGCATCTGGTCAGATCTTTTTAGTCTCTTCCCAACTTTGCCTTCTGACATGTCATTTCTTCAATTAGTTTGTAGGTAGAGATAATAGTGTGAATGCATGATAGCATGACTAAAATTAGCTCATTTTAAAAATACTAACAGGTCTATTTCATTTTATGTCTATTTCTTGCTTTAGAATGATGGAGCTTTGCTGAAATTACCAACAAATTCTGTAAATTTGTCTTTCATTTCATTTTTCTTTGTTTTGTGTGATCATGCTGTTTTTTTTTTTAATTATCATCCTCTATAATGTTTAACACATGAGTTTATGTCTTATCATCATAACTTGTAACTACCCTCTTTTCACTTAACAAGGAAATTAAGGGTTCTCTAGAAAACACAGTTCCCAATCTCATTGCTAATAATTGAGGTAATAATTTTGCATTGGTTCTATCTCTCTGTTTAATTCTCGGTTTCAGTGTATTTCAGTGTATGCCACCAAGATAGGTACTGAGGATACCAAGACAAAAACTGAAACTGACAACTGGCCTTTAAGACCACATATTACCTGTTTTACTTTTGTTCATTTCAAATTTTTTAGCTTTAAGAATAGATCTGGTTGGAGCTGCTATAATTTAAGTGTTTTTCCTCAATTTGTCTTCTGACTTGGGACTACTTTTTACTTTTGTTCTAATGAGTAAATTCTTTGATTCTACTAGATAGCTGGTTCTGATAAGATTAATATATTTTTGTAATCAGTCTATTCCTATCAAGATTATCAATTTCTTTTGTCATGATGTTGTTTAATTGTTTAGAATGACAAAGTAAGAAGAATTGTGTCTAAATCAAAGAAGGTTCCTATTCTGTTAGTGTTGATTATCCCCTGGAATACAGAGATCTAAAATGTTCTCCTAATGCTAGGGATTGATGGCCTCAGTGTGACTATAAAATTAATAAAGGAGGTATGGTGTATTAAGTATCCAGATAATGAAATATGGATTTACAGTTAGCATTGTTCTTAGAATAAGTAATTGTAAAAGGTCAATACTGATGGGCAAGCAAATAGATAGGAATTTTATGCCATTGCAGAAGCTGAGAGACTAGGTATTATTGTGTTTATTAGTATGCATAGGTACATATCCCCAGCAAATTGGAGATAATGAGTGTGTTCCAAGAAATGTGTAGAACACTTTAGCTGCAAATTACAAAATGTTGAATTTTCATACTTAAAAAAAAAAGATTTGTGAGGAGTTGGTGAGAATGAAACTTGTAGTATGAATGTGGGTATCTCTAGCCTACCTGGCTAACCACAAGACAGAGTGCAAGTTGGGTCTTAGTGTTTTCCCTAGCAAATACTTAGAACATCTGGAACCAATGATATCAATCCTATAAGGTATTATGTACTCTGAAAGAACAGAGGACGATGCAACAACATAGATTCAGATCCAGAGTAACAGAGGGAGCAAAAATTATAACATAATATAGCTATGTCCAAAATCTTCTGACTTTCTTATTATAGAAAATAATAATAATTAAGAAATATGAGACTTTTCTTTGTTGTAATTAGTTCCTGGTTAGTGAGAATAATGAATACCCTGAGTTGGTTACATTATCTGCACTGGATATTTCCATTGGGCTGGAACCAATTACTACATTTTACTGATTATAACTTTGAATAGTATGATTTGAATACATGCAACCATCTCATGGGATTCATTACTCCCATTAATCAGAACTTAAGCCTATAAATAACAACAGTCTATTCTTAACTCTTTCATTACTTGTTTCTGAAATAGACTTCCAGATATAATTTTTACTCTTATTCCAATATTTAATTTTACACATATACCAAGTTAAAGAGGTTCTTTCTAGTTCTTCGTAGAAATTGTCAAATACTTCATGTTGATCCATGAGGTATAATTATCTTCATGATGGTCTATTTGTGATCAGTTTTAATGATGCAAGGTATGATGATAAAGTATTCATGCCATAATATATATATATATATTGCTTTTGGATCCATAGTAAATCCAAATTTGGCAAATCTTTTACTTTGAACAAAACATGTGAACTATATTTATATATAGCTACAAGTCCTTTATGTCTTCCTGTTTCATTTAAAATGAAATTGTCAATATGGAAGTGGTTTAGGTCCTCCACTAATATATCAACTTCTTGACACTGACAAAGATTGTACTTATATTGAAATAAATACTTATATTGAATATATATAAATTGAATATATATAAATATACAATATATATAAAATGTATATATACAATACACACTATTGAACACCTATATTCAAACTTTACCTTCCTCCTCCCAACTTATGTCCTTGACTAGCATTCTAAAGTGGCATAAACTAGACCACTTGTTTAGGCTGTGTTTTTGGATAATTATCCTACATCCAAAATTTCTAGGTATAGCTCTGATTGCCATAATCAAACATGAAATATTGAAGGCCTTCATAGGGCAGTCATAATCAGAATAGAGAAAAAGGTGGGTTTATGAGATATTTTGAAAGAAGAATAAACTAGATATAGTGCTTCACAATATACATAATGAAAGAGCAAGGTATTGGAGATGACTGTAAACTATATAGGAATCCAGACATTTTTAAAGCTCAAAGAGTAGACATGGTTCATAGACAACAATCACAATAAATCAGAAGGCAGGGAAGGGTTGTAAGATTTTATTGTGTGTGTGTGTGTCTCTGTGTGTTCATTTATTTCATCAATATATAATTACACACACCTGTGTGTATACATCTATACATATGAATATTACATATTGATGGAGTGAATATTTAAACATGTGAAATCAGAATTCTGCCAAAATTCTAAATTAAGAGAAATGAAATCCTGAAAACCTTAGTCTGGTCACGACTCTAATAATTCAAAATATCATTAAAAGCTATTATTTTAAAATCAGAATACTTCTCAGAATGGGTTTATTTGGTTTAAGTTGAAGTAACACCATAAGGGAAACAAAGAAAACCTGGATGTACCCAAACCTTAAATTGCATTTTCCTTATTTGCTTTTTCTTTAATGCAAAGGGAAGTGGATCATGAAAGTGATTATTTGGTTAACTCAATCCAAACAAAGCATCTTTTCTAAATTGGTGAGTTATTGAAAAGAAAAAAAGGTTATTAGTTTTTTGCAGGCATTCAAATAACCTAGTTTCTTCTTCACTTTACTGGGTGTTTTTGTAAACTTCACCAATAAGAAATTTGTATAAAAATTTACAAGAATTCAATTTTTAAAAAAATCAGGTTATTTGTCCTGGGGAAATATTTCAAGCTAGTTTATGCAATATACATAATAATATTTTTCCTGTTTAGATTATTCATTATCACATGATAATTCTAGCTACAATTCCTTTTTAACTGTTCTATTAACATCAAATCCTGATCACAAATTATGTTTTTTGGAAAATAAATACTTCTGCTATTCCAACAAAGAGTACATATCATTTATAGTTCTGAATGTTGTTATCCACTTTAAATTTTTCTAGCCAATCTTCATGTCATCTTCAGATTATTTTTTAGAGGAAGAGATTGATTTTATTCCAAGTGTGTTCAGGATGGATTACTTGAATGCATGTTGTATGTGTATGTATATAGTTATAGATGGAAATAGACTTTTTCTTTCTTCAGAAACAATGAAATGCTTTGAGTAACATTTTAATGATCATTAAATCATTTAGATAAAGGATAACAAATTTAATTCACATGAAAAACTAATTTAAAATCCCTTTTTATTATCACTGACATTTTTTATTTAATAACATTGTATTTTTTTCCTCTAATTATATTTCCTGATTCAATTGATTTGAACAAGAATTTGGCGATCACTTACTATATGTAAAGCTCTAAGTATTTAAAGGCAAAACAAAAAGTAATACCTAATCTTGTTTGCCTAATTTTACTGTATGTGTTTGTAGTGGTGCTGGGGTGGCAAAAGGTGAGGAATCAAGCATATGCCCAATGAAGTAAATAGATAAAAACCTGAAGCAGGATTTGATAAGACTTCCTAAGGAATTGGCACCTGAATTTGGACTTAAAGGAAGCTTAGAGTTTCTAGAGGTAAAGGACAGAAGGGACTGTATTCCATATGTGGGGCTAGTCTGTATGGTAAAACATAGATGCAGCAGACAGAATGTTATATATGGGTAACAGTAGGTAGGCAAGGCAGTTCAGCTTTAAAGCAGGATGTGTGAAGGAGAGAAACATGAAACAAGTCCAGAAAAGTTGTCTGAGGATGCATTATGAAGTGTTCTAAATCCCAGGTTGAAGCATTAGTATTTTCATGGTTTTTTCATGGGTTTAATGCACTCATTGGATATCAAGGTGATGTCTTTATATCAAGGTTCAAATGCCCATAATGCTACTAGTAATTTAATTAAATTAAAACAACATGAAAGGCTGAATGATGTAAGGGTGATGTAAAGAAATAGTCTTAAAACTGGAAATTGAATGGATGCCCATCAATTGGAGAATGGCCGGGTAAATTGTAGTATATGAATGTTATGGAATATTATTGTTCTGTAAGAAATGACTAGCAGGATGAATACAGAGAGGCTTGGAGAGACTTTCATGAACTGATGCTAAGTGAAATGAGCAGAACCAGGAGATCATTATACACTTCAACAATGATATTGTATGAGGATGTATTCTGATGGAAGTGGACAAAGAGACCTAATTCAGTTTCAATTGATAAATGATGGACAGAAGCAGCTACATCCAAAGAAAGAACACTGGGAAATGAATGTGAACTATTTGCATTTTTATTTTTCTTCCCGGGTTATTTTTACCTTCTAAATCCAATTCTCCCTGTGCAACAAGAGAACTGTTTGGTTCTGCAAACATATATTGTATCTAGGATATACTGCAACATATTTAACATATATAGGACTGCTTGCCATCTAGGGGAGGGGGTGGAGGGAGGGAGGGGAAAAATCGGAACAGAGACAAGTACAAGGGATAATGTTGTTAAAAAATTACCCTGGCATGGATTCTGTCAATATAAAGTTATTATAAAATAAAATAAAATGTATATTAAAAAAAAAAGAAATGGTCTTAAAGTAAAGAAAACCTGGATTCAAGTTGCACTTCTTACAGACATAGAATTGGATGTATGATTCTGGATAGATCATTTAATTTCTCCATGTTCTAACTCACTATATTAAACGCTTTCAGGTGTTATAGAAGGTGTTATGGTAGAAGGAGTTCTCTTAACCAACAGTTTTCTATATCAGTGAAATCATAGGACAAGACCTCTATTATTATAATGAACTCTGCACCAGAACATTATCTAGCATGCAACAAATGAGAAGGTAGAGGAAATAACTGATATTTAACATGACTTTTATGGTTACATTAAGTCTTTCCAGAGACCATTTTATACTTACATTAATCTAGACTCTTAAGATATTTCCAGGATTTATCAGACTGCTGAGTAAGGGGAAAGTAATTTTGCTATTCCACCTCTTTACAGCATGCTCTTTCAACTCCAAGTTTTACATCCAGAAGTAAGCATCCCATGGGAGGCAGGCTCTCAAGGGAAACAATAGAGAGACAGCTGAATGGGTGCAATGCAGCCTGTTTGCATGCATGTACACATATCACTTCTTCTCTCTTGAGTGGCTGGTTGCCTACCATTCAGATGAGCAGCAGATGGCAAAAAGGCAGTGAGGGTGGGAGTGCCTAGCACTTAGAATAGTGCCAGGCACCGTCTGGGCCCTTGATAAATATTAATTAAGTTAATTGAATTGGGGAAGAAACATTGCCCATGATGATGATTAGGACAAATGGCCCTAGTTATATTTCCTCTTTTGTTAGGGATCACATGAACATTTCTACATTTTCCTAAATATCTGACCAGGCTAAATTGCTCATTCAATAAAGCTGAAACCTTAAATCTCTTTTATATTTCTGTTTGTTAGCTTTTAAAATTATTTCATTATTTCTACCACTTTTACCCATCCATATATTATCCATGGTAGGAGATCTTTTTGAGTTCTCTGAAGAAAATATTTATCACTTGGTGATGAATATTACAAGGGAAAGTCTTTTATTATCCATATTGATCTTCAGATTTTTTAAAATTATATTATTGGGAACTTATTTAATTCCTTTCTACTTTGATAGAATTTACCAAAGTTATGGGTCTTGGACATTGTATTTCAGAACTCTGGACATTTCCATGACATAATGAGGTTTGGAAATAGGACTTCAGTAGAAGAGCACAATACCCAAATGAACAAATTATTTGAAGTGATTATCAATTTTAAAAGATCATATTTAGGAATAGAAATATTTTAAATAGTAAGTACATGGCAGCAGAGGCAGAGGAGAAGAAGCAGAAGAAAATGTCTCAAGTATGGACTATTGAAAGTGGACTAGGGACAGAACCTGGGTAATTCTAAGAAGTTTCAGCTTTCAGGACTCATATACTTTTCATTGATGGATGTGATAAAAACATGGTCTGATGGGAAGGATGGTAATGTGGTTTAACTCACTATCTGAGAAGTCTCACTAGACACTCTAGCCCATCTATGCTGGGGGGAGGGGGGGAGGAAGGATGAAAGGGAGAGATTACCCTGCCAAGGCAGCTTGGAAAAGAAAATATATCTTGGAATGTATATCTATTCATTCTCTCTTACTTTGAATTTATGCAAGTCACAAACTTTCTGTTTCCATTTACTCTTTTGCAAAATGAGATGGTGAGGCTACATGATCTGTAAGGTATGTTCTAGATCTCAAAATATGTTTTCTTAATGTTCAATAAATTATATCTTTGATTCTCCCAACCTTATTTATAATTAGATTACATCTTTTAATATACTATTTCATTTTTTAAAATTTATTGAGAATCCTAGATAAGATAATATAAATGCAGCAATATACTATCCATTCAAACTCATTTCTACACTCTAGTGGGAAAAATAGAGTTTAGCAGGTCACAGAAAGTTATCCACTCTAAAGCTGAGTATTGTTGGGATGAGCTGACCCCAATAACTCCTGCCCCATTCACTCAGCTGAGCAGATTGCATGTCTCATCAGGGATCCAATTGACATTAGTAGTGAGTAAGTAGTAGTGAGTGGCCACTCTCACTTTTGAGTATTTTTGAAGCACAGATCTGATGAGATCTTATTCCTGCTCCAAAAGCTGAGAGGTTCTGTATTGCCTCTAAGATTATATATTAATTCTTTTACTCTGAACATAAAAACTTTCACAACTTTTTCTTTCTGTATATTTTATGTTTCTTCCTCTCACATATCCTATATGCTTAGTCAGATTGGATCTTTTTTTGATCCCCATGCACCAAATTCCTTCTTCCATTTCCTTGCTTTTACACAGTCTGTTCCCCATTCAGGAATGTCAGCTTTCTTCAGTTTCTCTTCTTGGAATCCCTAGCCGACTTCAAAGTTGAATACTAAATGCTGATAGAATACAGTACAAGTGGGATTGAGAACAATGTTCAGATCATGGTAGGGCTTCTAATAGATATTTATCACCCTTAAAATTCTTAACTGTCTCACAAATATAAAATTGAGTAAAACATTCAGATAATTTAGCTCTCCCATACACCATTGATATGCATTTCAATATGAAATATCTAGATAAGAGGAAAGGTGGTTTTTTTAAAGGAGGTTTTTTTTTTTTTAAAGAATAACAAAATTCCCTTACAATGAATTATAGAATATAAGCTCCCTGAAGGCAGGGAATATTTTGTTTTTATTTGTGTATTACTAGTACCTAGCATAGTATCAGGAACATAGGAGTCATTTAATAAATGCTTGATACATAGCCGATATTAACTCGATAACAATCAAAGCACTTCATTATAATCTATGAAGACATCTTTGATATCATTTATCTTAAACAAATGTTTATTGATTAGATCAAGTTCTTAATTTTAAGACATTGTGTGTGTGTGTGTGTGTGTATGTGTGTGTGTGTGTACATATTGGCCTCTTTCAGTCCATTTAGTGGTCTATGGACTTTAGCTCAAAATAATACTTATAAGTGCATAACATACATAGGATGACAAAGGAAAGCAATTATTTTGAAATCCATCAAAAATACCAAGGAAAAATAAACCTCAGGTTAACAACAATTTAATTAAATTGAACAGGCTCAAAAAACCTAATAATAGAGCAACCCTCCAATTACTTAAATCATTTTAACAATAATTGAGATTACCACTTAACCAAATGATCCCTGCAAAGAGAAGTCAAAAACTGAAATGACTATAGTGATTGGGTGATTTGGTTCAGGGGCTACATATGGTCGTGTATTTTGTGTTAGGTTGTTTTAAAAAAAATACCCCATGGAAGAAAATAAAATAATTCTAGAAAAACATTAAAGTCCCATGGAAAATGACACAATTGTAGATTCCTTAAGGGGAACATGCCAAAACTAAGAATCTTCCATAGGAATTGATTAACATTATAAAGGTGATTATTTAATATCACTGACTTGAGATGCCAATTGTTAAAATATTCCAAGGAGGAAGAATCCATTATATCTTGACAATCCATTGGATTATGAAATAACTCTAAATATTAGGAAAGTTTTTCCTTACACCAAATCTAGAAGTGCCTTTCAGCAACCTATATATATATTGCTTCTTTTTTGATTAAAAAAAAAAGTCTAATTATTCTCTCATGTGATAATCCTTCAGATACCTAAATATAACTATCATGTATCAACTTGAATCTTCTCTAGACTGAAATCCTCAGTTTCTTCAAGTGACTCACCATTATCATCAGACCTTTCTGAAAACTTAATTTTGTTGTTTAAGAAAGTCTCAATGGTAATATGCAAATATAATAGAATCAACTAGATTTTTAAGATATTTTCACATCATTGTAGTTATTAAAAATTCCAGCTTATATTGCTGACATATATATGTATGTATGTATATATTATGTATATATATACATATATATATATATAAATTCATAGCTGAATACATGTACAAACTTCTCCTGAAATTGCCACAACTATTCTAGCATTCCAAAAAATAGATCCCATGCCAATTTTTTTCTTAATCAACCAGCAACACTTGCCCCACCCATCCATCTGCTCCTGGCACATCTTCTGCTAAGTTATGGATGAGCCTATCTACCTGCTTTGCCACTATTAAAAATAATCTGTTAGTTAATACAGGACAACAAACCTATCAGGTATACTTTGGATTAACATCAGGAAACCCAGAAATATAGGCTTTTGGAGATCACAGCTGGGATAGAATTATAATGCTGAGACCCACCAAGTATTCTCTAATTTCTGTTGCCAACTAGTTCACTGAGGACAGATGGCAAATACATTCTCACCAGCTGACAATTGTAATTATCAAGGGAAAGCAGTCCCAGCATTTTGTAGTCCCCTACTCCATTAGATTCCACTATATATTTATGTTTCTTCAATCAATGTAATTCTCATTAGTGAGCAATAACTAATAGCTACAGAATACTAGAATACTATTCTTTAAATCAGGATAGATATCTCTTGGAATGGTTAGGATCCAAAATAACAGTCCTTTTATACAACATTATAGAGAATCTATATAGATTATTTTTAACCATATATTATCTGTGACTTTTATTTTATTCTCAGCCCTCTCCTCTTTTCTCTCTCCACACACTCCTTTGCTATTCATTCTCCTTTACTCTTATAGTTTCAACTGTCTTCTCTGTGCAGACAATATTCAAATAAAAGATTCTAGGCTGGTTTTTACATGTAATTGGGACCCATAATTCTAAAAAGTTTAATAGATGTTTAGGTAGTTAGTGGCATGGTGGATAGAACATTTTGCCTGGGGTCAGGATAACTTGAATTCAAATTTGGCCTCAGACACAAACTAGTTATATGATCCTGGGCAAATCACTTAACTGTTTGTATGGTTTCCTCATCTGTAAAATAAGAAGGAAATGGCAAATCACTTCATTATCTTTGCCAAATAAGCCTCAAATGGGATCACAAAGAGTTAAAAATAACTAAAATCAATGAAGTACAACAACAAATATTTATTTTAATTACTTCAGGTCATTTACAGTCAGATAATACAGATATAACATATTGCAAGGGAGAATGACATCTAAAGACAAAAATATTTTAAAATGAAGAAGAATCTAATTCCAGGTAGACAGAAACAATAAAATGAATGTATTCTTTGGGAGAGGGAAGACCTAGAAATGCAAAACTTAAATATCTATTCAAAAGAGAAAGATACTTTCTCTCAAAACTGATTTTTCTTTTTCTGTCAATGGTTCCATTGAGTTATTCATGTTCAAAGTAGTTATGTTATCTTTGATTATTTGCTTTGTTCGAATCCCAGCAATCAATCACTCTTATTTTTTTTCCCCTGAAACTACCTTATTGCAGATTCTCAATCCCACTTGCCTGGATTCATTCAATAATCAGCATGGCACAGTAGGAAGTATATTGAAGTGGGAGTCTAGGTACTTAGATTCAACTCCTGCTTCTCTTTACTAGTTCTGTGACCTTAGACAAATCACAAACTCCCTGGGTTAAATTTTTTTCATGTGTAAAATGAGGGAGTTAGACTGGAGGGCCTCCAAGATCTCTTCCTGTTCTAAATTTGTCATCCTCATAAATAATACTTCCTATGCTTATTTTCTACCTCCCATTTTCCAGTTATTTCTTCACATTACTGCAGAGTAATCTTCCTTATATATAAACTTTTTTTTTTATATTGCTTCTTACTCAAGGTCCTTCAGATATAATAAAAACTTGGTGCCTCCCCACAATTATAGGCCTCTATTAAGCTAATTATCTTTGCCAGATCCATGCTGCAGACTCCCTGGGCTAATTATTGTTCCTTGGATACTCTCAACACTTTTTACTATCTATGCCTTTTAGTGACATCTTTTCCTTTGATTGCATTGTAGAGACACAACAAACAGTTATGAAAAAAAAAGAATGACTATTTTAATTAGTTGTTAATCATTATAAACACTCTATTCCTTTTTTTTTCCCCTGAGGCAATTGGGGTTAAGTGACTTGCCCAGTGTTAAGTGTCTGAGCTAAGAAGTGTTAAATGTCTGAGATCATATTTGAACTCAGGTCCTCCTGATGTCAGGGCTAGTGCTCTATCCACTGCACCATTTAGCTGCCTCAACACTATTACTTTAACATTTATTTGGATCTTCCTTCAAATGTTTCCTTATATAATCCCAAATCATGATGAAAATAGCTAGGGTAGCAAAAAAGTTATTTTATAGAGAACTAGAAAAAGTAATAATAAAACTCATCTGGAAGGATGAAAGGTCAAGAATATCAAAGAATTAATGAAAAAAAAAATTCAAAGAAAAGTGGTTTAGCCATACCAGATCTAAAACTATATTATAAAGCAGCAATCATCAAAAATATATAGTACTGGATAAGAAATATAATGGTGGGCATGTAGAATAGGTTAGGCTCACAAGACAGAGTAATAAATGACTATATTAATCCACAAACCCAAAGATTATAACTTCTGGGATAAAATCTCATTGTTTAACACAAACTGCTGAGAAAAATGGAAAACAGTATGGCAAAAACTGAACATAAACCTACATTCACACTATATACTGAGATAAGATCAAAATTGACACATAATTTAGGGAAACATGGAATAGTTTACCTGCCAGCTTTATGAATAAGGAAAGAATTAATAAGCAAGCAAGATAATAGAGAACATTATGAAAAACAGAATGGATAATTTTGATTATATAAAATTAAAAAGATTTTGCACAAAGTTAATACAATCAGAATTAGAAGGAAACTATAAGTCTAGGAAACATTTTTACAGTCAATGATTCTGATAAAAGCCTCATTTCTCAAATATAAAGAAAAGTGACCCAAATTTATAAGAATATAAATCATTCTCCAATTCATAAGTGGTCAAAAGTCATGAACAGGAAGTTTTCAAATTAAGAAATTAAAGGTTTCTATATTTCATATAAAATGCTTAAGATGACTGTTAGATAAATTCACTTTAAAATGTCTTTGAGGTGCCATATCATACTTATAAGATTGTCTAATATGACAAAAAAGGAAAATTGTGGAGATGATTTGGGAAAATTGGAATATTACTGCATGTTGGCAGAGTTGTGAGCTAATCTAATCATTTTGGAGAGCAATTTGGAACTATGCCCAAAGGGCTATAAAACTTTGATCCAGTAATAGGTCTGTATCCCAAAAAAGATCATAAAAAATGGAGACAAAAAAAATCGCAGTGGCAAAGAAATGGAAATTGAGGGGACATCCATCGATTGAGTTACGTCTAAACAATTTGTGATAACTGAGTGTAATGGAATACTATTGTGCTATAAGAAATGAGGGGCAGGCTGATTTCAGAAATGTGTGAGAAAACTTACATGAACTGATGCTAAATGAAGCAAGCAGAGTCAAGAGAACTTTGTGCAAAGTAACAAGATTATGTATTGATCAATTGTGATGGACTTTGATCTTTTTAATTATGTGGTGATTCTAGATAATTTCAATAAATATATGGCGGAAAGTGCCATCCTCTTCAGAGAGAAGACTATGGAGATTGAATGTATATCAAAATATATTTATTTTCACTTTTTTGTTATTATTTGCTTGGTTTTTTTTTTCTTTCTCATGTTTTTTTTCCCCTTTGATCAGATTTTTCTTATACAGCATTACAAATATGAAAATACGTTTAGGAGGATTAAACAGGTTTAACCTATATCGAATTGCTTGCAATCTCGGGGAGAGGGAAGGTAAGGAAAAAAGGGATAAAAATTTGGAATACAATGTTTTGCAAAAGTAAGAATTGAAAACTTTCTTTGCATTTATTTGGGAAAAAATACTATTTCCACTAAAAAAAAAAAAGAAATATGGAAAGACTTACTGGAACTGATGCTGAATGAAGTGAGCAGAACCAGACACTGTATACAGTAACAATAGTATTGTATACTGTAGATCGACAATGATAGATTTAGCTCTTCTCAGCAATATAATGATCCAAGACAATTCCAAAAGACTCACGATGGAAAATGTTAACCACACCTAGAGAAAAAACTAAGGAGTCTGAATGCAGAATGAAGCATTCTATTTTCCCTCTTTGTTGTTGTTTTTCTTTCTTATAGTCTTTCTCTTTTGTTCTGATTCTTCTATCACAACGTGACAATGTGAAAATAGGATTACTATGATTATACATGTACAATATCAGATTGTTTATTATCTTGGGAGGGCATTGGGAAGGGAAGAAAAATTTGCAGCTCAAAATCCTATAAAACTGAATGTTGAAAACTATCTTTACATGTAACTGGGAAAGAAATAAAATATTAAGTGCTCAAAGCATTTAGAAAACAACATATATAGTTGTATATATATATATAGTCTTTTATAGTATATAGTACATAGTCTTTAACAACCCTGAGATAAAACTAAAATCAAGCTCAAACACTGATATCAGTTTTAGTTTTTTGTTTGTTTGTTTTTTCCCCTCTGTGTAAATGGCCTTTTGGCAAGGTGATTTGATTTGGTATAAGTACAATTCTCTATAAAGTTGGACATATATTATAATTAGGTCCTAATAGATTTAACATTCTATCTGTGGAATGATTATATAATTTTATTCTAGCACTTGTTTTAAAATTATAATTTTATCCAGAGAGAAACCACACTTACTCAATTTAATGTTTAATACACTTAAAATGTTGATAATTTCATGAGCTGGAGAAAAATAAATTAGGTTTCTCATTTTCTGAGACATAGAAACTGTTTTCTTGGATCAGGTATTCAGTTGTTTATTGTGTGAGGTTTAAGAATAGGGATGAATTCAAAGCACAGTGACCCAATATGAACCAAATGTTTGGGAAGATCATTTGGCAGAGCCACAATTTCTCCACATTGGCAGAATTTATTTTGACAGATTTCTTCTCAACCCTCCAAGAATGGAGATGAGAAGAGTTTTGCCAGATACAATCTTGCTGGGAAGATTCATTCTTCATTGTCAGTTGCTTATTTCATGAAGCCCAAACTTTTCTCACTAACATCAAGATTGAACATGGAGAATGGTGACCTGGGATTACACTAGGAAAAAATTAGTCTCATAATTTTCAGATATCATTTCTCTTAAAGCAGATTGACAACCAAATCAGAAAATTTATTTTTTACACTCTCAAACTGAGTAAATTATCAATCCTGTGTTTCTTTCTATGCACTAATGTATGGCTTTGCACACAAATGCAAGGCCTATATGGGTCAAGGCTATTGAATCAAGATTGGCTTTAATCAGCATACTTAAGCAAAATCAGTTTAATAAACAGAGCCAAGGGCTATTTATGTTGCTAGTATAGTGTTAAGATGCTGGCACCTTGCAAAAGAATCAAAGAGGTACTTCAAACCAAGGTCTAGACTAAATATAACCCTACAAATATGACATTAGTCAGTGGGAGGACTACAAAAATATTGTTTCTTTTCATCTCATCCAAGAAGAGTAAAATTGGGGGAAAATTTGTCCAGATTATTTTGGAGGTAAAAACCTCAAACTACATTTCTTTTGGTCCTGCTATTTGGTAAAAGATACTTGTTGGACATTTCTAATTGAAATCATGTTTTAGGTTACTCAGTGTTTTACGAAAATAATTATTAAATCAAAGAAATAAGCAATAATACAATGGTAAATTGATCACATTTCTAAAAGAATAAGAATTGACTTTGAGGGCTGGGTATAAAGAAGGATTAAGGAAACCATAATTTTATTGGCCTTTAAAACTCCTGAGGAATAAATTCCTACCACTAAGGCAGAATGAAACCTGCTACTTTGAAAATAACAGACTTAAAGATTGATAAGGAATAATACAAGTCTAATTAGCTTGCTAAGATATACACAACCATCATAGGTTAGAAGGGGACAGTTAGGTGACACAATAGATAGAATGCTTGGCCTGGGGTCTTCCTGACTTCATCTTTCTGACTTCAGGTCTGGCCTCAGACACTTATTAACTGTGTGAGCCTGAGCAAGTCATTTAACCTTGCTTGTCTAAGTTTCCTCATCTCTAAAATGAACTGAAAAAGGAAGGAAAGCAATTACAATGTATCTTCCAAAAAAACAAACAAACAAACAAATAGGATCATAGTGAGTTGAACATCGCTGCAAAATAATGTAACAATATATATTATAAGAACATTTACCCAAATCTTTCTTAATCCAAAGCCAGATCT
Source organism: Antechinus flavipes (assembly GCF_016432865.1). Classification (NCBI taxonomy): domain Eukaryota; kingdom Metazoa; phylum Chordata; class Mammalia; order Dasyuromorphia; family Dasyuridae; genus Antechinus; species Antechinus flavipes. The sequence continues at coordinate 151,995,892 of NC_067402.1, forward strand.
CTAACCAACAGGCCACAGTTCTTGAGGATTGCCTTTCAAGAAGAAATAAAAAAGCAAAATGAATAAAAAATCCATATTGCTTAGATTATGACATTCCATTAGACAAGAACTTCTGATCCATGCAGTTAGCTCATTAATTAATTAATATGCTTTTGGGAAGAATTTCAGATTTTATATATATTCTGTATGTATGCAATTTGTGTGTGTGTTTGTATTTTAGAAACTGGGATGGGAGTCCATAGAAAAGAAGCAATCAGTTTTACTTAAACTATTTCCATGTTATGAGTGTGTGTTCATAGCTGTATCTGCTGCTAATGGTAAATTATTCCTGAAAAAAAAATCATATTAAATAATATTAAATTCACAAGTATAATGTACTTCATATAAATCCTATAAGTGGTATTACAATAAATAACAAGTTTTTGAACCAAAATAAGGCCTTAAATTGGCAGTTTTAGCAAATGATTCTATGGAATAACATTGCTGGGAGATCTAAATGCTACATTATTTTAATACTCCCCAATGTTTTTTGCTGGCATTTTCCTGAGTGAATATTTACCAGAGACTGTCATTCTTTGTAAATTCTACTAAACTTAATATTTCTTATTTATAAATTTAAAAAAATTTAAGTTCTTAAAATTGTATGAGAGATATTAGAAGCATTTTTAACAACAATAAAGGAAATTAGACAATTCATTAGGTCTTAAATTGTCTCAATATACTGATTCATATTCCTAGTATATCACACTCTTATTACATCCTTTTTTTTTTAACTGAAAGTCTCTGAAACTTTATTATAATGCCAAAAATGAATCACAATTTACTTTATAGTTTTTATTATTATTTAAGAATATAAATAAGACATAAGAGGTAGAGAATATCTAATGATTCCAGGAACTTCTGAGAATTCCCAGGAATTATAATTTATCATTTCTAAATTCCAAAGACTAATATCTTTTGGGAATTTGGGGAAAAAAAGTATTTTCTGTCCCATTGTATATATAATTCATTATGATTTCCCTGTCATGTTAATTTTCTATAGCTGATTGTGGCATTACAACTTCCTACTGTCTCATAAACTCTTTTTCTTGTCTCCTTTGTGCAAATTCCCAAGGCTTTGGTTCCCTCAAAAATGAAATTGTCATATGGAAGAACAGATAGCACCTGTTTTGGGTGTCCCCAATTTAATTTTTTTCCTAGTTAAAAAGTCCAGAGAGAAAATGCCAGTGACAAATAAAGAGAATGAACTGGATTTGGATTGAAAAGCTCTATCAAATCTCCTTCTGGATCTTCCATTGGGCAATATATTAAACAGTTTGCTTTTGACAATATTTTTGGCCTTTTATGGCAGCTGGTAGTAAGAGAAATGAGCATGTTGATTTGGATTGAAAAAAAGCTAAAAGGGAGGAGACAATGATTCATAATGCAGCTGTAAATTAAGTAAAGGGAAGGGAATAGTGACTAGAACATGGGACTGGGCAACATAAAAAAGAAGCCTTGAGATCTTGCATACCAAGACAATTCATGATTTACAGATGGAGTAATAGCAATTTGGTGCATAATGTGTTATACCTGAGCTTTTACAGCCATAATAAAAGGGACCATTTTGCAATAAGTTCTCGGTGGCAAGATTATGTTTGGACTTAAAAACATAGTGAATCATATTGCCTGTAGAGAACAGATCAGCTAAACCATGTGTCCTTTCCAGTGCTTTTAAAATAAGTTATAACAAAAACTTTGAGATGAACAAATGTCTCCCTTTTTTTTAGTGAAAACTCAAATCTATATGACTGTGGAATCATCACAAGTTCACTTGACAGAAATCACCAAAACCTATGAAAACTGAAAAGTGGATCATATGTATACAATATGCCCTGAAATCTTACTCTGATCCTTTCTTGATATCAGAATGGACGTGGATTCTGGACTGAGTAAACCTACATTTGCAAAAGAGTAGTCTTGGGTACCAGCAGATCTGACCACCTGTAATATTTTGTATCCAATAAATCCCAATTCAGGAAGGATTTCCTGAAGAATCACAAGTAGCCTGGACACACTACACACTGCCACTTCAATACCTCAAGTATCTTATGTTTTAATTAGGAAGGTGTTCTGAACTATATATGAATGAATCAATCAATATTCATTTTGGCATTTAGGATTCTCTCACTCAACACATGTAAATATTTATATACAAATAGAAATACAGACACAAATATCATCAATTTTTCAGGTTTGTTGTGATAGTTAAAAAAAAAAAACATACATAAAGCACTTTGAAAGCCTTAATGTGCTATATAAATTGCAAATAGCCATTATATTTTCAAGTAAGAAAGGACAAAGTCTGAATTGTCGTATCATCAGGTGTTAATCTACTTGAACCATCAACTCAATGGTCTTGTCAAAATCTCTCTGGGGTATGTTTTGGCTCGGCTTCCTTGCATGTGTGCACCCAAAGATGAAAAAAGTGATAATGGCAGCAGTGTTAGAATGGCTGGAAATACTAATCACTATTCTGAACCATAAATATAACATATTAAATGTATTTTCACTAAAAACAAAACACCTAAACAAAACTGGTGGTACAAAAGATAGAATTAGGGCCTATAATCATTAGTTCAAATGTGAACCTCAGATACTCATTTAGTAGCTATGTGATCTCAAACAAGTCACAAACTGTTCCCCTGTTTCCTCAACTATAAAACGGGAATAATAATATCTTTTTTTTTTTTGCCCAGTTGTAATGATCAAATTAGATCATATCTGCAAAAACAAATGTTTAGTACACTGCCTAGAACATAGTAACACTATAAAAATATTTATTCTTTTATCCCTTTTCTCAATATGGAAACCCCACTAATAGCTCCAATCACTACTTGTAACTTAGTAAATTAAAACTAGGGGATTCCTGAAGGCACATAAATATGGATGAAGCAACCACCTTAGATTAACATGGACAATTAAATGTCAAAGGTCAAATTTCAATCCTGTTCTTTGCTATTCTGATCCAAGGACTCTGTATTTTCATATATTTTATGGTACTTGCTCACAGTGGGTTGTTTTTTTTTTTTTTTTTATTTGTTTGTTTTCTTTAGATATGTCATTCTGCTTCCTTTTTAATCAGATTGCCCTTTGAAACAAAGAATAAATTATCAACATTGTTTCAGCAATTTGGCATACATCTATGTTGGGTGGTGATGACATCAAGGATTAGAAGCCTATCAGGCCTTTTTCATTTTGTTGTTGCCCTATTGGTTCTTTAATTACATTATATGCAATATCATTTTAAAAAATCATAGTGTCATGATTTTTTTTATTACTTTTGTAGTTATAACTCAAACACTAGATTATTTTTAGACAAATTTTAGATTCTCTAGAATTCTATACCTGAAAGGAATTTAGACATCTTCCAATCCAACTGCTTTATTTTACCAATTGAATGAGCCAAATTACATTTCATTAAAAAAAATAAAGTTAAATAATTATGTTAATAAACTCACCTAAAATGAACACAAACTAATTATAAAGTCAGTATTATTCAGAATTCAGAAAGATTCTTAGGGAAGGAACTCCATATAAATAATTACCAGATTTTATCTTTTCTACCTGGAAGAAATATCACTATGCATTTCTTAAATGCGGTATAATATGAGTTAATAAATATTCTTTTCTCCATTTTTTTTCTCTTCCTTTTAGCTTTTGGCTGACCTAGCAGTGACTAGAACCACTCCCTTCATTTTCCAGCAGAGAAAATATTCACAATGCTAACTTACAGTAGCCTTATGTTTCTAATCAAACCACAGGACTTAGAATGTTGTCTAAAAGTATAGCCACAAGACATAAAACGTAGCACTCATTTGTGTACTCTGTGGTTAAAATAAGAAACCTTTTAAAATATGAATAATTGGTATTTAAAGTTATCTCTATACATAAAAACAACAACAACAACAACAATAACAACAACAAAAAACTTAACTATGACTTGATTGATTAAATAAATAAAATAGTTATGCCAGGTTTTCTTTTTTTAGATTTAGCTAGTAAAGTCAGTAAGAGCAGTTAAACTAGTTAAACTAGTTTGTTTCTGTTAAAGAAATGATTTAAACGTGGCACATGTAACATAGCTTCTGGGGTTCATTGGGGATGTGGGGAAGGGCAGTGAAAAGCATTGGATAATATGCCTATAATTTAAGGAGGCCAGATCACATTTCAAGGTCAGACTATAAGAGTTGGAGCCTAGTCAATTTTTAGGTTAGAGTAGAGGTTGCGCATCTAAATAATGAAAGCACAGACAATTTTATTTTTCTTCTGGTGGATGTGTGGATTTATAAATGAGAGGAAAGGGCTTTTAGTCAAACCTCTCCAAGGGGAAAAGGACAGAAAGAGCCTAATTAATTTTTGAACAACTTTCAAAATTCTGGATGTCTATTCAAGCAGAGGTTAAATCATTTTCAGTCATATACAACTCTTCATGACACCTCTTAGGGCTTCCTTGGCAAAGATTTCTTTCTCCAGTTCATTTTACAGATGAGAAAACTGAGGCAAATAGAGTTAAGTGACTTGTTTAGGGTCACATAGGTAGTAGGTATCTGAGGCCAGATTTCAGTTCAGATCCTGACTCCAGGTCCAGCATTATATACACTGTACTACTTAATTGCCCCTCCAGCAGAGTAGGTGAGGTGATAAGCCAGAGTCCATGTCAGGAGTAGATATTAGTCCTAGTCTTTAGGGGATGGAGAAATAAAAAGCAGGCACGAAAAGTAGGGACAAATAGAACACTCTCATGCTGAAAGGCAGCAGGACAGAATGAGTAGAACACCAGTCTTGGAGTCAGGAAGGCCTTCTTGTAAGGTCTGGTACTCTGATATGTCCTAGCTGCATGACTAGGCAAATTCACTTAACTTCTCAGTGCACTTCTACAGCTGTGTAAAACTATAATTGTAGCACAGGTCTTTTTATTAGAACATCCCTTTTATCAGTGAAATCATAGATCTTGTCCCCAAAAATAAATACTAAATGATCATGGCATATCTGGCAGATCTTAAACTGTGGAGGAACAAGGGGCAGAGTGAGGAGGAGACATGAAACTCCTCTGCTTGGCAATTAAAGCAAATCCGTGAAGAAATGTAAGATAAAACAAGGAGCCTAACTACTAGAAATTATAATATCTGGATTAAAGAAAGACTAAACTTGATGCTTAGCTGGTGAGCTACCACCCTAAAAGAGTTAGTATAGCAGAAAAGATGATGATAATAACATCTGTAATACCTATCTCATGAGACCCAATGAAATATGGAAAGTATTTGCAAGCCTAAAAACAATACAAACACCAAGTTCCATAGTTTCCCAGGACTCTGACAGAGATAATGGCTCTAGCTTGGCCAGCTCTCATTGTCCAATCTCCCCCACCTCTGTTAAGGGCTAGCATTGATTTTAGAGACATGTCAGGATTAGGCGTAGAAGTATAATTCAGGTTATCTTAGCTACCAATATTATAGGAATGCGAAGGAACAAAAATAGTCAGAGAATCATGTGAATTTTAACTTGTGTGAAATTCACAAATTGGTAATGATAATGTTTTGAGGAATCTATAATAGCACAAGAAGTTTTGCTTTAATCACCACAAAATCTTTTTTTAAAGCATGCTCTTATACTTTTAAAAAGTAGCTTAATTGACAAAAATTCAAACTTTATGGTTTTGTTGTTGTTGTTGTTTGTACATCATAGAAAAGTTATATATATATATATATATATATATATATATATATATATATATATGTGGTATAAGGAAGAAGAATTAGAAACAGAGGTGAGAAAGACAAGTTGGTCTTCATTGCCTGTACAGCAAGCAATCTAGAATGTCAAAAGCTGGCTAAAGCAAGACAATGGTACAAGTTATCTGAATGCAGGAGTAAACCAGAACCTAATTCAAGGGTCTTTGGCCTCTAGCTGTCTTTGAATTGATTCCCTTGTCTGTTTGTCTTAAAATCCTGACCTGCTCCCTCTCCTGACCTTTGAAAATTTGATCATCCCCTACCCTTTGCTCCCAATATCCCTTTCTCTTCTCACAAATGAGTGAGAACTCATGCTCTGCTAGTTCCCACAACCACAGGATAATAATAATAACAATTTTAGAATCTAGAAAGTGCTTATTAAGAAATAAAAGACCATAGTCAACAAGCAATATTGAGTCAGCTGTTTAATCAAGATTTATTTAACATCTGCTATGTATGCTTTTGTTTTTAGTGATTCTCATATATAGAGATAGAGATATATTGACATTCATTGATATGAATACATTTCCATTTCTATCTATATATAATTGAATATAAAGAGTACTCAAATTTTCTATCTCATCAGAATATGAAGATGAATCATGTGATACATCAGTCATGTCCAATTTTTAGTTTTTAGTATCACAGGAATTATAGTCTACCTCTGATAGTCTATGTTATAAAGTTGCTAAATTAAATCCATAAAGAAACCTAGCACTAAAGAGTTTAATAGTAGTACTAGTAGTTATTGTTGTTGTAGTAATATTTATTTTCTCTTTTTTTGTGTCACAGGATTTTAGAATTAAGGGACCTTATAAATCATCTTCAATTTCTTCACTTTCCAGATAGAACTTAAAAGTCTAGCTATCTACAGTGATTTTCCTAGTCACAAGTGAATAAATGGCAAGGATGCCCTTAGAGTGAAATATCTTGATTGGCAAAATTCATTAGGTTCTGAGGGAAGCAGTATGGCAGAACTATGAAATATAGTGGTAGGAGCAACATATTTGTCATCAGAAGACTTGGTTTAAACCATTTACCCTGTTACTTCCTATATAAACAAAATAATCTCTTTGTTCTCAATATTTCAAAATTCACCTATTGTATGCCCTAGTTGACCTTAAAATACGCAACTTAATGTGACTTTACCCCCTGCTGAAGACACTAAAGCTGAGGTACAAACTGGGATTAGAGATCCCACTATGCTTAGCCATAAACCGAGGTAATTAAATAACAAAATTACTATCCAGAGAACTATAAGCCACTGCTTAAAACTCAAAGGACTTGGCGGTGCCCTAGACTCTCCTAGAGGAGCCTATTCTACAATCAATAAACCCTGATACAACTCACCTCTCCTAGCTTATCAGTCTATATACTGCCATCGTCAACTCACCCTAATAGGGAACTAAAGTGAGCAAAATCATGAAACCATAAAAACGTTAGATGAAGGTGTAGCATATGGAGGGGGAAGCAATGGGCTACATTTTCTTTCACCTTGCATCTGCTGCCCTACATGGTTTGGAACAAGATACCTCTCCAAATGTAAGCTCATCACTTCGAATCTCACTATCATGTTTCTAACTCAAATCTTGACTGACTCTACCTCCCTCATCCTTGTCTCCCTGCTGCTTGGAGGGTTGAGGGGAAGGAGAGTGTATTAAACTTGTCCCATTACCCTAATTTATAGAGGGCAGAAAGTGGACCCTCAAGACAATTCTAACTTGTCTTGTCTACCTTGCCACATCTTCTCTGCCTACTTTCATCTCCCTAGAAGCACATGCCCCCATCTCAGTTATCACACCCAATGTCCAATTACCTGATTTTCCTGGGTCCTTTTGTTTATTTTCTCCCACCAAAATTATAAGCTCAAGGACAATAACTGTCTTTCTTTAATTTTTCTTTTGTTAAAATTCTATCTCAAGTGATAAGGTACAATGTCTGGCATGTAATAGGCACTCAATAAATGTTTAGTAGATTGAATTGTAAGAAATGAGATACATCTGGACTAAGAATATTGGAAGCTATTTGTGCATCATTTGCCCATAACGGTAACTTTGAATATCAACTTGTTCATGTCTTTGGACATATCTGCTAATTCTCTAAGCTTTACTTCCTCTTTTTTCCAATATATATAAGGGAAGGAAAGCGTGAAGAATCAAGTCTTTATTTCAGTTTCCTCACAGTTAAAATAAAGAGTTTGCCATAGATAACTGTAAAGATCTCTTCCAGTTCTAACATTTTTTTTTGATTTTATAATTTCCAAAGCTACAGAAACAAATGTATTCTGGGACTACATATCAAACTCCTTTGCATTTCAAACTAAGGGACTCATTATTCTATTGTTTCTCATTATTTTCCAGAGTTCCTTGGCATCTCTCTGCCACCTGAAACCAGTGGGAAAATTTTTGTTGATCCAAATCGAATAGAATGAATTTGAATAAATATTCTACTTAGATGAAGAAAATAAAAAGTTTTGATTTGTGTACTGATATTCTTTGGGGAGTATTTTCTTTAATGACCCAAACTCTAACAGTATCTCAAAATCTTCTTTTATAAAGGTAGGACAAATTCACTATTTTGCTGAAATTTGACTCAATCTAAAAATCTTTCCACTGAAAGTCTCTAAATTGAAATGTAAGTATAGGAGAATGTTTTCTGCCAAATTGGAAGCACCTCAATTTTCAAGAGTTTGCAGTTTGGAAATAAATCAAAGCATTTTGGGTGCTCAAGTTCATTTGCCCTCAGCAATAAGCAACTTTATTTTCTTAAATTAAATAAAAACTTTTAAAAGTATGTATTTTAAAAAGCTTTCTTAAATGCAGATGAATCAGAAACATATGGGCTAATTTTTTCTTAAGTCATTCTGGATTTCAAAGTCAAAAACAAAAATCTTTGATTGAAAAAAAAAAAAAAACTAGGGATATTGCCTTGATGAATCAAGAAGCAGTCCTCATCTTTAAAATAAATAAATAGATGGTGAAGGGAAAAAAATAAGCATTCATTAAGAGCCTACTATGTGTCAGGCATCACGTTAGGTACTTTATAAATATTAGATAAGAAATTTAGAAAATAGTTCTCATAATTTATGTAAGCTATGGAAATAGTTTATTATTCTGATAGTAAGAAATATTTACAAATAGCCTATGTCCTTTAAGTCATCTATATTATATGGTGGAGAGAGTGCTGGATTTGTATTCAGGAAGAACTGAATTCTGCTTGAGACATGTGTAATGCTGGCCAAGTCTCTTAATTTCTGTCTTAGTTTCCTCTTCTGTAAAATGGAGATAATCGTACCTACTTTACAGAGGTATTGTGAAGATCAGATTAAATAAATACTATAAAGAAATTTGTAAATTTTTAAAGGACTACATAAATACAAACTTTTATACAACTCTATATAATCAACTGTAGTGCAGGCTGAATGACCCCATTGATACTCAATTCATTTGGGAATTATTTCCAGGGTTGAAAGAATGAAGCACCAGAATATGTGTAGATTTGCTCTAGTTTCTATTTGTTTTTTTTTTTTTTTGTTGTTGTTGTTTATTTGTTTGTTTTTTAAATCCGGTTATTCTTAACAGATTACTTTTATGGTACTCTTCCCATATCCATTTAAAAGGTCAAACTTGAAGTGTATGGGAAGGATGACATTGTACAGATGAGATCACATTATAACCAGAGCTTCCTGGTTCTGCCACTTTTACCCAAATCTAAGCTCTGGTAGGCTGAATAACAAGACTCTATTGTATATAGTACAAATATCTTACTTATTTGGGGGAACATTAAGGGTGGGAAAAAGCCTAGAATTTCAGAAGCTTTGCTTTTTCATGAACAATTCTTTAATTTGCTGGGCACTTAGATTTATAACTTAATTTCTTACTTAATTGGACTTTTTTTTTACATATGTCATAATCCATAATTCAGTTCAAGTCACTATGAAGATGGAAAATTCTGTGTAAATTAAATGACTATATATAGAAATTTCACTGTTGACATTGTATCACAAGGATATAATCGATAAAAGAAAGGTTCCATATACCAATATATTTATAGCAAGACACATTTTGTGCTATCAAAACATCAAAAACAATCGAATGCTCATCTATTGGGAAATGGTGATTGTAGTAGTTAATGTAATTGAATACTGCAAATAGATGAATACAGAGAAGCATGGAAAGATATATGGATTGAGGAAAAAAGGGAAGGAGTAGAGCAAGGGAAAATATGTACATTTATAGTGATTATATACTTTGCAAATGGAAAGAACAAGAACAATAAAAAATTAAAAGTGAATATTGTGAAATTATGATGAAACTTGTCCCCAAAGAATAGATGTAATAAGACATTTCCTCTAATTCCTTTACCAAGATAGAAGTACACAGGTATGAAACATTTTGTTGAGTAGTATTACTAATTCTCCTTCCCAAACTTTTTGCTTATATATTTTTAAAATATTATTTAAAATTTAAAAAATTAAAATAATATATTTTTCTATTTTCTATGCATTTCTTTTTTTCTGTATTCTTTATAATGTATGCTTTTCAAGAGTTAGGGGGAATAGGGATATGAAGAGGGGGAAATGTAGCTTATACAAAAAAAAGTCAACAAATATATATTTCTTTAAAAATAAGATGGAAAAGAAATTAAATTTACAAGGGCTCAAGTCTCAAATGGATTTTTTTAAGATGTCAGATTGAGTTATTCATGATAGTAATCTGAAATTCCCCCCCAAGATTTTGATCATACATAAAAACTGAAATATTGGGAGCATGGTCTGTGAAACTTATGTTATATCAAGAAGATGACTATATCTGGAATAGAGAAGAAGGTAGAGGCAGGTCACTTGGCAAGATGAATGGGTAGACCCTGTTTTTTTTTTTTGTTGTTGTTGTTGTTGTTGTTGTTGTTGTTGTGTTTTGTTTTGTTTTGTTTTGTTTTGTTTTGTTTTGTTTTGTTTTGTTTTGTTTTGTTTTGTTTTGTTTTTTTTTGGTAGTGGATGGCCTTCTTCATTTGTTTCCATGCTATTCTGTAGGTTTGTAAGGTTATTGGAAGCAGAGAGATAGTTCTGTTGTTGACTTCTTGAGTTTCAAGCTCATAGGTAGCAACAGACATCTCTTCCTGCTTAGTCACTATTATAACTTCCCACTCCTGCTCCTGCTACCCAGATTTTGTCTTCTCTGCTTAGGCTCTCCTTATTAAACTTCTTTTAAACCTAATTTCCCATGTTTTCTTAAGGACAAGGGAAGAACAATGCCTAAGTTGAAGGGTAGCAAGGATCTAGCATTCTAGAAATAATTGCCCACTTTAAGGCAAATGTGATTGCTTATAACCATGAAAGGTATAGAAATTCTTGTGATTTATCCTTCTAGGCTATCTCAAGTTTTAGAACATAAATCCTATCCATCCTTCCCTGAGGGTGAGAACTTGGAATGATCAGTCTCCACCTTAAGAAAGCATAGTTTGCCTATTCTGTTGCAACAGAAATCTACTTTAGTATGACTCTCCCAAGAATAAAGCTAGGTGTGGCTTCTTTCCCCTCCCTCTCCCCCCCCCCCCCAAAAAAAAAAAAAAACACAAAGGAGGGAGGAGGGGAAGAGGGAGGAAGGGGGAAGGAAAGGGAGAAAAAGGGAGAGACAGAGACAGACAGACAGACACACACACACAGAGACACAAAGAGAAAGAGACATAAAGACAGAGACATACAGAGACAGACACAGAAAGAGAGAGAGACAGAGAGAGACAGAGAGCGAGAGAGAGAGAGAGAGAGAGAGAGACAGAGAGACAGAAAGACAGAGACAGAAAGAGAGACAAGGACAGAGATAGAGACAGAGATAGAGACCAAGACAGACAGACAGAGACAGAGATAGAGATAAAGACAGAGAGTGAGACTATGGAAGCATCTCCGCTCCTAGAAATCAGGCACTGTCTATTGTCATTGCAATCTCAGATTGTGGAAGATGCATAAGGAAGTACACAATCTTCCCTTTATCCAAACAAAAACAAAAACAAAAACAAAAACAAAAACAAACAAACAAACAAACAAACAAAAAACCCCCCAACAACAACAATACATGGAAGGTTCCATTTTTGGAAAAAGGGTCTGCTTGGTTCCTTGGACAGTTGTTCTACCTAGTAAGCATCCATTTCTATCATCTCCAGCTAAGAATAAAGAATGGACTCATTAGGTAATCAAAGTCTGCCTGATCCCAATACATACTGAGACTCCAAATAATATGGACTATGTGTGTGAAGCCCAATCCAGGGACACATGAGGTATTTTCTGTTACAAAGGTAGGACAGAGATAACAAGGGCTGATCCCAGAATGATTTCCTTTCTTTCTGGAGGGAAACCTCATAGTTGGCACAGTTCAAAATGGAAGTCAGAAAGGGGAAGAGCCTGGGGCAAGATGATGAATAATTGCCTTCCTGCTTGACTTCTTTGAAAAGAGTATAACTTAATATACAAACTTCCCTTTTCCTCCCTCCTCACTTCACCCCTTCCTGCCCATTAGCCTCACCACTGAGGAAAGCAATAGACATAGACAACAGTTGCAAGCATTCTAAATAGCTAAGCTATCCTCTTCTGTGCCAATGTTTATTTTTATTTCTTCTCACCTCCCAATAGATAGATGAGTGGATCTCCTGTGTTTTCCTTTATTTTTAAGACTGCATTGAGTTTAATTGCCCTTGTATATAATATTCATCTCTTCTTCTGAGATTTCTTAATGGAAATAGCTTGGACTAGCTCTTGAAAAAAGATTAAAAATAACATTTTTAAATTCCTTTAACCTAATGAAATGCACGGTCTTCCTCATTATTATCTGTCTTGGAAATGTTATCCTTATGCTTCTTCTATTGGAAAATAAGATGAACTTCCCAATGTCCTTCTGGAATTCATTGTGCTCATGTCAGAAAATAAAAGGAAGTCCTGGAATTCGACATTCAGAATCTCTTGGAATTCTTCAGAATTTCCAATTAATTCAAAAATTGGATTTAAGTTGATTTAAGCAGCATTGCATAATAAGCAAACATAACTTAGTAATTCATTGAAGAGGACATTTGGGGGAATAGTTGTGGAACCCTTTAAATAGGAAAACCCAAAGGCAGAATGTCAGTGGAATATTTCTTTAATTTCACAAGAAAGATTAGAACATGACATTGAAAATAATGGAAGTTTTTTTTTTTTTTTTTGAATTTTGGTAACAGCAGCTATTTGGCTAGCATAAAATAGGGAAAACATAATTACTTAACATTCAGGAAGAAAGGAAAATGCAGATCATATTACATAGGAATTCTCTATTCCATCCATGGGAGACCTCAAATGTTGCTCTCTAGTTTTCCAGCTAGGGCAGAGGTAAGAACTAGTATTGTATCGTGGCCAGAGAAATAGTAGAAGTTTCAATGAAGCAAGTTTCCAGAGCTTGAGATGTTACACATGCTTGGGGCTCAGAAAGGGTAATCTTTGTAAAAGCTGTTTCATTTTCATTCTTCTTAGAAACTTTCCTACATAGATGACTATAAATTGCAAAGAGAGTCAAAGTATTTTTTAAAAGATTTTGTTAAATGATTCTAAAATGCTATAAATCACATTCATCTGATTTTGCATTTATATGGTGATTTTTTTTTAGATTTGAAAAGAAAAAGGTCAAAACTATATTATATTTTTACCTTACATATTAACTTCATAGGAATTGTAAGATATATGGTTATATAAAAACCAAACCTTTGAATCAAGTTTATAGCTGCAGTAACTTTTGACATATAGGAAAGGAAGCAAGTCAACTGAGCAATATCTCTGTTTTATCCATTGAAGATGCATTTTCCTTTCAAAGAGAACTTTAAAATATTCATTCTGATTATAGGGAATGTGGAAATTTTTTTTTAAATATAAGGCATTTTCTCAGTATTTTTATACTCTGAGCACATTTTTAAAAAGTTGTTAGCCATTTTCATATATAAAATGTTTTTTACAATAACAGTGTAAAATGTGTAATTATATTAATTGTAATTACATTTATGATTGCATGTGATACATATGATGTCCATATCCCTATATATTTTAAATACAATATAATCTTTTATAATGTGGTAAAGTATGATCTTTTATAAGTTGGCCTTCTAGGAGTCCTACCAAACTCCTTTTATGACACAGAGATGGTACTGATACCTAAACCAGGTAGGTTGAAAACAGAGAAAGAAAATTATAGACCAATCTCCCTAATGAATATTGATGCTAAAATCTTAAATAAAATATTATCAAAAAGATTACAGAAAATCATCCCCAGGATAATACATGATGACCAAGTAGGATTTATACCAGGAATGCAGGGCTGGTTCAATATTAAAAAAAACTATTAGCATAAATGACTATATCAATAACCAAACAAACAAAAACCATATGATCATCTCAATAGATGCAGAAAAAGCATTTGATAAAATCCAACATCCATTCCTAATAAAAACACTTGAGAGCATAGGAATAAATGGACTTTTCCTTAAAATAGTCAGGAGCATATATTTAAAACCATCAGTAAGCATCATATGCAATGGGGAAAAACTGGAACTTTTCCCAGTAAGATCTGGAGTGAAGCAAGGTTGCCCACTATCACCATTATTATTCAACATCGTATTACAAACACTAGCCTCTGCAATAAGAGTCGAGAAAGAGATTAAAGGAATTAGAGTAGGCAATGAGGAAACCAAACTATCACTCTTTGCAGATGATATGATGGTATAGCTAGAGAACCCCAGAGATTCTACTAAAAAGCTATTAGAAATAATTCATAATTTTAGCAAAGTAGCAGGATACAAAATAAATCCCCATAAATCCTCAGCATTTTTATACATTACCAAAAAATCCAACAGCAAGAAATACAAAGAGAAATTCCATTCAAAATAACTATTGATAGCATAAAATATTTGGGAATATATCTACCAAAGGAAAGTCAGGAACTATATGAGCAAAATTACAAAAAAGTTTCCATACAAATAAAGTCAGACAAATAATTGGAAAAATATTAAGTGCTCTTGGATCGGCCGAGCGAACATAATAAAGATGACAATACTCTCTAAACTAATCTATTTATTTAATGCTATACCAATAAGACTTCCAAGAAAATATTTTAATGATCTAGAAAAAAGAACAACAAAATTCATATGGAACAATAAAAAGTCAAGAATCTCAAGGGAATTAATGAAAAAAAAATCAAATGAAGGTGGCCTAGCTGTACCTGATCTAAAACTATATTATAAAGCAGCAGTCACCAAAACCATTTGGTATTGGCTAAGAAATAGATTAGTTGATCAGTGGAAAAGGTTAGTTTCACAAGACAGAATAGTCAACTATAGCAATCTAGTGTTTGACAAACCCAAAGATCCTAACTTTTGGGATAAGAATTCATTATTTGATAAAAACTGCTGGGATAACTGGAAATTAGTATGGCAGAAATTAGGCATGGACCCATACTTAACACCATATACCAAGATAAGCTCAAAATGGGTCCATGATCTAGGCATAAAGAATGAGATTATAAATAAATTAGAGGAACATAGGATAGTTTATCTCTCAGACTTGTGAATGAGAAATAAATTTGTGACCAAAGATGAACTAGAGATCATTACTGATCACAAAATAGAAAATTTTGATTATATCAAATTAAAAAGCCTTTGTACAAACAAAACTAATGCAAACAAGATTAGAAGGGAAGCAACAAACTGGGAAAACATCTTCACAGTTAAAGGTTCTGATAAAGGCCTCATTTCCAAAATATATAGAGAACTGACTCAAATTTATAAAAAACCAAGCCATTCTCCAATTGATAAATGGTCAAAGGATATGAACAGACAATTTTCAGATGATGAAATTGAAACTATTACCACTCATATGAAAGAGTGTTCCAAATCACTATTGATCAGAGAAATGCAAATTAAGACAATTCTGAGACACCACTACACACCAGTCAGATTGGCTAAGATGACAGGAAAAAATAATGATGAATGTTGGAGGCCATGTGGGAAAACTGGGACACTGATGCATTGTTGGTGGAGTTGTGAATGAATCCAACCATTCTGGAGAGCAATCTGGAATCATGCCCAAAAAGTTATCAAACTGTGCATACCCTTTGATCCAGCAGTGTTACTTCTGGACTTATATCCCAAAGAAATACTAAAGAAGGGAAAGGGACCTGTATGTACCAAAATGTTTGGGGCAGCCCTGTTTGTAGTGGCTAGAAACTGGAAATTGAATGGATGCCCATCAATTGGAGAAAGGCTGGGTAAATTGTGGTATATGAATGTTATGGAATATTATTGTTCTGTAAGAAATGACCAGCAGGATGAATACAGAGAGGCTTGGCAAGACTTAAATAAACTGATGCTAAGTGAAATGAGCAGAACCAGGAGATCATTATACACTTCAACAACAATATTGTATGAGGATATATTCTGATGGAAGTGGATTTCTTTGACAAAGAGACCTAACTCAGTTTCAATTGATAAATGATGGACAGAAGCAGCTACATCCAAAGAAAGAACACTGGGAAATGAATGTGAACTATTTGTATTTTTGTTTTTCTTCCCGGGTTATTTTTACCTTCTGAATCCAATTCTCTCTGTGCAACAAGAAAACTATTCAGTTCTGCAAACATATATTGTATCTAGGATATACTGCAACATATCTAACATACATAGGACTGCTTGCCATCTAGGGGAGGGGGTGGAGGGTGGGAGGAGAAAAATCGAAACAGAAGCAAGTGCAAGGGATAATGTTGTAAAAAAAATTACCCTGGCATGAATTCTGTTAATATAAAGTTATTATAAAATAAAATAAAATATTTTTAAAAAATAAATAAAACTATAAATAAATAAATTGGCCTTCTAGAATGCTATTGTTATATCACTTGTTTGCATGCTGGGATCCTGTTCATGCTTACATATATTTTTAAGATGATTTACAAACTTCTTGCTGGTAGTACAGTGAATAAAGTGCTGAACTTAGATCCAGAAAAAAGCTGAGCTCAAATCCCATGTCAGGTATGACTTAACCTCTTTAGCCATAGTTTCCTCACTGTAAAAAGGTATAAACTATGGTAATCCATGTGAGCAAGGAAAAGGGGAGAGAGGTAAGAGATAGTGTTGGGTTAGAATGAATTGATCTTTGGAAATGTTTGAATATATGAGTGAGGGAGAGGAAATAATCAAGGATAACTTGAAATGATGAACCAAGGTGACTGAAAGAATAATCATAACCTCAGAAGAAGGAGGGAAATTAGAGGATGACTAGGATTAAGGGAAAAGACAATGAGTTATATGGGAAATGTTTCATTGAAAATTCCAATAGATTATTCACCTGGAGATTTTTAACATTCAGTTGCTGTTGCAGGACTAGAGAATTTTGGAAAAGGATTAGTGATGGATATATAATTGTGTGAATCATATGAGTAGAGAAGATAATTGACTTTATAAATGAGATCATTAAGGGAGAAAGTATATAAAGATAAGAGGACCCAAAATAATCATGGATGTTGCCCATACTTACTGGGAAAAGAAATGAAGGAGGAAAGGAGATTGAAAAGTCGGATAGAAATCTATGTATGTCTTCCATGGTTATTTGGATAAAGATTTGGGCATAGAATATGAAGAACTATTCCTTTTTTCTCACTTGCATCTTTGGAAAGTAGGAATGGGAATTCCTGTTCCTTAGTCAATTATATTTAGCTATCATCTTTGCAGAGAACATTCTCTGTGGATGCATGGATGCTAAGGGGAAGAACAAATTGAGAAATGTGATCAGATACCTCAGTCTTGTCCTAGATAGCAAAATGTCCTCTGGTTTGATTTGTGTTTGAAGAAAAAATTATTTGCATCCAGCAATTGTCTTTTGGGAAGTTTATGTACCTCTTTCAAACTACATCTCCCATAAACCTATGTAGCAAGGCATTAAAATTTTTTCCTACATGAAGAGGTCTATATCAAGATACCATTACACAGAGAAGTGTGGTATCACTGAAACCAAGAAAGAAAGGGGGTTTCAGGAAGAGGCCACAGAAATGAAGATTGAACACTGAAAACAAGGTCTTTGAATTAAGAGTGAAAAGGTCTTTGGTAAGCTTTGAAAGTACAGTTTCATTGAAAAAAATGAGGTTAAAAGCTTGACTACAATGGGTTGGAAAGTGAATAAATGGTGAAGAAGTGAAATTAGCAGGTAAAAATAATCTTCCTTTGATATTACTAACAAAATGGAAGAAGAAGTGGGAGAAGGGATAATTTAAGAGGAAAGCAAGGGTCAAGTGAAGGTTGATCACATTTCCTATTAGCTCCTCTTGATATAAATTTAGCAATCATTTCATTTCATTTCTCTAAATCTCTGCAAATTCCTCACCCCAATAATACTGGCCATCTGTATAATCTCTCTTCCCAAGGAGGGGACCACCTGCCACCACCCCCTCCTCTTAGTTCCAGATAAGGGCAAGACAAAACATGTCCAAATCAAGCAGGCTGGCTTGGCAAAAACTTAACAATGTTTCTTAATCAAAATTAATAAAAATTCACCAGAGGAAAACCATACCCTGTAAAGAAAAGTGTTATATATAATTATGAATATAAATGGTTGTATGGAGTAAAAAAGTGATATTTTAAACAGAAAAAGTACATAGCCAAGTGTGATATGAATATTCATTTATTTTCTCTCGGTGAAATTTACAAAGAAACACATTTTCAAGTAAAAGAGCTTTCTCATTTAAAATGGTATTTCAACAATGATAAACTGACCTTTATGGCATTCTGAAAGAAGAGGACTGGAGAATAATTTTTAAAAAGTAAGTATATTAAAAGGAAAAGAAATATAACTTCTTAATTAAGCAAACAATTCTTCCCCAAACAATATACTATTCTTTTTTTTTTTTTTTTTGCAAAACCTTATTAAAGTTTCTGTAAGTTTGCATTAAATTATGTCCCTCTGTTTACTAATCATACCTCATACCAGAATGTTTTAGGAATGTAATCCCTGATTTCAGCAGCTGCCTTAAGCCTCTGTAAAACAACAACAAAAAAAGAATTTGTCATATCGAAAATAATGATATTTTGGTTCTCTAGAGTTAGTAGTGGGTTTAAGAAATTTATTGACTCGTGTCCAAAGCTTCAGGTGCATTGCAAGCCCAGTACTTTTCATTAGATTCTTTTAACTTCTTACTTTCATGTTCTCTGAGGATTCAGGGAAGAGTAGGAAAACAGTAACATCAGATTGTTTCTTAGTGATTAGGAGAGCCTCCAAGGCCAAGTATTTACTGAAAGCTGCTCCCAAGTCACTAAGTGTTTCAAATATTCTACCATGATTACCAGATAGCTTAAGCACTAAACAAAATATTGCTAACTGTTGGCCTTATTCAATAGCTTCAATATTGGAGTAGTATAGTGCAGATGCAGATCATAAACTGTTCACATCTTATTTGTGTTCTCCTATAAAGCCTCCCTAGAGACACTTCACTCTCTCCCCACTTTCTCCCTCTACAATTAAGGATTGTCCATTAGTATCTGAAAGACTCAGATATTAACACTCACTCTCACTACATGAATGCCTTACTTTTTCCATTCCATTATTCTTTGAATGGAATACCTTTAGGGAATGTCTAATGAAGATTTCATCATTGGTAATCAATTTTAGGTATGGATAGAGACTGATTTCTGTAAATAGGGAACTCCCACATAAGGAAATTCCCTCCACTAATCTACTCTTGCTAAAAATAATAATCCCTTATAAAAATTAGGATTTACCAAGAGATGAAGTGACTTGTCTAAAGTCTAAACTCTTGAGATACCACTACACACCTCTCAGATTGGCTAAAATGACAGGAAAAGATAATGCTAAATGTTGGAGGGGATGTGGGAAAACTGGGACACTGATACATTGTTGGTGGAATTGTGAATATATCCAGCCATTCTGGAGAGCAATTTGGAACTACTCAAAAAGTTATCAAACTGTACATACCTTTTGATCCAGCAGTGTTACTATTGGGCTTATATCCCAAAGAGATCTTATAGAAGGGAAATGGACCTGTATGTGCAAAAATATTTGTGGCAACCTTTTTTGTAGTGGCTAGAAACTGGAAATTGGATGGATGCCCATTAATTGGAGAATGGCTGAATAAATTGTGGTATATGAATGTTATGGAATATTATTGTTCTGTAAGAAATGACCAGTAGGAAAATTTCAGAAAGGCCTGGAGAGACTTACATGAACTGATGCTGAGTGAAATGAGCAGGACCGAGAAATCATTATATACTTCAACAACAATACTATATGATGATCAATTCTGTTGAATGTGACTCTCTTCAACAATGAGATGAACCAAATCAGTTCCATTTATTCAATAATGAATAGAATCTACACCCAGCAAAAAAACTCTGGGAAATGAGTGTGAACCATTACATAGCATTTCCAATCCCTCTGTTTTTATCCGCTTGCATTTTTATTTTCTTCTCAGGTTATTTTTACCTTATTTCCAAGTCTGATTCTTCTTGTGCAGCAAAATAACTATGGATATGTATACGTATATTGTATTTAACATATATTTTAACATATTTAACATGTATTGCAATGTCTACCTGCCATCTGGGGGAGAGGGTGGGGGAAAGGAAGGGAAAAGTTGGAACAGAAGGTTTTGCAAGGATTACAAAATTACCCATGCATATATACCTTGTAAATAAAAAGCTATAATAAAAAAATAATAATAAAATACTGGCATTTCATACATGATTTTCCCATGATCCTTAGCATACACAAAGAATCTGTGATTTGTCATTGTGGTGAGTAGTCTGAATATAGAAGCTCTTTTCACTAAGCAATTGAACAAATACAACTATGGAAGCTAGGTGACATAATGGATAGAGAGCTGAACCTGGAAACAGGAAGTCCTGAATTCAAATCTATCCCTAGATACTTACTAGTTGTATGGGCAACCTTGGGCAACCTAAATCTGTCTGCCTCAATTTCCTCATTTGTAAAATTGAGTTAAGTTTAGCACCTATCTCCAGGGTTGGTATAAAGATACAATGTAATTATATTTGTAAAGAATTTTGCAAACCTTAAAGCACCACATAAATATTAGTGCTATCATCATCATCATCATCATTATCCCTGATTCCTCAGACCCAGAAAGATATTAGAGATAAAAATGTGTTTTTGATATGATTGTTCAGAAAGTCCTACCCTAATTTCTAAAAGAAATCCAGTATCATTGTTTTTCAGTTATAAGAATAATTAATTGCATAATTGAAGTGTTTAGGGAGTATATAGGTACTGATATTTGAATTCAATGAATTGTTTATCCAACTGTAATTTAGATGTGACTTTCTTTATGCACTCATTTTTTCCTCTTTATTGTTAAGCCACACTCTTTGATTGATTGTTCATTGTTATGTAGATGTCTCAGGCATTTCACAGGGCAAAAGATTAACCAATGCTATTTATAAAACAGGTCTATGTAATGTTATGGCTAGCTTTCTGGAGGTCCTCTTAACTGGATCTTGATCTCAGCAGAATAATCACTAGGAGAATAGTCAGAGATAAAGTTCAAAATCTTTGTTGTCTCCTTCAGTCTTCCAGTCTGTGCCAGCAGTCTCAGTCAGTCAGCTAGTCTACAGCCTCTTGTCTCTTCCAGTAAGCCAGTCAGCCAGTCAGCCAGTCAGCAGTCTGCACATCTCAGTCTCTGACTTCCGTGACCTCTTAAATACTCTATTACAATTATATCAGTTCATCATACTGAGTATAAGCCAATCATCATATCATTAGGGAACCATTATCTCATCAATTCCACTGAGTTAATATCTTGTTGTAAGATTACATCAATCATACTGAGTCTTAAGTACGCCTTTTCAGAATTCCTGCCCTCTATAAGTCTACTCAGAGGATTTTGTCAAGTACATAGGAAGTCCTCTCCTATTTAAAGTCAGCTATATAGTCTTTATGATAATGACAAATAACTTTGTGGGAAAACTCTCCTAATTTTAGATATATTTTATTATCTATAACCACAAACTCACACAACAAATCTACCTTCATCCTATTTCTATTCTTTTAACATATATCTAGAAAGACACACAGCTACAATGTGACTTGAATCTAGGATAGTATTCAGGGAGCCAAGTTTTCAAGGGTTAGAGTGAAGTGATGCATTTTGGGGGGGGCAGTATGTTGTTGAAAGGAGAGCTTTGAAGATTTAATTTTACTTTATTCTTTCCCTATTTAGCCTTTCCTCCTTCAAATCTACCTTCTAGTCAAACTTTTCTTCTAGCTATTCACCAATTGGTATTCCTTCCTCTACCTCCCTGTAATTCTGTGACAAAATTCAATCATTTCCTCCACTGGCATATTGACTTTTTGGCCACTGAACAAAGCTCTTATATTTGTAATACCAACATTTGAGTTTTTAAATGGTTTAAAAATTGACTGAGTTTTAGCATGCTCTGAACTCATTGTATGAGTCTTATTATTATAGACATGAGTCTTGTATGAGTCTTATCATTATAGATATGAATCTATTATAGGACTGGTTTTATTATTGTTGGTTTTTATAATGGGCTACATGAAAAACAAAGAGAGATGCATGTAAATACTTTGTGACACTTTAAATAATGCCAAACCATATATGTGAAAAATGAACAATGCAATAAAAATATTTAAATTTGAAAATTAACGATGGATTCTTCCAGGTGTTTTCAAATATCTAGTTGCTTCATAGTACAAACATTGCTAATTTTAGGGATTTTTAATTTTTTTTTATACTTTCTGGACAAATTTAAAGGGAAGCTTGGCACACTAGATTGGGGGCTGGGCTTAAAGTCCCGACTCATCTTTCTGAGTTTCACTTTGGCCTCAGATACCAGCTTTGTGAATCTGAGCAAGTCATTTAACCCTGATTGTCTCAGTTTCCTCATGTGTAAAATGAATTGGAGAAGTAATAACAAATCACTCAAGTATTTTTATCAAGGAAACCTCAAATGGCTCATGAGGAGTCAGACACAACAGAATAACCGCAAGACAAATTTAATATTTGAGATAAAATATTATCATAGGCAACAGAAAAAAAAATTAATACTTCATTTGCATAGGAAAAATCAGTCTTTAAAGGAATGAAATTAGAATGTACCAGATCCTTTGCAAAAAATAAGCATTTGCATGGGTTCAATTTACCACAGTGATTGCAAATTGATGCATCATTTTAATCATGCTCACATTACAATAGAAAATGAAACACAATACAATGCAATAAAATACAATAGAAATGCTTTATTCTAAGCTCTTGATTCATCAATATTTATTACAATTAATAAAGGTAGCAAATATGAACTTGAAATGGGTGTTCAGGTAAATAAATTAAAGAAATATTTGAATTAATTTTTAAAAATTCTGATTCCTTATTTGAATGAAATTAAAAAGGGACAAAGAAGCAATTTAATATCCTAATTCTTTGTTCCATTCAGGTAACATTAACTTCTCTCATCACTTGTCTACTGAAAATGAGGATTATGATTTTAAGATATTAAAACACTTCAAAAATCTGTCTGGGAAAGACACCAAATATCTTAGAAATTCAGAATTCTATTACTTGTTTTCCCAGACCTGACCAAGAAAAAAAAATCCTAAGTTTTCTTGATTGAGAAAAACAGATGATATTTATCCAACATAATTATTATCAAATTTGAAAGAGACATTTTTACCTCTGTTCCAGGATCTCAGAACTTATGAATAAAGTACTGAATGAGGTTATTTGAAGAAGAATGGGGGTTGAACTGCAGGGAGGTATTACATCAAATAATCTTCCTTCGTCAGGGCAGGTTTACTATTGAAATTGGAATTTACGAATGGGCTTGATATATTTTTTAAGAAGTGATTATTTAACCCTCAGAGGTTCAAAGGTTGGGATAACTATCTGGAGATCATAACTTTTGTTATATTTTATTTGAAGCTTTTGGACCTAAGTTTTTGAATGGAATTCTTCTAAAAGTAAGGGTTTTGTTTTTGTTTGTTTTGTTTTATTGGAGTTGTTTGTTTGTTTTTATTCTGGGTTGGGTCATTTAAGAAACTAATGTAAAATTACTTTTTTTTTTTTTTTTTTTTTTGCATTTCAGTATAATTTGATTTCAATTGTATGAGGACTGGTTATAGAATTTATGTTTATCTGATTTTATTTGACCTTTTGCTAATCAATCCACTTGGAAATTGAAACAAAATAAAGCCTTGAAATCTGGCCTTATATAATTATTAGTTATGTAACCCTGCACAAGTCACAACCTAGTTTACCTTAGTTTCCTCATGTGTAAAATGAACTAGAAAGAGAAATGACAAATCATGCAGATGTCTTTGCTATGAGAACTCCACATGGAGTCATGAAGAGTCAGATATGACTAAAAAACCACTGAACAAGAACAAAGAATAATGGAATGAGGCGTGGTGGTACATATCTAACTCCTGTTGGCAGGAGGCTGAGGCTTATGGTTGCTTTAAGTGTGGATGTTCTGAGTTGCAACAGGACTAAAAACAGTCAAGTGTTCACATTAAGTCTTGGTATAATGTAGTGAATCCCTGGGAATAGAAATTTATCAGTCTGCCAAAGGATGAGTAAACCAGTCTACCTTGGAAAAACAGAATATTTTAAAGTTTTCATACTCATCAGCATTGGAATTACACCTATGACTAGACCCTGCACTTCCAGCTCAGGTGAGATGGCCATACTCAACTTTTTAAAAAATGAGTAAAGATTCAGACAAAGAAAAAAGTTGAACTAAGGCAGATGATTTTCACCTAGAAATAGAGGAAAAGCCAAAGTGGAGATCAGTTTAAGCCATAGAAAAATTAATTTTTGGGTTATGCTTTGAACTTAAAGAAGAATATAATCTAAAAGAGATGGCCAAGAAGAGAGATCTGATTTTTTGGCTAAATTGACCTCTGCAATAAACCATTCAATAAGGACATTATTCTATGAGTATGGCAAAGTGGTTAGAATTATTATAAGCACATGGCCTTTTTGGGACCTTTCAGAAATTTATACATGATCATATTTTTTTCCTCTATATATTTTTGCTAAGAACTTTAATGAATGAGATCACTATAAACATTTTTTCACAAAGATAAATAATTGAAACATTAAGTAAATGAATATACAGTTGAGATTCAAAAACTATTAAATGTCCTAGAAAATGGTGGTTTGTAACGCCAGAGAAATTGAGGCAAAATAGATTAGAGAGTTTTTAATATTTTATTTGGATTTCTGAGAGAGAGAAATTGTGCTGGGGGCATGATGCCCCTAAGGCTGATGTCTAAAGCATCCATCAGTGAATGTGAATTCTTCATGAAATATATACAAGCTCCAAGCTCAATTATACAAAGGGAGGTGGCATCCAATCACTGGTGAGCAGGAATCTCCAGACAGGGACCATCAATCTGGTTCTGACAGGTTGGGGATAGTACCATAAATTCTTACTAACTGGGAGTTAAGATGTTCAGCTAGAGCCACAAAGTCTGAAACTTAGAAATATAGATGATGCTAATTAGGTATCTGAGATAGGACATTGGAGTCTTATCTTTTGGAATGCCAGATCTCCATAGCCCTAATTATCTCAGTTCTAATAAACAGAAAAGGGGGATTGCAACCAGGGAAACTGAGGCAGAACATTTAGGGAAATTGAGGCAGCACAATTTTGAGAAAGTGAAGCAAAACAATTTAGGGAAACTGAGGCAGGACAATAAAAGGGAATTGTGGCACAACAGTTATTGTGCAGTAGTAAAGCACTGGGTTTAGAGTAAAAAAGACTCATCTTCCTGAGTTCAAATCTGCATTGACACACTATCTGTGTGACCCCAGGAAAGCCATTTGATTCTGTTAACCTCAGTTTCTTTTATCTGTAAAATAAGCTAAAGGAGAGCATGGCAAAACACTTCAGCATCTTTGCCAAGAAAACTCCCAATATAGTGAATAACAAAATTGATTTAATATCAATCCAGAGTTGGATTCTAGTGGCATCCTAGATGTCCTCATTTTGGGCCCTATTGTATCAAAACATGAATGAAGGTATAGAATGAATGACTTTCAGATTTTCACCAAGTATAAACATGGAGTTATGATTGAATCAAGATTATAAACAAATTTGAGAAAGACTAGAATTTTGGGATAAAACCAATGAAGTCCTGTTTTCTTGTTTTACTATTCATTTGTTTTGGCTGTTTGTTTGTGACACTATTTGAGGTTTGGGGAAGATACTGGGGTGGTCTGTCATTTCTTTATCCGGTTGATTTTAAAGATGAGAAAGTGAGGCAAAACAGGGTTAAGTGATTTGCCTTGGGTCACACCACTAGTAAGCATCTGAGGCCAGATTTCAACTCATTCACTGCCCCTAATGTGACATTAAACAGAGACAAATGTAAGGATCAACATAAGTTTAAAAGCTTAATGAATAGGTAAATAAATATGAAATATATATAATATGCCATATGGTATACTAAGCCTATGTAAAAAAACAAGTAAAAAATTTGTTCTCTACCTTCAGAGAGCTTAAATGAAAAAAGAGACTCTATAAAAGGATTTTGGAAGAGGGAATAGAAGTATTTTATTTAGCTCTGAAATGCTTCATTTAAAAAAATTGTTGAATTTATGTTTTTTAATTATAGCTTTTTATTGACAAAACATATGCATGGGTGATTTTTTCAACATTGATCCTTGCAAAAACTTAGGTTATAACTTTTTCCCTCCTTCCTTCCACCCCCTCCCCTAGATGGCAGATAGTCCCATATAAAATATTAAATATTTTAAAGTATATGTTAAATACAATATATGTATACATATTTTTGCAGTTGTCTTACTACACAAGAAAAATCGGATTTAGAAAGAAAGTAAAAATAACCTGGGAAGAAAAACAAACATGTAAGCAAAAAATAACAGAAAGAGTGTAAATGCTATGTTGTGGTCCACACTCATTTCCCAGTGTTCTTTCACTGAGTGTAGCTGGTTCTGTTCATTACTGATCATTTGGAACTGATTTGGATCCTCTCATTGTTAAAGATAGCCACTTCCATCACAATTGATCCTCATATAGTATTATTGTTGAAGTGTGTAATGATCTCTTAGTTCTGCTCATTTCACTTAGCATCAGTTCATGTAAGTCTCTCCAGGTCTCTCTGTATTCATCCTGCTGGTCATTTCTTATAGAACAAAATTCATATATTACAATTTACCCAGCCATTCTCTAATTGATGGGCATCCATTCAATTTTCAGGTTCTAGGCACTATAAGAAGGGTTGCCATAAACATTTTTGCGCATACAGGTTCTTTTCCTTTATTTAATATCTCTTTGGGATATAGGCCCAGTAGTAACACTGCTGGATACACAGTTTGACAACTTTTTGAGCATAGTTCTAAATTACTTTCCAGAATAGATGGATCCATTCACAACTCCACCAACAAAGCATCAGTGTCCCAACATTCGTCACTAACTTTTCCTGTCATCATCTTAGCCAATCTGACAGGTGTGTAGTGATATCTCAGAATTGTCTTAATTTGCATTTCTCTGATCAATAATGATTTGAAACACCTTTTCATATGGGTAGAAAAAGTTTCAATTTCATCATCTGAAAATAGTCTGTTCATATCCTTTGACTATTTATCAATTGGAGAATGGCTTAATTTCTTATAAATTTGAGTCAATTCTCTCTATATTTTGGAAATGAGGCCTTCATCAGTACCTTTAATTGTAAAAATGTTTTCCCAGTTTATTGCTTCCCTTCTAACCTTGTCTGCATTCATTTTGTTTGGACAAAAGCTTTTTAACTTGATCAAAGCAAAATTTTCTATTTTGTGATCAATAATGATTTCTAGTTCTTTAGTCACAAATTCCTTTCTCTCCCACAGGTCTGAGAGGTAAACTATCCTATGCTCTTCTAATTTATTTATAATCTCATTCTTTATGCCTAAATCATGAACCCATTTTGACCTTATTTTGGTCTACGGTGTTAAATGTCGATCAATGCTTAGTTTCTGCCATACTAATTTCCAATTTTCCCAGCAGTTTTTGTCAAATAGTGTATTCTTATCCCCAAAATTGGGATCTTTGGGTTCGTTAAACACTAGATTGCTACAGTTATTGACTATTTTGTCCTGTGAACTTAATTTATTCCATTGATCAACTAGTCTATTCTTTTGCCAATACCAAATGGTTTTGGTGACTGCTGGTTTATAATATAGTTTTAGATCAGACACATCTAGGTCACCTTTTTTTTTCCTTAATTCCCTTGAAATTCTTGAACTTTTGTTCTTCCAGGTGAATTCTGTTGTTACTTTTTCTAGGTCATTAAATTAGTTTTTTGGGAGTCTGATTGGTATAGCACTAAATAAATAGATTATTTTAGGGAGTATTGTCATCTTTATTATATTTGTTCAGCTCATCCAAGAGCACTTAATATTTTTCCAATTATTTAAATGTGACTTTATTTGTGTGGAAAGTGTTTTGTAATTTTGCTCATATAGTTTCTGACTTTCCTTTGGCAGATAGATTCCCAAATATTTTATACTATTAACAGTTATTTTAAATTGAATTTCTCTTTGTAACTCTTGCTGTTGGATTTTTTTTTTTTTTTTACTAATGTATAGAAATGCTGATGATTTATGTGGATTTCTTTTGTATCCTGCAAACTTGCTAAACTTGTGGATTATTTTGAATAGCTTTTTTGTAGAATCTGTGGGGTTCTCTAAGTATACCATCATATCATCTTCAAAGAGTAATAATTTGGTTTCCTCATTACCTATTCTAATTTCTTTAATCTATTTTTCATCTCTTACTGCCAAAGCTAGCATTTCTAACACAACATTGAATAGTAATGGTGATAGTGGGCAATCTTGTTTCACTCGTGATTTTATTGGGAATGGTTCCAATTTATTCCCATTACATATGATGCTTACTGATGGTTTTAAATAGATGCTACTGACTATTTTAAAGAAAAGTCATTTATTCTTATACTCTCTAGTGTTTTTAATAAGAATAGGTGTTGGATTTTATCAAATGCTTTTTCTGCAACTACTGAGATGATCATATTTTTTTGGTTAATTTGGTTGTTGATATAGTCAATTATACTAATAGTTTTCCTAATATTGACCAGCCCTACATTCCTGATATAAATCCTAAGGTCATGGTGTATTATCCTGGGGATGATTTTCAGTAATATTTTTGCTAGTATTTTATTTAAGATTTTTGCATCAATTTTCATTAGAAAGATTGCTCTATAATTTTCTTTCTCTGTTTTTATCATAACTAGTTTGGTATCAGTACCATGTCTGTGCAATAAAAGGAATTTGGTAGGACTCCTTCAATCCCTATTTTTTTCAAATAGTTTATACTGCGTTGGAATTAATTGTTCTTTGAATGTTTGGTAGTATTCACATGTAAATACATCTGGTCCTGGGAATTTTTTCTTAGTGAGCTGATTAATAGCTTATTCTATTTCTTTTTCTAAAATGGGACTCTTTAACCAATTTACTTCTTTCTCTGTTAATCTGGGTAAGCTATATTTTTGAAGGTATTCCACCCATTTCATTTAAGATATCAAATTTACTGGCATAAAGTTGGGCAAAGTAACTTTTAATTATTGCTCTACTTTCCTTTTCATTAGTGGCAAGTTCCCCCTGTTCATTTTTAAGAGTAACAATTTGATTTTCCTCTTTCCTTTTTCTAATCAAATTTACCAAAGGTTTATCTCTTCTGTTGGTTTTTTCATAGTACCAACTCTTAGTTTTATTTATTAATTCAATATATATTTTTTTTACTTTCAATTTTATTAATTCTTTTTTTATTTTTAGAATTTTAAGTTTAGTGTTTGATGGGGGGAGTGGTTAATTTGCTCTTTTTCTAGTTTTTTTTTTTTTTTAGTTGCAAGCCTAATTTGTTGATCTCTTTCTATAGATCATGCAAGTAAAGATCTAGAGATATAAAACTCCCCTTATTATTGCTTTAGCTGCATCCAACAAATTTTGGTATGTTGTCTCATTCTTGTCATTCTCTTGGATGAAATTATTAAGTGTGTCTATGATTTGCTGTTTCACCCATTTATTTTTTTTAAATTTATTTACTTATTTTTATTATTATATCTTTTTATTTACAAGATATATGCGTAGGTAATTTTTCAGCATTGACAGTTGTGAATCTTTTTGTTCCAACTTTTTCCATTCTTCCCCCAGATGGCAGGTTGAACAATACATGTTAAATATGTTAAATTATAAGTTAAATACAATATATGTATACATATCCAAACAGTTATTTTGCTGTATAAAAAGAGTTAAACTTTGAAATGGTGTACAATTAGCTTGTAAAGGAAATAAAAAATGCAAGCAGACAAAAATAGAGTGATTGGGAATTGCTCTATTGGAACTGATTTGGTTCATCTCATTGTTGAAGAGGGCCACATCCATCAGAATTGATCATCATATAGTATTGTTATTGAAGTATATAATGATATTCTGGTCCTGCTCATTTCAGTCAGCATCAGTTCATATAAGTCTCTCCAGACCTTTCTGAAAACATCCTGCTGGTCATTTCTTACAGAACAATAATATTCTATAAAATTCATATACTGCAGTTTATTCAGCCATTCTCCAATTGATGGAGAACTCAGTTTCCAGTTTCTGGCCACTACAAAAAGGACTGCCACAAACATTCTTGCACATATAGGTCCCTTTCCCTTCTTTAAAATCTCTTTGGGATATAAGCCCAGTAGTAATACTGCTGGGTGAAAGGGTATGCAAAGTTTGTTAGCTTTTTGAGCATAGTTCCAAATCGCTCTCAAGAATGACTGGATGTACTCACAATTCCACCAACAATGTATCAGTGTCCCAGTTTTCCCACATCCCCTCCAACATTCAACATTATCTTTCTGTGTCATTTTAGCCAATCTGACAGGTGTGTAGTGGTATCTCAGAGTTGTCTTAATTTGCATATCTCTGATTAATAATGTCTTGGAGTATCTTTTCATATGGCTAGATATAGTTTCAATTTCTTCATCTGAGAATTGTCTGTTCATATCCTTTGACCATTTATCAATTGGAGAATGACTTGATTTCTTATAAATTAGAGTCAATTCTCTATATATTTTGGAAATGAGGCCTTTATCAGAATCTTTGACTGCAAAAATGGTTTCCCATTTCATTGCTTCCCTTCTAATCTTGTCTTCATTAGTTTTGTTTGTACAAAACCTTTTCAATTTGATATAATCAAATTTTTCTATATTGTGATCAATAATGATCTCTGGTTCTTCTTTGGTCATAAATTCCTTCCTCTTCCACAGATCTGAGGACTTATTTATATTCTCATTCTTTATGCCTAGGTCATGAACCCATTTTGACTTTTTCTTGGTGTATGGTGTTAAGTGTGGGTTGATGCCAAATTTCTTCCATACTAATTTCCAATTTTCCCAGCAATTTTTGTCAAACAGTGAGTTCTTATCCCCAAAGCTAGGGTCTTTGGGTTTGTCAAACATTGTTTAAAGTTATTAAAATTTATGTTTAAAGTTATGCACTGTTTTGTCCTTTGAACCTAACCTATTCCATTGATTAACTAGTCTATTTCTTAGCCAATACCAAATGGTTTTGGTAACCATTGCTGTATAATATAATTTTAGATCTGGTACAGCTAGACCGCCTTCATTTGATTTTTTTTTTCCATTAATTCCCTTGAAATTCTTGACCTTTTGTTTTTCCATATGAACTTTGTTATTATTTTTTTCTAGGTCATTAAAATAGTTTTTGGGGAGTCTAATTGATATATAGCTAAATAAATAGATTAGTTTAGGCAGTATTGTCATCTTTATTATATTTGCTCGCCCAATCTAAGAGCATTTAATATTTTTCTAATTGGTTAGATGCAACTTTATTTGTGTGGAAAGAGTTTTATAGTTTTGCTCATATAGTTTCTGATTTTCTGTTGGCAGATAGAGTCCTAAATATTTTGTACTGTTAGTAGTTACCTTAAGTGGAATTTCTCTTTGTATCTCCAACTGTTGGATTTTGTTACTGATATATAAGAATCCCAATGGCTTCTACAATATTGGATAGTAATGATGATCCAGGACAACCTTGTTTTACTCCTGATCATATTGGGAATGGTTCCAGTTTATCCCCATTACATATAATGCTTACTGATGGTTTTAAATAGATAATACTGATTATTTTAAGGAAAAAAACATTTACTCCTATACTTTCAAGAGTTTTTAATAGAAATGGATGTTGGATTTTATCAAATTTTTTTTGGCATCTATTGAGATGATGATATGGTTTTTGTTAATTTGGTTATTAATATGGTCAATTATACTATTAGTTTTCCAAATATTGAACCAGCTCTGCATTGCTGGTATAAATCCTACTTGATCTTGGTGTGTTATCCTGAGGATGATTTTCTGTAGTGTTTTTGCTAATATCTTGTTTAAGATTTTAGCATCAATATTCATTAGGGAGATTGGTCTATAATTTTCTTTCTCTGTTTTCAACCTACTTGGTTTAGGTATCAGTACCATGTCTGTGTCATAAAAGGAATTTGGTAGGACTCCTTCATTCCTTATTTTTTTCTAATAGTTTATACAGCATTGGGGCTAATTGTTCTTTAAATGTTTGGTAGAATTCACATGTAAATCCATCTGGTCCTGGGGATTTTTTTCTTAGAGAGTTGATTATATAGCTTGTTCTATTTCTTTTTCTGAGATGGGACAATTTAAACAATTTACTTCTTCCTCTCTTAATCTGGGAAGCCTATATTTTTGGAGGTAGTCATCCATTTCACTTAAGTTATCAAATTTATTGGCATAAAGTTTGGCAAAGTAACTCATTATTGTTCTGATTTCCTCTTCATTGATGGAAAGTTCCCCCTTTTCATTTTTAAGACTAACAATTTGATTTTCCTCTTTCTTTTTTCTAATCAGATTTACCAAAGGTTTATCTATTTTATTGGTTTTTTTATAAAACCAACTCTTAGTTTTATTTATTAATTCAATAGTTTTTTTTCTTTTGATATTATAAATTTCTCCTTTTAATTTTAGAATTTCAAGTTCAGTATTTGATTGGGGGGTTTTAATTTGGTCTTTTCCTAGCTTTTTAAGTTGCAAGCCCAATTCATTGATCTTCTCTTTCTCTATTTTATTCAAGTAAGTCTCTAAAGATATAAAATTTCTCCTTATTACTGCTTTGGCTGCATCCCACAAATTTTTGTATGATGTCTCATTGTTGTCATTATCTTGAGTAAAATTATTAATTGTGTCTATAATTTGCTGTTTCACCCAGTCATTCTTTAAGATGAAATTATTTAGTTTCCAATTACTTTTTGATCTAAATAGACTAAATAAATACTAAGTAAATACCCCTAACTTTTTGTTGAATGTAGTTTTTATTGCATCATGATCTGAAAAGAAAGCATTTACTATTTCTGCCATACTGCATTTAATTTTGAGGTATTTATGTCCTAATATATGGTCAATTTTTGTATAGGTTCCATGAACTGCTGAGAAGAAAGTGTACTCCTTTTTGTCTCCATTTAGTTTTCTCCAGAGATCGATCATATCTAACTTTCCTAGTATTCTATTTACCTCTTTAACTTCTTTCTTATTTTTTTATGGTTTGATTAGTCTAATTCTGAGAGTGCAAGGTTGAGATCACCCACTATTATAGTTTTGCTGTTTATTTCTTCTTGCAACTCTCTTCACTTCTCCTTTAGGAAGTTAGATGCTATACCACTTGGTGCATATATGTTTATTTTTTTTTTTTTTTTTTTAAATTTTTTATTTAATAATTACATTATATTGACACTCATTTCTGTTCCGATTTTTTTCCCCCTCCCTCCCTCCACCCCCTCCCCTAGATGGCAAGCAGTCCTTTATATGTTGGATATGTTGCAGTATATCCTAGATACAATATATGTTTGCAGAACCGAACAGTTCTCTTGTTGCGTAGGGAGAATTGGATTCAGAAGGTATAAATAATCCGGGAAGAAAAACAAAAATGCAGATAGTTCACATTCGTTTCCCAGTGTTCTTTCTTTGGGTGTAGCTGCTTTTGTCCGTCATTTATCAATTGAAACTCAGGTCTCTTTGTCAAAGAAATCCACTTCCATCAAAATATGTCCTCATACAATATCGTTGTCGAAGTGTATAATGATCTCCTGGTTCTGCTCATTTCACTTAGCATCAGTTCATGTAGGTCTCTCCAAGCCTCTCTGTATTCATCCTGCTGGTCATTTCTTACAGAACAATAATATTCCATAACATTCATATACCACAATTTACCCAGCCATTCTCCAATTGATGGGCATCCATTCATTTTCCAGTTTCTAGCCACTACAAACAGGGCTGCTACAAACATTTTGGCACATACAGGTCCCTTTCCCTTCTTTAGTATTTCTTTGGGATATAAGCCCAATAGAAACACTGCTGGATCAAAGGATATGCACATTTTGATAATTTTTTGGGCATAATTCCAGATTGCTCTCCAGAATGGTTGGATTCGTTCACAACTCCACCAACAATGCATTAGTGTCCCAGTTTTCCGGCATCCCCTCCAACATTCATCCTTATTTTTTCCTGTCATCTTAGCCAATCTGACAGGTGTGTAGTGGTATCTCAGAGTTGTCTTAATTTGCATTTCTCTGATCAATAATGATTTGGAACACTCTTTCATATGAGTGGTAATAGTTTCAATCTCATCCTCTGAAAATTGTCTGTTCATATCCTTTGACCATTTATCAATTGGAGAATGGCTTGATTTCTTATAAATTTGAGTCAGTTCTCTATATATTTTGGAAATGAGGCCTTTATCAGAACCTTTAACTGTGAAAATGTTTTCCCAGTTTGTTGCTTCCCTTCTAATCTTGTTTGCATTAGTTTTATTTGTACAAAGGCTTTTTAATTTGATGTAATCGAAATTTTCTATTCTGTGATCAGTAATGGTCTCTAGTTCATCTTTGGTCACAAATTTCTTTCTCCTCCACAAGTCTGAGAGATAAACTATTCTATGTTCCTCTAATTTATTTATAATCTCGTTCTTTATGCCTAGGTCATAGACCCATTTTGATCTTATCTTGGTATATGGTGTTAAGTGTGGGTCCATGCCTAATTTCTGCCATACTAATTTCCAATTGTCCCAGCAGTTTTTATCAAATAATGAATTCTTTTCCCAGAAGTTAGGGGCTTTGGGTTTGTCAAACACTAGATTGCTATAATTGACTATTCTGTCTTGTGAGCCTAGCCTTTTCCACTGGTCCACTAATCTATTTCTTAGCCAATACCAAATGGTTTTGGTGACTGCTGCTTTATAGTATAATTTTAGATCAGGTACAGCTAGGCCACCTTCATTTGATTTTTTTTTCATTAGTTCCCTTGAGATTCTCGACTTTTTATTGTTCCATATGAATTTTGTTGTTATTTTTTCTAGATCAATAAAATATTTTCTTGGAAGTCTGATTGGTATAGCACTAAATAAATAGATTAGTTTAGGGAGTATTGTCATCTTTATTATGTTCGCTCGGCCGATCCAAGAGCACTTAATATTTTTCCACTTATTTAAGTCTGACTTTATTTGTGTGGAGACTTTTTTATAATTTTGCTCATATAATTCCTGACTTTCCTTTGGTAGATAGATTCCCAAATATTTTATGGTATCAACAGTTATTCTGAATGGAATTTCTCTTTGTATCTCTTGCTGTTGGGTTTTGTTGGTGATGTATAAAAATGCTGAGGATTTATGGGGATTTATTTTGTAGCCAGCTACTTTGCTAAAATTATGAATTATTTCCAATAGCTTTTTGGTAGAATCTCTGGGGTTCTCTAGGTATACCATCATATCATCTGCAAAGAGTGATAGTTTGGTTTCCTCATTGCCTACTCTAATTCCTTTTATATCTTTCTCGACTCTTATTGCCGAGGCTAGTGTTTCTAATACGATATTAAATAATAATGGTGATAGTGGGCAACCTTGCTTCACTCCAGATCTTACTGGGAAAGGTTCCAGTTTTTCCCCATTGCATATGATGCTTACTGATGGTTTTAAATATATGCTCCTGACTATTTTAAGGAAAAGTCCATTTATTCCTATGCTCTCAAGTGTTTTTATTAGGAATGGATGTTGGATTTTATCAAATGCTTTTTCTGCATCTATTGAGATGATCATGTGGTTTTTGTTTGTTTGGTTATTGATATAGTCAATTATGCTAATAGTTTTCCTAATATTGAACCAGCCCTGCATTCCTGGTATGAATCCTACTTGGTCATAGTGTATTATCCTGGTGACAATTTTCTGTAATCTTTTTGCTAATATTTTATTTAAGATTTTAGCATCAATATTCATTAGGGAGATTGGTCTATAATTTTCTTTCTCTGTTTTCAGCCTACCTGGTTTAGGTATCAGTACCATATCTGTGTCATAAAAGGAGTTTGGTAGGACTCCTTCAATCCCTATTTTTTCAAATAGTTTATATAACATTGGAGTTAATTGTTCTTTAAATGTTTGGTAGAATTCACATGTAAATCCATCTGGTCCTGGGGATTTTTTCTTAGGGAGTTGATTGATAGTTTGTTCTATTTCTTTTTCTGAGATGGGACTGTTTAGGATATTTACTTCTTCCTCTGTTAGTTTGGGCAAGCTGTATTTTTGGAGGTATTTTTCTATTTCATTTAAGTTGTCGAATTTATTGGCATAAAGTTGGGCAAAGTAACTCCTAATTATTGCTCTAATTTCCTCTTCGTTAGTGGTGAGTTCTCCCTTTTCATTTTTAAGACTAACAATTTGATTTTCCTCTTTCCTTTTTTTAATCAGATTTACTAAGGGTTTGTCTATTTTGTTGGTTTTTTCATAGAACCAACTCTTAGTTTTATTAATCAATTCAATAGTTTTTTTACTTTCAATTTTATTGATCTCACCTTTTACTTTTAGAATTTCAAGTTTAGTGTTTGACTGGGGGTTTTTAATTTGTTCCTTTTCTAGCATTTTTAATTGCAAACCCAATTCATTGACCTTCTCTTTCTCTATTTTATACAAATAGGCCTCTAGAGATATGAAATTTCCCCTTATTACCGCTTTGGCTGCATCCCATACATTTTGGTATGATGTCTCATTATTATCGTTTTCTTGGGTGAAGTTATTAATTATGTCTATGATTTGCTGTTTTACCCAATCATTCTTTAGTATGAGATTATTTAGTTTCCAATTATTTTTTGGTCTACTTCCCCCTGCTTTTTTGTTGAATGTAATTTTCATTGCATCGTGGTCTGAAAAGGATGCATTTACTATTTCTGCCTTACTACATTTGAGTTTGAGGTTTTTATGTCCTAATATATGGTCAATTTTTGTATAGGTTCCATGAACTGCTGAAAAGAAAGTGTATTCCTTTCTGTCTCCATTACATTTTCTCCAGAGATCTATCATATCTAGCTTTTCTAGTATTCTGTTTACCTCTTTGACTTCTTTCTTATTTATTTTCTGGTTTGATTTATCTAATTCTGAGAGTGCAAGGTTAAGATCTCCCACTATTATAGTTTTACTGTCTATTTCTTCTTGCAGCTCTCTTAGTTTCTCTTTTAAGAATTTAGATGCTACCCCACTTGGTGCATATATGTTTAATATAGATAGTGCTTCATTATCCATGCTACCCTTTAGCAAGATATAGTGTCCTTCCTTATCTCTTTTAATTAGGTCAATTTTTGCTTTAGCTTGATCTGAGATCAGGATGGCTACCCCTGCTTTTTTGACTTCACCTGAAGCATAGTAGATTTTGCTCCAACCTTTTACCTTTAACCTGCATGTATCTCCCCGCTTCAGGTGTGTTTCCTGTAAACAACATATTGTAGGATTCTGGCTTTTAATCCATTCTGCTAACCGCTTCCTCTTTATGGGGGAGTTTACCCCGTTCACATTTATGGTTAGAATGACCAATTCTGTATTACTTGCCATCTTGTTAACCCGGTTTATGCTTTCCTCCCTTCTTTCCCCTTTCCCCCCTTCCAAGTATTAAGCTTGTGAGCACCCCTTGCTTCTCACAGCCCTCCCTTTTTAGTGTCCCTCCCCCCGCCTTAGAGTTCCTCCCCCTATCTTACCCCTTTCCCTCCCAGTTCCCGTATTCCCTTCCGCTTAGCTTATTCCTTCCCTTTCCACTTTTCCCTTCTCACTTTTCAATGAGATGGGAGAAGTTTCACCATAGATTGAATATGTCTTAAGATTTTTCACTTAAAGCCAATTCTGAAGGCAGTAAGATACTCACTATATTCATCCCCCTCCATTCTTTCTCTCAGATATAATAGGTTTCCTATGCCTCTTCATGAGATGTACTACCCCCACTTACCCTTTTTCTGGTACAATGTCCTTTCCACATCAATTTCTAGAACAAGGTATACATGTATTCTTTATACATCTATATAGTCAAAATATAGTTCCCAAGATTAATCTTTACCTTTTTAGATTTCTCTTGATTTCTATATTTGTAGATCAAACTTTTTGTTAAGTTCTGGTTTTTTCATCAGAAATAGATTAAATTCGCTTACTGTGCATATATGTTTAATATTGATATTGCTTCATTGTCTATAGTACCCTTTAGCAAGATATAGTTTCCTTTCTTATCTCATCTCTTTTAATTAGATCAATGTGAGGACTGCATTAGCACCCTAGATAGTTTAGAATCAGCTGGAGTCAGGATCAGCAAAAGTCTTTGAGCTTTATTCTTTGTGGATGTGAACAGAATGTCCATATGAAATGAGAGGAATTGTGACACAAATCTGGCTTTCTCACTATACCCTCCAAATCCTCAACCCAATTTCCTATACAACAGATCAAGCCTGCAGAGTAGTGGGCAGGGCCATTCTTCCTCCAAGCATATACTAATAGAGTATTGTCCAATAATTAGTCTTAAGTCTTCAGATCTCAGTGCATCTGCTCAGTTTCAGCCTATTACAGATCATTTTTTGCTTTTGCTTGATCTGAGATAAGAAAGGCCACCCCTGCTTTTCTGACTTCACCTGAAGCATAATAGATTCTGCTATAGCTTTTTACCTTTACTCTGTGTGTATCTCTCTGCTTTAAATGTGTTTCCTATAAACAACGTATTGTAAGGTTTTAACTTTTGATCCAGTCTGCTATCCGCCTCTAATTTATGGGAGAGTTCATCCCATTCACATTTACAGTTAAAATAACTTATTCTGTATTTCCTGCCATCATAATATCCCCAGATTATGCTTTTCTTTTTCTTGCCCCACTTACCCTCTTCCTTAGTATTAAACTTATGGGCCCCACTTGTGTCACACAGCTGTCCCTCTTTAGGATACCTCCTTCCTCCTTTTGAATCCCTTCCCCTTTTTTGTACCCTTCCCTTATTACTCTTTTTCCTTTTCCCTTTTCCTCTCTCACTTTTTAATGAGGTGAGAGAAGATTCTCTGTAAAACAAATATGTAAATTATTTTCTCTTTGAGCCAACTCTGATGAGAGTAAGATTCACACAATGTTCCTCCCCCTCTCCAAGTTCCCTCAGATATGATATGTTTCCTTTGTCTCTTTGTGAGATGTAGTTTCCCTCTTTTTACCTCCATTTCCTCTTTTTTTTTTCTGGTAAAATTTTGTTTTCACCTCTAGATCTTTTTTTATATTATAAAAGTAAACCAAATTATATATGTACTCTTTATCTATACCCATAACAGAAATAGTTCTCAAGAGTCTTATTTTTTCTTTTTACCTTTTTTATGTTTCTCTTGAGTGCTATATTTAGAGGTCAAAATTTTTGTTTAGCTCTGTTTTTTTCATCAGAAATATATAGAATTCACCTATTTCATTGAATGTCCATCTTCTTCCCTGGGAAAAAAAGTGGTCAGTTTAGCAGGGTGGTTTATTCTTGGCTGCATTCCAAGTTCCTTTTTCCTTTGCCTTTTAGAATATCAGATTTCAGGCCCTTCAATCCTTTTTTTTTTTTTTTTTTTTTTACTTAGGCAATTGAGGTTAAGTGACTTGCCCAGGGTCACACAGCTAGGAGGTGCTAAGTGTCTGAGGCTAGATTTGAACTCACATCCTCCTGACTTCAGGGCTGGTGCTCTATCCACTGCACCAACTAGTTGCCCCCCCTTCAATCCTTTAATGTGGAAGTGCTAGATACTCCATGATCCTTAATGTAGCCCCTATATATTTGAATTGTTTCCTTCTGGCTGCTTGTAATATTTTTTCTTTGTCTGATAGTTCTGGAATTTAGCCACACTATTTCTTGGAGTTTTAATTTTGGGATCTTTTTCTGTAGGTGATCAATGAATTCTTTCAATGTTTATTTTCCCTTCTGTTTCTATAACATCTGGGCAGTTCTCTTTGATGATTTCCTGAAAAATAGTATCTAGGCTCTTTTTTTCATCATGTATTTCAGGGAGTCCAATAATCCTTAGATTGTCTCTCCTAGATCTATTTTCCAGGTCAGTTGTTTTCCCCGTTAGGTATTTTACATTTTTTTCTATTTTTTCACTTTTTTTTTTTTTTTTTTTTTTTTGGCTTGGCTGATTCTTGTTGCCTTATCGAGTCATTTGTTTCCATTTGTTCAATTCTGAATTTTAGTGTGTTGTTTTCTTCATTTTTTTTTTTTTTTACTTCTTTTTGTATTTGTCCAATTAAATTTTTAAATGAGTTGTTTTGTTCTATGGAATTTTTTTTTTTCCATTTCACAAATACTGTTTTTAGGGAGTTATTTTATTTTTGCATTTCACAAATTTTGCTCTTTATTAAGAAGTTATTTTCCTTTTCTGTTTCACAAATTCTGTTTTTCTGGGAGTTGTTTTCTTTTTCCAATTTATCAAATCTATCTTTTAATGACTTATATGCTTTTTCCATTTTGCTATATCTATTTTATGTGTGCCTTTTCCAGATTCTCTGGCAAGGCTTTCATTTCCTTTCCCCTTTTTTCCTCTAGTTCTCTTTTAAGATCCTTTCTAAGTTCTTCTAAGAGAGCCTTATGTGATGGGAACCAAGTTATATCTCCCCTTGGAGCTTCATCTGGAGACAATCTAATTTTATTCTCCTCTTTTCTTCTCTTTCACCATAAAAGCTGTCAATTGTTAGAGTCCTCTTTACTTTTTTTACTCATTTTTTTATGTTAAGTTAAAATCTGCCTTTAGGGTTGGAGAGGTTTTCCAAGCAACCACAGCTTCACTGGGTCAGTGCTGATTTACTATTGTTGCTGACTTTGCCAAGTAGAATCCTGAGCAATGCACTGGGACTCTGTGCTGTCTGCCTTGTCTGCCCTGTTTTTTATTTTTTTTTCCTTTTTTTCTTTTTTGTGGTTGGAGTCTGTTCAGGTACCCTGAGATTGCACTGCTCCCAGACTCTGAGCTGTTTGTGCTGGTGTTTGTGTTCAGCTGCC
Source organism: Antechinus flavipes (assembly GCF_016432865.1). Taxonomy (NCBI): domain Eukaryota; kingdom Metazoa; phylum Chordata; class Mammalia; order Dasyuromorphia; family Dasyuridae; genus Antechinus; species Antechinus flavipes. The sequence goes on from NC_067402.1 coordinate 152,037,054, forward strand.
TGGGCCTTGCTGTCTTTCTCCTGCTTCCAAATGAAGCAGACCTTCTCTGGTCCACTTCCTCCAGCAAACTCTCTGCCCCACTAGGAAATCACCAGGGCAGACTGTTCTGCCCTGGGGCCCTGCTAGGTCTGTGCTAGCATTTGTGGTCAGCTATTTGTGCTTCACTGCCTCTCTCCTGTTTCTGATCAAAACAGATATTTTCTGGTCTGTTTCCTCCCACAAAGTCTCTGCCCTAGGACACTGAGCTATCTGTGCTAGCATTTGTGTGGGTTGCCTTGGCTGCCTCCCTCCTGTTTCCAATTGAAACAAACCTTTTTTTGGCAATCTTTGAAAGTATCTTCTGCTGATAATTTGTGGCAGTCCTAATATTTGTGGGTTCTGTTTGTTCAGAGCTAATTCAGAGGCTGGATTTCTTAGTTATTGTGAGGGTTGTGAAGAAGGTCAGAGAGAAATGTGTGTTGTCTCCGCCATCTTGGCTCTGCTGCCCTGTTGAGTTCATTTTTAAAATTCTGATCTTTCAATGGATTTGTGATTTCACAATTGCTTCCACTTTTTTTCAACAGTGTCACTTAAAATTGATCAATACTGTCCCTTTTTTTTTTTTTACTCTTTTCCATATTTTCCTGCAAATATTTCAGAAGATTTTCACTTGCTATTTTGGGTTACATTATTTATTTAGCTTAATATTTCAGGGCTATCAATGGAACATCAAATCTATAAATCAATTGTCCCTTGCTTTTGCTAAATAACCAGTCTCTCACCTTTCCCCTAAAAGCAATCTGCTTGTTCTCTTCCTCATCTTCTTTTCTGGAACTGCCCAGCTTCAGTATCTGGTTAAAATATATGTATTGATGCACCTGATAAATTCTTATTAATCCAACTCTGTGTCTGTGGCTGGGCACCCACTTAGATCCTTTACTTTGGATAAATATGCTAAATGCTTGAGCAATAATGGACTTAATTTGGGAGTTTCTGCATTGTTCTGGACCTTGATGAAATCAGTATACCATGAAATTAAAAAAAAAAAATTAAAACTAGTTTGAGTCTTAGCTTTCTCTTCTTGAATTCTAGAAGGAGAAGTGAGTTGAATTAAGGCTCATTTTGTGTAATTTTTATTTCATTGTCCAAGTAATTGAAAAGTAATGGTTTCATTTTATTCTGCATCTATCTAACAAATGATAATTTGTGCAGTTTTGTGTTGCTTTAAAAAATCATAAGAGAGATATTGCCAACAAAACACTGCATGCAGAAAAAGAACAGGTTAACAAGTGATTGTGAAAGTATACAATATAAGGAATAATTAAAGACTTTTCATTGGGAGAAGAGAAGACTTGATATCATCCCAAAAAACTAGTGCGGGGATTTGCACCTAGTAAATGCTCATGAATGTTTATTGAATTGAATTTAAATAGTTGAAGCATTGCTATGTAGTATAAGAAGTCTATTTACTCTGGATGTAGAAGGTCTATCTAGGAGCAATAGACAAAAGATAGAGGGAAAAGAGATGGTAAACAAATTTTGACTATACACACACACACACACACACACACACACACACACACACACACACATATATATATATGCCAATTAGAGATGTGGAATAATAGGATGTGTTGTCATGCAAGGAATGGAGCTCTTTGTTCTTAGAGCTAATTAGAAGATAGAGGAATTAAAGATTCCAGAGAAAAAATACTTACACTATTAGAAGATAGCATTGTTTATCTTCAAAAGGTCTTTCTATGACTTTAAGAACTAAAAAAAAAAAAAAAAAAAAAAAAAAAAAGAGGTGAGTATTAAAAGTTATTAAGAATAGCAACAGCTATTAATCTATCTATCTATTTGCATATTTTATTGTTGTTTTCATTGGTGGAAAAAGAAATGTGTGCCTAAATCCCTTTGTCCTAAAGATTTTCAAAATCGCAAAGATATATTTTTGTTTGGTTTTCTAAAAGAGTTAGATTAGCAGTGTTATAGAAGTTATAAAAGGAACTGAAAAAAAATTCATAAGCTGAAAAGATAAAAGTTCCTTGATGCCTTGATGATGATGGTGAACTAAGTTGTGGAATGTTGACACCTCGTTTAGAAGAACAGGGCTCTGAGACAATTCTGGTCCTTTTCTTACATGCTAGCACTCCTAATTGACATACACTTTGCTAGGAATTCTCTAGATATGGTGGACCTGAGGCTAATCTTTTTAAACAGAAATACATTCCACCCTCAGTATCTATTTAACTTTGTTTCTTATTTATTCACATCAGACTTCCAAAAATCATCTTTATTTGGAAGAAAATCTCTATTCCTTCTGTCATAGAATAGTGGTTTCTTTAATGGAAATACACACGACTACTACTGAAATCAATTACCTATCATTTGTAATACATAGCAAAGTTATTACATAGTCTGTGATTCATATAAAAAAAAAAGATAACATGTATATATAGGAGAGCAGCCACTATTTATCATTGTTAATCAAAAATGAGATTTAAGGCTGTAATTTGAGATGACATATAGAAGACATGAATCAGTTTCCTGAAGCAAACACGTAATTGAAAATGAACAATGGAAATAGTGAAACATGGCATTACCCCGCAGATTGTTTAATGATGGACTTCCTTCTTTCCTAGTTAAAAGGGAAGGGGTCACTGCAACTGTTCAGTAGTCTAAACATAATTTGTACCTTAAAATAATTTAACCAAACTTTACTTGCCCAACTTCATTTTCTCATGGGGCAATAGTGAATTTAATAGGTATTTTATTATGCAAAATTATCTCCTCCCCCACCACAGTTTGCCAAATGTTAAGGTTCCAGACTCACAATTAAAAAAAGATCCATTGTTTGCCTTCTTGTTTTAAATGTTATGTAATGAAGTCTAATTGTGGTACCTGAAGTCTATCATAGTAACAAGGACATTCAGTTTATAATATAGGCAGATGGAAAAGCTTAGCTGACTTTCCCCATAAGGTAATAGTGTTGGCTTTTAAAAGAAAAATCTTTATTGTCTCTCCTTGCTCCTGCTGAGTTAACTTACCATCCCTGATCACAATCACTCAATACCATAATTCATCAGAAGTTTGTCAAATTTAAACATTATTAACATCTAACTTTAGAGGAATGGTTCAGAAAAAGTGACATTTCTCACATATATAAGAAGAATAGGCTATTCTTTTTAAGCAAAGAAAAAACCTTTCATATGTAGCTAACTTACTATAAAATTTTCAATATATTCATTGTCTTAAACTGCAATAAGAATTCTTGGGTTTCTATATTCTTAAAGAAATTTTCACCAGGCACTGAAGGAATACAAGGCATACTAGAATTGTGATCCATGTTAATAAAACCATTTCTATAGTGCAAACACCAGATACCTCATTTATTTCAAGCAGTAAAACTGATAAATCTGTTTTGTTTTTTTTTTCCACATTCCCCATGAACTCCTCTACTCAACACCTTGCAAGGAATTACACAAGATCATAAAGTCTGCATTAATTAATCCACATGCTGAATATAGTCATTTCCTCATTAGTTCCAAGAATCACATTGGTTTAAACAATCCCCTTGTGGAAGCCAAGATCTAAGCTGCTTGATCAAGAAAGCTAAAAATGGAAGTGAACTGAAGTATGTACAAATATTGTGCAATGGAAATCAAATACAAATTCTGGAATGTAAAATCTTATTCTTTTTATTATTTTGCTAGTTATTTATTTATTTGCTTTAATTTTTGGCTAAGCAATTTTACCCCAAAATAAAAGCTTTTTTACATATGTACCATTTTGCAAGTTGATTTCATAAAATATTAATTACAATAAAAGAAGTAGAATGGTGTAAAAATAAATTTGTTTTTAAAAATAATGCTATCTTAAATAATTTTTACAAGAAAAAATCAATTTCTACAGGGACAAATAAGTTTAGTTTTATATTTTAAAAAATATGTGACTCTAATTATTTTAGGGAAACAGCCCCCCCCCCAAATAAACCATATAAATTAACATACTTAAACTGGATATTCTTTGAACAAATCCATAATAATACTTTGCTAAGGTTGTTTTTTTTTTGTTTTGTTTTTAAGAAATTTTACTAGAAGACAAAGTCCATTACAGATGGGCCCTACTTTGAATAATCCTCCAAAGTAAAATATATATTTCATAATAAAAAAGGAGGGAAAAAAAAAGAAATGAAAAGTAAAATAACATTGTTTTTCAAATGGACAATAATAAAAGCTTGCATTTGCACAAGTGTTTTAATACTTACAAAAGCTTTTACACATATTAGCTCATTTTATTCTTACAATCACTGTAGGAGATAGGTTGCTACTATTAGCACTATTTTATATGTGAGGGAACTGAGTTAGACAGACCTAAAAATGGCTTGCCCAAGGTCACTTAGACAACAAGTAAATGAATGTTTGAACTAAAGTCTACTCTTCAATTTTGGCATTAGATCCACTATTCTATTTATTTTGTCCCTGTAGAAATTGATTTTTCCTTGTGAAAATTATTTGATAATATTCTTTTTAAAAACAAATTTATTTTTACACCATTCTACTTCTTTTATTGTAATTAATATTTTATGAAATCAACTTGCAAAATGGTACATATGTAAATAAGTATTGTCATGTATATAATAAGTTCAACATTTTATTCTAATTTAGAGAAAAGAGTCCACATGTCATAGTTTATAGATTAATCCTGAGTCAAGAAAAAATGGGTTTAAATGTTTTCTCCAAAATTAACTAGATGACCAAGTATGTACAAACTCACTTATCTTAAATGGTTGTTAAAACTTCTCTACTATTATATGACAATGTGCCTGTATATATGTGTGTGTCTGTGTTTGTGGGTACCTGTATGTGTATGTGTATGTGAAAGTGTGTCCTAAACTTGTTTGTTCTTTCCCAATTTTAAGAGAATAATTATCCCATGGTGAATTTTCTAGGACTGGGGGTGACATCAATTTTTTTATAGAAGTCTGGTTTTTAGAGGTCTCTATGATTAGGATCACATGTGTTCCCATCAGTGAAAGCAGAGTAAAATTCTATATCACAAAGGATGACCAGTGAGAAGGAGAATGGAACAGACCTGGCCTCAGTTACCAATAGAGACATAATTGGAATAGTTGAACAATACAATGCTAAAGTAGAATATTTTTCATTGACAGTGTTGCAAATCTGCTTTAATTCTGTTGAGACTTGTTCTTCTGGCCAAGATGGCAGAGGGGACACACGCATCTACTTAAGCTCCATATTTTCTCTCAGAATAATTTATGTCATAACAAGCCTCTGAATTAGTGCTTGACTGAAAAAAAAACCCACAAATAATTACCAAGAGAAGATAGCCTTGAAATTTGCCAAAAAAAGGTCTGTTTTGCTCAAGGTTGGAGACAGTTATATCAGGCGCAGACTGAAAGCAGGCAGCAGCAGCACAGCAGACAGAGTAAGGAAGGTAGCTCACAGATGAGCAGACCAGAGAGGGGTGGGGTGTGATCTCAGCTGTTTCTATGGAGAAAGCTTTAGCACAGTGTTACCTACTTTGCCCTGGCGGCAAGCCAGTAGACAAGCAGAGAAGCTAAAAACACAGGGGGTGAAAACTATAACCCCAAAAAGCTAGGATCTCTCGGGACCTGGCCACAGCCACCCACAGTGTCTCAGCCCACTCTCAGAGTCTTAGAGCACAGACACAGTGCAGCCATTGCTGTCTTACTAGTGCCTAACTGCTGCCCCCTGCAGTCTGTAGAAGGTTACTAATACCATCCAGCTCCCCTCCCCCCCAAAAAAAAGCAGACCATTTGTTTTTCTTGTTTGTTTTCTTTGATTCTTTTTTGACAAAATGAGTAAAAAAATTAAAGCTCACTCTAACTATTGATAGCTTCTATATGGATAGAGAGCAGACTTTAAACCCTGAGGAGATTAAAAACAGACTGTCTCCAAATGAATCCCAAAAAGGGGATATGATCTGGTCCTCAGTACATAAGATTCTCATAGAAGAAATTTTAAAAGGCTCTCACAAAAGAGCTAGAAGAAAAATGGGAAAAGGAAAGGGAAGCTTGGCAAGAGAGTCTGGATAAATCATCTCACTCATTTAAAGATAGAGGAGATAAAGAAATCAAATCCTTGAAAAACAGAATTAGTGAGTTGGAAAAAGAAAATAGCTCTCTAAAAAATAAAATTGGCGAAATGGAAAAAAAATTCCATAGAACAAAACAACTTACTTAAAAACCCAATTGGACAATTAGAAAAAGATATAAAAAAAGTGAGTGAAGAAAATACTTAATTGAAAATCAGAATCGAACAAATGGAATTGAATTACTTGAGGAGACACCAAGAATCAGTCAAGCAAAACCAAAAAAAAAAAAAAATGAAACAATGGAAAATAACTGTCAAATACCTTCTTGGTAAAACAACAGACATGGAAAATAGATCTAGGAGAGACAACCTGAGAATTATCAGACACCCTGAAAAATATGATGAAAAAAGAGCCTGGACACTATTTTCCACTAAATTATCAAAGAGAACTGCCCAGATGTTAGAGAAACAGAGGGTAAAGTAGAAATAGAAATAATTCATTGATCACCTACTGAAAGGGACCCTAAACACCAAGAAATATTGTGGCCAAATTCCAGAACTATCAAACCAAGGAAAAAATACTGCAAGCTGCTAGAAAAAATCAATTCAAATATAGAGGAGCCACAATGAGGATTACCCAGGATCTAGCAGTGTCCATATTAAAGGATCGAAGGACCTGGAATATGATATTCTGAAAGACTAAGGAAGTTGGTATGCTGTCAGAAATAACTTACCCAGCCAAAATGAGCATCTTTTTCCAGGGAAGAAGATGGACACTCAATGAAATAAGTGAATTTCATCTATTTTTGATGAAAAAACTGGAACTAAACAAAAAGTTTGATCTCCAAGTATAGGACTCAAGAGAAACCTAAAAAGGTAAATAGAAATCTTGGGAATTATATTTCTGCTATAAAGATATATAAAGAATACATGTATACTTTGTTCTAGAAACTAGAGGTGAAAAGGAAATTATACTCGGAAAAGGGTAAAGTGGGGGTACTACATTTCACAAAGAGGCAAAGGAAACCTATTATATCTGAAAGAAAGAATGGAGGAGGATGAACATAGTGTGTATCTTACTGCCATCAGATTTTGCTTAAAACGAAAAAAAAAAAAATAGACATATTCAATTTATGGTGAAACTTCTCCCACCTCATTGAAAAGTGGGAGGGGAAAGTGAAAAAAGAAGGAGTAAATTAAGTGGAAGGGAATATAGAAATTGTGAGGAAAAGGGATAAGATAGGGGGAGGAACTCTAAGGTAGGGGGAAGGATACTGAAAAGGGAAGGCTGTGAGAAGCAAGTGGTGCTCACAAGTTTAATACTGGAGAGGGGGATAAGGGGGAAGGAAAGGAAAAAAAAAACATAAGCAGGGGTTAACAAGATGGCAAGTAATACAGAATTGGTAATTTTAACCACAAATGTGAATAGGGTAAACTCCCCCATAAAGAGGAAGTGGTTAGCAGACTGGATTAAAAGCCAGAATCCTATAATACGTTGTTTACAAGAAACACACCTGAAGCAGGGCAATACATACAGAGTAAAAGTAAAAGGTTGGAACAGAATCTATGATGCTTCAGGTGAAGTAAAAAAAAAAAATCGGGGATAGCCATCCTCATCTCAGATCAAGCAAAAGCAAAAATTGATCTAATTAAAAGAGATAAGGAAGGGCACTATATCTTGCTAAATGGTAGCATAGATAATGAAGCAATATCAATATTAAACATATATGCATCAAGTGGTATAGCATTTAAATTCTTAAAAGAGAAATTAAGAGAGCTGCAAGAAGAAATAGATGGCAAAACTATATTAGTGGGAGATCTCAATCTTGTACTCTCAGAATTAGATAAATCAAACCACAAAATAAATATGAAAGAAGTCAAAGAGGTAAATAGACTACTAGAAAAGTAGATATGATAAATCTTTGGAGAAAACTAAATGGAGACAGAAAGTAATACATTTTTTTTCTCAGCAGTTCATGGAACCTATACAAAAACTGACCATATATTAAGATATAAAAACCTCAAACTTAAATGCAGTAAAGCAGAAATAGTAAATACATCCTTTTCAGACCACGATGCAATGAAAATTACATTCAATAAAAAGCCAGAAGAAAAGAGACCAAAAAATAATTGGAAACTAAATAATCTCATACTAAAGAATGATTGTGTGAAACAACAAATCACAGACATAATAATTTCACCTAAGAAAATGACAAGAATGAGACATCATACCAAACTGTGTGGGATGCAGCCAAAGTGGTAATAAGGAGAAATTTCATATCTCTAGAGGCCTACTTGCATAAAATAGAGAGAGAAAAGATTAATGAATTGACCTTGCAACTAAAAATGCTGGAAAAAGAACAAATTAAAAACCCCCAGTCAAACACTAAACTTGAAATTCTAAAAACAAAAGGAGAGATCAATAAAATTGAAAGTAAAAAACAACAACAACAACAAAAACAAACAAACAAACAAACAAAACTATTGAATTAAATAATAAAACTAAGAGTTGGTTCTATGAAAAAGCCAACAAAATACACAAACCCTTAGTAAATCTGATTTAAAAAAAGGAAAGAGGAAAATCAAATTGTTTGTCTTAAAAATGAAAAGGGAGAATTCACCACTAATGAAGAGAAAATTAGAGCAATAATTAGGAGTTACTTTGCCCAACTTTATGCCAATAAATTTGACAACTTAAATGAAATGGAAGAATACCTTCAAAAATATAGCTTGCCCAGATTAACAGAGGAAGAAGTAAATATCCTAAACAGTCCCATTTTAGAAAAAGAAATAGAACAAGCTATTAACCAACCCCTAAGAAAAATCCCCAGGATCATATGGATTTACATGTGAATTCTACCAAACATTTAAAGAACAATTAACTCCAATTCTGTTGAGATTTCCCAGTTAATGGTAACTCTAGCTATAAACTAACTCACTGAATATTAATTTTGTTTATGTATACTTATTCTCTGAGATTTTTAGCATTTCTTTTTTTAAAAAGGATTTAACTATTTCCAACCTATTTTTGTTTGAGTACCTTTTTTACTGTATCATTTGAGGGCATTAAATGTTAGCAATAACTTAAGGTATAACCAAATTTCCCCTGCACAATGGGGTAAAGCCTTATTAATGAGTCACTGAATATGACAAAAGGGGAACTCTTACTCACCAGAGATTGAATACACAGAACTTAACTCAATTTACAAACTAAATGTCTGGGTATGGATGAGTTAAGGACTGGTTGGTGTTCTTGCTGGTAGACTTGCTGAGCTTGATGCTAGATGTGGGTAATGTATCTAATTTTTGAGAGGCTGATTCTAATTAGTCCTGACTGATTAGTCCCTTTTCAGGAACATCACATATGTTCAGAGCTCATCTAAGGTTTGTTTTATTTTTGTTGTTTTCTTTTCTTTTGTTTTCAAATAAGTCTTCTTTCCCTATATTCATATGAATTAGAAACAGCATTTCCTTGATAGGAAACATTTTTTAGAGATTTTGTTCACTCTATGGTACAAGATGCCAAAGGAAATTTTGTGTTGATGTACAATAGGATTTACCTTTAGGTTCAGGTCTCCCTTCAGAAATTTTGTTCTGCTCTATGTCACAGAGGTGTGCTGAAACTCACTTCAGAAAAAAAAAATAGTTGTTAAATTTTCTGTTACTATTGAAATCTGAAAATTTTGTAAATACTAAAAATCAGGGATTGATTTAGAATTTTATTGATTGTCTAGAATTAAGAAAGTAATGGAAAAATGTAAAAAATGTAGATTCAACTTAAAAGTATATTGTCTGTACATTTTTGTTTTCTAAAAGTTAGTAACTTAAACAATTGCAAGTATTCTTACCTATGTACTATGGAATATCTGGAAAGGTTCTTTTTTGTTTGTTTGTTTGGTTGTTTTTTTTTTTTTTGTTGTTGTTGTTGTTGTTTGTTTGTTTGTTTGTTTTGTTTTGTTTGTTTTGTAAAATTCCATTCAGATCACCTTATGGTTGAAAAAATCATGGAAAAAACATACCGCAAACAGTTTAATTTCTCTCTATTCCCAGATTAAATCTGAACTGTGTTATGGGTCCAGAGCAAAATGGTAGGATAAGATGGGCACTCCAGCCTCTTTTTTACCCAGCATCAGTTTGTTTAAGCAATATTTAAATCTCACTATGTTAAATTTATTTTACTGTTTATGTAGAGATTAATTATCCCTATATTTTCTTTTTCAATCTTTTATTTCTTCAAAACTAAAGTTTTGTTTTAGAACTGTGCTATTATTGTTTTTAAAAGAAGGGCAAAAGAGCCGACTCAGAAAACATACTTTATTTCAGAACCTGATGGTCCCTTTATTTTATTTTATTTTTAAATTTTAATTTAATTTTTTTTTCCTGTAGCAATTGGGTTTAAGTGACTTTCCCAGAATCACAAAGCTAGGAAGTGGTAAGTGCCTGAGACCAGATTTGACTTCAGGGATGATAGTCTATCCACTGTGCCATGTAGCTGCCCCCTGTTCCCTTTATTTTAAATTGTCACACTTTATTAATCACTTTACTATTGTGCTAGTTTCTGGAGACACAAGTATGAAAAATCTAATCTTTGCCTTCAAAGAGCTTACATTTTACTGTATAATAGAAAAGACAAAGGAGAGAAACATAATTCAAATGCAAATTTCCTTCTTGATATCTCAGTTCAAATTCTAATCATGTCACTTGTTGCTTATCAGATCTGGGAAAATCAGTTTGCATCTTTTCCTCATCTGTAAAAAAAGCATTTTGGACTAGATAACCTCTAAGGTCATTTATAGCATAAAATGTATGATTATATGTATACAAAATAAATGCAATAAAATCAGAGTGATAGGAGATCCAGATAAAGCCCCCTGTGACAAGCTGAAGAAAAAGAACAGTTTCAGCAAGGGGATAATGAGGGAAGGTTTTATGGAAGAATAGTGAATTTTGAAGGAATTGTAGGATCATAAAAGGTGAAGATAAGAAAGGAATGTGTTTCAGGTAAAGGGGAAGGATGTATTCTGTAAATACTTGGATTTGGGAAGTGGTAAATCAAGTTTTGTTATTCTTCAGTCATTTTAGTCATGTCCAACTCTTCATGACTCCTTGTAGGATTTCTTGGCAAAAATACTGCAATGGTATGCCATTTCCTTCTCCAGCTCATTTTACAAATGAGGTAATTGAGGTGAATAGGAGAAACAGCGTCACATAGCTAATAAGTAACTGATTTTCTTTCTTTCTTTCTTTCTTTCTTTCTTTCTTTCTTTCTTTCTTTCTTTCTTTCTTTCTTTCTTTCTTTCTTTCTTTCTTTCTTTCTTTCTTCTCCTTCTCCTTCTCCTTCTCCTTCTCCTTCTCCTTCTCCTTCTCCTTCTCCTTCTCCTTCTCCTTCTCCTTCTCCTTCTCCTTCTCCTTCTCCTTCTCCTTCTCCTTCTCCTTCTCCTTCTCCTTCTCCTTCTCCTTCTCCTTCTCCTTCTCCTTCTCCTTCTCCTTCTCCTTCTCCTTCTCCTTCTCCTTCTCCTTCTCCTTCTCCTTCTCCTTCTCCTTCTTCTTCTTCTTCTTCTTCTTCTTCTTCCTTCCCACCAGGCAGATTCTTAAATCTTCCCTTGTCAGCAGGATCTTTGCTTATCTAAATCAGGTTCACCTTTATATACTATAGGAGACCCCCATTTTTGTTCCTTTGTCAGTAGGGACAAAATTCTTTTTATTTCCCATTGACGCAGCATGCCACATTGTACTGCATCATCTTGAGTTTTTCATTCTTATTGTCTATCTGGCACTATCCTTTCCACTCTATTGCTTCAATCTAGTAAAGACCATGTTTAATATTATTAATGATAAAGTTGAATAGACAGAGTTACAAATGAAGTTGTCTTTTTTGGCAAATATTATTTCATGATTTTAATAAATAGGGTACTCAACTAGATTTTGGACATAAACTGTTCTTATAAAACAAGATTTTGATGAGTTGGCTGTAAATGATTCAAAGATACAGATTAAATTTCGCTTGAAACACATATGGACTTAAGGGAAAACACACTTTGCAAAATGTGTTTAGAATTTATCTAACTCAAAATGCTGAAAAATAGCAACAACTATTCAAACTTCCTAATAAAAGCTGCATTCTTTCATCCATTTGTTATTATTAAGAAATATGACACACACACACACACACACACACACACACACATGCACACACACACACAAGTATATGTTTTTACTGAGGCAATTGGGGTTAAGTGATGTGACTTGCCCAGGGTCAAACAGCTAGGATGTGTTAAGTGTCTGAGGTCAAATTTGAACTCAGGTCTTCCTGACTTCAGGGTTGATGCTCTATCCACTGTACCACCTAGCTGCCCCATGGCACTAATGTTTTCTAATCATTCATCTGATGTAATTCAGAAGATCCTGAAATGCATAGCTACTGAATTTAAGGTCTTGAAAATGTTTGGAAAACTTATTTTTACTTTCATTATTCTATAAGCTAGGGAAATTTACATTGCACAGAATAATTCTGAAAAGAAGGCACAATTCATGAGCTACTTGAGAAACAAGCTGTATGTGAGCTGAGTCTTCCTTGGGATAATAATCAAGGGAAATAAGCTATTCAGTTTTTGTGATGCACAAGGTCATATTTGGGTCAAAATGGCTATTTCCCTGTTCCAAGCCTTGAGGAATTTGGGAGGTTTGAAATAAATGTACTTATTATATTATATGGTAGGTTGATAGACATTTCAGAAGGCTTTTTTTTTCTTTTTCCTTTTCTGACCTATGGTTTCTTTAGTGCAGAATTGGAGTGAGAGGGAAGGGGGGACTTTAACTGGGCAAACTCTATCCACAATTTCTCTGTAATTTACATTCCTAGAAAGTTGCCTTGAGGCACTGAAAGGCTATTCCTTCTCAATTATTTGTTCGTGGTTGCAGTTAGTATATATAAGAGGCAGAATCTGACCCCTACTCTTACATCTTATTTGCTTAATTTCCATTAAAATAAAAAAAAGACAAGATATGGAAATTTATTTTTTATGTTCTTTTGATTGAGGAAGAAAATATGTTTCATTTCAGTATCACCTGTGTTACAAAGATTTGATTAAAGAGTCTTGTATGTCTTGGTAAACTCTGTTCTGTTCAGATTCAAATTATGGACAGAGGAAAGTCATCACCAAAGATAACTTAGGTATCCACTTGTTCAATGTGAAAGAAACTAATAATAGTGATATAACAGCCAACTTTTAGATTGTTTTAAAGCTTACATAGTGCTTTGCTTATATTTCCTCTTTCGATCCACAAAACAAATCCATATATTATTATAGGTTGCTGTTATATATTTAGAGCTAGACCAGGTTTTAGAAGTCATAGTCTAATTACTTCATTTTAAAGATGGACAATCTGAGTCCCAATTGCTCATTCAAGGTCACATAGTAAAGAAAAACAATTTGAACCTTGGGCCTCTGATTCCATTTTACAGATGTAGAAAATGAGGCTGAAATTTTATTTCTTCAGCAAATTGTCAGATAAAATCAGTGCCTTGGATGAACTAGACCTAGGAATGAATTCTAATTTCCAATAATTTAGATTTGTGATCCTGGGTAAATCCCTTTACCTCATTAATCCTGTTTCCTTACTAGTATAGTAGGATTAATAGGCATACTATCAATCTCATAGTGGTTTTGTGTTGTAAAGTCTTTTATAATACTTGGAGTTTTATATCATTGTAAATGATCATAATTATCCTCTTCCCAAACCACAAGGGGATCCACTTCCTCACACAAGGTCATGCCCTATCAAATACCGATTATTCAGTTATTATTGAAATTGAGACAATTTGTGGGCCACTTCTGCTGCAGAACCATGGGCTCTGTAGCCATTACTCCATGATTGCCAAAGAATAGATGGGACCAGAAAATACTTCTCATCACATGGCTCTTGTGTTTGTAACTACTTTTCTCCATCCTCAGCTGTTGTATCCTTTCAATCTGCAGCAATGACCCAATGACAGCTGCTGTAAGGATGATGATGAGTGACTTCCCATTTTTTGCTGATCTCCAGGAAGGACTAATAGCTTTGATCTATCATTGTAGACCCAACCTTGTGACGGAAACAGGAAATCTAAGCTTATTACCATTTGACTTTAAAGAGGCCCTCCATCAGTTGTAAACATATTATGCCATTTAGGAAACGATAACTCTGATGTTTTATAATCATGCTAAGGTCATGAAGTTATTTTGAAATAGAAGACTTTTATATAATTAAGTCACTTCTGTGTCTACTTGAAATTATGCATGCAGATGAAGCATGGGTCCTGGAATCAAAAAGATTGGTATGAGACCAGTCTTGGACACATACTGGCTGCATAGGGCAAATCACTTAACCTCTAGATGGGTTAGAGAACTGAGTCTTTAAATTATAGGTGAAGTACTGATCTGCAATGGGAATTTAGGGGTTCCCCCATATGGATAAAATCATGAATAGGGGATGGGGAGGGGGGGAGAATTTTCCTCCTCTTTTTTAAAGGTAAAAAAATCATCCAATCTGGCAACTGTACTTTGGACATTCACTTCTAAAAAACAAAAGCCTTGTGACAGCTGTGCTGAATCCACAAATGTTAAAAATAGTTCTTCAAAGTCTGTAATTGTTGTTGTATAAAATGTAAATGACTAAACACAGGCATTTTTTCCCTTGGAAAGTAGTATAATTGCACCTTATTATAACTAAGTCTGTAGGAATAATGAATTATTTTACCATCAGTCTAATTCTCTGAACTCTTTGTACTCTACTGCTAGGAGTCAGTAATGTCTCAGAAAGCATGATTTCTTTTCCTTCCCTATCAGATTTCCCATAATAGCTATTTCAAACCTTTTCCATTCTCTTCAAGCTCACAACTACTCATGGTCATAAAATGACCTCAACTCCTACTTTATTAAAATTGAGGACATATAAGAACAGCTTCCTTAACTCCCTATCTTTTCACATGAAATTTCTGTTTTGTTTTTTTTCTCATCCACTTTCTTCCTTGATATCTTAGAAAAATAATTATTTTCTAAGACTAACTTTCTATCTCAATCTTTTATCTTGTTCTTCTGTCATCTCTGGGATTTCAGCCCATTAATTATCTTCTTTTTCTTTTGAATGGTCATTTCACTAGTTCTTGCACTGGTTCAAGGAGCTACAGAATTTCAAAATTAAGCATTGGGGGAGTGGTTCTTCAATAGTCATTCAATCTGACCAATATCAGAAAAATCCCTAATACAATATACCTGCAAAATTATCATTTAGTCACCACCTGAAGATCTTGAAGGAAGATGTATCCACTATTTCTTAAGACAAACAGCAAAATGCAATTTTGAGTAGCCCTAACTGTTAGGAAATTATTTTTTTCCTTTTAAGTCTAAAATCTGTCACTTTGTAACTTTTCACATATTGCTCCCATTTCTATCATTTGGAGCTACAAGGAGCAAGTCTCTAGATTCTTCTCCTTTCTCTGACAGTCAATTCACAGCTTGAAAGCAGTTATTTAGTTCTATCAGGTTTCCTCTTCTCTAGGTAATTCCACCAATTTTTGTATTAACTTTAGACATTTCATCAACCTGGTTACCCCCATTGAATGTTGTCTAAATTATTAAGGTCTGTCTTTAAAATGTATTGCTCTCCCTCAATGTGATGGCCAGAACTGATTCTCATGAGGGGTATACTGTGGCTACAACATTGGAGAGCAGGAGTATCAGCTTCTTATTATAGTCAGTAATACTTACCCAAGGCAATTCAAGACAGCATTAGTTGTTTTTTCTGCCACATCACACTGTTGACATACTGAATTTGAAATTCACTGATACATTCAGGTCTTTGTCAGACAAACTATCTCAGCCATGTCTCCCAATTTTAGACTCATGAAATTAATTTCCTGAAATAAAGTATAAGCCTCTACATTTATCAACTGTTGTTGATGATCTCAAACAGGATGTCCTAAAGATATCTGAAACATGTTTAAAAAAGATTAATCTGTCCCCTGAACTCATCCCTCTCCCAAACTTCTCCATTTCCATGGAAGGCAAAAATATTTTTTCAATCTCCTATATTTGTAATATCAGCATTATCCCCAACTTCTCATTTTCCCTTACCTTACATATCCAAGCAACTTCTAAAATATTAACTTTCCTATGTCCATGACATTTCTTGAATTCAACCCCTTATTTTTATTCATCTATCCAGCACTTTATGCTCTCATCATATTAAGTCTAGATTATTATAACAGTCACATAATTGGTCTCCCTGCCTCAAATTTCTCCCTACTCCAGTTCATCCTCTATATAGCTGCCAAAGTTACTTTTCATAAATGGAGATCTGACCATGTAATTCTCTTACTTCATAAATTCCAGTGGCTTCCTCTTTTTTCATATACAATATAAAAACTCTGTACAGCTCTGAAAACACTTAACAACTTGGCTCAGACTTATCTTTCATACTCATTGTGTATAATGATCCATGCCACAAAGTCAAAATTGCCTTTTCTTAATTTCTAATGCACAATATTCCATGAACCATCTCTATGACTTCACACTAGCTTTCCCTCATGCCTACAATGAAACTTCTTAACACTGCCATCTATTAGAGTCTATTTTTCTTTCCAGGTACATGTTAAATGTGACCTTTCACATTTGATCCTTTTAACAGTGTGTCATCCTTCCCAAACTTTCTTATACTTATTGATATTTAATTTCTTTACATTTAATTTGAATACAATTATTTCTGTTCTTATTGTCTCCCCTATTAGATTGACAAGAAATTATTTCCATTTTTTATTTGTATTCATAGTGACTGCTATATAGTAGGTGCATAGTCAATAATTATTAATTGGTTGAATTTCCCTAATTTCCCTGCATATGAATTCTCCAAATTCTCAGCTTGTCTAGTTCATATATTGCCATGTTCCTCAAATAAATAAAGCATAAAAAGTTTCATCAACTCTGGGCAAATCACTTAACTCCAATAACCTCAGCAAAAAAAAAAAAAAAGTTTCATTAAATGTAATGACCGCGTATTTAAAGTCAGCCGGAGTCAGGAATTCAGGTTAAGGGGAAAATCTTCAATATTTATTGAAGCGAAGAGGTGAATAAAGATTGCTATAGCAAATATAGGCAAGAAAGATTGCGATAGCAAATATAGGCAGTTGCGACAGGAAGCCAGCTAAGAGAGAGCGACGCGAGCCGAGGCAACCATGGAGGCAACTGTGTCGGCAACTGTGGCAATGGCCGTCCCAAAGGTCTCTCCTCCCCTTCCTTCTCCACTCCCCTGCCTCCACCCACCAAAATCGTCATTTCCTATACAACACATCAGGACTTGCACAAAGAGTGGGTGGGGGCCATTCTCTCTCCAAGCTTATCTATTAATAGAGTATGGTCCAATTACTATTTAGCCTCATGTGCTTGGGACCTCAGTGCATCAACTCAAGCCTCAGCCCATTACATCTCCCGCTTTCTTTTGTTTTAGAACACAGGTGATCATGCCATCCCTGACTCCTCAGGGAGGTCAGAGCCCCCAAGGGGAGGTGATCACACCCTCCCTGATTTCTCAGGAAAGGAGGTGAAAGCACCGAAAAGGAAGTGATCACGACCCCCCTGACTTCTCAGGAAGGGAGGTGAAAGCACTAAAAAGGAGATAATCACGCCCTCCCTGACATCTCAGGAAGGGAGATGAAAAGCACCAAAGGGAAGTGGGGGTTGCTAGCAGGTTTCTGGGCTCAAGGGTCTTATTATGCACAAACCCATCAGCATGGGAACACATAGCACATAGCAACAACGCAGAGACTATTAGTGATGACTCTCCCCACAGTCAGTGCAGGCTTGATGTGGTGTAACAAACATGAATTATGCACCCAAGTAACGGTATAACAAACAATATAAATCAACAGTATGATGTAAAAGATTGCCAGAAGTCCTAGAAGGAGAGTATGTAAACAGCAGTCACACATACACCTCTTCAGCAGCCAAGAGATAGTCCAAAACCAGTCTATTGTCCATTGCTTCACATATCAGGGAATCCAATGATCCCCCCAAGTTTTTGAAGTCCAGCAAAAGTCTTTTTATGTCTTAGGGAATCCAATGATTCCAGCAGATTTTGAAGTCCTGTAACAGTCTTATCATTTCTCAGAAAATCCAATGATTCCTGAGGGCTTTAAAGTCCTACAACAATCTTATGTCTCAGAGAATCCAATGATTTCTGAGGGTTTTGAAGTCCAATGATTTTCTATGTCCATGAGTCAAACGCCATAACTGCCACACTCTTTCAATGGTGAGCACAATCAGCAACAGAACCACCCGATGTTTCTTGGGTCTTCTCCTTCGTTTCAAGGGTCTGCTCCGTCTCTCTGCGATGGACAAGGCGAATACGGCTCGTTGGCACCCATCTGATTCCTTCTCCACCTGTAGAGATACAAGCAAACCCTCTCCCCCAAGCAGTTAGCCTATCTGGTCCCTTCCATTCACCACTTTCTGGGTCTCTCCACATCACCTGGCGATTATCTAAAGATAGTGGAGCTGCTCGCACTGGACATTGCCCTTCCGGTGGGTTATAAAACCTGTCTGCCGGAGCCAGTGCATCTTTGTCAAAAATCAAGAAGTTAATAGTATAAAGTGCTAGATTTAGAAGCTCTCTAGGGTTACCTGTGGCTCCCCCTTTCTTTTGTTTTTGGAGCAGCGTCTTAATATCTCTGTTTCTCCTCTCTACTATTGCCTGTCCTTGAGGATTAAAGGGTATGCCAGTGGTGTGTAAAATCTTATACTGTGCACAAAAGTGTGCAAAATGTTTGGAGGTGTATGCAGGACCATTGTCTGTTTTTATTGCTTGTGGCACACCCATAATGGCAAATGCTTGCATGAGAAATTCAGTGACCACTCGGGCTGTCTCTTTTGCTGCTGGTATGGCAAAAGTGAATCCTGAAAAGGTGTCTACCACAACATGGATAAAAGACAGACGACCAAAAGATTTATAATGGGTCACATCCATTTGCCAGATTTCATTGGGTCTCAAACCACGAGGGTTCTTCCCTGGAGGCAGTGTAGGAGCATGGAAAGGAAGGCAAGCTGTACAGCTTTTTACTATGCTCCTAGCTTCCTCTTTTGTAATCCCAAATTGTAAACGCAAAGCTCGAGCAGCCTGATGGTACTTAGAATGGGATTCCTGGGCCTCCTGAAATAAAGGTGTACTGGCCAACATAGTTAAAAGGCTATCTGCCTTTGAATTCCCATCAAAAATAGGGCCTGGGAGTCCACTATGTGAGTGGACATGCAAGATATAAATCTTACCTGGATGTTTTCTCACTTGCTCCTGAAGTTCCTTAAAGAGCTGATATATATTAGAAGCTGCAAATTTTATTTGGGCTGTGGCAATTCTTTGTACCACACCTACTGAATAGGCTGAATCAGATATTATATTTATGTCTCCTGGGTAATAAGTGAGAGCTAACATGATCGCATACAATTCGTTCTGCTGAGTGGACTGAAAAGGAGTTCTGACTACTCTCTTTATGGTTAAATCATGAGAGTATACAGCACAAATATTGTGTTTGGATGCATCTGTAAAGATAGTTGGTCCTTTAAGAGGAACTTTAGAAACTTTTTCTTCAAGAATCCATCGCCAATTATGTAAAAGTCTGGTTATCTTTAATGGAGACCCATGTATAAAATTAGGAGCCATGGCTAATAAAATTTGCCACTCTGGGATGGTCTCACAACACACATTAATTTGTGTATTGGTGTAAAAGGTGTATATCTTATCAGGTCTTGCCCCAGATAATTGTACTGCTCGCTTAATGGCCTTTAACAAAATTCTAGCCACAAGCACTGGGTAAGGAGTAAGGCTTTGTTCTGGTTGTGCCGGGAGGTTCACCCACTCTATCACACTGTCTCCTTGATGAAGGACTGCTGTGGGTGCCTCTTGTGTGGCAAAAACTGTTATTTCCAAGGGTTTTTGAGTGACTCTCTCAACCACATTGGATAAAGCCAGTTCAACTTCTCTCAAAGCCTCTTGAGCTTCTTTTGTAAGCTGGCGTGGTGAATTTAAAGCACTGTCTCCCCTTAAAATATCATATAATGGTTGTAACTGATAGGTAGTCAAGCCTAACACTGGTCGCATCCATTGGATATCTCCTATCAATTTCTGAAAATCATTTAAGGTGTTTAGCTTCTCTGTTCTTAAGGACAGTTTTTGTACTGTAAGCACCTTAGGGTATACTTCATATCCTAAATATTGAAAAGGAGCATGTCTTTGAATTTTCTCTTCAGCTATGTATAATTTGTAGTATCTTAGTGTTTCTATGGTCTTTTGTAGACATGCTTCTAACATTTGTTCCTCAGGTGCACATCCCAATATATCATCCATATAATGTAATAGTATAACTTTTGGAAATGCTTTTCTTATTGGAGCAAGAGCAGCAGCAACATACATTTGACACATAGTGGGGCTGTTTCTCATTCCCTGTGGCAAAACTGTCCATTCATATCTTTTATAAGGCTCAGCTAAGTTAACGCTGGGCACTGAAAAGGCAAATCTTTTCATATCCTCCTTATCCAGAGGGATAGAATAGAAACAATCCTTAATATCGATGACCCAAAGAGGCCACTCTCTAGGCAATTGAGTAGGAGATGGAAGTCCAGGCTGAAGAGTTCCCATAGTTTCCATCTGTTCATTTACTTTTCTTAAATCAGTGAGCATCCTCCATTTTCCTGATTTCTTTTTTACAACGAACACTGGGGAATTCCAAGGACTTAGAGAAGGTTGTAAATGTCCTTGTTCAAGCTGTTCCTGTACTATATCTAATAAGGCCTGAATTTTATCGCTACCTAAGGGCCACTGTTCTATCCACACTGGTGTATCAGTTTTCCACTGGATAGGAACAGGTGAAAGTGTTGGCAGGCCTTCAACAGCAGCCCTGCTTAAAAAACCGAAGTACTCATTTTTAACCCTAATTGTTGTAAAACATCTCTTCCCCACAGATTGATGGGGAGTTTTTCAACTATAAAAGGAGTAAAAACTCCTGTTTTGCCTTCAAAAGTCCATCTCATAGGGGCAGCACTAACTTCAGCTGCTATTGATCCTCCTACTCCAGACATATAGGTGTCTGCTTTACTCTTTGGCCAGTGACTGGGCCAATTGGCACCTCTAATAACTGTACGATCTGCACCTGTGTCTACCAATCCTTCCAATGGTAGGCCATTTATATAGATCGTGAGCATAGGTCGGTCAGCTGTTACAGCTGCTGTCCAGTAAATTCCTGGATTTTGTGGTCTGGAGTCAGAACCTGGGTGACTATCACCAGGTTGCTTATTAGGATTCTGTATGAGTAAACCTGATGCTACTACTTCTCCTGGGTGATAAGTCACACATTGTCTACCTGTATTAGTGACTGGGATATTATCTACACATTCCCCAGTTTCCCACATCAGTGTGTGGATGGACACTGTTTTGTACGTACAAAAAGGAGGTGAGATGGTCAAGCCTACTGTGCCTGGAGGTAAGGGATCCATAGGCTGGAGAGGAACAGATTTCACCTCTCCAGGGGGTATCTCAGTTGTCCCAGCTGCATACAGCTCTATTCTCCCCAATTGTAATTCCCTTCTGCCATCAGGTTGCTTCCTGGCTGGTTGACTGTGTAATCCCCTTCTCCCATCATATGGCTTTCTGGCTGATTGGTCATGTCTGGATACTGGACTTCTAGGCCCTCCCTGGGTGCACCATTGGCTGCCATCATGCCCCAAGTGTTTTTTGCCTTGGGCCCTGGGGCTGGGCCCCTCATCCCGTTTCCCTGAATCTGTCTGCATTCTGAGGCCCAATGGAAGCCTCTGTTGCATTTTGGACATGGGGTTTGGGGTCTTGTTCTCCCACCTTGTTTTCCCATTCTATCTCTATACCAACATTGAGCTTTCAGATGCCCTACTTTTCCACACTGAAAGCATCTACGAGTCTCTCTGGAAGTCCCTTGCCAAGAGGGACTCTGTCTTCCCATGTTTAGATTTTGGGAAGTCTGCACCATAGCCTGGGTATAAAAGGCACCTGTGTCCACTGTGGCACAGCGTCTTATGATCTCCTCTAAAGGAGCATCCCTGCGCAGTCCTAGTATAATTCTTCTGCAAACCTCATTAGCATTTTCCTTAGCAAGCTGCCTTATCAAAACGTCTGTTATTGGATTTTCTCCATTTGTTCTTGTGATAGCTGTCTGCAAACGTCCCACAAAGTCAGCAAAGGGTTCATTTGGCCCTTGTGTTATTTTTGTGAAGGCCCCCCTCTTGTCGTCTTTATTGTGGAGGGAAGCCCACGCTTTGATAGCATTAATAGCAATTTGCTCATATGCTGCTACAGAATAACCAATTTGTGCTGCGACATTTGCATAAGGACCTGTACCTGTAAGTAGGTCATAGGTGATTGCAGCATGAACTCCACTTTGACTATTTTGTTGGGCTTGTATCCTACAGAGCTCACTATATTCAGAAAGCCACAAGTAGTTCTGTCCAGGTTCTAGGCATATCTTTGCTATAGATTTCCAGTCATCAGGGGTCAAGACTTCAAAAGACAAATTTTGTAATAGCATCTTAACATAAGCTGATGTAGCCCCATAAAGAGTGCAAGCTTTTTTCAGGTCTTTGAGGATATCTATATCAAAAGGAGAGTATCTTCTACTTTCTTGACCTGAAGAATCAAACTGTTGAATAACTGGAAAAATGTGGTGTTGGATTTCCAATACATTTCTCCCTTCTTCTTTGGCCTTAATTAGTCCCTTTTGCAATCTACTCAAAGGAGCAGCTGGACGCTGTGGGGGAGGTGCTGGACGCTGGGGGGGAGGTGCTGGATGCTGTCACTGCCCCCCCCACTACCCCTCCTCCCTCCATCCCAGAGGGTGGAGTTGATGGAGGAGAGTCAATTACCTGCTCCTCAGGTGGGGCTGAGGCTGCCTCAGATTCACCCCGCCCTTGAGCCTCACTTAAGTCTACATGCCCTGTGGGGATATGGCCATTAATCTGTTCTTTGTCTTCCTCCTTTACCTCAGGCTTCCGCATTTGGCCATTCTTAGAGTTTTTTCCTTTTCTCCTAAAACTAGTACGGTATTTTAAGGCCATCTGTATCGTATTGTATAAATAGAATGCCTCGAAGGGAACTGACTGAGGGTTGTCAATGTTATAATCAGAGATCTGTTGACCAACCAATGCCCAGTTACCCAGAGAGATTTGCTCTTCCTCTAAGAACCCAGGGGAGGTAAGTTTTAATGTACTCAAAAGTTTAGCTGCGTGTTCCCAAGATACAACTAGCCCTTCCTCTTCTATCAGGTCACGCAGGCTTTTTATAACACCACTCCTGGGTGGGGCAGGGGTTGGGGGGTTTGGGGTGGGGGATGGAGAATCTTTACCTAGGATCTGTCCCATTTCAGCCAAAAAGTTACTGCTTTAGTCTTTAAGAAAATAAGTTCCCTGTTTGTCTTATACTCACCTAAGTTCCTGGTCACTGGAGACTTCTTCAGTGAAAGTAGGGTCCTTGGTTCCCACGCTTGGGCGCCAAATGTAATGACCGCGTATTTAAAGTCAGCCGGAGTCAGGAATTCAGGTTAAGGGAAAATCTTCAATATTTATTGAAGCGAAGAGGTGAATAAAGATTGCTATAGCAAATATAGGCAAGAAAGATTGCGATAGCAAATATAGGCAGTTGCGACAGGAAGCCAGCTAAGAGAGAGCGACGCGAGCCGAGGCAACCATGGAGGCAACTGTGTCGGCAACTGTGGCAATGGCCGTCCCAAAGGTCTCTCCTCCCCTTCCTTCTCCACTCCCCTGCCTCCACCTACCAAAATCGTCATTTCCTATACAACACATCAGGACTTGCACAAAGAGTGGGTGGGGGCCATTCTCTCTCCAAGCTTATCTATTAATAGAGTATGGTCCAATTACTATTTAGCCTCATGTGCTTGGGACCTCAGTGCATCAACTCAAGCCTCAGCCCATTACAATTAAACGCTTTGTTAGTATTTATTTCAACTTTATCTGTAGCATTTTCTTGATCTACTAATTAACTGTCCAAAAAAGTGTATAATCAGTGTGACCTTTTCTTTATAACATGGTACAGGCTCTTGATTAACATTTATTTTTTCTAAATGCCTTCTATATTAAAAATGTCCAACACTTTAATAAAAGGTATTCCCAAGAATTAAAAAATAATATTTATTACTCTATTTTTTCCAGATTCCATTTCATTTCATTCTTTGAAAATCAAGACAATATCTTAATGAGAAGGATATAGAAAGAATGCAAAATGATTAAAGAAATAATTTTTGAGAATACCCAATTTGGAACAAAAAAGAGAGGTAAATCTTGAAATGAAGATAAGAACTTAGGACTTCTGATTTCTGTAATAATGCCCTTTTTTTCTTTTAAAAAAATAGTATCATTTCAAAAAAGACAAAATAATAAGTATTTCAATATACAAGGAAGAAGATTGTAAAATATTCGATGAATTTCTGTGATGTATACTCAAGTATATACGAATTTAATATAGTGTTAAAATTGCCCTCTTTGAGTCCTCTTCTAATTTTTTTTGTTTCCTCTTCATATTTTAAATGTTCTAATTATGCTTTTTTTAATCTGCATCACTACTCACTAATTCAGCCTAAGCATTAAAAGACACCCTAGTGAGAAGGAAATATAGTCAAATAAAATAAATGGTCTCATGGTTAATTCTCTCTTATATGACTCGTATTCTAGAAAAAACATCCATTCATAGTAGCTCTCTTCTCAGGGAAGAAGAATTGGAAACTGAGGGGATGTTCATCAATTGGGGAATGGCTCAATAAACTGTGATGTGTGTTTATGATGGAATAGTGTAATTCTCTGGGAAATGATGAGCAGGATGCTCTTAGGAAGAAAAAAAATCCTGTAAAATCCTCCATGAACTCAAGCAAAATGAAATGTATTACATATGATGTAATAGCAATGTTTCAGGATGACCAGAATGTGAATGACTTTGCTGTTCTCAGTAGTACAATCATCCATGATTACTCTGAAGGATTTAAAATGGAAGATTCTATCCATATCCAGAGGAGAAACAGATTGAGTCTGAATATAGACTGAAGCTTTATCTTTTTTTCATCTTTCTCCCAGTTTTTAAATTTATTTTTTCTTGAGGGTTTTTATTTTTGTTAGGGTAGGACATCTATGTTCCCCACCCCCCAATTTGACTTTTGTAGAAGTGTTTTTGCATAACTTCACAAGTATTTTTTAAATTGTGGGTGGAGATAAGAGAAAGAAACTAGAACTTAAAAAAATTTAGACAAAGGTAAAAAAAAAAGATTTTTCATTTTCCTTTCATTTTTTATGACTGACTTTCATGAGAGCTAATTGTATACAATAACCCTCAAATTTTTAAAATTCTCTTATTATTAAATGGATGGTTAAAAGAATTATCTTAAGTACTTTGGATATTATCCATTCAAAATAAGTTGAAATCAGTACAATCCAACACAGTTGCTATTCTCTGAATTTCTTGGTGAAAGACAGGAATTGCCCTTAAGAGGCAGCCAATATGACATTGCTTTTCTTCAAATAATTGGATGGTATTTTCCATAACCTGTTTCATTGCTATAGACCGTCTTCTTTTGCTTGAACTCCTTGTGTTAATATTCTCACCATCATAACAAATTGAGAAATGCTGAATTCTCTTCCAGATCCTATATTTCTTGGAAGAAATCTTCCTCTGGGTTTTCAATCTGAACTGAATTCTGCTTATGACCTTTAGAGCAACACCCCATTCAGCCAGATATACTTTTATTTGGATTTTGGATGACAGAATGAAATTTACCTTTACTAAATTATGTATGGAAAATTTGAAGTAGAATCATATAACATTAACTAATTTACCAGTTTTCGAAACACTTCAAAATGATGATCACATAGGAATTCAGCCCATCCAATCTGTTTGTTAATGGATTCTTTGGCTTTTAGAATCTAAAAATTCTAAGTGCTAGAATATTTCCCTGTTTATCAGAAAAAAAAATGATAATTCATACGATTTCAGTTATCATGTGGCAATAGATACCAAGTGGGATGTGGTGAATTCATAGTAGCCTCTTTTGCTGGATAGGTTCGTAGCAGCTAGGTTGGTTGAGGAGTTTTATGGATGCCAACCTATTGATGAATTTTTTGATGACCCATTAAAAAAAATTCACACAAAACTATGTTTTTTTTTCAAATTTGAAATGAGACAAAGAAAGTTAGAATTCTTCAAAAAGGTTCCTTTGACTTTTGTTTTGATGTAGACTATGATATTAAATTCATTTTAAAAACAATTTCCCCCAGGATAGAACCAACATATTAATTACTGTACTAATAAACTCTGTCTTATATTAAATTTTGTCTCTTCAATGGACATATTTAATAACTAGACTACACTCTTTTCACATCCATTTTACCTACCAAAATTTTATTTTTAACTGTAATATTTATGTCAATTTTTTAGGTAGCAAATTTCCAAGTTCCTGTTAATGACAAAAATTATGTGTATTACATAATAACTTTAGATTTTTAAAAATCTAAGGAAAATATTTATACTATTTGAAGGAACAAATAGAAGCTTAGATCTAGGAAGAATTCCAGGATATTTGTTTTGTCTGTAGTATAGTTTTCAAAAGGCAATAAAATTCATTCTATAATAATTTTTGTTCATTCAGGCAATGTGAAGCAGAACTCCATTAAGACTTATTTCATAAATGGTATATCTTTGTTTTAGGCTCAGAAAGGAAATGCCTCTTGGTTAAATTATATAAAACAACTTCATGGATATCTTTATACATTTTAATTCTCATTTTAACTTGGATTTTTCAGATCTTTATCTTGGATTCAAATGACATTTCCTTCTATCAGCTTAGAACTTTAATTCATTTAATCTGGGAGTAGAAAAGGGACAATATCAATATCTCCAATTTTCAATTGAAGAAATTGAGATAAAAAAAGTAGTTAGGAGATTTGCTTAGATTCATGTAACTAGTAAGAACATGACTTAGGATTTGATCTCAAGGCTTTACTTCATCCACTATGCCACTTAGCTTTTCAAATTAAATGATTAGATCCTAAGAGTAGTCATCAATGGATAATAATAACAATAAGTATTTATATAGTACATACTAGTTCCAGGCTCTGTGCTAAGCATATAACAAGAAATATTGCATTTGATTATCACAACGACCATCTGGGATAGATATGTGTTATTGTCTACATTTTTTGAATGAAGAAATTAAGGCAAATGGATCCAGGAATAAATAACTAGTAAATATCTGAGTCAGGATTTGAGTTTAGTCTGTATTCCATTCTCAGCACTTTATCACTCAGCTGCCTCAAATTAAATGACTGCGCTGAACGATACAATATTGTCCTGGTAAATGTTGAATAATAAGCTCCTTGGAAAGAAAAAAAATGTTCTCATAACAAAATTTTAAGTTTAATATGCAATATTAATATTTTTCATTACTTTATTAAGCCTAGACACTTACCAAAACAATAAATTAAGCCTTGATTGGCAGGATTTGCCAATATCAGGGCCATAAATGCTCAAACTGAAATTTTAACAATCAACTCCCAAGAACCATTTTAAGCTGGCTTCAGCTTTGAATATGTGACTTTGGGCAAGTCACTGTAACTCTCATTGCTATAGAGAACTGTATTAGATTATAATTTGAACAAAAAGTATCAATATGCTTTGGTAAAAGGAGTTTCTGCAAATGGAATCCTATATGGGACCGAGATTTTCCAAAGATCTATTGATAGGTACTACAGCCAATCATAACTGTCACTAATGAAGAAATATGGGAAAATGTTTAAAATATGTTCAGAATCTAAACTCATTATTGTACACACAGCAAGTTCTGAGCATCAGTTTCACCAACTATAAGTAAACTTTAGTTAGATGGGCAAGATGGGCACAAGGGAATTTTACAAAAACAGAATGGTAAGGTAGTCATTAATACACCAAAGAACAGACGGTAAGGGGAAAAGCAGGGATCCATTTCAGGTAAAGCAGTATATTAGTCAGTAAACATGAGAGATATAAATGGAATTTTCAAGTTAGCCATTACCACTGGAGTTAAACTTGGTGTGTCAGATGTATCTTACAGATTTTAGTTAATTATGTAATCTGCTTAATTTAAGTAGTGGTAAAAAAATAATACACACGTCTTTCCTATCCCTGCTTATTCTTTCATAGATAATTTTGTTGGATATGATATTTTTGGCTGCAAGACTAATTATTTTGCTTGTCTGTAGATATAATTCCAGGACCTGTGGTCTTTTATTTTAGCTGCTACTAAGTCTTGTACAATTCTCATTGTAGCTCCAGCATATTTGAATAGATTTTTTTTCTTGTTTCTTGCAAAATTTTCTCTTTGATCTGAGGGTTTCAAAATTTGGCAATGATATTCCTATGTGTTTTCCACAAAGGATTTCTTTGACATGGTGACTGGTGGATTTTTTTCTTTTTCTACTTTCCCCTCAGGTTCTACCACTCCAGGACCATTTTCTAGAATTATTTCCTGCATTATTGTGTCAAGGTTTTCTTTTTAATCACAGCTTTCTGGCAGTCCAATTATTTTTATATTTGCTCTTCTTGATTTTTTCCCAGTTCTGTTGTTTTTTATGCTTTACATTTTATTCTGTTATTTTTTTTTTTTTTTTTTACAATTTGTTTTATTTCTTGGTCTCTCATAACACCACTGGCTTTCCATTGCCTGATTGTACTTTTTAAAGTGTTAGTTTCATCTTTGACTCTCTGTACCTTCTTTTCTAATAGATTTTTTTCATAATTTTCTTGTTTTTCTTAGATGTTTTTTGTTTGTTTGTTTTCTTCAATGTCTTTTATATGCATTGTTTTTTGAGTTCTTCTATAAATTCTATCTGGGTGGGCAACCATTTCATGTTACCTTTTGGAGTAGAGGTTTTTTTTTTTTTTGTTTTTTGTTTTGTTTTTTGTTTTTTTAAACTAAAATGTATTCCTCTGAAGATGAACTGCAGTCTTCCTTATTCCCATAATATGTTTTAATGGTGGAGTTCTTTCTTCTTTACTGGTTCATTTTTTTTTTTTTAAATAAGAGGTATTAGTATAATCACCCCTAATTGTGGGGCAGAGGATGGTGCCTCAAGCTTCCCTTCAGCTCTTCACTCTGACCAGGAACCCTGAAGCAAGACTTCCATCCTTCTGTAAGTGACCATTACCAGAACTCCTGCCCTCCTGCTTTTGCACTTACCAGTGCTGGTTCCGTCTTGCCCAGGCCAGTTTCTTAGCATCATAGCAGGGTCAAAAGAGTTCTGAGTCAGTCAAAGTTCACTCTGTCTTCCTGGACTCAAAACTCTCACTCAACAAACAGGCTGGGAGGTGAAAGTCTATGTGGCTCCTACTGAGGCTCTAGTCACATTCAGCTAGTCCAGAGAGATCTTCACTGGATATTTCAGCAGAATCAACCCTGAGGGGTTTGCACTTCAAACTGATTGATCAGGCCAGGTTCTTTCTTGAGAGCTTCTCCTATTATAACAGAAGGACTTCTATTCTGCCCCAAGTCTTCTTGATTTTTTCACCAGTCTATGTTTGTCCTGAGGTACAAAATTTGTTCTATTTGTGGGGGAAATTGGAAGAGCTTGAAATTTACCAACCTACTCCACCATCTTCCCAGAATCCTCCGGTTCTAATACTCTCAATTAAACTGCCTTAATAAACATACTGGATCTTCTGGAAGAAGCCAGCACGAGGTCACAGAACCACAAATTTAGAGTTGAAAGTGACTTTTTGGGCCATTTAGCCCAGATTCCTTTTTGTACAGATGAGGAAATAGGGTCCAGAAATGTAAAAAAAAAATTGATCAAGGTCCCACATATTGACTCCAAGTGTCTCTTTAATACCACATTGCCTCTCTGTTTGTAGTGGCTAGAAACTGGAAATTGAATGGATGCCCATCAATTGGAGAATGGCTGGGTAAATTGTGGTATATGAATT
Source organism: Antechinus flavipes (assembly GCF_016432865.1). Taxonomy (NCBI): domain Eukaryota; kingdom Metazoa; phylum Chordata; class Mammalia; order Dasyuromorphia; family Dasyuridae; genus Antechinus; species Antechinus flavipes. The sequence goes on from NC_067402.1 coordinate 152,067,116, forward strand.
GTGGTTTATGGAATATTATTGTTCTGTAAGAAATGACCAGCAGGATGAATTCAGAGAGGCTTGGCGAGACTTACATGAACTGATGCTAAGTCAAATGAGCAGAACCAGGAGATCATTATACACTTTGACAACGATATTGTATGAGGATGTATTCTGATGGAAGTGGACTTCTTTGACAAAAGAGACCTAACTCAGTTTCAATTGATAAATGATGGACAGAACCAGCTACACCCAAAGAAAGAACACTGGGAAACGAATGTGAACTATCTGCATCTTTGTTTTTCTTCCTGGGTTATTTTTACCTTCTGAATCCAATTCTCCCTGTGCAACAAGAGAACTGTTCGGTTCTGCAAACATATATTGTATCTAGGATATACTGCAACATATCTAACATATATAGGACTGCTTGCCATCTAGGGGTGGGGGTGGAGGGAGGGAAGGGAAAATTGGAACAGATTTTGGGATACTGTTGTAAAAAATGTTGTAAGGGATAATGTAAAAAAATTATCCTGGTATGGATTCTGCAAATAAAGTTATTATTAAATAAAATAAAAATTAAATTAAATTAAAAAATAAAAAAACCACATTGCTTCATTCACTTTTGAACACAATAGATCCTATGGAATCATTAACTTTAAAAATGTGCTATTACCATAATTTTTTCTTCACAAAATTTTCAGTCCATTTAGAATAAGATTGTCTTTTTTTTTTTTTTTTTTTTTTGCTTTGGTCTAAAAGGATCAATTCAATAATAAAATTAACTTAACTATTAAATATTATTAAATAATCTGACAGTAAATTTTCCAAGTTCACAATCACAAAAAAGTCATATGAAAAATTTAACCCAATCATTGTGATCAATTTAAGATTCTACTCTTGTTTTATGTGGATTTTTTTTAATATCCTAAAGTGAAGTGGAAACATCTTAAAACCTGTTCAAGTGAGAAATATAGAACTTTTGTAAGATCCAAGGAGAGAACTTCAATAGTCATTTTTGTGGTCAATGCTATTTGAATCTAGTCCACATTGCTTCATTTAGAAATGAGTTTCATCTTTTTTCATTATAGGAAGATGATTCTTAAAATGAAAAAGGAGAAAAGAGAACAATATGTGACTGGCTGGGAATGATGAGTATTATATATTCAGAGTTAATAATATATCCAGACTATCCAGGTTGGTTTAGAAAAGAAGAATCATTTTAAAGGAGAACCCTTGCATCTTCTCAAAGGTGACCCCTCCCTCTGCCAAATATTGTTTTCACAGTTGTCAGTCACTCTATTCCTCAAAGAGGCCAGCTGAATAAAGCAGTAAAAAAGTACTGGTAATATGAGTTTGCATCAAAAGCCTTTAAGGCATTCCAGTGCTCCACTATAATCTGGCCAAGGAAATGAAGGGGGAAAAAAAATAAAAAGAGTTCCCACAAAGATGCATGTGTATGTAATATGAACACATGTGTATTTATGCACATGCTTCACAGTTATGTATAAATATGTGTATAAACACACAAATGAACTGCATGCTTGTTTCAAACATCAGGCCTAAGCATGTGGTTCAATTTTGCCTCCATTGTGACATTGAATAATAGGAAAGGTAATACTTAAAGAGAACTGTTAAACTACATTTATCTAAAATTAAATCTTTATACTCTAAATGATTCTATAAAACACAGCCCCTTTGTTCCATGCAACAACACCTCATATACCAGTTCCAGCTAATACAATTAAAATTAATTGTGCTACATTCTTTGTTATGGCATGCAAAAGTGCCTCATTTAAGAAGTATTTGACAACAGCAATTTCATAGAGCCATAACTCTATTCAGAAAGATATAAAGATTTGGGTCTAAGATATGTTTTTTTTTTTCTTTTTCTTTTTTAAATGAAAGCTAAATGAAGCCTGGAAGATTTGTCTTTTAATTGCTACATTCATCAAAATGAATTAAATCTGCAGGGCACATTGGTCTTCCAAGGATGTATGTGATGCCCAAATTATCTCTTTAAAGACAGTGTTGTACTAACAATAGAGATAATTAAGGCAATTAAAGAGGAGGAGCTTTCAAACAATCTGAAAGAAGAAGAGGAGCAATATCATCTGTTTGTCAAATTGAAAACTTAGTCACTAATCAGGAATCTGAGCAACTTGGAAGTCAATCTATTTTCCTAATTTAAAAATTCAATAATGTATGGAAAGATTTCATTTGAAGTCAACTAAGAGAGTTTTACATTGAATATATATATATATATATATTTTACATTAAACATTAATTTTCAAATCTAAGCAGAATGTATAATACATATTGACATAAAAGTGCATCAATACAATAAATTTGACAAAGAACAAGTCATCTATAGCATCAGGTGGAGTACATATGCGGATGGTATTATTAGTGCCTCAAGTAAATATAATATTTTAAATGGAACAAAATGCTGTGATTTTGTGGACATGGTAGCAGAAGGGCTAACCTCATTTCATGAATGAAGAAAAGAAGTTTCAGAGAACTTAAATGATTTGCCAATAATCATGCAAATCTAATCTAATAAATGAAAGATCTAGGAATTAAGTTGAAGGTTTCAGACCCTAAAGTCAATGTTTTTCCCCCTACTATGCTCAGGCAATATTCCTATTACGGTTGAGGCACTGAAGACATAATAGGGGTGAGGCTGGTGCTGTGATTTCATTATTATTGAGAAGACTTAGGTGAGAAAACTCTCTTCTAAGGCAGAAAAGCACCTGTTTTCCAACTTAGGGTTTTAAATAGTTCCTTAGATAATGCATTAAAAAAATTATATGATTTACCCATAATTATACAAATATTTTTTTTGTCAGAAGTAGGATTGGCATTCATGACTTCTTGCTTTAAAGCCAGCTCTTCATCTATTATTTCAAACTGCTTCTAATTGATTTGTCATGTCAACTCACATATATGAAGTGGATATATGAAATAGTGGATATAAATGATTTCATTTATAGTGATTCTATAGGAGGCTGGCTATGAAATGTACCCAGTAAGAGAGTGTTTCTGTGTAATAATGAGCTAGGATTAAAGCTCTGAGTCTTTTCCCTAGGAAAGCTCTCTCCAACCTTTGTGACTCCCATTGTACCATCATATCCCAAATAATGAGGCACCTGAAACAATGGGGCAACTAGAACATAAGTTCAGACTTCACCACAGAAACACATAATATTTAATCTGGCATGTGTATTTTTAATAAATAAATTTAAGAAAAATACAAATAGAATAGAACCTAACCTTTCATTTGGTGTATTTCTTTCAGGACAGAGCCCACTATATAAGAAAAGCATCTCCCATCTTCTCCATTTAAATAGAGGTGTCTCTGCAAAAATCTTCAGTACTTCTGCCAGGGTATACCAAGATTTCACCCTTCTCTCTTTAATCTCTCCTCATCACCAGGCTGCTTTCATATTAGTTTCCTCTCTTCCCAAATTGTGAAATACAATTCTCAGGGAATATTGAGACCAGACTAAACTCTTGCCAGGAGTTATTACAAATGATATTTTAAATGAATGTTGATCCCTATCTCAAGTAACTTACATCAGAGAAGCCAGCAGATATAGTATACAAATCGACTTGGTTTTTAAAAATATCTTTGAATGGCATCATGCTAAGCACTTTGAATAAAATGAAAAATGATAAGTTCCATCTTCAAAGAACTTAAAATCTATTGAGAAGAAGGAAGAATGTATTTTTATTAAAGCTTTTTAACTTAATATAATCAAAATGATCTATTTTATTGTCAATAATGAGCTCTAATTCTTCTTTGGTCACAAATTCCTTCTTCCTTCATAAATCTGAGAGATAAACTATCGTATATTCTTCTATTTTGTTTATAGTATCATCCTTTATGTCTAGATCAGGAATCCATTTTGACCTTATCTTGGTATACAGTGTTAGGTATGGGTCTATACCTATTTTCTGCCATACTACTTTCCAGTTTTCCCAGCAGTTTTTGTCAAATAGTGAATTCTTATACCAAAAGGTGGGGCCTTTGGCTTTGTCAAATACTAGATTGTTATAGTCATTGGCTATTTTGTTCTGTGAATCTAACCTATTCCACTCATTAGCTACTCTTTTTCTTAGCAAGTACCAAATGGTTTTGATAACTGATGCTTTATAGTACAGTTTTAGATCTGCTACAGCTAGACCACCTTCATTTGCTTTTCTCTTCATTAATTCCTTTGAAATTCTTGACTTTTTGTTCTTCCAGATGAATTTTGTTGTTATTTTTTCGAGGTCAGTAAAATAGTTTCTTGGGCGTTTGATACAGCACTAAATAAATGGACTAGTTTAGGGAGTGTTGTCATCTTTATTATATTCACTCAATCTATCCACGAGCACTTGATATTTTTCCAGTTGCTTAGATCTGACTTTATTTGTGTGGAAAGTGTTTTGTAGTTTTGTTTATATAGTTCCCGACTTTCCCTTGGCAGACAAATTCCCAAATATTTTATATTATCAACAGTATTTTAAATGGAATTTCTCTTTTTATCTCTTGCTGTTGGATTTTGTTAGTGATGTATAAAAATGCTGATCATTTATGTGGATTTATTTTGTATCCTGCAACTTTGCTAAAGTTGTGGATTATTTCTAGTAGCTTTTTAGTTGATTCTCTGGGGTTTCTCCAAGTATGTCATCATATCGTCTGCAAAGAATGATAACTTGGTTTTCTTATTGCCTATTCTAATTCCTTTAATCTCTTTTTCTTCTCTTATTGCCAAGGCTAGCATCTCTAGTACAATACTGAATGATAATGGTGATAGTGAACAATTTTGTTTCACCCCTGATATTATTGGGGATGGTTCCAGTTTATCGCCATTATATATGATGCTTGCTGATGGTTTTAAATAGATGCTACTGACTATTTTAAGGAAAAGTCAACTTATTGTTATTCTTATAATCTCTAGTGTTGTTAATAGGAATGGGTGCTGGATTTTATCAAATGCTTTTTCTGCATCTATTGAGATAATCATATGGTTTTTGTTAATTTGGTTATTGATATAGTCAATTATGCTAATAGTTTTCCTCATATTGAACCAGCCCTGCATTGCTCATATAAATCCTACTTGGTCATGGTGTATTATCCTGGGGATGATTATCTGTAATTTCTTTGCTAATATTTTACTTAAGATTTTAGCACCAATATTCATTAGAGAGATGGGTCTATAATTTTCTTTCTCTGTTTTCATCCCACCTAATTTAGGTATCAGTACCATGTTTGTGTCATAAAAGGAATTTGATAGGAGTCCTTCATTACATATTTTTTCAAATAAATTATATACTATTGGAGTTAATTGTTCTTTAAATGTTTGGTAAAATTCACATGTAAATTCATCTTGTCCTGGGGATTTTTTTCTTAGGGAGCTGATTAATAGCTTGTTCTATTTATTCTTTTCTAAAATGGGACTATTTTAAGTAATTTATTTCCTCCTCTGTTAATCTGGGCAGTATATTTTTTTGTAGGTATTCTTCCATTTCATGTGGGTTGTCAAATTTATTGGCATAAAGTTGGACAAAGTAACTCCTGATAATTGATCTAGCTTCCTCTTCATTGGTGCATAGATCTCCTTTTTCATTTTTGAGACTAACAATTTAAGTTTTTCTAATCAAATTAACTAAATGTTTATCTCTTTTGTTATTTTTTCATAAAACCAACTCAGTTTTATTTATTAATTCAATAGTTTTATTTTTTAGTTTCAGTTTGGTATTTGAATGGGGGGTTTTAATTTGTTCTTTTTCTAACTTTTTTATTTGCAAGCTCAATTTATTGATCTTCTCTTTATTTTATGCAGGTAAGCATCTAGAGATATAAAATTTCCCCTTATTACAGCTTTGGCTATATCCCATAAATTTTGGTATATTGTCTCATTATTGTCACTTTTATGGATGAAATTATTGATTGTGTCTATGATTTGCTGCTTCACCCATTCATTCTTTAGGATGAGATTATTTAGTTTCCAATTTCTTTTTGGTCTATTTTCCCCTGGCCCTTTATTGAATATAATTTTATTGCATCATGATTTGTAAAAAATGCATGTACTATTTATTCCTTACTCCATTTTGTTTTGAGGTCTTTATGGTCAATTTTTGTATAGATTCTATTAACTGCCAAGAAGAAAGTATACTCCTTTCTGTTTCCATTCAATTTTCTCCAAAGAGTTATGTGTATATGTTGTAATAGGCACAAACAACATATATACTACATATACATGTGTAAACATAAAAAGGTATGTGAGGCCATATGTATATATGAGGTGAGTATGTATGAAAACAAATATATACAAACATATATTGTGTAGATATATATGTGTATTGTATGTACATATGTGTAAATTTTTAACCTTACAACAATTCTATGGTGAAAATGCCATTATTATCTTGTTATAAATGAGTAAATTGGAACCAAGAGAGTTTAAATAACCTTCCCACAGTCACACAGCTGGTTAACATTTGAGACAGTATTTGAAATTCAGGTCTTCCTAAGTTCAAGGCCAGAAATCTATCCATGATATTATATAGTGGTCTTCTAGCACATAAAGACTTTTCCTTTTGCTTTTGCTTTCTGCTTATACACCATAATCACAACCACCTCCAGGGCAAGCTACACTAGGATTATTTCTGTTCAGAGCTGGTCTTCTTGACAAGACTAGTTGCCCAGTGGATTCTAAACACTCCTGCTTATAGTTTCAAACACATACCTACTAGCAGAAAACAGGGCAAATGATGGTATACATTGATTTGTGGGTCAATGATGCAGTTCACAATCCAGCTGTGTCTATCACCACTGCTAAGAATTGACAAGCTCTTTCAATTAATTATTTCATTTGGGGTGTGAATTTTTTCTCTATAAACCTGATTCTCTTAATATCCCCATTTTTACAGAAAAGACCAAGTCTCAAAGACTTGCCTGCTATCATGCTGGAAGTTTTTGAGTTAGGAATCAAACTCCACTTTTACTTACCTCAAATAAAGACTCCATCCTTCTCTGAATTTTGAAGAAGAGAATAGCAGAAAGGAGTGAATGGTGGTCAAAGTAAATGAACATCACAAAATCAGAAAAAAAATAGTGGTTATTGAAATGTTTATGACAATGAAACAAATAACAATAATGAGAGATGATGGCATAATGAATAGCGAGCTAGCCTGGAAATGTGGAGTATGTGGGTTCATGTTGCATGTATGACATAAATTACCTGTGTTCCTTAGGCAAATAACTTAACATTTCAATGCCCCAGACAACTATCTAAAACTACAAGTTTGAGAGAAAGTGATTAATTACAGTGGGAAATTACTTACTGGGAGCTCCCTATACCTATGAAATCATGTCTGGAGTTTAAAAACAAATAAAACATTTATAGAGTATTAGAAAGATTATAATGTGTTCCCCTCTCATAACTCAAGGATTATCTCCATTTTTGCATGAAAAAATTTAGGGACAGAAGTGTTCAAATATTTATTCCAGTTTTAACAGTTTGTAAATGGTAAAGTGGAGACATGAACCTGTAATGCAAAATTCAGCTCCTTTAACAGAAAGATGTACAGTGAATATGGTTGGGAAATTTGACCTAAAATGCTTCCTCCCTCCATGACCATTCTAGGATAGAAGCTAGGAGATTTGGTTTGAAGCTGAGAGTATTCTGGCTTCTATTGTTTGGAAGATAGATTTTATGCAAGAAATGAAATCTTTGAGTTCATTGATAAGATGATGATGATGATTATGAAAATAGGTAATATTTATATAGTGTCAACTATGTATCAGGCACTATACAAAGCATTTTACATACATCATCCCATTTAACTCTCACAACAGTGCTGAGAAATAGGAGCTATTATTTTCCCTTTTTTACAGTTGAAGACACTGAGGCAAATGGAAGGTAAGTGACTTGCACAAAGTCATCTAACTAGTAAGTGTCTAAGTATATTGAGGGAGGAAAAGAGAGTAGAGGATGTTCTACTGTTGTTCTCATTTGGAATTCTGGTTGCACTTTCAGATTGATTGGGTTTTGAGGCATGAATATGCTTCTTTAGGTCAGGTATATCACAGGTTAAGTAGGCTTTTGGGGACTAGTCTTTTCTGTAAATGAGTTGGGAGTTTCCTATATGTGTTTGATATTTTATTAAAAGATAGACCTCTCATTGCAGGTTCTATTCCAGTATCACATTAATGCAATGATTCAGACATAATGCAATAAAACAAAGTCAGCTAATGCATTCAGAGAAAAAAGATCAGTAGCAGTTTATTCTCCTTCTGGAAATATCAAAAGCATAATAATAGAGCCTAACACTTGATTATAAAAGAGTTAGGGGCAAGGGCATCCTGGAAACAAAAGATTAACAAAATATAATTAGCATAATTGTTAAATGTTTATATTCTTGTCCTTTAATAAGCTAGTGGAAAATAAACTAAGCAATAAATTATTGTCATGTACTGGAAAATTCCATCTTGCTAATCAGATAAAATAATTTCTGGTAGTGAGAAGTCCCTAAAAGTGAGTCTGGTCCCAATTTAGGTCTAGGTTTGAGGAAAGAAATCTTAAAAAAATACTTCCAAATATAAAGAAATAAAAGGCAATATTTTGTAATAGTAATTTCTCAGGATATTTAACAGCTATTTGATCTCTAATGTAATATGCTTATAAAAATACAGCTTTAAGGATATAAGATAGCTGGACCACTGTCTTTACCTCTATGAGAAAATTATCCCAGTTTTCATGATCAAGAATATAGAAGTCAATGAAGTCAAAGAAATTTCAATGTTGAGCAGAATACACTTCATTCTGCAGTTCCTAAACCTTCTTTTATTGTTGGAGGTTTTGGTTTCTTGAAGTACCCCACTTTAGAATGATGAGAGCAATGAAAGAAGAGAAGAAAAATTATTTTCAAAAATATGCTAAAGGAAAAAAAGAAAGCCTGTTTCTCTCTCTCTCTCTCTCTCTCTCTCTCTCTCTCTCTCTCTCTCTCTCATTCACATAATCACATACACACGCACACACACACACACACACACACACACACAAATCAAAAATATTACTTTTATTATGAGATGGCTTTGTACAAATCAATGTGCAAATAGACTAGGAAAGAAAGGACTCAAGTTGTTGTGGAAAGTGGGATTGGGGTAAGAACAATAGAAAACTTGTTTTGGTTGCTTCTATGTACAGTGAATGAGAAAAAAAAAATGTGCCCAAATATTTAGATTTGGGAGAGAGAGAGAGAGAGAGTGGGAATTTGCTAATATTTCTCCAATGCCATGGAGATGGAATATTATAGGAATGTTTATCAAATCATCTTTATTATTAATTTGGCTTTTTGATTAGATTTTTCTTTGCAGTTATATGATTCAATGTAAATTAATAAATTTCCATTCAGGTTTATTAATCAACTTTCTTGTGCATTTGGTTAGTAAGAATCCCTTCCCCAAACCTGAATAATTCTGCGTTAATAGAAAACTGAGTTCCTGAGACAGTAGACATGAAATGAAAAATTCTTCATGCTTCCTTGGAACAGATGCTAGAGCCAATACTGTAATCATTCTGTGTCATTTCAGAACTTTCCTCTATTTGGGGATGACCAGGCTCCATGAGAGCTATCACCTTTGACCTCCCAATTTCTTAGGAGATGTTGAGGAAGACATTAAGTAACTGCTGGAGCTAAGTATCCTTCTTATGTTCTCTGACTATTGTTAGGACATTCTTTTCATATTTGCAATGGAGAGGAAAGGAGATAGGAAGACAAAGCCAATGCTTTTACATCCCCAGTCTGGGAGACACATCAATCAATATTAAGCAACTTACCAGAATGAAATAATTGATTAAAATCATCAGCGATATTTCTCCTATCAACCACCTTCCTTTTTACTCCCGTTACTGCCACCAAAATTTAAGATTTTATTTACTTCTTATGTGAGGGATTTTCATAATCTCTAAACTGATTTATTCTGTTCTAGTCTCTCCCTCATTCTGTAATCCAATATATACCCTAAACATATCTGTTAATGCATAGACCAAAATATGTCACTTTTCTGTTCAAAAATTTTTAGTGGCTCTCACTTGCACATCTAAAACCTTAAAACTTTCTATAATCTTATTCCTACATACCTTTATTTGCTTATGGTCAAATTCAACTATTTACTATTACCTAATTTTGCCCTTTTTTCCTTACATTGTTTCCTTGCATAGCCTTCTCCAAATTCTCTAGTGGTTTCTGGAAAACATTTTGGAATCATTGCTAGAAAGCAACCAAATTCTGTATTTCATTTGACCTAGTCTTAACATGATTAACTTTATACCCTAAAGAAATTAAAGAAAGAAGTAAAAGGTATATGTGTATAGAAATGTGTATAAATTATATCTATATCTATCTGCCTATCTCTCTAATTAGCTCTTTTCATATCCACAAATTTTTATAGTCAACATTTGGAAACTAAAGGGTATCTTTTTATTAAGAATGGCTAAACAAATTATGGTCAATGAATGGAATGAATTATGATTGTAATAATTGCAAGAAATTGTAAGAAATAGTAAAATGGACAATTTCAGAGAAATTGATGCAGAAGAACTATTGCAGAATGAAGTGAACAAAAAGAGATAGCTTAAAAAAATAAGTTATAATCTCATTTAAAAAAAAACTATTTTAAAAGACTTAAAAAGACTTCTTTGCTACAAGGCTTATTGCAAGTATAACCTCCTCTAAGGCTTCTTTGATCCTCTTATTTATAGGTTGGCATTTATTACATGGTAGCAACTGTGGTATATGAGAAAGTGTTGGATTATGAGTTGGAAAACCTGAGTTTGAAGGCTGATTTTGCCACTTTCTTTGAATAAACAAAGCTCTATAATTCAGGGTTAAACTGGAAGACTTTTAATGTTCCTCCCACCTAATAATATTGCAACTTATAACAATTGTTTTTATATTTGTCATATCCCATTAACTGAACCATCAGTGCCTTAGAGGGATGGTGCTTTATTCTCTGTTTCCTTAACTATAAAACATGGATTCTAATAAAACTTCCTAGTATTTTGAGGCTAAAGATGAATATTTGTAAAGATTTTACAAACCTCAAATGATGTATAAATATGCTATCATCATCATCAATTACAGAAGTCAATATACAAACTCCCTAACAAAATCCTATTTTGAATCTGTAATATTTTATATTATAAATATACAGAATTTGGAAGAGATACTTCTCTTTCAGTTCTAAGTTTCACGCTTCTATGACATTCTTTATGTATTCCTTCCAAATAGCATTTAACTAACTCACCATTCTGAGTTCCAAAATGGTTTTTATGAAATACTTCTCTATAACTAGACATTAAAAAGGGTAATTTGAGGGTAAAAATGGAGTTTCTTGGCCTGGGAAATACAACCTAAAAAGAAATCATTTAGGTATGAAATAAGATGTGTGAAGATAGAGTTCACAAGTATCTATTCCTTAACTATACCGATTAGAAAGAGCAAGTATAGCTCTCTATCTCTGAAAAATTTTAAAAGCTAACATAAAAAATCATTCAAATAATATGTAAATCTTCCTTCTTGGGCTTGAAGAAAATTCATTATCTCATGATAAGATAAAGTCTTCCTTTATGTGAGAAATTATATATTTATCAGCTGCAAATCCATTATAAAATAATGGCACAGATAATATAGTTTTCTATACAATAAAAAACATGTAATTTAAATAATTTAGATGTCTTGTTATATATTGAAATTCTACCTCCTCTTCTCCTTTCTTCCCTAGGAGATATATTTGAGAGCTTCTAATCAGATAAAAATCCAGTGGAAGTACTACATATGAAAAACTCATTTATCTCTTTACCATGTCATTAATTAAGCATTTACTAAATACCTATTGTATGCCAGGCACAGAACTAGTTGCTAGAGATTCAAGGACAAACTGGAGACAGTTCCTTCTCCCAATGAATTTTCACTAGACTGACTTGTTACAACATGAACACATTTAAGTCAAGTCTTTTAAAATTGTTTTTCTTTTTTAACTGCACTAGGACTTTTGAGATACATATGCAAAAAAAAAAAAAAGATTTTGTCTGGGAATGGTAGGGACTGGGAGAATTGAGAAAAAATTCTTCAATCAATCAAGAAAAAAGCAGGTATTAAGTATCTAAATTCCAGGTATTATATTAAGTGCTAAGCATGAAAAAAAAAAAATGAAACACTCCCTGCCCTCAAGGATGATACATTATTTCATTAAATCTGCTATTGGTTTTCCATTTTTGACTCATTGCTTATAATGGAGCTTATTCTTATTATATGGTAATTGTTTGGCAAACAATCAAAAACTTTACACCACTTTACTCCAGATGAAATTCCAAGACTAACAAAAATGAATCCAACAGTTGTTTAATTCTTCCCCACTGAGAGGGAACTTGGTAGTAGTATGTTCTGATAACTCACCTACAAAAATATAAAATATATCAAAAAAAAAAAACTAAATGATTAGATGAATTTTTAAATTCATAAAAGATTCTCTTCTAAAGATATTAGAATCAAAAGTTCTTGCCATCAGGGCCAATTTTAAGCAAGAATTGGAAAAGGTTAGTATCTATCTTTCATGATCCTTGTTTTTTCTTTCTTAATACAGTTTTATTTTAATGCCACATCATTCCTCTGTTCAAAAACTTTCAGTGGCTTCAAATTCCATCTCCAATAATTCTCAATCACATGACTAGGACCATTTTTAGCCACATAATATTTTAATCAATAAGCATTTATTAATTATTAATAAATCAAATAAATTAATAAATGTTAATCAATAAACTGTTAAGCATTTACTATGTGCTAGAAATTATGCTGTGTTAGGGATACAAATAAAAGATAGAAAGATAGTCTCTACCCTCAAGGAGCTTACAATCTATTTGTCAAAGAAAATCTACAAAAGAAAAGTTAAATGAAAGGCAATAAATGAGCATAGACCATTAGAGGTACTGTGCACCAAAGTGATGATGAATTAAGAAACAAGTAGAGAAGCTGGTGGAAAATGAAGAGTTCATTATAATATTCTGAACCCTCTATAAAGGTAGCCTTTGGAGTTCTTTTTTTTTTGTTTTTTTGTTTGTTTTTTGGGTTTGTTTGTTTGTTTGTTTGTTTGTTTTTGCTTCTCACTCAAGTCAGAGAGTTTAGAAACAATTGAGCTTGATGAAAAAGTGTTGAATATCATAGCTGAGTTGATCTTCACGATAATTAGATTTCAGGTTTTGAGTTTCGTGATCCATTTTGATAATATCCTCTTCCTTCAATTCATCAAGTAAAAAAAAAAAAAAATACTAAAGGCTTAGTATATGCGGGGCACTGTAAAACCATTGGGATTACAAATACAAGCAAAAAGAAAGATAGCCACTACCCTTAAGAAACTTACTTTTTAATTTTTTTTTTAATTTAAGAAACTTAATTTTTAGTGGAAGAAGACAAGGCATAAAAGGAAACTGAAAGAAGAGGGGGGAAGTAACCTTGTGGGAGAATGATGGCAAAGTCCAAAGAACAAAGATGGTTAGTTGGGTCCTTCATTAAAGTGGAATTCTGTGGAAGAACTCAACAATGAAAGAAAGGGGGCAAGATCCAACTAAAGATCACATCTTCCATGAATTGTTCCCCACTGACCCTTAACCAAAAATATTTACCCTCCAACTTTTTATTAAAGGACTTTATTTTAATTACTCCTTTCATGTTTATAACATTTCTTTTGTATCATGTTTATTGCATACATGTAATAATTATTGGGAATGGGTTCCTTGATAATATAATCTGTTTAACTTTTCAGTTTTATTTTCTCAGCATTGGACATAGTTCTCAGAACATAGCAAGTATTTAACAAAATACAGTTGAATTGAAGTGAATTGAATTCTTTCTCCTTCCCTTCCTTCTTTCCTTCCTTCCTTCTTTGCTTCCTTCCTTCCTTTTCTTCCTTCTTTCCTTCTTTCCTTCCTTCCTTCCTTCCCTCATTTCTTCTCTCATTCCAGTTTTCCCTGTTTTCCAGCAGCCTCTTCCCCAATCTGTCCTCCTATATAGGTGTAAAAATAGCCCTGAGAGAGACTTGGCAGCCTGTCAAGTGGAAAGTGTGTGTCTTAAATTCTTTTATCTAGTTAGTGCTTTCCTCTCTTCTCCAAGGCACTCCAGGCTTCTCATTTTGGCTAAGATCAACACCTGTGATCCCAGGATACACACACCCACTGGAAAGTACATATATAGGGCAGAAAGCCTAGTATTTGAGCTATTAAACACTATTCACTTACTGCTCTTCCCACTGACTTCTAGACCTCCCAGACTGAATCCACACCATCTGCTTGGTTCTCCCTTCCCTGGTTGATCTTTTTGACCTTGGCCTGCTCAGAACGGCAATTTTCCCAGACTTCCTGTTTAGTTGAACTGCTCATCCTAACCTTTCATGGACAGCCCAGTCTAGTTTCTAACCATTCTGAAAAAAGAAAACTATTTAGGCAATATATGTAACTTTTAATTTAGTAATGTTAACATTGATTTTAAGAAATTAAAAGAGCAGCATTTTGAGTGGGATAAAAATAAACCAGATATTGGGTAGATGCATATGTTTACATAAAAGAAACTTAGGAAAGAAACCAAACTTGAGCTTAGTAATTACAATAATAAAGGAAATTACAGTGCTGATGGCACAATAATAGGCTTGTAGGTCTGTAGGTACCCAAGGAAAGGAAAGATCCTATATGTAAAGATATGAAAGATATACAGGTGTGTATATATATCATATATCAATTGTTCATCTAGACATAATCATATAAGCATGTAAATGTGTATATATATATATGTTCTACATTTTTCTGTAGCTCACCTTTTTTTCCCACTTTGTTCAACTATGTTAATGGTTTCAAGTTACAGGCCTTTAATATTCTTGTCTCAATCAAATGTTTCCCACTACCAGTTATTTTTGTCTGTAGAAGAACCTCAGGATTATAAATCCTTCACTTTCTTTGATACCGGCTAGTAGTGGTTAATCTTTAGATATCAGAATCATTAAAATTAATTTTTTTTTTCCTTAAAGGCTATAAAGTATGCAGCCATGTTATTATGTTAAAATAAATCAAAAAAATCTGACTTCAAGTCCTGCTTCTAACTTTTACTGACTAATTCTGAGAGTCTCACTTAATCTCTCAGTGTTCTAGATTATGTGGAACAAAAAAGATGTCAACATGCTTTTGTAAAGATAATTTTTTTGGATTGAAGAGTTTACTTTATCAGTGAAATCACAGGTTCAGTGCCTATTCATATAATTCTAATAAGGTTAAACACTTTTCAAGGAAGTGACATTTAATTTTATTAAATAGGCATAATACCTATTTCAATACAGAGAGTTCAATGCAGAGATTAGCATATCATCTATAATGTAAATCTCACAACACCATAGTATTGTGTGGTGAACTTAAAAAAAATATTAAAAATGGTTACCCTCCAATTGGAAGGTGTTGAGCTAAGTGATCTTAAGTTTTCTTCCAGTCCTACAATATAAGGATGGAAGGAAAGAATCATAATGATGATTTAATATTTGTGGACATTTTTAAATTTTTAGTATGATATAAACTTGGATTAGGGGAAAGTAAGAACTCAAGCTAACATCTCAGGATTTGAACCCCAGGAGGAAAGGTGTGGTTGTTGCTTGGCAGCAATGCTCATAACAAAGTATGTCTGGCAGTCTCCAGTACAACTTTCTGTTAACTCAGCAGAAAACAATGTACAGTATATTCAAGAGGTTTAATTTCATCTTCAGTTCCATAGAAGACAGCAGGTGCTCTGAATAATACTTGTGGAAAGCATATTCAAGTAGTCAAGCAATGAACTACACACTCAAAGGAGATACATATCATGACCTAATAATTCTCTTTATCCCAGCCAGTGACAGAATCTTGACCATAAGAAATCTGAACCTAAAATCTAAAAATCTGTACTTCATTTAATATCTTTCATAAAGAAAAAACCTTTTTTTAAAAAAAAATGGAAGTTCTCAGTCAGTTCAAAGCAGGTTAATTGTTTAAAATTTTCTGATTTGTAACTATTTCCTCTTTTTCTCATTTTGATCAATGAAATTCAAATCTGAACCTAAAATCTAAAAATCTGTACTTCATTTAATATCTTTCATAAAGAAAAAACCTTTTTTTAAAAAAAAATGGAAGTTCTCAGTTTGTTCAAAGCAGACTAATTGTTTAAAATTTTCTGATTTGTAACTATTTTCTCTTTTTCTCATTTTGATCAATGAAATTCAGATAGAAATGATCTAGTCACAAATGATTCCTTTGCTATTAGTATTTTATTTTTAATGTATTTTGTGTTCTAAAGATTATTATTATTATGGTGATTATAATTATCATTTTATTTCATGTACTTTCAGAGATATAGCCATGTTTCATAAAGAAGTGGTTAAAAAATTACAACTTATTTCAAAATGAAAAATTTAAAATTTTTAAGTATACAGCTAAAATTACTAAAATAATTCCAAAGTTATCCATTAACCTTGCACTTTGGATGGCAGCTAGTGTCTAAAGGGCTATGACATTTTTCTCTTTTACAAAATTATACTACATGAATTTTCAAAGTCATTATTTGATTGAATTGTTTGGCTATTTCAGTAAAAAATAATGTCATTTGTTGGGTGAATTAGTTTGGATATATTTTTGCTGAATTGTTTTCACTATCTGACATTGAATAGAAAAATTATAAAGGAATATTTCTAATTGCCAATTGAGATATAGGATTCAGAAAATCTCTGAGTTTTAAATTTCTTAAATAAATTCCGGGACTTCTGGCCAACATGGCAGAAAGGAGGCACATAGCTGTGTAAGCTCCACGTTTTCTCTCACTATCTATTTCATTACAAGCCTCTGAATTAATGCTTGACTGAAAAAAAAAAAACCACAAATAGTTACCAAAAGAAGCCATCCTTGAGATTCGCCAGGAAAGGTCTGTTTTTACTTGAGGGTGGGGATGGTTTTAGATAGGGTGCAGGAGACAGGCAGCGGCAGTGAGACCATGGGAGCAGACTGGAGAGGGGGTGGGGCATGATCGCAGCCGTCTCTGCGGGGAGAGCTTTGCTACAGGACTGGATACTTTGCCGTGGCAGCAAGTCGGCAGCCCAGCAGAGAAGCTAAAAACACCCGGGGGTAAAGAATATAACCCCAAACAGCTGGAGTCTCTTGAGACCTGGCCACCCCTCCCCCACAGTGTCTCAGCACACTCTCAGAGTCTCAGAACACAGGCGCAACACAATCTGGCTAGTGCCTCGCTGCTGCCCCCGCAGTCTGTAGAGGAAGCTCGGTAACACCACCCAACCCCTCCCCCAAAGAAAGCAGACTCCATTTAAGGGTTTTTTCTTTTTTTTTCTTTGCTAGTTTGTCTTTGGTTCTTTGACAAAATGAGCAAAAAATTGAAGAGGACTTTAACCCTTGATAGCTTCTATACAGATAGAGAGCAGACTCTAAACCCTGAGGAGACTAAAAACAGACTGTCTCCAGGTGAATCCCCAAAGGAGGAGATCATCTGTTCCTCAGCACAGATGAATCTCATGGAGGAAATTAAAAAGGCTCTCACAAGAGAGCTAGAAGAAAAATGGGAAAAGGAGAGGGAGGCTTGGCAAAAGAGCCTGGAGAAGTCATCCCACTCATTTAAAGAGAGACTGGATAAAGAAATAAAATCCTTGAAAAATAGGATTAGTGAACTGGAAACAGAAAACAGCTCTCTAAAAAACAAAATTGGCAAAATGGAAAAAACTTTCATAGAACAAAAGAACTCAATTGGACAACTAGAAAAAGATTTTTTAAAAGTGAGTGAAGAAAATACTTCATTGAAAATTAGAATTGAACAAATTGAATTGAATGACTCAAGGAGACAAGAAGAATCAGTCAAGCAAATCCAAAAAAATCAAACAATGGAAAAGAATGTGAAATACCTTCTGGAGAAGACAACAGACCTGGAAAACAGATCCAGGAGAGACAATCTGAGAATCATTGGACTCCCAGAAAAGCATGATGAAAAAAAGAGCCTGGACACTATTTTCCAGGAAATTATCAAAGAGAACTGCCCAGAAGTTATAGAAACAGAGGGTAAAATAGACATTGAAAGAATTCATCGATCACCTACTGAAAGGGATCCTAAAATCAAAACACCAAGAAATATAGTGGCCAAATGCCAGAACCCTCAGATGAAGGAAAAAATATTGCAAGCAGCTAGAAAAACCCAATTCAAGTATCGAGGAGCCACAATAAGGATCACCCAGGATCTAGCAGCATCCACATTAAAGGATCGAAGGGCCTGGAATATGATATTCCGAAAGGCTAAGGAACTTGGTATGCAACCAAAAATAACTTACCCAGCTAGAATGAGCATCTTTTTCCAGGGAAGAAGATGGACATTCAACAAAGTAAGCGAATTTCACCTATTTTTGATGAAAAAAGCCAGAACTTTACAAAAAGTTTGATCTACAAATATAGAATTCAAGAGAAATCTAAAAAGGTAAAGATTAATCTTGGGAACTATATTTCGGCTATAAAGATGTATAAAGAATACATGTATACCTTGTTCTAGAAACTACATGTGGAAAGGACATGTAAAAAGGGTAAAGTGGAGGTACTACATCTCATGGAGAGGCAAAGGAAACCTATTATATCTGAGAGAAAGAATGGAGGGGGATGAATATAGTGAGTATCTTACTGCCTTCAGAATTGGCTTTAAGAGAAAAATTTTAGACATATTCAATCTATGGTGAAACTTCTCCCACCTCATTGAAAAGTGAGAAGGGAAAAGTGAAAAGGGAAGGAATAAGCTAAGTGGAAGGGAATACGGAAACTGGGAGGGAAAGGGGTAAGATAGGGAGAGAAACTCTAAGGCGGGGGGAGGGATACTAAAAAGGGAGGGCTATGAGAAGCAAGTGGTGCTCACAAGCTTAATACTGGGAAAGGGGTAAGGGGGAAAAAAAGGAGAAAAGCATAAACTGAGGTTAACAAGATGGCAAGTAATACAGAATTGGTCATTTTAACCATAAATGTGAACGGGGTAAATTCCCCCATAAAAAGGAAGTGGTTAGCAGAATGGATTAAAAGCCAGAATCCTACAATATGTTGTTTACAGGAAACACACCTGAAGTGGGGAGATACATGCAGGTTAAAGGTAAAAGATTGGAGCAAAATCTACTATTCTTCAGGTGAAGTCAAAAAAGCAGGGGTAGCCATCCTGATCTCAGATCAAGCTAAAGCAAAAATTGATCTAATTAAAAGAGATAAGGAAGGACACTATATCTTGCTAAAGGGTAGCATGGATAATGAAGCACTATCTATATTAAACATATATGCACCAAGTGGTGTACCATTTAAATTCTTAAAAGAGAAATTAAGAGAGCAGCAAGAAGAAATAGACAGCAAAACTATAATAGTGGGAGATCTCAACCTTGCACTCTCAGAATTAGATAAATCAAACCACAAAATAAATAAGAAAGAAGTCAAAGAGGTAAATAGAATACTAGAAAATTTAGATATGATAGATCTCTGGAGAAAATGTAATGGAGACAGAAAAGAGTACACTTTCTTTTCAGCAGTTCATGGAACCTATACAAAAACCAACCATATATTAGGACATAAAAATCTCAAACTCATGCAGTAAGGCAGAAATAGTAAATGCATCCTTTTCAGACCACGATGCAATGAAAATTACATTCAACAAAAAGCCAGGGGAAAGTAGAACAAAAAATAATTGGAAAATAAATAATCTCATACTAAAGAATGATTGGGTGAAACAGCAAATCATAGACATAATTAATAATTTCACCCAAGAAAACGATAATAATGAGACATCATACCAATATGTATGGGATGCAGTCAAAAGCAGTAATAAGGGGAAATTTCATCTCTCTAGAGGCCTATTTGTATAAAATAGAGAAAGAGAAGATCAATGAATTGGGCTTGCAACTAAAAATGCTAGAAAAGGAACAAATTAAAAACCCCCAAACACTAAACTTGAAATTCTAAAAATAAAAGGAGAGATCAATAAAATTGAAAGTAAAAAAGACTATTGAATTAATTAATAAAACTAAGAGTTGGTTTTATGAAAAAACCAACAAAAGAGACAAAACCTTAGTAAATCTGATTTAAAAAAGGAAAGAGGAAAATCAAATTGTTAGTCTTAAAAATGAAAAGAGAGAACTCGCCACTAACGGAGAGGAAATTAGAGCAATAATTAGGAGTTAATTTGCCCAACTTTATGCCAATAAATTCAACAACTTAAATGAAATAGAAGAATACCTCCAAAAATATAGCTTGCCCAAACTAACAGAGGAAGAAGTAAATATCCTAAACAGTCCCATCTCAGAAAAAGAAATAGAACAAACTATCAATCAACTCCCTAAAAAAAAATCCCCAGGACCAGATGGATTTACATGTGAATTCTATCAAACATTTAAAGAACAATTAACTCCAATGCTAAATAAACTATTTGAAAAAATAAGGATTGAAGGAGTCCTACCAAACTCCTTTTATGACACAGACATGGTACTGATACCTAAACCAGGTAGGCTGAAAACAGAGAAAGAAAATTATAGACCAATCGCCCTAATGAATATAGATGCTAAAATCTTAAATAAAATATTAGCAAAAAGATTACAGAAAATCATCCCCAGGATAATACATGATGACCAAGTAGGATTTATACCAGGAATGCAGGGCTGGTTCAATATTAGGAAAACTATTAGCATAATTGACTATATCAGTAACCAAACAAACAAAAACCATATGATCATCTCAATAGATGCAGAAAAAGCATTTGATAAAATCCAACATCCATTCCTAATAAAAACACTTGAGAGCATAGGAATAAATGGACTTTTCCTTAAAATAGTCAGGAGCATATATTTAAAACCATCAGTAAGCATCATATGCAATGGGGAAAAACTGGAACTTTTCCCAGTAAGATCTGGAGTGAAGCAAGGTTGCCCACTATCACCATTATTATTTAATATCGTATTAGAAACACTAGCCTCTGCAATAAGAGTCGAGAAAGATATTAAAGGAATTAGAGTAGGCAATGAGGAAACCAAACTATCACTCTTTGCAGATGATATGATGGTATACCTAGAGAACTCCAGAGATTCTACTAAAAAGCTATTAGAAATAATTCATAATTTTAGCAAAGTAGCTGGATACAAAAGAAATCCCCATAAATCCCCAGCATTTTTATATATCACCAACAAAACCCAACAGCAAGAGATACAAAGAGAAATTCCATTCAGAATAACTGTTGATAGCATACAATATTTGGGAATCTTTCTACCAAAGGAAAGTCAGGAACTATATGAGCAAAATTACAAAAAAGTCTCCACACAAATAAAGTCAGACTTAAATAAGTGGAAAAATATTAAGTGCTCTTGGATAGGCCGAGCAAATATAATAAAGATGACAATACTCCCTAAACTAATCTATTTATTTGGTGCTATACCAATCAGACTTCCAAGAAAATATTTTAATGATCTAGAAAAAATAACAACAAAATTCATATGGAACAATAAAGAGTCGAGAATCTCAAGGGAATTAATGAAAAAAAAAATCAAATGAAGGTGGCCTAGTTGAACCTGATCTAAAATTATATTATAAAGCAGCAGTGACCAAAACCATTTGGTATTGGCTAAGAAATAGATTAGTGGATCAGTGGAAAAGGTTAGGTTCACAAGACAGAATAGTCAACTATAGCCATCTAGTGTTTGACAAACCCAAAGATCCTAACTTTTGGGATAAGAATTCATTATTTGATAAAAACTGCTGGGATAACTGGAAATTAGTATGGCAGAAATTAGGCATGGACCCATACTTAACACCATATACCAAGATAAGCTCAAAATGGGTCCATGACCTAGGCATAAAGAACGACATTATAAATAAATTAGAGAAACATAAGATAGTTTATCTCTTAGACTTGTGAATGAGAAAGAAATTTGTGACCAAAGACGAACTAGAGACCATTACTGATTACAAAATAGAAAATTTTGATTATATCAAATTAAAAAGCCTTTGTACAAACAAAACTAATGCAAACAAGATTAGAAGGGAAGCAACAAACTGGGAAAACATCTTCACAGTTAAAGGTTCTGATAAAGGCCTCATTTCCAAAATATTTAGAGAACTGACTCAAATTTATAAGAAACCAAGCCATTCTCCAATTGATAAATGGTCAAAGGATATGAACAGACAATTTTCAGATGATGAAATTGAAACTATTACCACTCATATGAAAGTGTTCCAAATCATTATTGATCAGAGAAATGCAAATTAAGACAACTCTGAGACACCACTACACACCTGTCAGATTGGCTAAGATGACAGGAAAAAATAATGATGAATGTTGGAGGGGATGTGGGAAAACTGGGACACTGATGCATTGTTGGTGGAATTGTGAACGAATCCAACCATTCTGGAGAGCAATCTGGAATTATGCTCCAAAAGTTATCAAATTGTGCATATCCTTTGATCCAGCAGTGTTTCTATTGGGTTTATATCCCAAAGAAATACTAAAGAAGGGAAAGGAACCTGTAAGTGCCAAAATGTTTGTGACAACCCTGTTTGTAGTGGCTAGAAACTGGAAATTGAATGGATGCCCATCAATTGGAGAATGGCTGGGTAAATTGTGGCATATGAATGTTATGGAATATTATTGTTCTGTAAGAAATGACCAGCAGGATGAATACAGAGAGGCTTGGAGAGACTTACATGAACTGGTGCTAAGTGAAATGAGCAGAACCAGGAGATCATTATACACTTCGACAACGATATTGTATGAGAATGTATTCTGATGGAAATGGATTTCTTTGACAAAGAGACTTAACTGAATTTCATTGGATAAATGATGGACAGAAACAGCTACACCCAAAGAAAGAACACTGGGAAACGAATGTGAACTATCTGCATTTTTGTTTTTCTTCCCAGGTTATTTTTACCTTCTGAATCCAATTTTCCCTGTGCAACAAGAGAATTGTTCAGTTCTGCAAACATATTGTATCTAGGATATACTGCAACATATCTAACATATATAGGACTGCTTGCCATCTAGGGGAGGGGATGAAGGGAGGGAGGGGAAAAATCGGAACAGAGACGAGTGCAAGGGATAATGTTGTAAAAAAAAAAAAAATTACCCTGGCATGGATTCTGTCAATATAAAGTTATTATTACATAAAATAAAATAAAATATTAAATAAATAAATAAATCCCAAAGCACTTTCATGTGGATTATCCTGCTTTTATTTATTATGTAAAGGTAATTATTTTCTATATAATCCACTTGTTCTATAAATATATTTTCTAACTTTATAAATATAATTTAAAACCTAAACTAATGATGAAAATTTTCAAAATATCATCATTTTTTATCTTCAAAATCAAATTAGGAGGTAGATACAGAAAGTTGTCCTATAATTTAAATGTGTCTCTCAAAACCACCAAGAATGCAAAATCACAAAGCTTATGGAGAGCCACATAAAACCACATAGCTTATGTAAAAAATGGGTTTGGGAGCATAATGCTCAAAAATTTCTAGTATCACATGTTTAAAAAAATAGAACCTAATTTTATAAAAAGATAGTATAATCCTATACTTATTAGATGGTTAAGAAATGCAAAAACAAATTAAAAACTATAATAAATAGTGGTTGCCCTTCCAAGTCCTCAACCTATGCCCCTAGTTGCCAAAACAAGTTTGCACTATCCAAAGTTCTCTCTGGCTAAGAAGCTCCTACTGCACCAAAAGATACACAATAAATATAACACTTTATCTCGACAAAGACTTGAAATTTGTTTGAGAACATGAGCCTTGAAATGAGTTACAACTTGTGAAATACTGTGAAGTCATGCAATTTTCTTAGTTTTCTTGTTGTTTCTTGGGGAAAACATGGTACACAAATTAATTCAAAATTTGTATTATAATAAATCTATTTCCTAATATATCAATTGCATTGGAAGGAAATTGTGTTTTTGAAACACATAATATAAAAGAACTGAATATTCTTATTTCTATTTTATAGATAATGAAATTAATAAAAATCCAATGCAGTGCAGGGTCTCACAGCTAGTAAATGCTTACGACCTTATTTCAATTCAAGTCTCCCTGACACCAGAAGTAGCACTCTATCCTCTGAGCCATTTAGTTACCATTGAAATGGTGTTATAGTTTTGTTTGTTTTTTTCCCCAACTATATGAAGTAAAGTTGTTGTTGTTGGTGGTGGTGATTGTTGTGACAGTTTTGCAGGGACAGTTGTAGGGGAGAATCCAAATTCTCCATATTGCTGATAACACCTTATTCTTAAGTTTAAGTTTAAAAGTAGATACTAGCCAAGCACTTCTTCATTAGAAAAATAATAAAATTAACAACAAAAAACCCTAACACCTGAAGTGATGAATAATATGACTTTATTACAAGAATATAATAAGTATGAGTGAAAATGATGCAGAATGATGATTCATAGGAACAATTAACACTGGACAAATTTTTTTAAAACCTGCCATTGGGACAAGTGAGGATATATTTCCCAATCTGTTCCCAAGTTAAAAACTATAGAAGACTGAAAATCTTAAATTGATTTCAGACATCCATACACATACATCCATGAACATATGTTTATACTATCCAGTCACTGGTTAGAAGCTAACAGCTGATAGGATCTGAAAAAGGAACAGCTGTAAAGAGGGAACAAATCTAAGGGAAGATGAAGTTGACAGAGTGTTGGACACTTTGCTTGTCTGGAATCCATAGTCACTCTTACTAGTATCTAACATGATTGGTCTTTGGAGGCTGGGCTCTGGACTTGAGGCTGAAGTGTTGATGGTCAGGATGGATTGATATAAATGTCCCTAATTCCTTGGGCTCAGTAACTGGGGGCTAGCCAAGACTTTCATTTTGCTTAGCTCTGCTAGTACATCCCTCCTTTCCTAGGAAGACTGGTGTAATTTCATTCCCTCTTAGACAAGGCTTGGTGGATCTTGTTCAAATACCCTTTCAAATTCTCTTCCATTTCAAAAGTTTAGAAGATCAGAGTCTAAGATGAAGTTTAGTAGTGTGGGAGAAAGGAGAGAAAAAAAAAGAAATGCGAAGAGAGAGAACAGGGAAGGAAACTGGAAAGAGTAGGAGAAGGAAAGGAATGAGTAGAAGTGAAGCACAAGAGAGAAGAGGACTCAAGGAGGAAAAGGAAGAGTAGAAGAAGAAGGGGAAGAAAAGAGAGAGAATAAGGATACTATGTAGTGAAGTGATAGGCAGCTAAGCAGTACAGTGGATAGAGACTGTGTTTATAATCAGGAAGAGTAATCTCAATTCAAATCCATCCTCAGACACTTATTAGCTGGGCAAATTATGGAGCCCTGTTTGCCTCAGTCTCCTCATTTGTAAAATGAGTCAGAAAAAATGGCAAAACCCTTTGTTACAAAAAAAAAAGTGAGACATGACTGAATGGAACTGAATCATAATTACAAATACTAGGACAACTAGGTGATGCAGTAGATATAGTGTTGGGTTTAACGTCAGGAAGATTAATCTTCCTGCGTTCTAATCCAGCCTTAGAAATTTATTAGTTGTCTAAACCTAGGAAAATCACAGAACCCTGTTTTTCTCAGTTTCCTCATATGTAAAATGAACTGGAGAAGGAAATGGCAAACTTCTCCAATGATTTCCAAGAAAACCCCAAATGGGGTCATGAGGAGTCAGACATGACTGAAAAATAACCAAACATACTGAGAATGGAAAGAGTGACTGGAGCTTAGGCTTAAGTTGAATTAGACTTTAGATAAAATCTATAATCCATGGAAAAAGCAGGGCTGAAAGAAGTCATGGAAGCAATGCTGAGTTGCTGCTTGTCAGTCATGCTCACACCAGGACAGCATGAAGAAACAAGGACAAAAGACTTGAAACCAAATCTTTACGATTAAAATTAATGCCAAGGAAGAGAGGAAAGAACTGAACTCAATATGAAGGAATAATAAAGCTGAGAGAGGGCAGCTTTAGTAATAATAGGGACTGCTATCCAAGAGATGTTAATTCTCAGAATGATTAGGAAGAATTGGTGAAACATTATAGATCCCACTATGAGAAACAAGAGCAAAGCAGTTCCTCTTCTCAATCCCCAAAGGGAATCATGCCTCTGATTTTGATGAAGGAAAAAGAAGAGAAAAATATGGCACATTGACAGACTTCAAAAAGGTAATATACTATCTGTTCAGAAGAGTGCCAACAACTGCCTATAGTTGAGAATGATATGCTATCTCTTCTAGGAGAGGATCAGAATCCAATAAGGAGTAAAGCCATGATTAAGATGTCAGTATGGGGAAGAATTTGTGGCCAAAGAAGAACTAGACAACATTATGAAAGGTAAAATAGACAATTTTGATTATATTAAACTAAAAAGTTTTTGCAAAAACAAAACCAAGAAAAATAAGATTAAAAGAGAATTAGAAAAATGGGAAAAAAAATCTTTACAGCCAGTATTTCTGATAAAGATCTCTTTTATAAAATATATAAGGAATTGTGCCAAATTTATAAAAATACAAGTCATTCGCCAATTGATAAATGGTTAAAGGATATGAACAGACAATTTTCAGATGATGAAATTAAAAACACATATTGTCATATGAAAAAAATGCTTTAAATTACTCTTCATTTGAGAAATGCTAATTAAAATGACTCTGAGTTATTACCCCGCTCACATCTCTCAGATTGGCAAAAACGACAGGAAAAAAAAAATAATGATAAATGTTGGAGGAGATGTGGGAAAACTGGGATACTAATGCATTGTTGGTGGAGCTGTGAAATGATCCAACCATTCTGGAAAGCAGAACTATGTCCAAAAGGCTATATAACTGCATACCATTTGACCTAGCAGTATGACTATTGGATCAGTATCCCAAGGAAATCATAAAGGAGGAAATGGACTCACAGTGCAAAAATGTTTGTAGCATCTATTTCTGTGGTAGCAAAGAATTGCAAAATGAGTATATGCCCATCATTTGGGGAATGGCTAAATAAGTTGTGGTAAATGAGGGTAATGGAATATTATTATTCTATAAAAAATGATGAATAAGATGATTTTAGAAAGGCCTGGAAAGATTTATATGAATTGATGTTGATCAAACCAAGCACAATCAGGAATGCATTGTGCACAATAACAGCAAGAATGTGTGATAATCAACTATGAAAGATTTGGTTCTTCTCAGTGGTTCAGTGATCCAAAGCAATCCCAATAGACTTTATACAGAAAATACCATCTGCATGCAGAAAAAGAACTAAGGAGACTAAATCAACACACACTATGTTCACTTCTTTTTTTCTGTTTCTTTTATTTCTTCCATGGTTTTCCCTTTTGCTCTGATTTTTCTTTCCCAACATGATTCATAAATCAATGTGTATTAAAACAAACAAACAAACAAACAATAACAACAACAACAAAACGTCAGTATGGTATAAAGAAAAGAGTATCAATTCACAAATCAAAGAACTGGAGTTCCAATATTGTCTCAGATAGTTATTGGAGATTTGAATTTATGCAAATCACTTACCTTCCTTACCTCTCAGATTAAAATTAAGGACCTGGCCAAATGGCTTCTTAGGGGTATTCTCTCTTAGAACCCAAGGAAAAGGCAGATTTAATAAACCCATTGGGTTAGTATATAGTTATTACATGAATGTAGACAATGTGATCTTATAGGTGCTTTGCAAATTTTAAATTACCATATGTTTGTTTCCTATAATTAATAAGAGTACAGGTATGAAAGCCTGATTGTTACATACAAATAAAATGAATATTAATTGATTTGAGTTTATGTTCCAGTAGAATCCAGGGCAATCTGAAGAGTATCTTTTGACATTGTTACAATTCCCCTCATGATTCAGTTTGTTCTTTTTAATGATTCTCCATGTAGGGAAGATGGGGAGAGAGAAGACTAAGATAGTTTATAAAGGTAGACACTCTAGACTATCTTTAGCTCTTGAAATTGTTTGTATACATTGGCTCCTAAAACTATGGTTAGTGGATCATAGTTGGTAAGAGTTATTATGAAACAGTGAAAGATATTAGTTATATAACTGGCAATATGTGAGGCTGCTACCAAAAGAATGAGAACAATAAGTTTACAGGAGTACATTCTTCTGATTATTCAGGCAAAAAAATTTATTAAGTACTTAACTAAGCCTCTTGCTCCAATGTGGGTCTCAGTTTTCAAAGAAAAATAAATTAACTCTGTAAATTGAGGGTAAAGGGTTTTTTGGTTGACCCACTCCTTCTTAGTCATCTTCATAAGACCTCTATGAAGCACCTCTGGTTTGAAAAGTAAAAGTGTACATAGAAGGGGCAGCTACATGGTGCAGTGGATAGAGCACCAGCCCTGAAGTCAAAAGACCTGAGTTCAAATCTGACTTTAGACATTTAACATTTCCTAGCTGTGTGACTCTAGGCAAGTCACTTAATCCCAATTACCTCTGCAAATATATATATATAAAACATATATACTATATTATTAATATATTATTATTTTACAATTATTATATTTATTCTATAATGTTATAGATGTTATATAATTAATACATACATATTTATACACACACACACACAGAGAAGTTGAGCTAAGACAAATCTTTGTTGTATGAAAACTCAAGTCATGGATATGGAGCATTATTGTTATTATTTTTAATTCGTTTGTGCCCCCCAAAGCCTCATGGGCTGAATTCAATGGGTAAATGGAGCATTTTTTGGGAACTTCCAAACTTCTTGCAGAAAAGGGACACTGTAGTATAGAATTTTTAGTTCTTGTTACTGCTCCCAATGGAACAAAAATCAGAAAGGGATATTCGAAAAGGGGGAAGGGAAAGGAGAAAAAATTAAATATTTACAAAGAACAAGAAACAGTGGGAGTGGGAGAATAAGGAAAGTAAGCCCCAAAGATCAAGAGACAGAGGTAGAGGACACACACACACACACACACACACACACACACACACACACACAAATACACATAGAAAGAAACAGAGAGAGAGAGAGACAGAAAGAGAGAGACCGAGACAGAGAGAGATTAGAAGGAACAAGGAAGCTGAGGATTTTGCATCACACATTTTGTCTTTACTGAAATTTTATGAAAATTGTAAGGATGATAATATAAGGTGAAGGCTTTCTTCCACTGGGAGATAGATAAATGAGCTCAACCAAGGAACAATATCCTTGATAAGAAGAAATTCCTTGATTATTCTAGCAGGGGTCCTCAAACTATGGCCTGCGAGCCAGATTCAGCAGCTGAGGATGGTTATCCTCCTCACCCAGGGCTATGGAGTTTCTTTATTCAAAGGCCCACAAAACAAAGTTTTTGCTTTTATTATAGTCCGGCCCTCCAACAGTCTGAGGGACAGTGCCCCCTATTTAAAAAGTTTGAGGACCCCTGTTAGAGTAGAGTATCAAGAAGACTGTTAGTTTCTCTTATTACTTTTTTTTTTTTTTTTTGACTGAGGCAGTTGGGGTTAAGTAACTTGCCCAAGGTCACACAGCCAGAAAGGGTTAGGTATCTGAGGCCAGATTTGAACACAGGTCCTCCTGACTTGAGGGCTAGTACTCTATCCACTAAACCAAATAGTTGCCCTGCTCTTATTACTTCTTTAGAACTTTTCCTTCTGCAACCTGAAATGGGGTTTGCCTGTTTGTTTTTTCCTCTTTCTTGAAGCTGAAATTCAGAAGACTCAAAGTATGGCTATCCTGAATGGATTCTTGCTTGAAGAGTCCCCAAAGCAGACTGGTCTTTGGAAAGTCTCAAAGCAGCCTCAAAAGGAAACTCTTGCTTGGAGACTACTAGATAGAAGTTGTGAAGGCTGATTGACATTCATTCTCCTCTCACATACTAGACTCTGCCCCTTATGCAGAAGGCAATTGTCTCTATCAATAAGGAGAAAGTTCCTTACTAATGGACTTTGGGACAAGAATTATAAAAGCATGTGATTGCATAGATTTTGGTGAAAGACTCAATAGCCATTTTTCTTGGCTGCCTCATCCACTAAAATGGATTTGAATTAAAGTTTTATAGTCTCTTGTTAAAAACACTAAATCTCCAGTCATCTTGATCTATATCTTGCCAATGGACACAGATGGCTCTGGAGGGGAAAGTGAAGCAGGTGACCTTTCACAGTCCTCCTTCAGTTAAATCCAATTCACTTGCTTGCCATGATATCACCTGCCTGATGTCACATCCTCTTCAAGAATAAAGAACAAACAACAAAAATACTAATAATTCAGCAAATACTAAAGCATATTAGTAATATTAGCAAATAGTAATCAGCATCTCTTGCCATTGTAGTATGAATTGATATAAGCCTAAATAATAGCTAGTATGTATATAATGCTTTAAGGTTTATAAGGGAAATGTAATACACATTAATGAATAATTAATAAAAAGGTAGGAGAAATACATAAACCAAAAATGAGGTGCTGAGTGAGGACAGACCTAAGTGAAATACTTAATGAGTTATCTCACATACTCTGGGCATTTTCACTGATTGTCCCACATGTCCAGAATGTTATCCTATTAATCTCTTCCTCCTGGATTCTCTGGCTTCCTTCAAGTATCACGGAACTTCCCACCTTCTACAGGAATTCTTTCTTAGTCCTTCTCAAACTTAGTGCCTTCCCTAAGACAATCTTTTATTTACCTCATATTTATCTTGTTCATATATAGTTGTTTGACTATATCTCCTTCAATAAACTATGAGCGCCTTGGGAGCATGGGCTGTTTGTTCTTTCACCTGTTTTTGTACCCTCAATGCTTAGCATATAGCATTTAATAAATACTAGAGGATTGACTGAGTGGTTTATTTGATTTAGCTAACTCCTGGTTACAAAGAGTATCATATATGATACTATTTGAAAAGCACTTGGCACAAAAAAAATAGTCATTTAAATGTTTATTCCTTTCTTCTAGGTGGAGAAATTTCTTTCACTAATGCATATTGGCAACTTCCTGTAACTTCCACTATTAATGTATTTGGGGTAGGGTGAGGTGGTAATAATGCTAAATGGTTAACTGACTTGCATGTGGTGACCAAACATGTTACCTATATCATTGTTAGGGTTTTAGACTACATCTTTTTTTTTACTCTAAGCTAGCATGCATTACAGCACATTGTATCTCAGGTCATAAATAGTAAAAGGAAACAGTGTTATAAATAAATTGACAAAAATATTAAAAGACAAAATAAATATGACAAAAAGCAAGGAAAGAAAAAAAGGACCTTGCTGAGAAATTTGGTGAATTTTCCTGTTTTTCAGTAAAAAGAAGAGCATAGTGCTTATATGAAAGTCAACTAAATTTATATCCAAGCACATTGCTTTAATAAAAAAGGACATACTCTATTTTCCTTGCCAAAGAACTTCAGTTTCACACACCACAATGGGAATTTGAAATCTTGACAGAAATTGCAGATGATAAGATCACATCTGTGTATTTAGTAACATAATCAAGTAAACATGAAATAGCATGACTTCAATCCTTTATTTTGTGTCTACATCATTTGGACTTGTTACCTTAAAAACAAATAAAATTCTCAATGCAGCAAAGCAATTCATATGACAATTCTATGAAAACATAAATGCTATTCTGAAGATTTCATTGTACATTAGAGACCACAGCTTGATATCTTCCATGATTGGGTGGGGTTACAATAAAAAAAAATAAGTTTCTAGATTTAAAAATATAAAACCAGATGTGCAAAACACACAATATAATTAACTGCAAATAATAAAGGAGGCCACTTTTTAAAGACCCATTTCCATCTTAGATTATCTAATAATGATATCATATCTCTGTGAGATTACAAATGGAATCATAGGTTCTCTAAGACAAATGTAGAAGAGCCAAGATGAGTTAGGAAAATAACTGCAGAAAAAACAACACATGCATCCATATGCTACTAGATAGATTTATAATACAAGAGGAAATTGTGAAACTCTCTTTGGATTTGTCAAGCTATTTATTTAAACTTTGGTAAAGGTGAAATAACATGAAAGTGATGGCATTTTTGGCTATGGAAATTTGGTGCATTAATTAATTTAAGTTTGAGAAATTTAATTACTAATTCAATACTGATTAAATTTTTCACTTTTAAATACAGAGGCTTAAAAGTTATCGATACAAATATTAAACTAAGCTGATGTTAGATAGTATGATCATTCTGAGGAAAGATAAACTATTTAAAGATGTTTTTTTCCCCTTCTAGTAAAAACCTCGGGAGTCATAAGAATCCTAAAAATTGAATTTTTACATTCATAAGCAACATTTGTTTTCTTTTCTATTCTTTCTACTTTTTCTATGAATGTGTCCTATGACACATATAATGTACTATATCATAATGTGATAATTAACTGATATGATTTTAAAAAGATTATGCTGAAAAAGAGAAGTTTATTCAAATTATTTTTACTTAGCACCAAAATTTTGTATTAAAGAACAGTATTTGGTTCCAGAATTCTAATGGTATCACTTATAAAACCTGAAAATTGGTATAATGAGCACTAATAAAAGGAAGCCACTCATAGAGGCATGTGATCTCTCAAAAACCTGTCTTAATGGCACATGACAGCCTTCTACATATAACTGACTATCTCTTAGCTTCTGACTATTTCCTTATTTTGGTTTTTCATTCTTAATGCCTTTCTCTTGACATGTGTGCTTATTCCTAATCATCATACATGTTTCTTCAACTTTTGCTTTCATAGTTCCTTTCAACCTTCCTAACTCCTAAGTCACTGACTGAAGCTGCTGTCTATCAACATCTCAGATAATAGCTTATAGTAATAATTAAAATAAATCTGTTTTGAATGAATTATCACATGTCTGTATGATTGGGGGGAGTAAAAATTAAAAGATGGAAAAGAACAGTTGTTTCCCTTTTCAAGGATTGCATCCCTTTTCAGAAGTTCAGCTGTATCTAAAGAAGTCTTCTAGAAAAAAAAAATCAGTTTAGTCAAAGTTTATAAATAAATGAGAACTATTTTCTAGGTAAAAGAAGACTTACTAGCAGGGAATCCAAGATGAGGAGACATTTAGGGGGAATGATAGCTTATAATATCAGGGAAGAGTAAGAAACAAACTGTTCACTAAATTTCCCCATCATCAAAGTATATCCACTCCCACTCACGGGAACATAAAACAAAACCTATTAGTTTTCTTATTGCTAATTCTAGCCATCCTGAATTCAACATGAATTACTTTACCAAGAATAGTTAATATTCCTGCAAGTTCTTGACTGTGACAAAAATTGAGGATTTATTGATAATTATCATTACTAATTATGCAATCAATAATGCAGAGACATATTAAAGTTAGGTCATTATGTATAGAGTATAGACTCATATTAAAAAAAAAATAAGAAGAATCAATGAGCCTTAAACAACAATTTCAGCAACCTTATATAGGTTTGGATTACAGCATGGATACAATGGAATTTCAAAGAATACAAACACAGAAGATGACTTATAGGCCACAAAATAGATGGCAGAAAGGAAGGATCTATATCAGGTAAAACAGAATACTTGCAGGTAAACACTAGAGCTAGTGCTGATATTCCAAGCTGTAAATTTGCAAAGAGCAAGAAGTAATCAGTTAACACAAGGGCTATAATTAATGTCTCAGCTTGATTTTTCAGACTCCAGTTAGTTATCTGCTTACCTTAAATAAATGTTTAGAAAGTTATTCTCAAATCACATGACTATGAGCACAATTTCCTCCCCTTTCCCTTATCCCTCTTCTAGATGCCAAATGTTAAATATGGTAAAAAAAAAAAAATACATATATATGTAAATCCAATAAAGGCATATGTATTTATACAACTATCTTGTTGCACAAGAAGAATCAGATCAAAAAGGAAAAAAGAATGAGAAAGAAAATAAAATTCAAACAAACAACAACAAAAGAAATGAAAATGCAATGTTGTGATCCACACTCAGTTCCCACAGTCCTCTCTCTGGGTATAGATGATTCTCATCATCACAAGATTATGGGAACTGGCTGAATCTTCTCATTGTTTAGAAGAGCTGCATCCATCAGAATTGATCATTGTATAATCTTGTCACTGCAATGAAATACTGGTTCTGCTCATTTCACTCAGCATCAGTTTATGTAACACTCTCCAGGCCTCTCTAAAATCATCCTGGTGATCACTTCTTATAGAACAATAATATTCCATAACATTCATATACAATAACTTATTCAGCCATTCTCCAACTGATGGGCATTCACTCAATTTTCAGTTTCTTGCCACTATAAAAGGGGCTGTGACATGCGTTTTTTGGAAAATGTGGGCCCCTTTCCCTTCTTTAAGATCTCTTTGGGATATAATCCCAATAAAAACATTGCTGGATCAAAGGGTATGCACAGTTTGATAACTTTTGGAGCATAGTTCCAAATTGCTCTTTAGAATTGCTGGACCGTTCACAATTCCACCAACAATGTATTAGTATTCCAGTTTTCCCACATCCCCTCCAACATTTGTCATTAGCTTTTCCTGTCATATCAGCCAATCTGAGAAATGTTAGTGGTACCTCAGAGTTGTCTTCATTTACATTTCTCTGATCAGTGATTTTCATATGATTAGAAATGGTTTCAATTTCTTTATCTGAAAATAGTCTGTTCACGGATACTTTTTAAAAGACAAAAACAGTGTATAGGAATTAACATTCTAAGGGAAATGATTTATTAAAAATATATTTAAAATTCCTCTTAATATCACCGTGCAAATAACAATGGACAAAAATACATACTAGGAAAACTGGAGTTAGTTGTGATGATTTTCTTCTTTTAAAATAATAGTTCTCTCTGGGAGAAAGCAGGTTTCTCAGGAGAGGTTTTCTGGAGGCAGCCTTAATTGCAGTTGAAAGTAATAATCACCTCAAAATGCAGCCAGGTGATAAAAGTGCAGATCTTTTATTGCCTCCAATATAGCCCGGTTAGCTTAGAGGCCTATCTCTCTGCTTGGTTCCAAGAGCTCTTGCAGCTTTGTCCTTTGTTTTCTGCCTCTGCTTTCTTCAGCCTCCAATTCAGTTCCAAGTTGAATCTGTCTTGCCTCCAGGAGAGGGCTTCTGGCTCTCAATCTCCCAGAGTGCTCCTCTCTGACCCCAGTCAATGTTCCAAAGTAAAACTCCTCACTCAGAGAGAGCTTCTGGCTGAATTCACTTGATGCTCTCCTCTCAATCTAAATTCAGCTGAACTCTCGACTTGTAGCTTCTTCACTCTGAAAAACTTTCTTGACTGGACCATTGAAGGCTCTATTTATGCTCCTTCAAGAGAGAGGGATTATGGGGATGTGAGAGAGAGGGATTATGGGTTTCTTCCCAGAGTGTTTTCTGGCCCTAAGAGCTTCAAGGGAGGTATGAATTCACAAAGTTACACAGTTAACTTTGTGAATCTCCCATACTTGTGAATTCCAATGAGTAAAGGTGTGAACACAAGCATTGTATCAATTAGTTCTACTTAGTACCTTGTTTCAGGTTCTGGCCCAAAACATCTCAACTCTAATGACTTAACAATTTGTAAAGATTCCAACAGTTAGTCTCAGAAGAAGTTGTTATGATTAAAGAAAATCAGTACAGTTAGAGGTAGAAATAAAGAGGCAGAGAATTCTAGACATGGGGAACAGTTAGTGAAAACACTTGTAGGAAAAGGAATACCATGTGAAAAGAATAGCAAGAAGGCTAGTGTCACTGAATCAAAAAACATGTGAAACAGAGAATAAAGTGTGAGAAGAATGGAAAGATAAGAAAGAACCAGATTATGAAAACCTTTAAAAGACAAAATGAAAATTTTATGTTTGAACCTTCATGAAATAACCCTTGGGTAAGAAATATAGAGGACTTTCAGATTAAGAAGATCAGTTTGGCAACTGATTAAAAAATAGACTGGATTGCAGTGAGATTTTAGGTTAGGAGACCAACCAGTTAGCTTTTGCAATAGTCCATGTATGAGTTATAAGGGCCTGCACATGGGTTACTGCACTGTTAGAGAGAAGGAGATGTATATTTAGGCCTCCAGAATCTTTGCTATGAATTGTTCAAATAGAGGAGGGATCAGAGGCCACTGTGAATATGAAGAGAAAGGAAACAAAGGGAAAGATTAAAGATTAGTTGATTGATTAGAAGAGAATTTCATAGGGCAACATATATATGTATTGTTTTAGTATTTCTTGAATAGAGTCTTATTATTATTATTATTATTATTATTATTATTATTATTATTATAACTTTTTATTGACAGATCCCATGCCTAATTTTTTTTACAACATTATCCCTTGTACTCACTTCTATTCCGACTTTTCCCCTCCCTCTCTTTACCCCCTCCCCCAGATGGCAAGCAGTCCTGTACAAGTTAAATATGTCACAGTGTAGCCTAGATACAATATATGTGTGCAGAACCCAACAGTTCTCTTGTTGCACAGGGAGAATTGGATTCAGAAGGTAAAAATAACCTGGGAAGAAAGATAAAAATTCAAGCAGTTTACATTCATTTCCCAGTATTCTTTCTTTGGGTGTAGCTGCTTCTGTCCATCCTTGGTCAATTGAAACTGAGTTAGATCTCTTTGTCAAAGAAATCTACTTCCATAAGAATACATCCTCATACAGTATCGTTGTTGAGGTATATAATGATCTCCTGGTTCTGCTCATTTCATTTAGCATCAGTTCATGTAAGTCTCTCCAAGCCTCTCTGCATTCATCCTACTGGTCATTTCTTACAGAACAAAAATATTCCATAACATTCATATACCACAGTTTACTCAACCATTCTCCAACTGATGGGCATCCATTCATTTTCCAGCTTCTAGCCACTACAAACAGGGCTGCCACAAACATTTTGGCACATACAGGTCCCTTTCTCTTCTTTAGTATCTCTTTGGGGTATAAGCCCAGTAGAAACACTGCTGGATCAAAGGGTATGCACAGTTTGATAACTTTTTGAGCATAGTTGCAAATTGCTCTCCAGAATGGCTGGATGTGTTCACAATTCCACCAACAATGTATCAGTGTCCCTGTTTTCCCACATCCCCTCCAACTTTCCACATTATCTTTCCCTGTCATTCTAGCCAATCTGACAAGTATATAGTGGTATCTCAGAGTTGTCTTAATTTGCATTTCTCTGATTAATAATGATTTGGAGCATATTTTCATATGGCTAGAAATAGTTTCAATTTCTTCATCTGAGAATTGTCTGTTCATATCCTTTGACCATTTATCAATTGGAGAATGGCTTGATTTCTTATAAATTATAAATTAGAGTCAATTTGGAAATGAGGCCTTTCTCAGAACCTTTGACTGTTAAAAATGTTTTCCCAGTTTATTGTTTCCCTTCTAATCTTGTCTGCATTAGTTTTGTTTGTAGAAAAACTTTTCAATTTTATATAATCAAAATTTTCTATTTTGTAGTCAATAGTGATCTCTAGTTCTTCTTTGATCATAAATTCCTCCCTCTTCCACAGGTCTGTGAGGTAAACTATCCTATGCTCTTCCAATTTATTTATAATCTCATTCTTTATGCCTAGGTCATTTTGACCTTATCTTGGTATACGGTGTTAGGCGTGGGTCAATGCATAGGGCAACATATTAAAGGTAGAAGACTTTGTAGTAATTATAAATTCTTGGAAACTGGCTGAAGTAGAATTTAATTGTGTAAATCATAGCAACTGATGAAGCTGATGAACTAGGAAGTCATGATATTAACATGGATATCAAACATTGATAATAAATGAAGAAAGACAACACATAAAGGGAAGTTGAAAAGGGTGGGATAGTAACCTGAGCATCTGTCCTAAATGATGATTCTGATGATCAGGACTAGTGAAGAGACTGATGATAACAATCAATCAGAGGAGGAGGACTTCAATGTGATAGATTTTCTAGAATTGCATATGGTAGTTATGGAGAAGGAAAAGGAGTCCTGAAAGAAACTCTGTGCATGAGCAAACATGTGAATATATGATAGCTCTCTTCAAAGCTTTGAAGGATTGTCATGGTGAATAGTAATATGATGTATATTGCTGTGTTACAAAATATAGAAATAGAAGCAATGAACAGAAACTTTACAAGGTATATTTAGGCTCAATATAATGGGAAACTTCATACTAAATTTACCAGCTCAAAGTGGAACGTGTTGTCACTTTCCATCAGCAGAAGCAGAGAATGCTTCACAACATTAAGAGTGAAGTTTCTAAGGAGGGTAAAGGCAGGAGTGAAGAAGAAAATCAGTCAGGTGAGGAGGAAATAAAAAGAATTATCTACTTAGAAGTTTATAGATAATATCAAGAGTTATCAGAGTCATTCACATGAAAGAAAGTTCAGAGAATATTTATCACATTTAGGCTAGATACCTCTGGATACTGAAACTTCTAAATTGATAAAGATACTTGGCACAATATTTTGCAATATGATCTGTGAAAATTGTTGAGCCCCTCAGACATCCCAAGAACTTAATGGTTTGTCCATTTATATTAGTGGAATCTCCTTGAATATTCATCCCGAATCTTTCACAGAGAAACTTCTTAAATGTCTCATTTCTGATAATGATAAAGGAAGTCTAACCCTGAGTCAATGCAAAAGCAATATCTATCTTTAGAACAAACTAATAGTAGGACAATTTCAATAGGAAAATCAAGAGATTTCCCAATGTGTTCTCTTGAAGAAACTGTAAATTACATAGGAGAATTTCAATCTAGTAATTTAATTAATCTCTTACTAGTCCATCTAATCAAAACAGTATCTTCTTGCCAATTAAAATATACTATGAACAATTTCAGTTGTTCTAATCTCAATCCCAGTGGTCAAATGACACTTTGAAGACTACAAATACACTATTATTAAGATACTTTAATAGCAAACATATCTAGCACATGCTGTCCACCAGCTCATTCCCATTCTTGTTGAGGGTAAAATCTTGCAAATCTTGATTTCACCTAAACTGATTAACCACTGATTGCTACTGCTACCATGACACGTGCTCAATCATCACCCATAAAGGGATGAGTTAAATACATACAATTTGGAATTTATCTTACTTATGTTTTTGTTGTGCAATTATAGTCAAGGAAAACTCTACTTTCTTGGGTTTCAAATTCAATACAAAATTTCAGTGACATCCTATTTATGCAAAGAGTAGAGGATGAGCATTAAGAAAGACTTGAGGGAATCCTACAATATTCATAAAGTTCAGTTTCTGAGAGGGAAAAATAAAACCCCAAAGAAAAAAAAAAGAAAAATGAAGCATGTAGTTTCAGATTCAATGTTATTTTATTGTTCAAATGTGGTGGCTTCATTGTAATATAAAGTAAATACTACTGTACTGTAAGAAATGATGAAGAGGTTGATTATAGGAAAAAAATGGAAATAATGAAGAGTAAAATGGGAAAAACTGACAATGTTGTATATATAACTCTAATACTTTTTGAAAAATAGCTGGGAACAACTAAAATATTCTAAGTATTATAAATACTTAAATTAACTACAAAGGACCTATGAAGAAAGATGTTCTCCATCTCTGGAGTATAGAAGTAAGTATGATATGGTTTTACTTATATCTATATTGATATAACCATATTTACCTCTCTCTTCATATATATACATATATAAATATGTATATATTTCTTTTTTTTTTTTTTTTGGCTGAGGCAATTAGGGTTAAGTGACTTACTCAGGGTCACACAGCTAGGAAGTATCTGAGATGGGATTTGAACTCAGGTCCTTCTGACTTCAGGGCTGGTGTTCTATCCATGTACCTAGCTGCCCCATACTATATACATACATACATACATACATATACCTGTGTATGTGTGTGTGGTTTATAAATAGGTAGATTCAGATATCTGTGTTAATTGGTGTCCTTCTCTAGTAAAGGGTAGGGAAGACAGGAGACAATTCAGAAGTTTAAAGGTAATAGAAAAAAATATATATATATATGTATGTATGTATATATATATATATATATATATATAAAAGAGAGTGTTATGCAGGAGAGATGTTATGAAGAATGTACAGCAGTAATCAAAATTGAATCAAACCTCTTAATTGCTTAGGGTATAAAGATAAAATGTATGAGGAGTCATAGCTTTTCAAACTTGGAAGAATTCTCACTGCCATAAAGGTCAAGATACTTACTTGTACAGATGTTACCCACTGGATAAAGGTAGAAACAGATGAGAGTTGGAATAAAATTAAAACAGTTTTTTATTTTTATTCATTCTCTTTTGTTTTTACTTAAATTTTTATTGTTTGATTTTATCTATAGTGTTTCATTGCATTCTACATTGAATCACTTGGAAAATCCGAATTTGACCTGGTCGAGAATATGAAGTCATGAAAGAAATGCATGACCAGAAAACAAAAAAGAGATGCTATAGTCATATAATGAGAATGAAAAAGTAAGGAATCACTGATGTGCAGATCACCAGCTCACTGGTGTAATTCAGTGTAAAGGAAAAAAAGAGAAAGACTATCTTAGCTTGTTGGATAGACTTGCAGTGGTGAATTTAGGGGAAGGCAGTAGCTCATGATAAACAAATTGAGGTGTTTGGTAATCATCATTACTGGAGAGAATGTACACTATGAAATAATCACAATTTCATTGTAAATTTTTGTGTCATTTTCTTTGACTACTTCATCAGTGCTCTCATATACTACTCAAATTAAGTTTTAAGCCAACTATGATGTACCTACTCTAAATGTTTCAAGCCTTCAAATTCTATCTTATTTTCTTTCCACAAAAGACAAATATTGCTAAGCTATTCCATCTCCTAGTAGATTCTGGTACTTCTTGGCCAGTGGGATGCTTTCCAGAATGTCAAGCCCAGAATGTCAAGCCCATATTGATTTTCACAGTCTGTGCTAGCACATTAAGAACAAAAATCTCTCTTTCTTTCTGCTGACACTTCATTTTATGGAGCTGGAATTGTGCTGAGCTACAAGATGCCAGATGGCATCAAGACATTTATTGCCCACTGATCATGAGCAATGTTGTCTACAGAGTGGAGTTATAAACAGAATGAGGAAAATAGTCTTTATATTTACCATGGGGAGAGGAGAAGGAAAAAGGTCAACAAGTTTCACAATTGTTTCCCTGACCTTGTGATCACAATTTGTAGTGACTACAAGCCTATAAGGAAATTTTTTTTAGATGAAAAGAATAAGGGTAAATCTGCACTTTTATTATGATTCTAGACAGTGCTGAACTAGTATTTAGGATCCTGAAAATAAAAATACTACAGTGGGAAAAGTGCTAGACTTGGAAAAGGAAAACCTTGTTTTGATGCCTACTTCTAATCTTAAATGATCATTGGAACTAAGAAGATCACAAACAATAAAACATTTCTATGATCTAGGCAATTCTTAAAACAAAAAACAAACAAAGAAACAAAAAAAAATTGCAGAGACAGCACTGAACTGTATTAGCAAAATGAGCTTCCTCCCATAGAGATTCCTTATATCAATGAAATCACAAGTCTAATCCTTATTCATACACTATATACCTCAGAGGATTTTTCTATATAAATTGAAATATTAAGGAACATATCTTACAAATTCTAAACCTACACAAACCAGATTAGTATTGGCCTTGGAAGGGTTTTAACCTTTTATAACTTTTAATTTTAACTTTTAATCTTTTTCTTTCATTTTCTTTTCATTTTGAGTTCCAAATTCTCTCCTTTCATCCCTTCCCCTATGCATTGAAAAGACAGGCAATATGATGTGATAACACAATTACTTATGTGAAAGCATGCAAAATAATTCCACATTAGTCTTCAGTGTGCCTCAGTTTGCACTTAGAGTTGATCAGTTATCTCTCTGGAGATGGAGAACTGTGGTGATTTTCTTCTTTAAAATATAATATAAGATGGTTCTCTCTAGGAGAAAGAGGTTTCCTCGGGAAGGTTTTCTGGAGGCAGCCTTAGTTGCAGTTGAAAGTAATAATCACCCAAAATTCAGCAATAAAATGCAGTAAAAATGCAAATATTTATTTTCTCCTTCCAAAATAGCCCAGTTAGTTGAGGCCTATCTCTCTGCTTAATTCTAAGAGCTCTTGCAGCTTTGTCCTTTGCTTCTGCCTCTGCTTTCTTCAGCCTCCAAAGCCAGCACCAAGTTGAATGTCTTGCCTCTGAGAGAGGGCTTCTGGCTCTCAATCTCCCAGAGTGCTCCTCTCTGACCCCAGTCAATGTGCCAAAGTAAAACTCCTCACTCAGAGAGGGATTCTGGCTGAACTCACTTGACACTCCCTCCTCAATCTAAATTCAGCTCCACTCTCGACTCATAGTTTCTTCACTCTGAAAAACTTCCTTGACTGGCCCATTGAAGCTCTATTTATGCTTCTATGAGAGAGAGGTTATGGGATGCGAGAGAGAGGGATTATGGGTTTCTCCCATAGTGCTCTCTGGCCCTAAGAGCTTCAAGAGAGGTGTGAATTGGGATATCTCATACTAAACTCTGAAATTTCCCAAATGTATGAACTCCAATGAGTAGAAGTATGAACACAAGCATTGTATCAATTAGTTCCACTTAGTACCTTGTTTCTTCTGGCCCATAATATCTCCTTGTAAGATCAGATCAATCATACTAAATTAGATAATTATTGTCTCTATCAACTCTAATGACTTAACAGTTTGTAAAGATTCCAACAGAGAACTTTTTTTTTTTTAATTATGAGTCCTTTGGAATTATATTGGATCATTGTATTGAGGCTAGTAACTAAGTCATTCATAGCTGATCATAACTATGATATAAGACCAGGCATTTTTCAAGCACTGAGTATAAAAATATGAATGAAAGAGACTCCTGAGATAACTAGATTTTATTAGGAAAACAGCATATGTATGAGAAGGTAATTGTTCAATTATGTCTGACTCTTCATGACATCTATGGACCATAGCATAGCATGCCTTTCTATTCTCCTCTATCTCTGAAAGTCTGTCCAAGTTTATGTTCATTGCCTCTGTAATACTATTTATTCCTCTCATCCTCCTCTGCTTCTTTTTTCTTTTGCCTTTAATTATTCCCAACATCAGGTTCTTTTCCAATGAGATCTATCTTCTCAGTAAATTATGTGCTGCTCATCTTTTGTTATAGTTCAGTTTTCACAGCTATACATTGC
Source organism: Antechinus flavipes (assembly GCF_016432865.1). NCBI lineage: Eukaryota > Metazoa > Chordata > Mammalia > Dasyuromorphia > Dasyuridae > Antechinus > Antechinus flavipes. The sequence continues at coordinate 152,110,268 of NC_067402.1, forward strand.
TACTGGAAGAAAACATAAATTTGACTATACATGCCTTTATTGGCAAAGTCATATCTCTGCATTTTATTATGCTATCAAAAATGTTTAAATAAACTAAATTCAAAGATCATGAAAGGTGTCATGAGAAAGACATAATTTAAACTGAGCTGAACTCTGAAGGAAACTGGTGATTCTAAGAAACCAAGTTGTGTTCAATCTTCACTTTTGAAGAAGATCAATGACATTAGCAGGGTGATGTAATGACTCATGTGTGAATTGGATTTAAATTGAGGCAGAGCATTATAGAGTCCTCAGCTTTATTCTCTCTACCAGAGTCATTAAGGTCCAATGACAAGACAAAAACAGCACAAATAAAAATAGTCTGGTTTGCAGTGGAATCATCTATGTCTGATTAAGCTAATCAGCACTCCTAGCACTTGCTTCAACCATCTCCATAGTTACTAGAACAAACTGTTCTCATCTACCCATTCTATTGAGGGAAATGTTCACATGCTTAGAGTGGATATCCATCTAATTTACCAATGGATTTGAAGCCTGTCAGTTAATCCTATTTTGTGCAGCAGGGCTGGGCACATTTTTTTCCTATACCAAGTGATGATGAGAATTTTGAGGGGCTTTCAAAGAGAATGAAGAGAGAAGAAAGGAGATGTGGTACTGTCCAATGACAGTGGTTTCTGTGACTGGCACAGTCATATGATAACGTATTCTGTGACTGTCACAGAATCTAATGCATGATATAACTATAGTATCCTCCTGTAAGGCCGTGAAAGATGACCACTATCTAAATAAACAAGCCACAATGTAGGTTTAATCTAGTGTGTTTTCTGGAAGGAAAGGAGTAAGAGAACAAAGAAATCAAGAAGAGAAAGAAGAGACAAGCATTATTCAATTCCAATCTTACTTTTATTTTTTTTTCTTAATTTGCTGATTTTTATATTATTTTCCATCAACATTTATGCTTGAACATTGCTGGGTATTTCTTTGTTTGTGCCATGATGGCATGATTGTAGTTAAAATGAGAAAGGATCTCTCTCATCTCATGACCAAGGGTGCTACCTCTTACTCCTAGTCTATTCATTATTAGAGAATTATGCTCTTTAACGGAGATCATAATGAAAAGTTATTTCATAGCTACCAATCTTAGAACAGAATTGCTATGAATTTGGGCCCTAATTTATAAATTTACCCTATTGATATGAGTCAAGTAACTAAGAAATGGAATATAGTGTTATTGTTTTGAGGAAGAGAAATGTGGGGGAGGGGGGAAGATAACTAAGAATGGAAATTCCTTCCACTATTACACCTGTCAAATCATTATTTTTTAAAAATAGGAATCTGACCAAAATTCTCTTCCTGTTGTACAAGGTATATTAAACACACCGACTTGCAAGATATAAATCCTATGATTTTTTTTGTCAGATCTGGAAAGAAGAAAAATGAAAGAATCTTTCTTACCATTGATTATAAAGTTATATTCTTTGGACTATGCATTTCCCTCAGGTTTTTCATCATTTCATGAAATCATTTTCAAATACCTTTTATATCAAGAGGTAATAGTTGATATTTATGATATTTTGATTTGTTTTCTGGATCTCTTCAATAATTCAAGCTAATAAAAGTTGTTTTTAACTACCTATTAGATTTGACAGTTCACAAAGCCATAGAAATATCCATTTCAGTAAAAAGAATGGGGATTCCTCAGTAATATACAAGATAGAAGGGGAATGAGTTGGACTACAAAAAGTATATACTTTTAAAGGAGAGAAAGAAGTGGGGATACCTGCTATTGTTTCAATAATTTGTGGATTATGGCAACCCCTTCACACAAGGTATTTAACATTTACTGTACCTAATCAGACAACCAAAGACTTTTGGATGTATTTCCTCTACAGAAAGACAATGAATTAATCATTCATTATTTCTTCAATCTTAACATAATTCTGACCGTAAAAAGTCATTTGTAGTTGAGACAGATATCTCTGGTTTGATTAAGTGCTACTTTATTCCAAGGGGATAGTGACCTCAAGTATTTTGACTCTCTCTATATGTGTATACATATTTTTAATTTTCCAGAAGTTGTCAATGACAGAAGACATTATTTCAGCATAATTGAGAAGCAGTGTGATGTAATAAATAAATGAGCTGATGTTGTTGTACAATCCTGTCTAATTCATTGTGATATCATTTAAGTTTTTTTCTTGGAAAAGATACTAGAATGATTTACCTTCCCTTCTCCAGTTCATTTTATAGGTGAGGAAACTGAGGGAAAAAAGAGTTAAATGATTTGTCCAGAGTCACATTGCTAATAAGTGTCAGAGGCCAAATTTGAACTACAAAGTTGAGTCTGATTCCAGGCCTGGAACTCTACCCACTGCACTATCTAGCTGCTCTAGACCACAATCCAAATTCTACCTCTGATGGTATCTATGCAATCAAGACATTTTAATTCTCTGAACTAAAATTAGTATAATTATTCTTGTACCACTCATATTAAAGACTTTTTTTTTTATAAAAAAAGCTCTTCAAACCATTAAAAATACTATGTAGAAATAGGAATGTTTTCAGAATCCTGCCTCCTGACTTGGAATTCACATTTAGTTTGTTATTTCAGTATTTTTGATACTGGTTTTGATTCTGCACTCCTTGCTACCTTCCACCTCTGGATTTTCAATGGTATATATTTCTAACTTTCATTTACCACAAAGCATGTGTAGCACTTAGGTGTACAAGAACTTCTCAATTTTAATTCCTGCCTCTGGCATCCCTTCCTACCTACCACAAAACACTTTTTAAATTAGACAATGGATATAACTACTATTTAAGCTAATCAGGTGAAGCTGAACTGACTCAAATTTTTGATTAGAGTAATTAGGACAATCTATGTATTTTAGTGATAGTCACAATAAATTTGATGAAATCACTGGTTTGTTTTTTTTTTTCACAGGAAGTTTTCAACTACATGTGTTCAACCAATATTTGCATGACCTTTTAACCAGCCAAAATAGACCATATAGCTCTTTTACTACATTTTAAATTCAATGGACAGAAAAGTTATCATCCATAATTTATTGAAGAAAATTAAATTATTCCTATTCATATATATATATATATATATATATATATATATAATATATATATATATATATATATATTACTGATTTCAGAATGCCCTAAAGCGCAATCCCTGGGTCAGAAAGGAAAACCAAATCTCTGAATTTCTCTTCTCAAACTACAAATTATGTTTTAAAATTGTATTTTACAAATAAATCCTAAGGTTCTCATTCATTTCTATGACTTTCTCTGTCATCTGCTTTCTATTAAATGGTAAGCACCTTGCTTACCCTTTGATCCAGCAGTGTTTCTACTGGGCTTATACCCCAAAGAGATACTAAAGAAGGGAAAGGGACCTGTATGTGCCAAAATGTTTGTGGCAGCCCAGTTTGTAGTGTCTAGAAGCTGGAAAATGAATGGATGCCCATCAACTGGAGAATGGTTGAGTAAATTGTGGTATATGAACATTATGGAATATTATTGTTCTGTCAGGAATGACCAGCAGGATGAATACAGAGGACTGGCGAGACTTACATGAACTGATGCTAAGTGAAATAAGCAGAACCAGGAGATCATTATATACCTCAATAATGATACTGTTTGAGGATGTATTCTGATGGAAGTGGATCTCTTTGATAAAGAGAGCTAATTCAGTTTCAATTGATCAAAGATGGGCAGAAGCAGCTACACCCAAAGAAAGAACACTGGGAGATAAATATAAACTGCTTGCATTCTTGTTTTTCTTCCCAGATCATTTATACCTTCTGAATTCAATTCTCCCCATGCAACAAGAAAACTGTTCGGTTCTGCACACGTATATTGTATCCAGGATATACTGTAACCTATTCAACATGTAAAGGATCACTTGCCATCTTGGGGAGGGGGTGGAGGGAAGGAGGGGAAAAATCAGAACAGAAGTGGATACAAGGGATAATGTTGTAAAAAATTACCCTGGCATGAGTTCTATCAATAAAAAGTTATTTTTAAAAATGGTAAGCACCTTTGTTGTGATCTTCTTCCCAAATGCAGCCAGGTGATAAAAGTTCAGATCTTTTATTATCTCCAATATAGCCCGGTTAGCTTAGAGGCCTATCTCTCTGCTTGGTTCCAAGAGCTCTCTCTGAATGTCGCCAAATCCAAAGGTTTTGTCCTTCAGCCTCTGCCTCTGCTTTCTTCAGCCTCCAGCCAGCTCCACTCTTCATCTCATTCCGGAGAAATCTGACCGAGACCCTCTGTCTGTTTCTTTTATCCAAGAGGGAGGAATTGTGGGATACGAGAGAGAGGGATTATGGGTTTTCTCCCATAGTGCTCTCTGGCCCAAAGAGCTTCAAAGGAGGTGTGAACTCATTGAACTCCAATGAGTAAAGGTGTGAACACAAGCCTTGTATTAATTAGTTCTACTTAGTACCTTGTTTCAGGTTCTGCCCAAAACATCTTCTTGTAAGATTAGATCAACTCTAATTAGTTAGCAGTTAGTAAGGATTCCAACATCTCCCCCTTTCTTTTGTTTTAAAACATAGGGGGTTTCTGAGGGGGTACACATAAATCCATCAATATGGGCCAGAACTTTGTAACAGATATACATGGTATACATAAATCCATCAATATGGGAGGCATTATACATAATTTATATAAGCACATAGCAATATAACACAGGCTAGTAGTAATGTAACAACATGAATCAACCTGAAGATTTACACATGTCATAAGTCCTAGAAATAGTCCATAAGCAATCCATTGTCCATTAGTTCATGTGCCAGGAATCTAATAATTCTTGTAAGCTCTGAAGTACTGTAAAAGGTCTCATCAACAATTTTTCATCTCAGGGAATCCAATGATTCTTGCTGGTTTTTCAAGAACTAAAAGCTGAAGATTTTAAAGTTCTTTTGACAGTCTCATTATCAGCCATCTGATTCTTTCTCCATCTGTGGAAATATAAGCAGATCCTCTTCCCCAAGTGGTTAACCTAATTCCCTTCTATTTACCAAATTTGGGATTTCTCCTCATCATCTGGTAATTACATTGGAGTTGTTTGCATTGGATATTGTCTTGTTGTCTTAAAAGGCCTGTATTCTTCCCAACTGTAATCCTGATTGCTTTTCTGTTGGTTGATGACATCAGAATCCTGAATTTCTAAAGTCTCTCTGGGTGTAACTTCAGCTGCTATCATGCCCCACCTGTCCTTTGATTGATACTTTGGAGCTGGGTCCTGCCTCTCATTCCTCTGGGTCAATATACATTTAGAGGCCCAGTGAAAGCCTTGGTTACATTTTGGACATGGGGTTTTGGGTTTTCTCTCACCCTGTCTTCTCATTCTATCTCCATTTCTACATTGAGCTCTCAAATGTCCAATTTTTCCACAATGAAAACATCGACGAGTTTCTCTAGAATTCCTCTGCCAAAAAGGACCTTGTCTTTCCATGTTCATCATAGTCTGGGCATAATAAGCATTTGTGCCCACTGTGGCACAGCGTCTAATGATCTCCTCTAAAGAAGCATTTTTGTCTAGCCCCAATATAATTCTCTTGCAAACCTCATTGGCATTTTCCTTAGCCAAATGTCTAGTCATTATTTCTGTGGCAGCATTATCTCCAATGGTTCTTATTACAGTTGTTTGCAGACGTCCCACAAAATCTGCAAAAGGTTCATTGGGACCTTGCTCTATTTTTGTGAAAGCATTATTTCCATCTTTCTGTCCAGGGAGAGAATTCCAAGCTTTTATTGCAGCCTTAGAAATTTGCTCATACACTGTTATGGGATAATAAATCTGTTCTGAACTCTCTGCATACTGACCTTCTCCAGTTAGTTGGTCAAAAGCAACTTGTACAATAGCTCCTGTTTGTCTATTGCATTGGGCTTGAATCCTACATAATTCATGAAACTCTGAAAGCCACAATAAATTTTGTCCCGGTTCTAGACATGTTTTAGCGATGGATTTCCAGTCATTCGGGATTAAGATTTCATAAGACAAATTAAAAAGTAACATCTTCACATAAGATGATGTAGCCCCATAAAGAGTGCAACCCTTTTTCAAATCTTTAATTTTTCCCAAATTAAAAGGAGTGTATTTTCTCTCTTTTTGACCTGAGGAGTTGAGCTCTTCAATCACAGGATATGCATTTATAAAATCAGGTATATCTTCTCCTTCATTTTTTGCTTTAATTAATGCTTTTTCTAATCTTGTCAAATTCTGCTTTACAGGAGAAGCTGACTGTGTTTCTGTCTCTCTCCCTCCCCCTTGTTCCACCCATGAAGGGTTAATTGCGGGGGGAGGGTCATGAGATGTGGAATCACCTAATTCCTCCTGCTGTGAGGTATCATACTCAGAATTGTAATTAACTCCATTCTCATCTGATTCATCCTCCTTTTCACCTAGTAAAGTTGGCACTTCTTCCTCCTGTACTTTCCTTTTCATCATTCTATCACTTAAATAACTTCTTATAGCCAATTGTATTACATTATATGTATTAATTATTGAGTTAGGCCCATTTTTATCATAGAATTGACAAAGATCCTCTCCAACCAATTTCCATTCATTTAGATCTAATTCCTTATCAAGAGAGAAACAAGGACATATGTCCTTTACAGTTTGTAAAAGTTCAGTGATTTGCTGTAAACTTATAATTAAACCTTGGCTTTCCATAATTTTGACAATGCTCTCTAAATATTTTCCTTGAACAGAAACAGGCTGTTTTCTAAATATCTGTCCCATCTTAGATGAAATTCTACTTTAACTCTTCTAACAAAATTTCTTTGTTGCACTCACCCTAATTTCTGGGTTGAAGAGTCTTTTCCACTGGATCAGGATCAGAGGCTTTTCCACTTGAATCAGGATCGGAGCTTTTCCACAAATCCACTGAGGGGGTCTGTTAGCCCCTGAACGTGGGGCCAAAATGTCGTGATCTAGTTCAGATGGATCTGAATCGGTCCCTGTTTGGGTGCCAAAATGTGGTGATCTTTTTCTTCTCAAAACGCAGCCAGGTGATAAAAGTTCAGATCTTTTATTATCTCCAATATAGCCTGGTTAGCTTAGAGGCCTATCTCTCTGCTTGGTTCCAAGAGCTCTCTCCGAGTGTCGCTAAATCCAAAGGTTTTGTCCTTCAGCCTCTGCCTCTGCTTTCTTCAGCCTCCAGCCAGCTCCAGTCTTCATCTCATTCCGGAGAAATCTGACCGAGACCCTCTGTCTGTTTCTTTTATCCAAGAGGGAGGAATTGTGGGATATGAGAGAGAGGGATTATGGGTTTTCTCCCATAGTGCTCTCTGGCCCAAAGAGCTTCAAAGGAGGTGTGAACTCATTGAACTCCAATGAGTAAAGGTGTGAACACAAGCCTTGTATTAATTAGTTCTACTTAGTACCTTGTTTCAGGTTCTGCCCAAAACATCTTCTTGTAAGATTAGATCAACTCTAATTAGTTAGCAGTTAGTAAGGATTCCAACACACCTTGAAAGCAAGGATTGAATCACCTTCATTCCATAAGACCCTCTTTCATAGACCTCATGGGAGAACAGTATTATTAACTAAATAAAATGTATTATTAATGTATGGGCTTGTTCTTTCCAATGCTTATAATCGTAATGACTAGTTAAGTAAACAATAAAGACTATTAAAATCATAGACCACTATTTTAATTCTTAGACTTGTAGTAGCTTATTAGTGCATAAAGACTTAGGAATTAAGGGGACTCTGAAGGATTTTTTCTTTGTATGTAGTAATTGAATTGTTATTTTAGAGAAAATATAACAGAAATAATTTATTAAAATAATTTTACTAATAAAAATTGCTTCTTGTAAATTAATGGTACTTTTGTATGGTTATTATTTTAAATGATAGAAGAAATATTATGTTGTTAAAATTTCACCTGAACATTGCAAGGATCATAAAATGTCTAAGAAGTCAGACTAATTAAGCTCCATATAGTTAATCGACAGTCAAACATGAACCTCTGCCTCTTGTGACCAGTCTATGTAAAGATGTGATTTTGCCCCTATCTTCTCAAGTAAATTCACAGAAATATTCAGGATACATTTTTTCCAAAGATGTAAATAGAGAAAAAAGTCAATGTTTGGAAAAAGGAACAAATCAAGAAAGAAAGTCGCAGTGAATAAAGATTTTGTAGAGCTTTATTCATTTAGAATTATTGGTATTTAATACAAATGGTTCTCAAGATAGCTGCATCTGTCATATTGCTTTGTGGTATAGCTTATGAAAACATAATTCATTTTTTTCAATTATGAGGGTCAGAGAAGAGAAAAGATATATGGCCTTCAAGAAAAGATGTTTTGGTGACCTCTGCCTCTAATTGAAATTCAGTCTCCGGGAAGTGAAAGTATAAGTCTGAACAAGTTCAAACACCTGTTAATAACTATGTATCCTAGGTCAATATTTAGACCCACCTAATGTTACATTTGTTCAGACCAATATTTATGGAGGAGGACAGGCTTTCTGAAAAGGAAAAGTATAAATACGTCATTTTTGAAAATCAATGGAAAACTTTTTTACCTATTTTATTGTGGTTCAGTTAGTTGTTTGTTATGTTCAATTCTTTGTGACCCCATTTGAAATTTTCTTGGCAAAGATACCTGAATGATTTGCCATTTCCTTTTCATTTTATAAATGAGGACATTAAGGCAAACAGGGATAAATGAGCTAGCCAGGGTCACATTGTAGGTAAAGGTCTGAGGACAGATTTGAACTCAGGAAGATGAATCGTTCTGATTCTAGGCCCAGCACTCTATCTACTGCACTACTAATCACAATAACATGCCACAATATTGTGACATTTTAATATTTAGTAAATAAGCATATCGATAGAATGTGGAGAGCTTTTATGGACTATGAAAGAGAGACCTGGTCTCAAAATCAAGAAGGTTTAAGTCCTGCCTCTGATACGTATTGACTGCATGACAGTAGGCAAATCCCCTAATCTCTTAACATCTAAATGACATTGTGAATAAATCCCAGATCCTGCACCTCAGACACTTACTAATTATTCACCCTAGGTAAGTCACTATTTGCCTCAGCTTCCTCAACTGTAAAATGGGGATAATGACAGCACCTACTTTCCGTGGTCAGGAACAAATGAGGTAATGTTTGCAAAGTGTATAACACAGTATCTGGCACATAGGAAGTACTTAATAAATGCTTATATGCCTAGTATTTCCAAGCAACTCCCTGGAATTCTTCAACTGAAGAGAAGGCCATGATCTCCTTTGGGAGCGTTTCCTCAAAGGAATTTGTTTCGCCAAGGTCTCATTCAGTTTTTTAAAAAAGTTTTTTTTTTTTTTAAGACTCTGAGACTATAATAGTAGGAATAAAATTTAATTGTAATGAAGCAGGGTATATTGTAAAATAGAATCTCCCCCCTGTATTAGATTTGGAAGCATCTGTTTGGATAAAATTTAGCTAGTTCCCTGGCACTTTATTGTCAAAAATGATAACACCAAAATTGTCACAAGATAATGGAAAATGTTGATAAAAGCAATATCATCATCAGAACATAGAGAAAATGAGCATCTGTTGTTCTGGAACCAAATGAAAATACTACAAATCTGAAATTACTTTGTTTCCTGTGCTAAGTTAAAGCAAGAGAAGTATGTTGTGACATGCAATATTTTAAAATTGCAGTTCAGAATTAATATTAGGGAAATAAATTATTTAAAATGGGGAAAAGCTACATATAGGTACTAGAAGGTACCTTCAAGGCCATATCTTGAAACACATTTTTACAGAAGAGGAAACAGACAAGAGACAAAAACTTTGTGTTGACAATTGACAGATATCAAGTGATATAACAGAATTTCAAACTGATTTCCTCTGAAACTGACCTTAGTCTTTTCCCCCTCATTCATGATGCCTTCTTCAGTCTTTAACACAGATTTTATGAATTGGCATGATTTTTTTAGCTTTATATTCAAGCACTTGAAAGAATAAGAATTGATTCAATATTTAGACATTATTCATACGTTAAATGTGGTTCATAATATAAAAAGAGATCATAGACATAGCATGGGAGGGTATTTTGGAAGTCATTTTATAGATGAGAAAAGTGAGGCACAAAAAAAGTTAAATTGCTAAAGATCACACAAATAATTAGTGACCAATCTGGGATTCACATTTAGCATTTTTTCTACTGAACCATGCCGTCTCTCAATGCAAGAATATTATCTGATACTCCTATGTTGAGTTAGAGCTCAGTTTCATTTATGAGTTTTTAATGAAGAAAAAAAGAAACCTAGAATAAACTAAAAACAAATTAGAATACCTTCCTCCCACCCCAAAGCTTGGTTGATATTTTTAAAATGTGAAAATAAAACCACTCTATGGCAATGAGACAGCTTTTCCTAAAGATAAATCTATTATGAATGCCATTCCATTTTAAACTTGGTATTATTTTCTCTATATACAAATTTCCTCCTCACTGCTTTTTAAGGGATAACATTAATTTGAATGCTTGAATATGTATCATATGTAAAAATATAAAGTTCAGAGTAATGTTTATGGCCAGTATTTATGGATGATGATGCTTAAAAATCTATGGCAGACCATGGTAGAGTGTTGTGGTATAGGCAGCACAGCTCTGGTGGGAATCACCACTTAACACTTATAAAAAATGTGGTTTTAAAAGGATGCTTATAAATGGTTACCAGATTGCTTCAAGGAAGCAGGCAAACCAATTTTGAGTCATTTTCAAGGTTTTATTAGAATATAGCTTTAAAAAGCCCTTGACAATGTTATGGAGTACAGAGCATCCTGGGTTTATAAGCAAAAAGTTCAGGCTTTCAACTCAAGCTGTGCTGAGTTGAAAGAACTCCTTTCTTGACATTGGACAAGTCAATTAAGCTTATTAGACCTCAGTTGCCTGATCTGTAAATGGAAGGGATTGAGTGGAATGATCTCTAAAACCCTTTCCAAATCCTAATCCTAACATTTCTTACCCATCTGAACATAAGGCTATAAAATTGTTTTTAGGGAAGCAGAACATTTATATAAATTCTACAGATTATGATGATCTTTCTAATATGTTTAATAACTATATTTCTGTTCTTTTATAGAAAGCATTTTAGTCTTTCATAGAACTACTGAGCTCTATATGTTTTGTAAATTATGCAGGCACCATATTTGCCTCAGTCTGATGATTTTTGTATTTCATTTTACATCTCCACATGTTCCTTAGAATGAGTAGTGGAAAAAGAAGTACAATTCAAATGTGTCTCTGTCTTTGGTCTCTTTAGTGCCCTTTCTGCTTCATTCCCTCCCCTGCTCCCCACAGTCTGTCTGGCCTATGCTGGGACTAAGATGCTGAAGTTCAAATATATTATCTCCACTGCTATGGCTAAATAATTTTTTAAAATTGAAAACATGGCATTTTTTTCATCTTTTATTGTTAATTTATCTTTAAATGGCCTGGGGATTTTGCTTCATGGCTTCTCTCACCAAATATTTTTTAAAATTATTACTGCTTTCACAATTTTCTGTCTCTTTATGTTAGCCATAATCTTTTGCTATCCATCTCTGTAAGATTTTACAAATGAGTTTGTATTGTGTACTATTGTTCTTCTTGTCTGAAATTCCTCTGCACTGAGCAAGGAGATCAAGCATTTTTCAGCTAAAGCATTTTCTAGTTTTTTGTTTTTTTTGTTTTTGCTCTTTCTTCTCTTCATTCACATTACTGTTTTATGTTAATTAAATTTCTGTAGAAAATGGTATTACTCTACATAGATTTCTGATCTTTTATTCATTTCACACTTTCAATTGAAAGTACCTGCTTTAAATAGATTGAAATTACCTTAATTATATGGCATATAATATAATTTTATTCTTTCTTTTAATTTTGCAATGGAGTTTTTTTCTTTCCTCTTATATGTTAATGTTTGCCCTGTATACAGAGAACTGATTTAACGTGATCTCTACATAGTGACTTCCTATATGTTAAAATTGATTTATTTTTATGATTATGTAATCAAAAAGAGGAGGGATGTATAAACTTATGTAAAGTGAGCAAAACTAGGAAAACAATTTAAATAATGACATTTTAAAGATTAAAACTTCTGAAGGATTTAAGAAAGTTGATCACACAATGACTGAACTTGAGGTCAAAGGACTTCTGATTAAGCATGCTACCCATTACCTGACAGGGAGACAATAAAACAATAAAAACTTTTAGTTATACTTCAAAGACTTACAGTTGGACAGTGAAATATATTTGAAGAATCACAACACATTTCACTCATTCATTGCTCAGTCCTTTTTTTTCCAGTTGTGTCTGACGTTTCCTTACTCTATTTGGAATTTTCTCTGCACATATACTAGATTGGTTTGCCATTTCTTTCTCCAGCTCATTTTATAGATGAGGAAATTGAGGCAAACAGGCCAAGCCTTTTGCCCAGGATTACACAGCTCATATCTAATGACAAAAGCCATCTAAACATATTTTTATCTCCTATGTCTCACTAACATAATTCCTGCTTCCTTTCCTTCAGAATCGTTTCTCTCCCTTACTAATTTCAGTTCTGATATACTCAAAATATTCCAGCTAGCCCAATTTTATTCATCAACTGTGTTCTTTCTTTGGGAGTGGGAAGATGGGACCAATGGTCCCCAACCTTCACTCAATGCAAGGTCTATGCTAATATCCATTTTCTAATCTATAAAGAGTATAGAGGGGTCTAGAAACCTATAACTAAGAATCTGCCTTATCCCTTAAAATTTAGGGATAATACTGTGGACAAGATGAGCACTAAGGCCAGTCAGTCAATCAATTAATCAATAAATGTTTATTAAACATCTGATATATCCCAAGCGCTGTGCTAAGCACTTACTATATGTGACAAAACATAATCCTTAGTCTCAAAGAGCTTACAGTCTAATTAAGGAAACACCATGCAAATAACTATGTATAAATAATGATATATAAAATTGGAAATAATCAACCTAGGGAAAACACTAGAATTAAAGAAAGGTTTCATGTAAAAAAGATCAGATATTATCTGGGACTTGAAGGAAACTTGGGAAGTTGTAAGGGGGTGATGAGGAGTGAGGATATCCCAGACTTGTAGTGCAGTTAGAAAAAATGCTTGGAAGAGGAGATGGCATCTCCTGAAGAAGCAGTAGGAGATCAGCATCACTGACTCAAATGACATATGAGGCACCAAGTGTAAAATATGACTGGAAAGGTATGTATGTATGTAGGAGTGCGAGTGGGGAAAGGGGTATAAGTAGGTAGATTACAGAGGGCTTTGCATGTGGAACTTAATATTTTATACTTTATTGGAGGTGATAGAATACCATTGGGGTTTAGTGAGTGGAAAGTTTACTCTGACAGACTGGAGTGAAAAAGAGACATGTTCAGGAGACGAACCAGTTGGCTATAATAATATTTCAGGCATTATGTGAGTAATGCATATATAACAGTGAAGGCAGTGATAGAGGAGAGAAAAGATGGGTGTAAGAAATGTTACAAAGGGAAAATGAATAGAATTTGGCAAAAGATTAGATGGCACAGAGAGAGAGACAGTGAGAGAAATGGAAGATACAGAAGTGACAGAGAAATAGAAACACATAGAAAAAGACCGAAACAGAGAGAAGGACAGAGAGAGAGACAGAGATAAAGGGACAGAAAGAAGATAGGTGACAGAGACACAGAAACAGAGTGACAACGACAGAAAGAGAGAGAGAGAGAGAAAAAGAGAGAGAGAGAGAGAAAGAGAGAAAAAGAGAACAATTGAATATAAAACCTAGGTTAGCATCCTAGGTAACTGGAAGGAAGGTGGTAAGTCTCAATGTGAGATAGAGATGAGAAAGGAAAGTATATGAGGCATGGAGGATGATATGAATATAAGAATGAAAGAGTTGGGAAGGAAGAAAATAAGGAATTAAATTAATATTTAAAGTGTATTCTATGTGACAGGTAATATGCCAAGTGTTTTACAAATATCATCTTACTGAATGCTTACAACAACCCTGCAGGGCAGGTGCTATTTTTATATCCATTTTATAGTTGAGAAAATTGAGGTGGACAGAGGTTCAAATGACTTGCCCAGTTTTACAAATTTATTAAGTGTCTGTGTTGAATTTGAACTTCCTGATTCTGGGCTCAATTCTTTATAGAGACTTCATTTAGAGTAAAATATATGTCTTGAACATGGATAATAAAGGAATTTATTTTATTTCCCTCTGTATATTTTTCTTTTCTGTTAAGGTTTTCTTTTCCTTTTTTATTTTAATGGAAGTGAATTGGAGAGAAGGAAGATAGTTTTTTTTTTTCTTCTAAATTAGGAAAATTGAGTTAAAAAAATAAGAGACAAGACTAGCAAATACAAAAGATTTGATAGGACCAGTGCTGTCAATGATTCATTTTTATTCTTTTTATAGATAGAAAGATAATCTTCCCATAAAAATGATGATTCTATTTCATGTCTCACATGTTCTACTGAGATAGTATATCATCAAGAAATAAGCTGTACAAATCATAGGAGAGACTTGACCTCTTGACATATCTGAACTTCAGGTTGATGGTATAGATTGCTTCCATAAAGGAGATTAAACATCTATGTCTGCATATTACATCAAAGTGTCAAGTAAAATACTCTCTAGATATTTCTATCATGAAAGAATTATTGAAGGCTTTGAACTGAAATATTAATTTCCAACTCTGGATCAAATTTTAACCTTCATCTGTCTTTGCTTGTCAACAATTTACTCCCCTTTCCCTTTTTCCCAACCACTGGGTTAGTATTATTATTATTACTCTGAAGTATAGACACAGGTTATGATCAGAGTTTTGTCTATGAATATTAGAAAACAATTACTTTTGAAAAACAAGCATATAAAATTTATAATCACATATAACCTTCCTTTGACCTCAAGATTTAACATACAACTATCCTTTTTTCCTTTGTGCTAATTATCTATATAAACAGGATGATTTCACTGAACACACTGTATTACCTGAAAGTGAATATTACCGTTTCTGTAGGCAAGTTTATTCTGGTGTTCACTAAAAATTTAAAATGGATAAATTTTTCTTTTCTTTTTTAAAAATAAAATGTCTTTTTAGCACTCTCCAAAAAAAGTCCCTTCATAAAATTTTCTGTCTAAAAGTTCTATCACCTTGAACTTTACAGCTTTTGGTTGTCCCAGGACATTTTAGCAAGTTTCAACTGCCTACAACATTGTACTGTTTCCTTTCTATTTTATTGTGCTATAAAAATGGATATCTTTCCTGCTGAAATCCGATAAAGAACTGAGTGAAGTACAAATCTATTGCAACATAATCTACCGAAAATGATTCTCAGTTGGATTTAGAAACAAATTTGTAGTGCCCTCAATCCATTGGCCTTTTGATTTTAATGCACACTTTTTAGATGACAGGAAAATAGCACATGCTTAAACTGACAAGTTGAGAATAGTCAATATGCCCTTATAGGTCATTATAATAGAAGAAAAGCCACATGTTACTAGTTTGGTACATGTGCAAAAAGGAAGAGTAATCCCTTAAACAGCAAAACATAAATTTATGTTACTATTGGAGGAAACAGTATGGATCCAATATGAACTTTCTAGCTACTCTCAAATTGAAATGGTCTGTGTGCTCTCAACATATTTGCATCACCTTTTCCCTCAATGATATTTCAAATTTTAGCACCTCTGACCTCCCACAGAGTTCAAATTTTAAGGACTGCTGCCAGAAGCAGTAAAATTATGAAAAATTTGTAGTATTACTAGCTATATAACAAAATAGAAAATGCCAAAATCCCTATTGAAAAATCTATTCTTAGCAGATTTCTAGCCCACTTTTGGAGTTTCAACAGGTAAAAAAAAATGTGGAAAAATAATGGAAACTGAGATTTTCTACCATGAATAAAAGCAAAATCTTTGGAGCTTTATTCTTTTAATATTCCAGAATTCACTGAGTGATGTTAATTGGGATTTTTAGAATATTATGTCCTGGTCTTTCTGAGCAGTTACAGGGCTTATAGGGAATTTCACAAAGTAACCAGACAGACCAGTAATGCATAAAGCAATATCTTTCATTGATATGTGTTTTAAATCATATAGGTCAAGATTCATCTGTAGGTAAGAGCATGGAAGAACAGGAGCAGAAGAGCATTAATCCATCAATCAATAATCATACATTAAACAAACAAATAGAATAAATGAAACAATACCACCTGGAAAGGATCTTACAGTTTAATTGGGAAGACAAATAAATATGTAAATATATAGAATAAATATAAAGTATGTTAACACAAATACAAAATTATGTAAATACAAACACAAAGGAAGGTAGTAACAATGGAGAATGGGGAGAAGAAAGGGCCCAAATGGGTTATCAACAACTAAATAAGACAATTACCAGAATTTCCAAGAATGGCCAGAAGTGAAAAGAGATCAGTGATTTCCCTTGGAAGAGCTGTCTTGGACCTGGTACTCTGAGTTCTATTTACAAGTTCCCTATCACATAAGTCAGTAGGTACAGTATGACAAGAAAATACAGTTCGATGAGACAGTAAATAGTGGTGGCTTTTTATAGGCAAAGGGCAGGTTTTCTTTTACACACCTCTGTTAAGATTCCCATCTCTGATGTCATTCAGGCAGATATTAGTCATTGTCCAGTGAATCATTTAGGAATTAAAATCATGAAATATGGAAGGTTCTGAAAAATTGGCAGGAAGAGAATGTATGCTTAGTGTCCATAGGAAATGTAACCCCTTACAAATAAGTTTTAAGGATCTTAGAGAAGTCCATGCATTCAAAGTATTATATACTGTAATAATAGTATTTCATTAAGTTTTAAGAAACCTTTTTTTTTTTTTAAGTTGAGATGAAATTTAGATGTGAAATTTCTGCAAAAAACAAAACAAAACAAAACAGTAACTCTTCTTTGGATATGTTCTACATAAACTAAATGCTTAATACATCTCTGCCCAGAAGAATGTAAATTCCTTGAGGACAGTGAAAGACTGATTTATATTTTCTCTTTGTATCCTTAGCACCTAGCAATGTCTTTGAAGACATGTCATGCATGATTAGTGAATTGAAGTTGAATTATTGATATTTAATATAATATTATTAGTAAGTTTTATTTCAATCAAATTCCAGATAAAGACTTATTTGAAAAAAATAGGATTTTGGAATCACTTTGAGAAATTATAGAGAATAAACTCTGTAATCTAGTCCAGCTACAACTGACAAGCAGTTTTATGTGACAAAGTGACATCAATTTAACTCAACACCTTTATTTCATTATGAATTTCCTAGGAAAGAATCAATAAAATCTATAATTAAAATTAGTCCTACAAAATTATGGGTAAAATGGAGGTAAAAAATCATGATGTTCAAAGATATATATGTATTTCTTAACTCTTTCCAGGGAAGTTATGAAGATTAAATACAAGTGCAAATGATTTGCAAATAACAAATTTGAATAGCTGATAATTTGCAATAATCTCTACTCATTTCATTTCCTAAAGCAGTAAATAAGAAAAGGAAGGAAGAATCACTAACAACTCACAATAAGCAATCTAGGGATTAAAACTGCTTTGTAGATGATATCCACATTCTTTGAATACTGGGCAAGCTATTTCTTTGCTACTGACAACTAACACATTCATTTGACAGTAGATCAGCTATGAGGGCTTAGTTACATATATAAAGACAGTTTTTTTAAGTGTTTAAATCACATGCATATTGCAATATTTGTGCAATTATAGATGACTACTTTGCATTCAATTACTAATGGAGAAACAGACTCCATATCCTGAACACTACAAAACTTAATTTAAATTTGTGCCTATTCTTCTTGAAAATTTCTACTTAATCTATTCCTAAATTAATAAATTATTCAGATAAACTTTGAAGTGTTCCAGGAAGTCAGTTGCAATGTTTAAACAATATTGAGCACTGGAATTAAAGTGAAAAAATATTCAAATATCTCCCTGTTTTGTCTATAAGATATCAGACAAGTAAATATTTGAAAAAAAATCTATTTGAAATGAGTGAATTTTTCAATAACTATATAGATGTTTTCATAATATGTCTAACTACTATTTAAATTGATCATTTCTATAAAGAAATTGCAATTATAATCTTTTAATTATATTAACATTAGACTTTTACTAGAGGTGCTTTTCAATAAAGTATTACAAACTCATAAAAAGTCTAAAACAATGAAGGAATATCTACTTTCTGAATCTTAGTCATCACTGGGCATGAAGAAATGTATTTGTTTCTTTAATCATTATGAGAATAATCATAGGCCAATGTTCCCAGGGTCTATTAGAAATCAAAGTAGGCCTAATAAAAATCAGGCAACTGGATGAATGAAAAAATGTAATAATATACTCTGGAATCCTTTTTTTCTTCTTTCTTTTTTATTTTGCTTCACGGGAACTGGCACTGAGGGAAACTGAGTGTATTAAATTGTCAGGAGTTTATGAACTCAAAATCTTTTAAAATGAGGAGCAAGATAATTACCCAAGGATAGCTAGAATGGATAGAAAGGTACAAAAAAATTGTTCTTTTATTCATATGTTAGCCAAAATTTTGCAATTGATTTTCCAATACAAGATTTTGTATGAAAAGATAAAATGATAATACTTTCAAAAGGTCAGTCTTTTACTTGTAGACTTTCCCTACTAGACACAGTTATATATTATAGTGGATAGGGCAATGGGAGTCAAGAAGTCCTAAGTTCAAATGTAGCTTCAGATAGTTAGTTGTGTGATTCTGCACATACCATATAAGCTCTGTCTTTCTCAGTTTCCTCAGTTGTAAAATGGAGATAAAAAGAATAATACCTACTTCCAAAGGTTGTTGTAAGAATCAAATGATATAATAATTATGAAGTCTTAAGCAGAGTACCCAGCACATAGAAGGTGCTTAATAAATACATATTCCCTTCTAATTTCCTGAATTCAATATTTTACTTGCTATTTTACTATGTCCCATTTTTAGTCCCTATCCACCTTTATATTTCAAATTCATTTTTATTTACTATTACTTTTCAGGAATTACAATAGTCTGTGGTAATCTATGGAATATTTAAAACATATATGTATAACTATATATTCCTTTAGGGTTTTTTTTTTTTTTAATCCCCAAACCAATATTTTCTATTGAGGGAGAAAGAGGAACTTAAATCTCCAAAATTATTCCCAATTGAATTTCCAATTTAGAATCTAATGACTTTGACCTTGTTCACCAGAAATCAAACTTGACTCAAGTCTAAAGACAGGTACTAATGAAATTTTAGACATTAAAATAATGAGTCATGACCCTGTCACTACTTCATTTGTCTCATATATTTGTGGTTATGATTTGATTACAATTATAATTATTTTTAATCTATCACTGTTAGTGACTCACTGAAATTTCAGAAGTGTTCTAATATGGACTTGAATTAGAAAGTGAGTATTTGTAGTTATCTCACTGCATTCTATTTAATGTTTTATTTCCTTGCCAGGATATAAATAAAATACAAGGCTGGAGGAAAGAAATAAAATACTTGCTCATCTTTGTGTCTCTCCCAGAATCCATATTCATTTTATTCACATAACACTTAATAAAATTTTGCTGAATGTAATTGTGTTTTGCTTTGCTTTGCTTTCCAAGACTTTATATTAAAACACATTCATTTCCAGAGTTGTTATTAAGGCAAGGACAATTGGGCTTTTAACTGAAGCTCAGGCAGCTAGATGGCATGAACAATAGCTTAGAGTCTGGAAGATCTGTGTTTGAATCCAACCTTAGACATATGCTACCTGTATGACTCAGGAAAAGTCATTTACCTCTATTTCCTCATATATAAAATACAGATAATAATGGCACCTACTTCCCAGGACTGATATAAGGGAGTAAGATAAATGAAATAAAAATAGTAAAGTACTCAGCACAGTACATAATAAGCACTATATAAATATTAGGCTGTAGTAGTAGTAGTAGTAGTAGTAGTAGTAGTAGTACTAGTAAAAGTATCTTCCCTTAAGCCTTTCCCCAAACATAGAAATTCCTAAATACATATTTTCTTACTGATTTCTTGGAATCAAGATTCTTCTTATGATAGCTATTCAAAGCATTAAAATTGCCCTTAAAGCTATTAATAATTGCATAACTGAATTCCAGTCTTCTCACCCTACCCTATCTATTCCCAACAAACTGCCCCTACACAGTACTTGACCTCTGAAAAACTTTGTGGTTTGAACCCTTCAACCCATCAGTCTGAGAGCTACTAGAAGACAAAGATCATTTATACAGCATAATTTATTGTAATTTTTTTCTTGAAGTACCCTTCTTTGAAGAGTATAATGGCTTTAAAAGTTTCATATAAACATAATGAGTAGCAACAAAACTTTTATCTATATATTCCTTTTTCTATCTGTTCTATACCTCTGTACTTCAATTTACCTAATATACCTAATTATACTTATTAGCTTATATTTTTAAGTTACTATATATGTGTGTAAAATAAATGTTTATTTAAACATATGCAGACATGTCTTTTCAGATGATATTAATTTACCTATATTATATATATATATATATATGTACATATACACACACACACATACACACACACACACACACACACACACACGCTTTTCCTGGTGGTATTAATATGTTTTAAGTCACTATAAGTGTGTGTATATACATACATATATGTATTTCTTTTCTGGTATCTTAAAAAAGTAAATTAATCTTTAAGAAAAAAGGGAAAAAAAAGGAGTATCAGGAAAACAAATAATTCCCTGTCACAACTGGAAACCAGTTTGGAAATGCTGTTAAAATTAATTGGCCTATTCTTGTTAGCAACTGTGGGAGGAAGATGAAGACAGGAAAGGGAGACAAGAAGGGAGGGAGGGAAGAGCAAAGGCATTTCCAGGTTCCTCCTTATCCTTCCACTGCCCTGGAGCCAAACACCAAGCAGAATCATTCTTGAGATCTTCTCCTGCCAGCTCCTTCCCTCTGAAGTGCCTTCGCATGTCTTTGATCAGAGCTCAAGATAATAATCCTTGGGCTGGTTAAGTGAAATATGTTTTTGACACTTTACCTCCCCTTGGAATTCATCCCAACCTTCCAATCCAGCACTCAAAACCTTTGCACAGGAATTACCTTCTTGGGACTTGATTTTTTTTCTCTTTTCATCTCACAGATCTCTCGGTGATTCTTGGGTTAATATCATTATTCTGTCACCAACTGATTTCTATTTAGTTCTCAAGTTTCAGACTTGAAGTTTTCTCAGTTCTTAGGTGTAGAAACCTATGCAAGGTAGAACAATATCTGTTAACAGAGAGACATATAATACTAACACTGGTATTGAAGTCTTTAGGATAAGTCACTAAAATTCTCTTAGGTTGACAATATACAAATCTAAAAACAAGGCTTGGTTTATTGTATTGAAACTTTCTTTTTCTTCCCTACAAACTCAAAGTCCATATTTTCTTAAGGCATGGAAGTGATACAATGTATATTCAATTGAACTTCTTGTGTGGAAGACTCAAGTTCAAATCTTGCATTAGGTACTTGCTTTATAACTGGGCAAACCATTTAACTTTCATTGCTTTTTTTTTTTTTTTTCATTT
Source organism: Antechinus flavipes (assembly GCF_016432865.1). Lineage (NCBI taxonomy): Eukaryota > Metazoa > Chordata > Mammalia > Dasyuromorphia > Dasyuridae > Antechinus > Antechinus flavipes. The sequence goes on from NC_067402.1 coordinate 152,131,898, forward strand.
TCCTACTCTGTCAAATGAGATTAATAATTACACCTATTTGCCAGGGGTGTTGTAAAGAATAAGATGAGAAAATATTTGCAACATATTTTGTAAATTTTAAAGCACTATATGAATGTTAGCTATTATTATTTTTAATAGATTAATTCCTTTTTAAAATTCTTATCCCTAAATATAGATGTGTTAAAAAAAAAAAAAAAAGAAAGAAAGAAAAACCAAACAATTAAATAACAATCTTCTAGAACAGTAATGTCAAAAGCAAATAGAAATGGAGTCACTAATCCTTCCCTGCAGGTCAATATAGGCTTAATTTTAAAACATAATGTTATCTATACTTCATTATATTATTATTTATTTTGTTATATATTCCCCAATTATATTTAAATAAATCTCATGACTCACATTTAACTTCTTTGTTCTAAAAAACCCAACAAGATTAAAATAATAACACTTTAAAATGGGAGCATGGTTGGTAAGCAGATATGACTATTATTTAGTTGCATTTGGTGATAACTCATTCCTGAATTTATTTCCAAAAGCATCTGCAGAAGACAGTACTTTGTAGGGAGCATTTAATTTAACAAGTGTATTTAAATAACTTGTTTGAGATCTTGTAACTAGCTAGCAGTAAAGTGGCATAGAATCATGATGATAACTTCTAGTATGGTGTTCATTCCAGTAAATTAAACACTTTCCTTCCAAAGATATCATCACTGATTTTTTTTTAAAGTATTGATGTTTTTCATTTTTATATCATACCATCATCTACAAGTTTATTTCTTCTTCCTCCTTTCTGTGCTACTCAAAGAACCATTCCTTGTTACAGAATTAAAAACAGGCTAAAAAACAATCCATTAAAGCTTGTTGAGTCTAATAGTATGAGATATTTCACCTCCATAGTCTTCCACATCTACAGAGAAAGAAGAGAGATGCATTTTCTCGTTTTTATTTCAGGTTCAAGCTTGAATTATGTCAATTTTCTAATAAATAAAATTGCTACCTCCAAAGTCTCTACCACTATCATAATGAGGGATTTTAGATTATTTCATAATTGGTTCTTTTTATACTTCTTTGTAGCTTCTGGAGATATAAATGTGACTTTCTCCTTATATTGTAGTAGGAATCTTACTGAATATAGGATAATAGATTTAGACCTAAAATTTACACTGTATGTATTTTGTTTGTACTTTATTTTTTACACATTTTCTCCTTTAAAATGAGAGCTCCTTAAGGCAAGGATTTTGTTTTTATATTTCTTCATATTCCCAGAACTTAGCATACCATTTGCACAAATTAAATGCTTAATAAATTCCTGCTGATTGGCTGACTAAAACTGAGCTTGAAGGCATCTGGAGTCCAACACCATCAATTTACATATGAGGAAATTAACATGATTGATTCAAAATTTTTCATGAAATAAATAACAGGATTGAAATTTGAATCTAATTCCCTTTAACTCCCAATTCAGTATAATGTAAAAATGTCCCTCTTTGATATGCTAATTTCAGATATAGAAAAATATTCAAGTTCTTTGTTGCAACTATCACTTGCCAAATCTACTACCATTTGGAGAAATCAGTTCCCCAATCTGGCCTCAATTTCCTCATCAGTGAAATTATACATTTAGGCTAGATGATTCCTAAAGGATTTTTTTTTTTTAATTTAGAATTTTTTTCTGATTTACTATCAAGATTGATTTTGTGAGAGAGGACTGGCTAGACTTATATGAACTGATGCTAAGTGAAATGAGCAGAACCAAGAGATCATTATATACTTCAACAACGATACTGTATGAGGATGTATTTTGATGGAAGTGGATTTCTTTGACAAAGAGACCTAACTCAGTTTCAGTTGATCAATGATGGACAGAAGCAGCTACACCCAAAGAAAGAACACTGGGAAATGAATGTAAACTATTTGCATTTTTGTTTTTCTTCCCGGGTTATTTTTACCTTCTGAATCCAATTCTCCCTGTGCAACAAGAGAACTGTTCGGTTCTGCATACATATATTAAATCTAGGATATACTGCAACATATTTAACATGTAAAGGACTGCTTGCCATCTAGAGGAGGGGTGGAGGGAGGGAGGGGAAAAATTGGAATAGAAGTGAGTGCAAGGGATAATGTTGTAAAAAATTACCCTGGCATGGGTTCTGTCAATAAAAAGTTATTATAAAATTAAAAAAAAATTACCCTAGAATGGGTTCTGTCAATAAAAAGTTATTTTAAAAAAACTTGCTATTTAAAATAAAATATTTTGGGACTATAAAAAAAAAGATTGATTTTGTGAGTTTATATTTATCATATATAATTATAATAAGGTATAAGATTATAAATTCCTGTATTAAATATACTTAAGTATATTTTATATGTCTATAGGCTGTTTTATGATTTAAATATTTTATGAATACATTCATGGAACTACAAGTTTTTGCTATTGACATTTTTTTATCATGAGATCTTCAATGAGTGACAATGACAATGGATACAGTAATGGCAACAGCACTGGAAGAAGGAGAAAAGTTCCCCTCAGCAGCTATTGTCTTGGAGTAGCTAACAAAAGGTATTTGAAAACATACTTTTCATAGATCCATATTCTATTCTTTGATGTTTCCTACACATGCTGGCTATCATTAATTTCAAAAAAAGTAGAAGAGGTTCTGGAAGGTCATCAAACATAAACTATCATCTGATACAGAAATAGCCTGTTAAGAATATATACAGACCAAAATAAAATGAGATGTGACAGAATATTTCTATATAGCTCTAGTGACAGTATCCCATTTTCCTATAACTATATACAATGAAATAAGTATTAGTAGTTTCTGCACAAGGGAAGAACAAAACACCATATCACATATAAAAGAAATTGACATTGATACTATTTTAAAATGTAGATGATAACTAATTTAAGTGATAACATTGTGAGTGTCAAAATCTGAATAAGACATATAGTTGGAATACTTTGTTGGAATAAGAGTAAAAATCATCACCAAATTTAGAGGAAATAAAAATGGACTATTGCATGAAAGTAAAACTGTACCAACCTGAAGAAGTATTAGCACCAAAAAAAAAAAAAAAAAAAAAAAATGGTGGAGGAATGGATAAAAGAACAAACAGAAGTATAGAGTAACATCATTTCCTAAGGCAGTTTTACTAACATTTCAGTTAGTACAATAGTAAGAGACCAAAAGAACTTAGAAACTTCATCAGACAGCAACATTTGATCTTTGAAAAAATAGAATATTATGGCAGCTAATAATAATATTATTTTAGAACAAAAAATTATTTTAAAAAAATTCATCCAAGAGATTGGTGAAAAACATAAACAAGATAATATTCTAAATTAATTACATTCAATGAAGAGAATAAAAAGCCTAGAAGAAAACTTGCTGACAGACAAAAAATCAGGAAAATCATCCCAAGGCCATTTAAAGATAAAACTTGAAGAACAATGAACAACCAAAAGATAGAAAAAAATCTGAAAAATTTTTGTCACAAATAATTTTCTCCATCAGTAAAAGTGGGACCATCAAATTTTAATCTAACATCACAATCTGATGTAATATGAAAAACTAGAAACAGAGGAAGAAAAAAAAAAGGACCAGAACAATATACATTGTGTATGTGCATGTGTGTGTGTGTGTGTGTGTGTGTGTGTGTGTGTGTGTGTAGAAAGAGAGAAAGTCACTTTTGGAGATGGCAATTGCAAAGGTTAAGTGGGATCACTTTTCAAGATATCTGTGACAGGAGAAAAAGACTGGGAAAAAAATAAGATTTCATTATTATCAATAAAAGACAGTTGGCAAAATGTGTATAACTATTGACTTATGTGCATACTTTTTAGTTTCTAATAAACTGAAGACATTGATGAGAGATTAAGAAGCAAACAGTTTTAAAATTAAATTCTGGACTTGACATATGACACAGTTGTTGGAAAGAAAGAAATAGTACAATATCCTATAATTATTACTTGTTGACTACATTTAAAAAAAATATTTGGTAGAGAAAATGATGTCTAAAAATCTTTCCTTCAATAATTCTGTCTCATTCATAGCTAAAAACCAAACAAGATTTGTTTTAAAATGGAATAACAGAGATATGTTATATGGCAAGAATTTAATTGTTAATATCAAATGCACAATAACTTAGGCAAATGAATGTTCATTCATGATTTCTGCTACCAAAGCAGATGTCCACCATAGTATTCAAATAGAAAAGTGATTGTTTAGAAATGGTGAGATTGTCCAAATGCTTCTTATTGTGGATGATAGCCTATTGGTCGTATCTAGCCCTAGAGCAATGCAGAGCTTCCTAGAAAAGATACATAATAATTTTTAAAGAATCAAGCTATATAAAATATATTAAGGAAAATTTAAAGGATCAAGGAGACTTATTATCTACATTATGATAAGCAGTTAAATCAACCACTGAGAGCTCATCCAGATGCTTTGAACAGATATGAGAACTGAAGAATAGGCTGAAGCCAGCATTAGATAGGAAGGAAAGGAGGTGCAATGCTTTCAGGAAATTACACAGTAAATTTAGTGGCCCCATGTTTCTCTCTGAAAGGAAAAAAAATTTTTTTTAAACATCAATATTTTTCCATGAAGAGTATATGGATGTAAGTCTTGGAATAATAACAGTCTCCACAGAATTGAAATTGGAAATAAGGGGCAATTATTAGTCTACAAAGTATCACAAAGGAGTTGTGAAGAAGTTTAAAGAATGAAGTCACAGAGAACAAAAAAGAAGAGGTCTAGATATGTGGTAGAGGGAGGAATAATAGATGAAATAATCCCATTATTCATTATACATGATCCCTTGGTAGTCACAATGTCTTTAAGAGAACTGGAGGAAGACCATACAATACATTAGGTGGGCCACTGTTGAATTGTATATGGGAGGAAATGGTTGAGAGTGTGAATGGCTAGCCTTTTAGAGCTAGAGAGAGCACCCCTATCAGTGAGGTCACAATTCCACTGATGTATGGAAGCATTTAATTATAGACAGAATTCTTATTTGGGTCAAAACAAAGCAACATCTTACAGAGTACAAATAACTGCTGTGCTTCAAAAGTAATTATTAAAGTAATTGCAATTATTATTAATCCATAGTTTCATAGTAGCATTGACATGGATATCAATCAATAAATAATCAATCAAATATTTACCAAGTACCTACTATATGTTAAGATCTGTACTAAATGCTAGATACATCAATTGGAACTTTTCTATATAGTACTACTGGTCATTAAAATGCCAGCTCAATAACTTCTACTGACATCCTACTCTGGCATCCAGTAACATAATCAACTATTCTTATGCCATTTCTACTTTTGTTGCTTATTTGTTTATGCAAACCCTACTTTCTAATAATTAAATGGATTTCTCTCTAGACTTCATCAACTGAGAAAGAGCCAAGATTTTAGTCTTTGAGTTTGCTATTTCCCGTCTAGACAACTACACCATAATGATCTTTTGGATGACTTTGCTGGGTTTTCAATTTTGTTTTTAAACTTCACAAAATGATTTAGTCACTTTTTAGCGCTTGTGAATTAAAAGAAGCTTTGAAATAATTACCCAGGCTAATGTAGTTCTTCCCCCTTCTTTTTACTCCTAATCTTAACTACTAGGAAAATCTACTGAATAATTGATGATCTTTTCCATTATTCATACTCAAGTTATGATTACTGTTGGAAAGAAAATTAGATATTTTCTATTTGATTACAGCATATCTGACATATAAAATGTTCGTGGCTTAATCTGCATTATGTTCTCTCTTTAAAAAAAGTTACTTTTATTTAAACCTAATAACTATTTACTCCAAATAAGTTTTTATTCAGAATTTTTTTTATAAACAAATACTCTATCCAGACTTTGCTAAATAACTGTCCCTTGTTTTACTGTTATTTCTTCATATTTTAGAAAATCTAATATAAAGACTGAAACTTTCCTTATTTTTAAATTGCACTAATAAAAATAATCACAAAACAATAATTCTTAGCATTTATATGTTTTACGTACATTGTCTTATCTGGTTCTCCATCAGCCCTGTCAATTAGGTACTAGAACTATTATCATTCCTATTTTGCAAATGAGGAAAAGGCCTTAGAGAGGTCAAGTCACTTACTTAGGATGTCACAACCAATAAATATTAGATCTCGCCTGACCCCAAAACCAGGGCTTTTTCTCACATATTATACTGCCTCTTAATTTTAAAATATTGAAGTATGGATGGTTTTAGATTTTCATATGTATTTATGTGTCCTTGTATGTCAAAAGAGCAGCTCTCTTCGGTTTCCCTTGGTTCATTGATGACTATTTAAAAAAAAATTTCTGTAAGTAAATATAAATGGACAAAAAACACATCCATTTATGATATGCAACTTTATTTTATGTGTCTGTCTCATAGCAGAATTTAATTTCGTGCCCATAATGAGATAGTCATTTCTCTAAACTTTTGCCCAAGGCATGAGAACAATTTAAAGTAGAAAGCATAAAGGGTGTGAATCTAGCTTACTACAAATTGATTGTCCCTATAAAAGTTTTCAAATGCTAAGTCAAGAGCATTCCAGTTTAGCAGGCTTTAATAATAGACTGAAAAAAAATGCAATTAAAAAGAAATATAGAAGATTTTTAAAGTGGCAACTCCCCTTGAACTGCCTGCCCTGCAGCACTCTCGTTTTAAAGTTTATTAAGCAAGTTCTTTGGATGGTATTACTAATGTTATCTGTGGAATGCTAATTATGTTTTAAAGAGGAGGCCAATTAAATGTAACCCAAAGATCACCATTCATTGTGTGTGTGTGTGTGTGTGTGTGTGTGTGACACACACATATATAATATACTTATATACAATCCAATCCATTTATTTTTATTTTATAAAAACATTTCTTCAAATTCTATAATCACAACATTTCTAAAGTTAATTGTATTCCAAAGAAGACTATTTTACATGTAATATAATTAATGATAATTAACAACTCACAAAATGTAATCCAAAAACTTAAGACATTTAAAAATGAAATAATTCTCATTTGTGCTTTTCTTTTGCATAGCAAAGTATTATATTATAGTTAAGGAATTTGGAGTTAATTATAAATGTACAATAATACATTAATACAATAATAAATACATTGTGCAATTAATGAAAAATTAATGAAAAAATCAAAGTTCTTCAAGTTTTAGAATTTTGAGGTGAATTATTCCTCAAAAAACATTTTTTGTTTTTGGAATTAAAAGAAATCACCTCTATGTAAGTAAACCTATGTACACACATGATTATATATGCATATGTACATATACACATATGATAATTGTGTTTCAATAATCACTAAACACTTAAGAATCAATTAGAAGTAAAATAATAATAGAGTATTAAAGTATATAGCTTAACAGAACAATGCTTCCCACATGGCCCGGTCTGGAAGAAGTAAGGCCTTGGGAGAGTCAAAATGGGAAAAGCTGAAACCTGCTAATAAGACCTAAAAAACTAGTTGTAACAGGTTAAAACCATCCAATATTCATAGCTTAAAAGACAAACATTTTTGTTCATTAATGGTATAAGTGAGTTCAACTAAAAGGCAACAAACAAGTTCAGTGAAAACAGTGCCTGACTCAATGTTCCAGGTCAACAATAAGAAGAGATCCAGATTGCAGAACCAAATGCAAGGATTTCAGAGCATCTGAAAATAGGACCAATTGGTTTCAGTTCAGCACCTGAAGATTGACTTGAGCATTACCTTCCATTTGATTGCATTTGATTGATTTCAGCTGGGCTATTATAAATGACAATGGTCAGCAAGTGTTCAAAAATATTAATTATTGGCTTTTGTGCAGTTTTTAGAACATATATACACATAATATACAGAATATACTAGGATTTTGCCCAAACAGAAGGCACCTTTTCTTCATCTAGGCCCAAACCTCTCCTTTTTAAGATGAGGAAATAGAGTTTCATATAAATTGTGATGTGCAGAGAGTACAACTCCTTTGGGCAGCCTACATTGTTAAAATGTCAAATGTACTCTTGTCAAAAAATTATTTTATGGAGAACTCACACAGGGCAAGCGCAAACAAGGTAGTCAGAAAAAACGATACACGAACATTCTCAAGGTCTCCCAAGAACTTTAGAAATGATTGTATGACATGGAAGACACTGTCACAGGATGGTCCGACATGGAAGACACTGTCACAGGATGGTCCAACATGGTGTACCCTAATAAGAGAAGGTGCTGTGCTCTATAAGCAAAGTAGAATGTAATACACCCAAAGGAACTGTGAAATGCACAAAATTAGAGATGCTATCCCAAATGTTCATATGGAGTATTTGTGTTCGAACTGTGACAGAACATTTTGAGTTTATAATGATCTAGTCAGCCACAATTGGACACGCAGTAACTTGATTTTAACATAGTGATGTCATTTTCTCTTCAAGAACGAAGGGCAACAATCAAACAATGTACCTAAGACCACAAGTAGCAGGTATCAAAGTTTATTAAATATAACCTTTATAACAAATTTGTCATGTAACTTTGAAATAATGTGTTGGAGACTGTTTGAGAACAAAGGCAGTACACTAGAATTGACTCTCTGTATCAGAAGATATGGATTCTAGTCCTGTCCTGTTCTTGCTCTTAATATTTTCCATTTTCTTTGAGGTTTTCTGAGTTTTCTGAACTTCTATCAACAACTTAGCTGAAAAGAGAGAAAGCTTTGCTAATCTCATGAGGTAATTATGAGGTTTAAATGAGAGGATGGATACAAAGAGTAGTATGAATGTTGTCTTATTGCACAATTGATATAAAAAGTTTCCAATATCACTAAATCTTGAAATGTATTCTGATTGAGTGGGATAGATGATTGTATGATACCTCAGAATAAAAAAAAAAAAAAACTGAATTCAAATCTCACCTCAATGATCTTGGCTTTGTAACATAGGCAAATCACTTAATCTTTCAATACCCTAAGCAACTAAGAATGGCAGAAGCTGCAGATCTGTATTATTAGAAATTCCCTCATCTGGGATGTCCTGATACAAAATATAACATAGGTCCACTTCCTATATCTATCAAAAATACAAATTAACATTTCAAGTTTTTTCCACATCCCTTTCCCCATTTGTAAATATTTTAAGAACACTGAAACACTGTCAGATATCAGCTCAAAAAAGTGGGGTCTATACTTACATAATGAATTTTTAAAACTGCCCCATAACTATATAATTACAAATATTCTTTATAACTGTTCATATTCATATATTATATGCATTATTTTTATTTTTATTTTTTTGTTTTTGTAAGACAATCAGGACTGTGACTTGCCTGGAGTTACTGCATTATCTTTTCAATTAAAAGAAAATGACTTTATTAATATTTCCCTTGTTTTAAGCAAAATAGAATAATAAAAATGCAAAATACCACAAAATGTAATATTTTCAATATGTGGTCTAAACAACAGATGCTATCTGTGTTTCTACTGTTCCCTATTAGCAACTACTGCTTTAGAACTTATTTTTCCCCCCAGGGCTTTAAATAACTAGCAATTACTCCACTGAATCTAGCACATAATACCTAGGTACTGAATCTACTTTTGAGGGTTATTTTGCTCACTTTTTACAAGTCTTAGAAAACCTACCAAAATTTACATTAAGTGAATACTTAGGGGTCTTGCTAAATCAATAGCCCTATTCACTTAGTCCTTAATTATTATTTTTTAAAAATTGCACTTCTATTCATGTGAGAATACTTAGAAGTAGAAGTTTGCTACAAGTGAGTGGCTACTGTAGTATACATTTCAATTATATTCAGGAAAACCAAGACCTGAAAAGGTCTCTGAAGGCTCTAATGAGCATCTAAATGCTTCCTGTGTGTACTTCTTTTTCTAAATAAAAGGTAATAAACCGAGTAAAGAGATTGCTTTCACTTTATATTTCTAGGAAAGATTGTTATTTTGAATACAAGTGTCCCAAAGTGCTACCCAGGGTATCTTCCCCATATTGAGTTCAAAACTATCTACAATAATACCTCAGAGGCCCGACTCACTAAATTTTCCTCTTTTTAAACAAGCCAAATGTGATTTTATATGTTCTTATCAGAGTGAGACCAAATATAGTTTATTTTAAATAAAAAAAAACATTGTGTAATCAAGAAAATTTCAAGGAAAAGATGATAGTTGTATAAAGCAGAGGCTCTAGTTTCCTACAAAACTCTTGAATGTTGGCAACATTAATATGTAAATAAAAAATGTTTAATAAATTATATGAAAATAAAACATAGATAGTTGTTAATCTTTCTTTTCCTAGTCAACATGCAGTCAGCAGTGACCCATCTCTGTGCTTGACACCACTGGCCTAAAGCACTACAAAATTATACGACTTGCCCAGAGGTCAACACACAGTAGATGTAAAAAAGCAAGATTTGCTTCCATATCTCTGAGGACAATTCTACTCATTATACAATAATATGGAATGAATGAATTAATTAACAAATGAAAGACTATCTATGTGTAAAATATTGCATTAAGTTTAGGAATAAAAATTTTTTTAAATTACAACAATTCTTATTCTCAAGTAGCTCACATTTTGATGAGGGAAGGTTACTACATGATAATGTTTCTTGTTGCAAATCAGATAGAAAGAGATCCCATGGTCTTTAGTGTATAGTGGAAAATTCATCATCTTTAATGTCACTTTCACTGATAATACCATATCCATTCATAATGGGGAGACCAACCAATGAAGTTCCAATTCTCCAAGGACATACAATATTTCCTGCCTGTTTCTAATCCTCCTTATTAAGTGGAGGCCTGGTGAGCTTATTTCCTGCCCTATGTGACTGAGGGTACTATGGTAACAAAGAACCTTCTAATAGCCTGAGTAGCTGGAATCAATGATATATACAAACAGTTTGAATAGAAGTTTCTTGCTCTTTCCTCCTGACTTTTAAATGAGGGAAAATTTCTGTGAGCTACTGCATGGAAGGAAGAAAAAACCTAGGCAATCATATCTCTTCTAATTCTATGCTATGATGCTGAGTCCATACTATCTTTTTTTGATTGCTTTTCTTCTTTCCTCATTCTTAGGTGAATGAGGATTCTGAGTGTGACTACTAATAGTACATTAGAAAATCCTTAAGAGTCCATTAATTAACTGAGTTTCCATCAATACCAGAGTCCTAGAGCTAGTAGCAGCAGTAGGGAAATCTAATGTGAGACCAATGCATTAACTAAGTAACCCGTTTGACCCACCCAAGAAATGGATTGTTCAGTCAACTGAAATATTATGTCCTAGAATTTAGGACATGATATTTGATCCCTGAAGCAAATTTGATGGGGATTACTCAGAGAGAAAAGGACTCCCATTGCTAGAGTTATGAGTTATTAATTCCTCTTTTTTTTTTTTTCCTACAGATGTGTCCTTACTATTATGGTACTTTAATTTGGAGCCAACTCTCTTCAGGTCATTGTGTGCAAGTTATAAGACATCTTACTATCCTCCCAATTTGGGTAGGATATTTTATAATTTTTTCCCCCTTAGTCTATCTACCAAATAAACATCTTTGTAAAAAACTCATTGATGCTTTATTGATAATAGGGGAGCTTACCAGATAGGGGCTTGTGGAAAATGAATAATAGAACCCTCCTTAGACTAACAGTCAGAATTCTTAGATGAGGAGTCAACCTCTGAACACCATATATATGGAAATATGAAGTATATATACATATATACTTCATATTTCCATTATTGGAATATTTATATCAGAAATCTTTGAAACTATTGAGAACTTTGGTGTAAGAACTATGTTTTCTGAGTGTCAATAGCTGTTACTAATAAGAAAGAAGAAGCTATGATCTGCAGAGGTAAATTCCAGGTTGAATCTTCCCAAATATCACTGGATAATGGTTGTAGTTCTGCATTAGACTAGAAGCAGAGTCAATGTTCTGGAAGATGATGCTTTTCCCATGACTCTTGGATATACCTACTCTCAGGTAGCAGTTGTTCAGTGATTGCTGTTGGTTATTGGCAACACTCAGCATTCCATAAGAGTCCATTAATTAAGTTCTCATCAATAACCAGAGTCTTAAAACTAGTAGCAGCAGCAGTGGAGTCTAATGTGAGACATGTGAGACAAATGCATCCACTAAGCAACCATAAGACTATATTATATACATATATAAATATATATATATATATATATATGTGTGTGTGTGTGTGTGTGTGTGTGTGTGTGTATACACACATATATATATTATTCCATAAGACTATATATTAAGTATGTTTGCACAAATGCAAAACCCCTTTATTTCCATTTTAACAATCTCAGAATAATCTTAAATTCTTTTAGGAGGCTTTAACTTAAAATCATAATGGTAAAAATAATTTGGAATGAGATAAAATTTGTCATTAAAAATGGGTAACTGAAAAATTATCTTTGAGGCATATTGATAGCATCAACATCCATTCCTTACATATACGAAGTGATCATTATACTCTCAAAATATTCATCTCATTCTCTTGCAAACATTAGTCTTTGAAGTCTCTAATAATCTAGAGGTAGTCTTCATTGTCTTATTATGCATTAGAACTGGAATTATGTCAGATAATCAATCTGGCATTTAGAATGGTTATTCTAAATACAGAGAATACTACCAGTCTTCATTGTTGCTCCTTATATCCTATTCCTAAGTGAGTTTTTGACTAAGAGAACATAAAAACAAAATTTCTGGTTTTATGTATGAGATTTCCACAGTACTCAGTTTCCAGTATTTGGAGAAAGGAAAGAATTCCTGACAGAGAAAAGGCAATACATATATTTTGTATATAGAGTAAAATTGCAATGTGCTTTAAAACTAAGGATGTTTTCCTGTTGTTAATAATAATAGCAGGTAGGTATATGGTACTTCACAATAATAAAATTATTTATTTTATTAAATTGTTTGGGGAAAATTTTTTTTCTGACCTAAGATACTGTAATACATTCAATACAAATATATTCTGTCCTTCTTATCTATTAACCCTTATGTTCTCTTCTATGCATTTTAAAAGTGAGTATATGAACTTTTTTTTCTGGTGCCACTATTGTTAATTTCATTTTCCTGTTTCCTCTCCTAATTAAAATACAATAGATAGATTTAAAAAAAAAGAACTTGAAACATGTAAATATATGTTATTTGGGGGAAGGGAGAAGGAAGATAACAAGAGAGAAAATTCTGGAGCTCAAAATCATATAAAGAAGAATGTCAAAATTTATATTTACATGTAATTGGGAAAAATACTATTAAGGAAGGAAGGAAGGAATAAAAAAGGAAGGAAGGAAAGAAAAAAGGAAGGAAGAAAGAAAAAAGAAAGGAAGGAAGGAAGGAAGAAAGAAAAAAGAAAGAAAGAAAGAAAGAAAGAAAGATAGAAAGAAAGAAAAAGAAAATAAGAAAGGAAGGAATGGAGGGAGGGAAGGAGGGAGATAGGGGGAAAGGAAGAAAGAAAAAAAAGCAAATACCCACTAAGGTCATGTCAAAAGTGGACATAGTTTCCTCCTATACTTTGTATGTGCCAGAAGGGTGATAACATGCTTTTTTATAAGTTCTCTGATGAATGCATGATTGGTCATTTCATTAATTAAAGTTTTTAGACTATTTAAAATTATTTTTTTCTTTTACCATTTTGTTGTTCCTACATGAATTGATCGTTCAGTTTTATTTGATTCACCCTTGTTAGTTCATACTATCCAGGATTCTTTAAAATTATTTCTTACTATATAATAATATTATATTTCCTAATGCTGTGACTTATTAAACTATATCTACAGTTATTCCACACCAATCATGAGAGTTAGGGGAACAGCACTCCCAAAATCAGAAAATTTCTCATAAAATGATTCAGGCCTTCCCTTTGGAAATCTGACTTTTTTTTTTCTTTTTTCTTTTATGAGGTGTTTACAGTACCTTATTGTCAAATTTGAGTTCAGTATATGGTCATCTGCGGGCCCTTTCTTGTCATCTGGGGCTTCTGCAAAACTCCCCCAAAATTCCTATTTAATTTATTATGCTAATATATAACACATCAAAAATGCAATGGGAAAGGTCACAATATGGAGGGGTAACTATAATTTATTTAAAAGGAAATATAAGTCCATCCTTTGAATTGTAATCTTTTCTCTTCTTTTTATTATTGTATGCCCATCTTTTATCTTGGAGACTGGCTGGTAAACCACAATGGGATGCATCCTGAGCTCCAGTATACCTTGGAACACATTATTCCATTCCTTCTCCCTTTTTGTAGAGACTACAAAGTAGTCTCATACTATTGGAATTTTTTTTTTTCTGTGTATTAAAATGCATTTCTCCTAAAGACTTTCAGAACTTGTTTCTGAACTGAAATGCTAAATTTAACTATAATATGTCTTTGAATTTTCAGAATTAATTATTTATTTACATTCCTGGAGGTGATCTTTGAATTTTTTTCCCACTGGAATATCATAATTTTTAAATTTTGGGCAATATTTTTTTTACTTTTTTTCATTATGACATTAAGGATTTGTTGTTGTTGTTCTGTCTTGTTCTTCTGGGAGAATTTTGAAGCTTTGGAAATCTCCATGAATCCTCTCTTCAAAATCCATGTTTTCTTTGCATAGGAGCATATTTTCATTTATTTTTTTTGTTCTGCTACATTTTTTCTAGATTATCTTCAACTTCTATCTATTTTTCCCCAAACCACTGTTCTCTTTTTTGTACATTTGATGAGGTTTACCAATGTAGATTCAAGGTTTTCTGCTTTGCTTACTATTGTTGCTGTGCAGGGCAAAAATTCTGCTCTTGTCATTTCTCTTTTAAACCATCAAAGAATTGCATGTTGTCGTTCTGTGTTCTCCTCAATGTTTACAAAGGCCTCTGACTCACCAAATGATGGAGCATTTTCTTTGATTTTGCAGAATTTATTCATAGATGCCTGAATTTGTTTCTAGAGAGTGTATTTCTTTTTTGTTGTTGTATTGCTTATTGATTTATTTATATTTATATTTTCCATCTTTGAGATTTGTCTTCCTAAAAATTCTGGTACTTTCAGTCTTTTCACAATTATTTTCTTTATTGCTCACCTGATCTACTCTTCTCTTATAATAATTTTGTTGGGGAAAAAGTATTTGGACTTTCTCCCCTACTGGTCAATTTGTATATCACCAGCCTAAATCCTTGCCCCAATTAATTTCTGAATATTTAAAACTTGCTCCAACAGGAGCTACTTGGTTTGGTAGAGTGCTGCACAGCTTTGCATATACCTGGTGTTTTGTCATGGTAACCTGTCTCACTCCCTCTTTCCCATCAGTTCAGAGTTTGTCCCTGGAACTGGTAGAAGAGTGTTTTGCAGTGTTGTCACTGTTGCATTGTTGCAACCTCAGCAGTATATAATTATCGAAGAGTTGTGGTGTGCCTATCAAAACCCAAGAAAATTTCAACAGCTTAGAGCTGTGGTCTCATAAACTCTGGAAAGAGGGAAGAGGATCACAGTGCATGGATATGTTATAAAGTAAGCCTGTGTCATGTATTTGTTTTTCTATTACTGCTTTACTGTCAGTACCATGGGAAGTATAAGAGGAGTGTTGAATGCACTCAAGGTCAATGAGTATCAATTCCCAAGATTTAAGTTGTTTCTTACTTTATTTCCTTTAATCTCCTATTGACTTCCTGAAATTATAGTACATGAAAGGAGATGAAGTTTCTTTCTCTTTAGTGCATAAATTCTGTTTGGGAAAGATGTGAGAAGTCATATGAATTAAAAAAAGAAGGGGGTCTAGGCTGCTATCTTGTTGCTCACATGACCCAGAAGTATTCTTGAACTATAGTCTCGTCTTTTTTTTTCTTAATTATGATTTTCAATGAATCCTATAGCAATAAATTATTTTTCCTTGACCCATTTTTCAAGTAAATGTTTTTTATATCAGATAGCTTTTATCTTCTTTTTTTTTTTTGCAGTCATATTCCCTTCTAATATTTCTTACTATCTCATGAAGTCTTTGATTTTTATTTATTCTCTTCTAATTTTTCATGTTTACTCACATCAATTTTTTTCCTCCAAAAATGTCATTTAAAAATCTCTTAATTTTTTCTATATATTTATATAGTACTTTTGGCGAATCCAATTTTTTTCTTTGAAGCCCTATGAAACCTATGAAAATTTCAGAATTATTCCATGCTTCTTGATGGAAATTTCTAAATTTGCTCTCTCTCTCTCTCTCTCTCTCTCTCTCTCTCTCTCTCTCTCTCTCTCTCTCTGTCTGTCTTTCTGTCTCTTCATAAATATTAAATATTTACATAATACATACATGTTTTCATTTATTTGTTCATCTGGCTTTGGCCAAGAGTTATGCTCCATCCCTGATTGAGCTCTTGGGTAGAGTGATTAACCCTGCATAATCTTGACTAGGGTTATAGATCTGGGTTCTTATGCTGATCTCCACCCCCCACCCCCCCAAGGATTAATTCACTCTGTGACCTTTAGGTTCAGAGAGTTTTATCTTCAGAGTCCTCTGGATTATTTTAGAACCTTGGAATGTTAGAGATCTCACTAACTCCAGATCATGGAACTATGTTGTTCTTTAATACTGTCCTATGACAGGTCCCAGGACTCCCAAATTCCCCCGGATTGCTTTCTAACAATGCTATGGCTTTCTCATAAGGGTTCTCCAATTTTTTAGCCTCTAGTAGTAGATTTTTGTGGGCTACGTGTCTCATTTCTGATTCATTTAGGAAGCTCTAGTTGACTTTGCTAGAGGGATCCACTACACTCTTAGCTTTCTAGCTGACTCCTAGTTATAGGTAAACTGTAGATCTGTATTGGGCAGTCAGGTGGTGCAGTGAATGAGCTCTGGATCTGAAATCAGGAAGAATGATTTTCCTGAATTCAAATTTGGCCTCAGACACTTATTACATGTCTGACCTTGGACAAGTCACTTTCCCCTATTTGTCTCAGTTTTCTCTTCTGCAAAATGAGCTAGAAATGAAAATGGCAAATCATTCTTGTATCTTTGTCAAAAAAAAAAAAAACCTCAACTAGGTTCACAAGGATTTGGACAGAACCAAAATAATTGAACACAGAACAAATCTGTGTAAGTGGAGGGTATTTTCCTGGCAAAAATAAAATTCAAGATTGATTACCTCTCTGTATCTCTCGGTTGCTGTTTTTCTCTCTCTCTTTATCTCTCTGTTTGTCTCTCGCAGTGTGTGTGTATGTGTCTCTGTTTCTGTCTCTGTCTTTCTATCTATGTCTCTCTGTATCCATATATATGCATATAATATAGACACATGCATACATATATCTATTTATGTAGCGTTCATTATAAAATTTAATCTCATGGAAATACTTTGAAATAAATAATGAAAATGTTATAATTCTCATGCTATTCAAATAAAGAAGCTGAGTTTTAAACAGTGCAAGTGGCTTTTCCCAAAGGCACAGGGCAAGTAACTGGCTGAGCTAAGTTTCAAAACTAGTTTTCTGATACCATATTCCATGTTTCTTCCTTATACTGGGGCCTGAAATTTCTTTTTCAAAACTATCTCACTTAAGGGTTTACCTGCCAAGATAAATCAAAGAACTATATGAACACAATTATAAAATATTTTTTAAGTAAATTGAAAAAAAAATATCATTTGCTCATGGACAGGTCAAGCCAATATAATAAAAATGACAATTCTACTTAAATTGGTCTACTTGTTCAGTGCCATATCAATCAAACTGCCAAAAAATATTTTATAGAACTAGAATAAATAAAAACAAAATTCATCTGGATGAACAAAAGTCAAGAATATGAAGAAAATTAATTTAAAAAAAAAATTAAAAAGATGGTGGCTAACAGTACCAAACCTCAAAGTATATTATAAAGCAGTAGTCATCAAAACCATTTGGTACAGGCTAAGAAATAGAATGGTGGATTAGAGCAACAGATTAGATACACATAACACAATAAGCAAGGCCTATAGTAATCTAGTATTTGATAAATCTCCAAACTCCAGCTTTTGGAATAAGAATTCGCTATTATTAGGGTCTTTTTTAAATGGGTCAGCCCAGTGCAAAGTGGAGGTTAAACTTGAATGGCCTGGAAATAATTTCTATGATCAGAGACTGCCTCATGGGCAGGACCCTGGTCACATTGAGATAGCTTCATAATGGGAGACAGCTCCCTCTCTGATTGGCTGTGCATGTGAGCACACTGACTCTTCTTAAGCCCAGTGCAGCAGGAGGTCCATCTCTTTATCCTAGGCTAACTGAGCCAAGCTGATGGATAGCCAAGAGAGGTAAGGGGCTTGCTATTGAGAAGGTGAGTCTTTCACAGACCGGGTATTCACTTGGAAGTTAACAGATCAGGGCAATATGTGAGCAAGTATAATAAAGACTTTTAAGTTTGCACGTGGCTGTTCTTGAGCATGCTATCACTTATTAAACTACAGTTCAAGAAATCATAGTCAGAGAGCTTTGAAGACCTCAGAAGAGGTGAACTGGGTTAAAGTTGATTGACACTGCAAAGGTCAGTGACCAAAGGATTCTCTGAAGCCCTGGGAATTAGGAGAGATTGGCAATGTTAAAAACTAGGCGTAGACTTACATCTCACAACCCATACCAAAATAAGGTCAAAACAAATATGTGATTTGGGCATAAAGGATGATGCCATAAACATATTAGGGAAGCAAGGGATAATTCCCCTATCAGATTTTTTTTTTTTTAGAAGGGAGGAATTTATGACCCAAGAAGAACCAGAGAACATTATGAAAGGCAAAATAGACAATTTTGATTACATTAAATTAAAAAGTCTTTGCATGGACCTCCAGCCAAGATGGCAGAGAGGACACACACCTCTATTTAAACTCCATCTTGCTCTCAGAAAATTTTTTTCATAACAAGGGCTCGGAATTAGAGCTTGACTGAAAAAAACCCCAAATAATTACCAACAGAAGATATTGTCAAATTCACCAGAAAAGATCTGTTTTTCTCCTAGGCAGGGATGGTTAGATCAGGTGCAAACTAAAGGCAGGCAGCTGCAAAGCAGCACACAGTGAGAGTATGGAAAGCATCTCACACTGAGCAGACCTGAGGTGGGGCAGGGTTTATCCCAGCCGTTTCTGCCCAGAGAACTTTACCACAGTGTGGCTACTTTGCCCTGGCAACAAGCCAGTAGATTAGCAGAGAAGGTATAAACACAGTGGGTAAAGACTATAACCCTGAAAATCTAGGGTCTCTCTGGACCTGGCAACACCGACCCGGAGTGACTCAGCACGCTCTCAGAGTCTCAGAATGCAGATGCAGCACAGCCATTGCTGTCCTGCTAGTGCCTCATTGCTGCCCCTGCAGTCTGTAGAGGAAACTTGGTAATATCATCAACCCCCCACCTCTAATCCCTCCTAAAAAAGCAGACTGCATTTGTTTTGAGTTTTTTTAAGTTTCTTTTCTTTGATTCTTCTTTGACAAAATGAGTAAACAATTAAAACAGACTCTAACTATTGATAGCTTCTATATGGATAGAGAACAGATTTTAAACCCTGAGGAGACTAAAAACAGACTGTCTCCAGATGAATCCCAAAAGGGGGGTATGATCTGGTCCTCAACACATAAGAGTCTCATAGAAGAAATTAAAAAGGCTCTCACAAGAGAACTGGAAGAAAAATGGGAAAAGGAAAGGGAAGCTTGGCAAGAAGGTCTGGATAAGTCATCCCACTCATTTAAAGATAGAATGGATAAAGAAATTAAATCCTTGAAAAACAGAATTAGTGAATTGGAAAAGGTAAACAATTCCAAGGAAAACAGAATCAGTGAATTAAAAAAAGAAAATAGTTCTCTAAAAAATAAAATTGGCAAAATAAAAAAAAAATTCCATAGAACAAAATAACTCACTTGAAAACTCAATTGGACAATTAGAAAAAGATATTTAAAAAGTGAGTGGAGAAAATAATTCATTAAAAATCAGAATTGAACAAATGGAATTGAATGACTTGAGGAGACACCAAGAATCAGTCAAGGAAAACCAAAAAAAAAGAAAGAAAGAAATGATGGAAAAAATGTCAAATACCTTTTTGAGAAAACAACAGATCTGGAAAATAGATCTAGGAGAGATAATCTGAAAATTATTGGACTTCCTGAAAAATGTGATAAAAAAAAAAGAGCATGGACACTATTTTCCAAGAAATTATCAAAGAGAACTGCCCAGATATTATAGAAACGAGGGTAATATAGACATTGAAAGAATTCATCTAACGCCTACTGAAAGGGACCCTAAAATCAAAAGTCCAAGAAATATAGTAACTAAATTCCAGAACTATCAAACCAAGGAAAAAAAATACTACAAGCTGCTAGAAAAAAATCAATTCAAATAAAGAGGAGCCACAATAAGGATTACTCAAGATTTAGCAGCATCCATTATTAAAGGATCAAAGGGCCTGGAATCTGATATTCCAAAAGGCTAAGGGATTTGGTATGCAGCCAAGAATAACTTACCTACCCCAAATGAGCATTTTTTCTCCCAGGGATGAAGATGGACATTCAATGACATTGATGAATTTCATCTATTTCTGATGAAAAAGCTGGAACTAAACAAAAAGTTTGATCTCCAAATATAGGACTCAAGAGAAACCTAAAAAGGTAAATAGAAATCTTGGGAACTATATTTCTGTTATAAAGATATATAAAGAACACATGTATAATTTGTTCTTGAAACTAGAGATAGAAAGGAATTTGTACCAGAAAAAGGGTAAAGTGGGCGTACTGCATCTCACAAAGAGACAAAGAAAATCTATTATATCTGAGAGAAAGAATGGAGGGGGATGAATATAGTGTCTATCTTACTCTCATCAGAATTGGCTTAAAGAGGAAAATATTAGACATATTCGATTTATGGGGAAACTTCTCCCACCTCATTGAAAAATGGGAGGGGAAAAGGGAAAAGGGAAGGAGTAAGCTAAGTGGAAGGGAATACAGAAATTGTGAGGAAAGGGATAAGATAGGGGGAGGAACTCTAAGGTGTGGGGAGGGATACTAAAAAGGGAGGGCTGTGAGAAGCAAGTGGTGCTCACAAGGAAAGGAGACGAGCATAAGCAGAGGTTAACAAGATGGCAAGTAATACAGAATTAGTAATTTTAACCATAAATGTGAATAGGGTAAACTCCCCCATAAAGAGGAAGCGGTTAAAAGACTGGATTAAAAGCCAGAATCCTACAATATGTTGTTTACAGGAAACACACCTGAAGCAGGGCGATACATACAGTGTAAAAGTAAAAGGTTGGAACAGAATCTACTATGCTTCAGGTGAAATTTAAAAAAATTACAAAACACTTTCCACAAAAATAAAGTCAGCTTTAAATAATTGGAAAAATATTAAGTGCTCTTGGATCAGCTGAGTGAATATAATAAGGATGACAATACTCCCTAAATTTTTAGTGCTATACCAATCA
Organism: Antechinus flavipes; assembly: GCF_016432865.1. Classification (NCBI taxonomy): domain Eukaryota; kingdom Metazoa; phylum Chordata; class Mammalia; order Dasyuromorphia; family Dasyuridae; genus Antechinus; species Antechinus flavipes. The sequence goes on from NC_067402.1 coordinate 152,153,325, forward strand.
GACTCCCAAGAAACTATTTTAATGACCTAGAAAAAATAACAACAAAATTCATATGGAAGAACAAAAGGTCAAGAATTTCAAGGGAATTAATGAAAAAAAAATCAAATGAAGGTGACCTAGCTGCACCTGATACAAAACTATATTATAAAGTAGCAGTCACAAAAATCATTCGATATTGGCTAAGAAATAGATTAGTTGATCAATAGAATAGGCTAGGTTACAGGACAAAATAGTCAATAACTATAGCAATCTAGTGTTTGACAAACCCAAAGATCCCAACTTTTGGCATAAGAATTCACTATTTGACAAAAACTGCTGGGAAAACTGGAAATTAGTATGGCAGAAATTAGACACAGACCCACACTTAACAATGACACCACGATCAGAATGGGTCCATGATTTAAGCATAAAGAACAAGCTTATAAATACATTAGAGGAATATAGAATAGTTTACCTCTCAGACTTGTGCAGGAGGAAGGAATTTGTGACCAAAGAAGAATTAGAGATCAGTATTGATCACAAAATAGAAAATTTTGATTCTATCAAATTAAAAAATCTTTGTACAAAGAAAACTAATGCAAACAAGATTAGATGGGAAGCAACAAACTGGAAAAACATCTTCACAGTTAAAGGTTCTGATAACAGCCTCATTTCCAAAATATATAGAGAATTGACTCTTATTTATAAGAAATCAAGTCATTCTCCAGTTGATAAATGGTCAAAGGATATGAACAGTCAATTTTCAGATGATGAAATTGAAACTATCTCCACTCATATAAAGGGTGTTCCAAATCACTATTGATCAGAGAAATGAAAATTAAGACAACTCTGAGATACCACTCCATATCTGTCATATTGCCTAAGTTGACAGCAAAAAATTATGATAACTGTTGGAGGGGATGCCAAAAAATGGGATACTGATGCATTGTTGGTGGAGTTGTGAATGAATCCAACCATTCTGGAGAGCAATCTGGAATTATGTCCATAAAGTTATTAAACTGTACATACCCTTTGATCAAGCAGTGTTACTACTGGGCTTATATCCCAAAGAGATACTAAAGAAGGGAAAGGGACCTGTATGTGCCAAAATGTTAGTGACAGCCCTTTTTTGTAGTGGCTAGAAACTGGAAAATGAATGGATGCCCATCAATTGGAGAATGGCTGAGTAAATTGTGGTATATGAATGTTATGGAATATTATTGTTCTGTAAGAAATGACCAGCAGGATAAATACAGAGAGGCTTGGAAAAACTTACATGAACTGATGTTGAACAAAATGAGCAGAATCAAGAGATCATTATACACTTCAACAACAATACTCTATGAGGATGTACTCTGATGGAAGTGCATATCTTTGACAAAGAGAAGATCTAATTCAGTTCCAATTGATTAATGATGGACAGAAACAGCTATGCCTAGAGAAGGAATACTGGGGAATGAAGTGGTCTACTTGCATTTTTGTTTTTCTTCAGAAGGTATTTTACCTTCTGAATCCAATTCTTCCAGTGCAACAAGAGAACTGTTTGGTTCTGCACACATATATTGTATCTAGGATATACTATAACATATTTAACATGTGTAAGACGGCTGGCCATCTAGGGGAGGGGATGAAGGGAGGGAAGGGAAAAGTCAGAATAGAAGTGAGTGCAAGGGATAATGTTGTAAAAAAATTACCCATTATTCTATCAGTAAAATTTTTTAAAAATATATTTTAAAAAGCCTTTGCACACACACAAAAAACCAACAGAAACAAGATTAAAAGGGAAGAACAAATCTGGGGAAATATTTTTATACAGCCAGTGTTTATGATAAAGGTAAGAGCTATGTCAAATTTATAAGAATACAAATCATTCCCCAATTTACACAAGGTCAAAAGATTGAGAACAATTTTCAGATGAGGAAATTAAAGCTATTTATAGTTATATGAAAAAATGCTATTAATCACTCTTGATTAGAGAAATAACATTAAAACAATTCTGAGGTACCACCTCACATCTCTAAGATTGGCTAAGATGACAGTAAAAGATAATGATAAATGTTAAAGGGGATGTGGGAAAACTGATGCCTTGTTAGTGGAGTTATAAAATGATCCAACCATTCTGGAGAGCAGTTTGGAACTGTACCCAAACTGTGTATAGCCTTTGACCCGTTAGTACCATTGCTGGGTTTATATTTCAAGGAAATCATAAAGGAGGGAAAAGGACTCACATGTGCAAAAATGTTTGTACCAGCCCTTTTTGAGGTAGTATAGCGAAAATTAGTAGATATCCATCAATTGGGGAATGGCTGAATAAGTTATGGCATATGAAGATAATGGAATATTATTGATTATATGATGAATATTATTAATTATAATCAATATATATTAATTATATGATGAACAAATTGATTTTAAAAGGCCTGGAAAGATTTACAGAAACAGGTGCTGAGCAAAACAAGAAAAACCAGGAATACATTGTACACAACAGCAACAAGAATGTGCAATTATCAACTTTGAAAGCCTTGATTCTTCTCAGTGCTTCAGTAATCCAAAGCAAACCTAATAGACTTTGAACAGAAAATGCCATCTGCATCTAGAAAAAGAACTATGGAGACTGAATGTAAATCAATTATATGCTATATTCATTTCTTTTTTTCTGTTTTTTTTTTTAAATCTCTCCCCTGGTTTTTCCCCTTTGCTCTGATTTTTCTGCCCCAACACAAAACAATGTATATTAAAAATAAAAAAAAATTAAAAATATAATACCATCCCACTGCTCTCCGAAATCTGAGTCTTTAAATGGAATTGGAGTCGTAGAATCAAATCACTATGCTTCTTAGTATCTAAATGACTTTTTTGCAAAAAGCTGGGTCTCAGTTTCCTCATCTATAAAATGAGGGTTTTGATTAGAAGACCTTGGTAATATAGTAAAGCAAAATTACAGTTATATTCTTTTGTGGGTGTGTGCCACAACTGGGGTTAGGTGAATTGCCAGAGTCACACAGCTACTAAGTGTTAATTATCCGAGGCTGTATTTGAATTCAGGTCCTCCTAGCTCCAGGGTCAGTGCTCTCTGTCCATTGTGCTATCCAGCTGCTCCATTAGTGATATTCTTTATGATGACTTTGGCTCATTAAATTGTTTCAATAGATTCTATTTAAGAAGTCAGGCAAGACCATACTTTGCAAAAAGGATTTTCATGTAAAATGGTTAACTTTTTTGTTGATATTGCTACAATATTTAATATTTAAACAGATTATGTTCTTTTGGACATGCAAATTTCCTCCATTAGTGCAGATTGCAACCTATCCATGCCTTTGCACCTTTTACAAATCTATGAATTTTTCTAGATTTTTCCATCATTCTCCACAGGAGATGTAGATAATAACCTTAGAGATGAGCTGCATTCAATATTGAACTTCATTCTTAGACAATAGACAAAAGGTGCTTTGGTCACTGGCTACATTTTCAAAGTTTTCCAGGATAGTATCACTTGTCAGAACTGATATTCTATTGGAGGGACTATAAAAGATTTAGTCATATCTATGTCACCACAGTGCATTTAAGTACAACTTTAGTGGAAGAATCAAAATGTTGGAGAATCCTGTCTTAAGGAGTTTTATGTTAAATAACTCTGACTTGATATTAAGATAGTGGTTTACTTTTGAAGCACATAGAAACAACTGAAAACTGAGGTGATGAAAGGGAGAAGTGCTTCAAAGATGTTAGAAATCTCTTTATTATTATTCAGTTGTTCAGTCTTGATGGACTGCATGAGTCCATGGAGTATAGTTTCTATGGTTTTATCTATTTATTTATTTTGGCGAAGATACTGGAGGAGTTTGCCATTTCCTTATCCAGTGAGAAGGATCTTTAGCCAATGGGAAAGAAGTTTTGCAATGCACTTCCAAAAACAGCAAAGCAGAGTACCTTTCGTAATGTGAAAAGGAAGTAAAGCATACAACCTAATGGCTTTTGCTTGTTGGGTTTTCTCCCAAATTGCTCCTGGTTATCCCAGTCTTTCCTCAACTCTTTCGCCAATGGCTGTATAATTCCAATTCTATACAGGACCAGCAAGCCAAAGAATGGTAGAAAAAAAAAATGATTCTATTCTGTTTTCTGTCACATGGTGGGCACTTTTATACATCCCTGTTTCATACATTGTCTGTGTTCAATCATTCACTCCCACCTCACAAAAAGAGATTTGGGCTCCAAGCTACTACTCACAGCCTTAGGCCATATGAAGATTGCTAAAACAGGCAAAGAATAAAATGTATTTGAAATATTGAATCCAACTTTATGTACAGGAATGTCACCACAGAAACTAGTCAGCCAAACCTTGCTCTCTATACTGGTTTAGATGGAGTACAGATGTCACTTTAAAAACACTAATGTTTGTGTACTCTTGCTGGGATTATTACTTTTCCCTCCAATCACTTAGAGCTAACTGCACCAGAGAAGTTGCTTGTCTAGACATTGCCTAATAGACCATACAAAAAAAAAGTTGCAGCAGTGTAAATATCTTGGCAATCATTTAAATGCCTGCATGATGAGATGATTTCAGCTTAGAAACAAGAAGACTGGCTGGAATCATAATGCACTTTTTTTTTTTTTTTTTTTTTGGTATGAGAGGAGCCTTGACTAGGTTATTAAAGAAACAGAGAATGCTATACTTTAAAAGGAAATGTTTAAAATTGTAGGTAAAATGGACTCCTGAATGGGGACTGCTCGGCATGCTTCAGTTTGTTGCCAGTACCAAGAGAGCTTAAGTTCAGAGGATAGAAAGAATTAGCATTACCAAATACTAGGTGAACATTTCTATATTCTAAATAGTGTAGCATGATGTTGTAAGAGGGAAAGAAGAACAGAACAGCTCATCTAAATTAATTTTATTTCAATATTCAGGAATCTCTCAATATCCTTAAAGTCATCAGGGGTTGAATGTTGTGCCTGGATTATCTTTGGTCCCACATTATAGTTCAAAGGGAAATTAGATTTTCTCTTGTTTTAAAGGTTAAAAAAAAAAACAACAACAAATAAAGATTACAGTTAAAATTTCTTGTTCAGGATCATAGAGTTGTTGTTTGAGATAGGGCAAAATCTGGCATTTCATGATTCTCCAAGTTCATTCTTTATACCTTATTTTTCTTCCTGATTTGAATGCCCCAAGATATTCTTATTGCTGCCTTTATTCTTACTGCCAACTTATAAAATTCCCTTATGCCAATGATATATATTGCTACTGTGAATTCCTAAATAAAAATTCCAAAATTTTATTCTTTCTGAGAGTCTTGAATAAGTTGATTTGCATTTGTATGTTCTGTCTTTGATGGTAAATTAGAAATCAGACATCATTGTATATCCTAGGGTGTAAACAGATAAAGTCATTCACCTCAGTTCCATCAAACAATTTAGTCCAATTTAACTAATTATATTTGTGACAACCATACACATTTACCAGAGAGAGCATGGCATAGTATCTAATGTTTAACTTGGAGTCAAGAACATGTGTACAAGTCCCATATCTTAGTTCCATAGCTTAGAAATTGAATGAACCTGGGCAATGACTTAATCGTGATGATTCTTAGGTTTAACTCTAAACCTTATCAATTGTCATATGTAAGGATTAAACTATGAATTAGTGAGGATAATTACCACACTCAGATATCCCCGTGTGGATGAAATCCCAGATCCTTTGACTAAAGTTTATGACTATATTATGAACATATATGTTGTTGTTGTTCATCCTTTATTCTCAAAGGTCAAAGTAGACCAATGACATTATGGGATGATATCTTGACTCAAAAGTGAATTGGTTGCAAGTGAAAGAATTGCACAAAGTCACCAGTCTCACTCTCTTTTCCAGAGTCATTGAAGTTCAGTGGCTAGATAAAAATCAAGACTATTGACAAGGGCAGTAATGCAGCTGATGACTTTGACTCTTCTTTGATCAAGTTCTAAGTGTTCTACCTCTGCTTCAGCCACCTTCATGGCCAATGGAACACATTTTTTTATCCTCATCTGATCATTCCACCAAGTGAAGTGTTCACATGCTTGTGAAGTTCCCTAATTTTGAGGTCTGCCACTTACCCTCAACCTGGTTTAGCCCATCTGCCAAGATGGTTTTACTGGATCATGGCCTTTGTGCATTCTACATCTTCTTGGAGTCACAGATGAGAGTTGAGTGAAGGTTGATCCCCTGAAAAGGAGATGAGCAAGTCCTCACACCAAAGTGCTAGTGCTCCTTAAACACCTCATATACTTTTAAACATGTATAAATATAGTTAATAATTTACATGTGTGTTTATATTTTTGTAGAGTGAGATAAAGGCATATATATGGAAAGAAATAAACAGTTACAGAGGCACAGAGATAGAGAGATAAATGGAAAGACACACACAAAAAAAGAAGAGACTTGTTAATTCATTGGCAAATGGAACTTGTTCTGTGCAAAAACTCCTATCCATGCAGAGTAACATGAAATTGCTCTGCAGAGTGGCAAGAGTAGTGAGAGTTTAACTAATCTATCCAAAATCACACAAAAACTGCTTGTAGTCATAGAATCTGACTTCAGATTGGAAAAGATCCTAAAGGTTGTTATTTACAACCCCCTCATTTCATGGAAGAAGAAACTAAAGACTATAGAGGTTAAATAAGACTGAGAGGCATGATTTGAACCCAAGACTTCCTGTCTCCAAAGCTAACTTTTTAATATCATTTTGTAACAATGCAGTGAGAAATTTTTAAAAAATCAGTAAAAACGTTTGTTTTTGTCTGTTTTGGGAAGGAGTGGCAAAAAACAAGTTTGTCTGAATTAACTTTTCAGTGGATTTTACTGTCACAAAGTAGTTTTATTATTTGCTAAGGCATATATTGCCCACTGACATTTTCAACTATTTAAAGAAATGCTTTCAAGTCCAACATACTTTATTTTTTCTCTTCCATTTCGTGTCCTATCAAGTCAAGTCTTTCTTTCTTAGAACTTCGTAGACAGTAGAAAGAAAAGTGGCAATGACAACATGGTTAGATTGTTTACTTTAAATTACAAGATTTCAATATTGTTTATAAAACAGTATGCTCAAACTATCGTTCTCACCACTCAAAATTCAAAGGATTAGCAGAGCCAGATTAATTTACAGTTGGGCTTGGTATTTAAGAAAGAAAAATTCTCCAATCAAGGATGAAACTTCAAGACTTTTATATAACACCAGAGAACTCACTGATAAATGAAGATTTTTTTTATAACCTGGGTTACTTTGAATCCCTGTAGGGAAAACTAAAGAAATATGCTTCTGTTTTCTGGGAGGTCTTTTTGCAAAAGGAGGCCAATCAGCAATTTGAAAATCTGTTTATAGTTAACGGTGTTTTTATACACAGTCACAAATGTACATAGTGGAGACATATCAGTGACTACTGATTTGAATTTTTGTGGTAAAGAACTCACAAGTTAACAAATTAGATATTTTAAACAAGGAAAACCAGGTTAGACATAAGTAAGGAACATAGAGGTCAAACTGATTTTAACAATGCCAAATTAAAGACCTAACACTGGCTCCTACTATAAAACAATCTAATCAAATATTATACCACAGGAATGCATTGCCATAATCAATCTGGTTTTTATCATATACGTAAATAACATGTAGGATACAAGATTTCTACATTTAGCTCTAGCATGATCCATTTCCATTTTATAGTCATATAAATGTAAAAAGTTTACTATGAAAATTGCTGTAGTCATTTCTCCTATTCTGTACTTCATTGTAAGCTAGAAATGAGATTAGTTACTTTAAATGGCTTAGTGGCATTTTCCAAGTATACTATTTTCAGATGGCCAGCATTTCTATAGAAGTATATATTTACATATCATGATTTTACTAAAGGTCAATCTTTTTTTTTTTTTTTTTTTTTTTTTTTTTTGCAGAAAATGGTAGAATTGATTTAACAAAGGCAAAAAAAATTTTTTTTGAGAGTTAATTTAATAAGATTTTTGCTACTTCAATAGTTATGAAACTATCATTCACTAGCTCTGTCACAAATTGCCTGTGGAGAACTGAAATTTCACAATTGATTAAGAACACATTATTATGATTTTTTTTCCTATCTACTCCATGCATTACTGAAGAGTAAAATAAGACATAATAATGTAAATTGAAGTAACTTGTTAAAGGCAAAATACACTACTGATCTTGTCACATAGCTGCAATAAAATAGCAAATTACGTCTGAAGAATAGCTAAAACTTATTAATATTATTATCATGTATAGATTTCTAACTGAAGAATTTTGAATATTTTATTTTGGTTGGGAAAAAGTTAATGCCTGTCAAAAATATAATTTGACAATTACATAATTTCAAAACTGGAATTTATCCAATTGGTCATTGCTAAAAGGCAACTTATGAAATCAGACTGTGCTCCCAATGGAAAGGTTAGAAATTTGAAAATAAAAATACATTACTTAACTCAATTACCATGTGCAAATTATGTTATTTTTAGACCATAAACCTTATTTTTAATTGTTTTGTTAATTCCTTTTTTAAATACTAAATTAATTTACTAATAAAATTCTCATCCCTTCATTGAGCCTTCCCTTGTAATAAAAACAGATAACAAAACTTATCAGTAAATGAATCCTTATGGGTCTATGTCCGACAGCCTAAGGAACATTCCATTTCCTTCTATTTGTACAGGAGAAAGGTTCATCATCTGTTCTCCAGGATCAATTTCAATTACTGTGTTTTAGTACAATTTTTACTTATAATTTTAGTCATGCAAAGAAGCATGGTTCCATCTGTAAGAAGTCAGGTTTTAGAATGAGAAAAATCAGGGTGCAAGTTTTCCTCTCAATGCTCAATACACCAGATAACTCTATAAGACCATATAAGTTGTGGAAGGACTTGTTTAATCTGCATCACTAGAGGAAGTTTCCACATTGCTATTTCCCCACATGGTTAAAAATCACATGCCATTTAATCATCCAGTCATTCATCCATCCATCCATCCATTCATTCATTTAGGGTTTATCAAGAACCAACTTTGTGTGCGTGTGCGCTTTGCTAAGAAAGAATAATAACAGAAATTCAAAACAATCATTGCTTTCTGTGAATTTATATTCCACACTACAGAAAAAAAAATTGGAGCTAGGAGAGGCCTCTAAAAAGTGGGGGAATCAAGAATGGTTTTGTATGTATATGAGTGTGTGTGTGTGTGTGTGTGTGTGTGTATCTATCAATAACTAGATAGATCTAACTACACAGATCCATCTATCTATCTATCTACCTATCTAGACTCAAAGAAAGATGGGGATTCTAAATGATAAAAAAAAAAAAAAGTACATTCCAGACACGGAATATCTGTAGAAAGGCATGGAAACAAGAAATGTAATGAATATATGACAAAAACAAGGATCAGAGTTTGACTGGAATATATTGTTGTGAAGGAAAATAATGAGAGGGGAGAAGAAAGAAGGAGAAGGAATAGAATATGCATTTATATAGTGCCTATCATGTGCTCAAGCACTTTACAAACATTACCTGCTTTGATCCTCACTAGAATCCTGCAAAATAGATGCAATTACAATGCCCATCTTGCACTGAGAAGAAATTAAGGCAAACATACAGTTAATTTTTTTTTTTTCCCCCATAGCTTTTTATTTACAAGTTATATGTATGGGTAATTTTACAACATTGACAATTGCCAAACCTTTTGTTCCAATTTTTCCCCTCCTTCCCCCCACCCCCTCCCCTAGATGGCAGGATGACCAGTAGATGTTAAATATATTAGAATATAAATTATATACACAATAGGTATACATGACCAAGCAGTTATTTTGCTGTACAAAAAGAATCGGACTCTGAAATATTGTACAATTAGCCTATGAAGGAAATCCAAAATGCAGGCAGGCAAAAATATAGGGATTAGGGATTCAATGTAATGGTTCTTAGTCATCTCCCGGAATTCTTTCACTGGGTGTAGCTGGTTCAGTTCATTACTGCTCCATTGGAACTGATTTGGTTCATCTCATTGCTGAAGATGGCCAGGTCCATCAGAATTGATCATCATATAGTATTGCTGTTGAAATATATAAGGATTTCCTGGCCCTGCTCGTTTCACTCAGCATCAGTTCGTGCAAGTCTCTCTAAGCCTTTCTGAAATCATCCTGTTGGTCATTTCTTACCGAACAATAATATTCCATAATATTCATATGCCATAATTTATTAAGCCATTCTCCAATTGATGGGCATCCACTCAGTTTCCAGTTTCTGGCCACTACAAACAGGGCTACCACAAACATTCGTGCACATACAGATCCCTTTCTCTTCTTTATGATCTCTTTGGGATATAAGCCCAGTAGTAACACTGCTGGATCAAAGGCATACAGTTAATTAGTATCTAAGGCTGAATTTTAACTCAGGCCTTCATGATTCTAGGCCCAGGGCTAATCTATCATCAGGAAGGAGATGACAAGAAAGTGTAATTTCTGTGAAAACAAATCTAAATAAATGCAAGGTGGATAAATTGCAAGGGCTGGGATGAAGAAGACTCATCGTCCCTGAGTTCAAATCTGGTCTCAGACACTATGTTACTCTGGTCAGCTCTTTTAACCCTCTTTGTCGTAGTTTCATCATGTGCAAAACAAATTGGAGGAGGAAATGGCAAAGTACTCTAGTATTTTTGTTAAAGAAACCCCAAATGAGTTTATGAAGAGTTTGATATTTCTAAAACAAATGAACAAGAACAATGCATTCCAGAGTAAGATTACTTTGAGGAAAACTTCATTTTTGGATTTGTCTCTAGGGTAATCTCTGCTACATTTCTGTCTCCATACCCCAATCTTAGGAGCTGAAAATGCTAAGAAAAATTCACAAATATTGCTATTTGGATTTGCTACAGTTTCAGGAAGGCTCCTCTGCTCCATGGACATTTTCAAAATTCATCTTCTTTCCAGTTTCCTATCAATTTTCACAAAGCAGCTGTTCCCAGCCTTTGTCACTTTCCACAAATTTCAAGCTCCACTCCAATTTTCTCAATCTCAGTGAGTGAATGACCTCAACTGGGTCATTTGACTGCTCCTCCCTCAAATGCATCCTCTTAATTTTTCAAAATAATTTATGTAAGAAGGTAGCTCTCCTCTCTCTTCCAGTTGCTCATGATCAGAATCCATATCCTTTCTTGTCATCTGAAATGTTGCTGCCTTCATTATTCTTTTTCTGTTTTTCTGTCTCTTTTTTCTACAAACATACTCATGTCTATTTTATTCTAATATAAATGCATACATGCATACCCACATCCACCCACAACACTCCATCTCACAAAAGTAAACAAAATGCTGATATACCTTTAAGTTGTTAAGCATTCTCTCTTCTTTTGATTTTTAAAATTCTGGGAAGTTTTTATTCATTAACTACAATTAACTACTGTACCCTTGAAACCTAATTTTTATCTGAAACTCCATATTAGATGTTTTTTGTAAGATTACCAGTGACTTCCTTTTCCTCTGACCCATGACCACTTTTTCAGTTTCCTGATCCTTAATCTATTTGCAATTCTTGTTATTGTTTGACCACCTCTTCTTTTTTGAAATCTTCATTCCTTGTTTTTTTATTTTCTTTTATTCTACTGACATATTTTTTTTCTTTTTTTTTGCCTATGGCAAGCTCTTGATAAATGTTTATTGACTTGAATTTAATATATCTTAGATCCTTTCTCACTTTTTTCTTTTCTTTCCATAATCACATTTATTACTACAATTTCAGGTATGAACTCTATGAAACTGTTCAATCTATTTTTTTCCAACCTTCATCTCTTTCTCAACGTATGCCCTCTTATTTTTAACTGTCTCTGTTTATCTCCTTCCTGATGATAGATTAGTACCTCTAACTCAGTGTGCACAAAAATAAAATGATTGTCTACCCTAAAATCTTTTTTCATAATTTCCCTTTTTTCAACAAATAGAACAAGCATTTGTACAATACTCTGCTTCAAAAACCACATTTATTTTTGAAGCTTCATACTCCATGGCAAATCTATCATTGGTTTTGTTGATTTCTGCATCTCCAATATTTTTAGGAAGTCATTCCCCAAATCTTAACAATGGCAAAGCTCGGTTTCTTCAATGGGCAGCTAGCCCTGAAAGGAACAACAAGATAATTCAGTGAATAGAGTTCTAAGTATAATTTCTAAAACAGAGAGGTCCCTCTGTTATAATATGTTAGTCCTTGAGAAAGGACTTGAGAAAATCCCCCTTGAGAAAGGGGTACTTAAAATAATAACTATGAACTGTCCCTCTATCTATTTCACTTTGGATGAGGGTGACTTGCAATCCTCTTTCAGAGGATTACTTGATTCACATTGGACTGGGATCTCTCATCACCAGGCTTGGCTATTGTAATAAAAGGCAGTTAAAGACTCCAGGTGGTAGACATCTGGAAGATTTTTACCTACTGAAGTTTTCAAGTTCATAATTTGATCTGTTCTATCTCCTATACTTATTCACCTAAGATTATGAAATCACAAAAGAAATGAAACTAAAAAAGAGAAGATTTGTATAGTCATGGGCAGATTGTGAAAGTCTGAGAGAAAAATCCAAAGGCTTTTTCTTACTCAAAGCCTCCTAGCAGTTTCTACTTGCTTGCTACTAGGAAAGAGAGATTTCTTTTGCTTACACATTTACTTTTGAATCAAGATCCATTTAAAAAGAATGCTGATCATCCTGCAATAAGCCAACAGGAAACTTTCATCTAATACCTGCCTGTGCATAGAATCAGAAAGAAAAAGGGTCCCAATCTCTCCACCACATTTATGGAAGCAGGATCACAAAATTACTACATATCTCCTATAGAAATCACTACCTTTTTATTCACACAAATAAAACTTAAGTTCATATCTTTGTCATTGTTCCTTTGGACAATTATATTAGCTTCATAACTGTTCTCCTTTCTCCCAGTTTTTACCCACTCAAATTCATCATCTGTACCAAGCTCCTAATCCTAAAAATATCATTGCATGGCTAATAAGCCTTAAATTGTCTCTTAATCTCTTTATTTAAGGCCTTCCCCAAACTTTCTTCCAATTACCTTTCTATTTTTATTTCACATTATTCATGTTATACACTCTATATTCCAGCCACACAAGATTACTCTTCATTTCTTTTTATTCCTCTAATGACCCACAGCTAAGACGCACACTCCAATGGTCCTGGTGATTTTTTTTTTTTTTTGGTCTATCTCAGCTGCAATCTCTTTTATTAAGTATCCCGTCATCTTTCCAATAGAAAACAATTTCTTTTTCTTTTTTTTTTTTTTTTTTTCATTTCTGGTAATTCTTTGTGTCTATCTCTACAATTTATTTGTAATAATATGCTTTATAGAATTGTTACTTTAGTACATTTTTTTTTCTTTTAGTCATTCCTCAATCAATGGGTACCCACTCCTATTTCCAATGTATTGCTACCACAAATAGCACTGCTTTGTGGGAGGGACAAAAGGACTGATGTCTTGGGAATCCATAACTATAGAATATATTGACTTCAAAAATATGCAATTTCTTTGATGTGGATATATGTGATTTCTTCTGATGTTCTAAAACCTGCAATGCTTCCCCAAAGCATGAGAGAGAGAGAGAGAGAGAGAGAGAGAGAGAGAGAGAGAGAGAGAGAGAGAGAGAAAGAGAGAGAGAGAGAGAGAGAAACAACATGTAATTTTATATAGTTTATAGTCTTTGGAAGCTCTCTCAAATAATTATTGAGCTCGTATATCCAAATTTGGACTTGCCAGTGAAAACTGGCTAGGGGTTTGAGCCACATTTAATTAAAATTAAAATTATGTATGGGGGGTGGGGTGGAGAGAAAAAAATATTCAGGGCCAGTTTCCTTCTGAGACACAGCCAATAATAAGCCCCAGGCTTCAAGCAGATAAAACACAAGATTTTTTTTTTTTAACTTTCCCTTTCAAATCCATGGCAATTGCTGGGATTTTAAAAGAAAGCAACACCTCTCCTAAAGGGTGGGAGAATGAATTTCTGTGAAAAGGAAAGCCACAACACTGTGAAGAAAATGAACAAAAAAATATTTCTCTGATTCAAGTTTTAAAAATAGAAAAGGAGTCTCATATTAAAAAAGGCATCTAGATAAGATAAGGATAATGAGAACAAAAATCAGTGTTTGAATAACCATATTCACTGCCCCACCTGACCATTAAATCATTAACTAGATGGATTTAGTGGGATAAATGCTCCTTCTTTAATTTAGTAAGTCTTATTAATGAATATACATACTTTTCTGTAAGTTTTTTATAAAACTCTGAGTACCCATCCAGAGGCATCCCTCTGACAAAACATGTAGTGTTGGTTCTATTATTTTCTCCTTTCTAGATATGTCCCTTCTGAGAGAGTTGCCTATGGTTAGACAACATTGTTATTTTTTTTTTATTATTCTAAAACAACGGGCCTGTGAGTTTTAAGGACTGCCTAATAGTGTGCCTAATCATTGTTTATCCAATGATATTTCTAATCTGACTTACCTATTTTACAAAGTTCATCTTACAAAGACATAATCTGTAGTAGCCACATTATTCATCAGTTAGTATAGCATTTCATTATCCACCAATTTTCTGTTATGAAAGACAACTTTCAAGTGCAAACTCTTTTATACATGAATACATTCATAGTCACCAAAGTTTCAATATTTTTTGCCACTCCACTACATTGCCCTAATCCTTCACCAATCATTATTGAACTGAGTCTAATTATTCTATGTTTTTTAATAGGAAACATAGATGTTTGAATGACTATTTTAAAAACATATATTGGTATAAATATTTTGATTGTAATCTTCTACTAATACTTGTATTTTCCAGAGACATTGCTAAATAAGAAAATAACATTTTACTTTTATGTATCTGCATTATATTTGAAATTAAAGGCATACTTTATTGAACCTATTGTATCACTCCAAATATTGTGTTAATATACATGCATTAAATTAGTTTGATATCATTTTTAATTAATGTAGAATATGAAAAGATACAAAATGTTTATATTGGAAAAAGTCACAAGATATTTTTCTACATATAACTTCATAATATATTTTTTTAAAAAATCAGTGAAACACATAAGCATTCAAGACAATGTTTTATGTAGTTATAATAGAAGAAAAGGAGAAAGAAAGGGAGTAGAGTAAGGGAAGAACAAGGATGATTGGAGAATGGGAATTTTCTGTTCTGTTATTTTAACATATACAGATAATTAGGAAGGAAAGCCAAACCTGGAGTCTGAATGTTAGTTATAATTTTACATTGTGACCAGCAAAAGTTGAAGTGTGTGTGTGTGTATGTGTGTGTGTGTGTGTGAATGCACGCGCGTGCAACACACACACACACACACATTTGTAATGCATAAAGGCTAGCATTAGGAT
Source organism: Antechinus flavipes (assembly GCF_016432865.1). Taxonomy (NCBI): domain Eukaryota; kingdom Metazoa; phylum Chordata; class Mammalia; order Dasyuromorphia; family Dasyuridae; genus Antechinus; species Antechinus flavipes. The sequence goes on from NC_067402.1 coordinate 152,168,717, forward strand.
TAGGAAAACCTGGGTTCATATATAGAGAATTGACTCTAATTTATAAGAAATCAAACCATTCTCCAATTGATAAATAGTCAAAGGATATGAACAGACAATTCTCAGATGAAGAAATTGAAACTATTTATAGACATATGAAAATATGCTCCAAATCAGTATTAATCAGAGAAATGCAAATTAAGACAACTCTGAGATACCACTACACACCTGTCAGATTGGCTAGAATGACAGGGAAAGATAATGCAGATTGTTGGAGGGGATGTGGGAAAACAGGGACACTGATACATTGTTGGTAGAATTGTGAACATATCCAGCAATTTGGAACTATGCTCAAAAAGTTATCAAACTGTGCCTACCCTTTGATCCAGCAGTGTTTCTACTGGACTTATACCCCAAAGAGATACTAAAGAAGGAAAAGGGACCTGTATGTGCCAAAATGTTTGTGGCAGCCCTGTTTGTAGTGTCTAAAAACTGGAAAATGAATGGATGCCCATCAATCGGAGAATGGCTGGGTAGATTGTGGTAGATGAATGTTATGGAATATTATTGTTCTGTAAGAAATGACTAGCAGGATAAATACAGAGAGATTTGGAGAGATTTACATGAACTGATGCTAAGTGAAATGAGCAGAACCAGGAGATCATTATATACCTCAACAACGATACTGTTTGAGGGTGTATTCTGATGGAAGTAGATCTCTTCGATAAAGAGAGCTAATTCAGTTTCAATAGATCAAGGATGGACAGAAGCAGCTACACCCAAAGAAAGAACACTGGGAAATGAATATAAACTGCTTGCATTTTTGTTTTTCTTCCCGGGTTATTTATACCTTCTGAATCCAATTCTCCCTGTGCAACAAGAAAACTGTTCGGTTCTGCACACATGTATTGTATCTAGGATATACTATAACCTATTCAACATGTAAAGGACTGCTTGCCATCTGGGGGAGGAGGTGGAGGGAGGGAGGGGAAAAATTGGAACAGAAGTGAGTGCAAGAGATAATGCTGTAAAAAATTACCCTGGTATGGGTTCTGTCAATAAAAAGTTATTAAAATTAAAAAAAAAAAAGGAAAACCTGGTTTCAAGCCCTATCCCTAACATTTATAGCTTGATCAATGGCAAGTTATCAAAGCTCAAAGCTGCCCCCAAATCCTCTAAGATTAAAAATTATAGATGAATTGTTACTTTGTTTGAAATAGTTTCAATCTCAGAGGCTTCTTATATGCATATCACCATAGATTAAAACCAAATAATATACACATGTATATTCTCACATGCATATGCATATATATGGAAATGGGTATGCATTTATAAAATATATATATGGACATTTATATGCAATACATATAACATTATATATAGTATACAAACACACATATACATGGTTTCAAATAATTATACATCAGTGACCACTTTCTGATTTGAATGATTTCAGTATTTATTATTTGCAGGTCCTAGCAAACTTATCTTTAATCACATGTTGAATTTTATTCTTCATTACTTTTCAAAAGTATATGTTAGTAAGTTCCCTAAGAAAAGAAATTCAATTTTACATTTCTTTAAATGCCAAAAGCACAGTATTGTGTGCATTCTATCCATAGCAGGCATTCAATAAATGTATCAAATGATTTAGTTGATCCATTGATTGTAATATTATACAACCTGCCATTACTTACAATATGCTGAGAAATTATTGGCTGGAAACTTAAAAGCACACAAATAAATCTAATTTGATCCCCAAATCTTATTTTCATAGATTATTAACATATATCACTTAAATATATATAGTGATCATAATCCATTTATGCAGCTGTCTGATTCCTGAAGGAAAGAAAAAAATAACTATCTTTTTTCAGTTATCAGAATTTCATTGTAATTATTCTACTCTTTTCTCAGCAATTCAGATCTATCAAAATTATATCTCTCTCTTCTGAAATATCCAACAATGGTGTAACATTCCAAGAAAACCAGAATAAATGTCAGCTCTTACTTTGATATTTACAACATCTTTGGCAATTTGATGCTGAATTTAAGTGATTCTGGATTGTATTAAGCTCCGTATTTAGACATAAAACTTCTTTAAAAAAAATAAGTCCTGCAATACACATTATTGTTTCTTTCATATGATCGTTTTTAAAAGTGATAATATTTGCCTGTTAGTAATCAGTGAATTTGTCAATATGTGCTATCCTCCAAAGAGAAATCACAGTTATTTTCATAGAGTAATATCAGAGTTTATGCTTATTACAAATAAAATGCATGAACTTCATTATGTGCCCAAATTCAAATATTAATATTATAATAATGTATGCAACTTCATATAAGATATAATATTTGTATAAAGGCAGAAAGCGACAGCAACTGTTGGGTTTCGTGCATTATCAGACAGTTAACAGTTTCTTAGTACACTATCACCAAAGTGTACATAATCATCAAGCCATGTTCCTCAGTGCCAACAACTGGGCTGCATTCCAGAGGGAAAGAAAAAGAGAGAGAGAGAAAGAGAGAGAGAAAGACAGAGTGACAGAGAGAAGGAAGGAGGGAGGGAAGAAGGAAGGGAAGGATGAAAAAAAGGATGAAGAAAGGGAGGAAAAGAGGAAGGAAGGGAAAAAGGAAGGGAGGAAGGAGGGAGGGTGGGAAGGGAAAAGGAACAGAGAAGGAAGGAGAGGGGAAGAGGAGGAAAATAATAATAAAATAAGGAATTAAAAAAGAAAAAAAAATGTACTAAGTTCTAAATTAGAAACCTGATATACAACTGTAATATAGATTTATGCCCACAGTCATAAGAACAATGATCAATGAAAAATTAATTAAAGATAAATTTGCATAACCAATTTATGGACCTAGTTTTTAAATTACGTGCAAAGAAAACTGTTGCTTTATTGCATGTTTCAAATACCTATTTACTATGCAAAGAAGAAACTATAGTTGATTTCAATTCTGGCTTAGTTTATCACAATAATTTATGAGAGTAATTTCTCTATGAAATAAAATAGTACTTCTCACAAATGACACAATCAATGAAAATCTGCATATGAATTGAACTACAGTGTATTAATGTGTTTTTATTTTCTTGTCTTATACTGTATTCTTTAGATATCTGTGCAAAGAAATATTTAAAGTGACTGACACAGAATATATGCTCCTAAATTTTCATTACCTTCTCTTTCAACTAGTCCAAAATGACACTGTCCCTGAAAACTCTATTGTAATAAAATATCTAACTTTTCTTCTCTAAGTCACTGATTTAAATCTGATGTAAATAGTTATTTACTGTTAGGTGGACTGTCAGCAATGACTATATGCCTCTTTCCAAACCCTAGAGCACATGTACACATGATCTCTTTGCACCCATATACATACAAAGGCTTCCCAATGAATTCTTTCAAATAGTGAATGCAATAATACAATCATTTTAGTTACAAATAAAATCCCATTAGGACATAAATTATCTACTTCATAGGTGTGTGTGTGTGTGTGTGTGTGTGTGTGTGTGTGTGTGTGTGAAAACTCTTGCTGCTCATGCCTTCTATGCAACTCAAATTATTTGGCCTATGTTTTGGATATTTTCTTTTTCAGAATTCCTGCGAGGATGCTTGATTTAGGTTTCTAGGTATCTCTTCTTGTTTCTATATTTCTGATTCATCTTTACCTTAATATAATCCTTTGCTAGCATAGACAAGGTCAGTCCCTTTTTTTTTTTTTTTCTGGGGCAGCTTACCATTCTGGTTCTTTACCTCCTGTTTCCACAAAATTCCTTATGTGATATTTTTCTTACCTACCTGAAACTCAATACTGAAGGCCGCTTTTGTCTGTGTTTTGTAAACAAATCAGTAAAGTATAATGATAAAATCCATAAAACAGGGTATGGAAATATATATATATATATATACACATATATATGTATATATCTCTCTATATATTTTTTTTCTAATTACAGAGAGATCATTATTGAAAAGAAGAAAAAAATCAAAAGGAGAAGCAGAAATAGGAGGAAGAAAAAGAAGAGGAAAAGGAGGAAAAAATAGCTAGTTTTTATAGTTAAAACAAATAAACTATTAAATACATTTCATTCATTCTGCCTAATAAGAAAAATAGACCATCAGAAGATAAATCAAATTTATTATTATAACAATAAATTTGAATGATATTAAAAGAATGAACCTAATAGAACACATCAATAAACACACTCTATATATGTTCTTTAAAGAAAATACATGACACAAAAATAAGAAATTAAAAGAAAATCAGGGCAGTTAGTGAATTGAGTACCAGCCCTGCCCTGGAGTCAGAAGGACTTGAGTTCAAATTCAGTTTCAGATACTTGACACTTTCCAGCTGTGTGACCCTGAGAAAGTCATTTAACCTTGATTGCCTTGCCTCCTTCCTGTTAAGATTCTTACAAGATGCTAAGTAAGTGGAATTGAGGAGACAGTGATTAAATCTAGTTTAGCATTGATTTAATCCTATAACAAATAATGGTTTCCTAGTGATATAATGATTGGTGTGTACTCAGTGTACAGCATATTATCAAGGAGCTCTCAGGGTCAACAAGGACAAGCCCACTAGAGGACAAGCTCACTAGAAGACAGAAGCCCACTGGAAGCTCTGAGTCTCAGCCAAGATTCAGTCGAGGAGATTCACAAGCCAGAGATAGCATAATTGCTATCTTAGAATATTATGCTATTATGCTATCTTATAATAATGGTAAATTTAATAAGAAAAATTTTTAAATAAGAAAAATATACATTATGTGCAATAATGTCAAATTAAATAAATAAAAATTAATAGAAATATGAAGGAGTAGGTATAAAGATTCTTGTAGAGGGCTTCAATATTCTCATGAATCATAAATCAAATCTAATTTTTTTTTTAATTTATAAAGCATATGCAATTTTTCCAACACTGACCCTTGCAAAACCTGTTTTTCCAAATTTCCTGTCCTTTCCCCCATGCCCTCTCCTAGCTGACAGATAGTCCAATACATATTAAATATGTTGCATATTTATCATGTATTGTTATACATATACACATACATATTTATACAGTTACCTTGCTGCACAAGAAAAATCAGATCAAGAAGGAAGAAAAAGAAAAACTGAGAAAGAAGACAAAATGCAAGCAAATAACAAGAGAGAGAGTGAGAATGCTATGTTGTGTTCCACATTCTTTTCCCGTGGTTCTCTCTCTGGGTGTAGATGGCTCTCTTCATCAATGAACAAGTACACTAGTTTGAATCCTCTCACTGTTGAAGAGAGCCACGTCCATTAGAATTGATTGTCATATAGTCTTGTTGTTGCCCTGTGTAATTGATCTCCTGGTTCTGCTCATTTCATTTAACATCAATTCATGTAGGCCTCACCAAGCCTCTCTGAAATCATTTCTTACAGAACAATAGTATTCCTAAGCATTAATATACCATCATTTATTCACCCATTCTCCAATTGATGGGTATCCTTCAGTTTCCAGTTTCTTGCCACTACGAAGAGGGTTGCCACAAACATTTTTGCACACATGGGTCCCTTTTCCTCCTTTAAGATCTCTTTGGGATATAATCCCAGTAGAAACACTGTTGGATCAAAGGGTCTACACAGTTTCTATAGTGAAAGAGAAAAACAGATATCAAACCCTGAGGAGGCTAAAGGCAGATTGTCTCCAGATGAAGCCCCAAAAGGCAATATAACCTGATCCCCATCCCATAAGGCTCTCCTAGGAGAAATTTAAAAGGTGCTTAAAAGAGAACTAAAAGAAAAATGGGGAAAGAAAATGAAAACTTTGCAAGAGGGTTTAGAAAAGGCATATAACTCATTGAAAGATAGATTTGATAAAATAGAAATGGAAAACAACTCCCAGAAAAACAGAATTTGTGAAATGGGAAAAGAAAATAACTTCTTAAAAAACAGAATTTGTGAAATGGAAAAAAAAATCTATAGAATAAAACAACTCAATTAAAAATTCAATTGGACAAATACAAAAAGAAGTTTAAAAAAAGCAAATGAAGAAAATAAATCACTAAAATTCAGAATTTTGAATAAATGGAAATGAATGACTCAATGGCACAACAAGAATCAGTCAAGCAAAACCAAAAATAAAAAATAGAAAAAATGTAAAATACCTAATAAGGAAAACAACCAACCTGGAAAATAGATCTAGAAGAGACAATCTAAGGATTATTGGACTCCCTGAAATCCTTGATTAAAAAAAAGAGAGAGAGACTAGACACATTTTTTTCAGGAAATCATCAAAGAGAACTTTCCGGATGTCATAGATTCAGAATGTAAAATGACCATTGAAAGAATTTCCCGAACACCTCCTCAAAGAGACCCCCAAATTAAAACCTCAAGTAATATTGTGGCTAAATTTCAGACTATTGGATCAAGGAAAAATATTACAAATAGCCAGAAAGAAACAATTCAAATACCGAGGAACCACAATAAGGATTACTCAGGGCCTAGCAGCTCCCACTTTAAAGGGTTTGCAATCTGATATTCCCAAAGGTGAAGGAAAATGGAATCCAGCTAAGAATAAGTTACCCTGCTAAAATGAGCATTTTCTTTCAGGGAAGAAGATGGACTTTCAATGAAACAGGTGAATTCCATTTATTTTTGATGAAAAGACAAGAGCTAAGCAAAAAACAAAAAACAAAAAAAAAAAACAAACAAACAAAAAACTGACCTCCAAATATAGAATTCAAGAGAAACATAAGTAAAAAGAAAAAAAAAATTCTTGAGAACTATTTCTGTTACGGGTATACATACAGAATACACGTATAATCTGATTTTACTGTTATAATATGTTTAAAGAAACTATAAATGGAAAGGGGAATGTATAAAAGGAGGAAAATTACATCTCAGGAAGGGGCAAAGAAAATCTATTATAATTGAGGAAAAGAAGGGAGGGTGACAAATACTGTGTGAATCTTACTCTCATCAGATTTGGCTCAAAAAAAAAAAAGAATATTAGATATATTTGGTTTTACCGAAAAACTTCTCTCCCCTTATAGAAAAGTGGAAGAGGAAAGGGGAAAAGGGAAGGGGTAGGTAAAATAGAAGATTTTGGGAGAAGAAGATCAGAGAAATAGTAAGGAAAAGGTATAAGAAAGGGGGAAGATCTCTAAAGGGGGGAGGACAGCTTGAGGCAAATAGTACTCATAGGTAAAATACTGAGGAGGAGGGAAAGGGGAAAAGGAAAGAAAAAAGTATAATTTGGGGATTAATAAAATGGCAGGAAATACAGAATTAGTAGTTTTCACTGTAAATGTGAATGGGGTTAACTCTCTCATAAAACATGTCGATAGCAGACTGGATTAAAAGTCAGAATCCTAAAATATACTGTTTACAAGAAACACATTTAAAGCAGAGCAATACATACAGATAAAGGCAAAAGGCTGGAGCAGAATCTATGATACTTCAGGTGAAGTTAAAGAAAAAAAGCAGGGGTAGCCATCCTCATCTCAGATCAAGCAAAAACAAAATTTGATCTAATTAAAAGAGATAAGGGAGGGCACTATATCTTGCTAATGGGTATTATAGATAATGAAGCAATATCAATATCAAACATATTAAATATATATGTATATATATATATATATGCAAGAAGAAATATATAACTATATATATAATAAACTATAATAGTGGGGATTTCATCCTTGCTCTTTCAGAATTAGATAAATCATATCACAAAATAAATAAGAAAGAAGTTAAAGAGATAAATAGAATATTAGAAAAGCTAGATATGATAGATTTTTGGAGAAAATTGAATGGAGACAGACAGGAGTATACTTTCTTCTCTGCAGTTTATGGAACCTATACAAAAATTGACATATATTAGGACACAAAGACCTCAAAATCAAATGCAGAAAGACAGAAATAGTAAATGCATTTTTTCAAATCACAATGCAATAAAAATTACATTAATAAAAGGCCAGGGGAAAATAGACCAAAAAGTAATTGGAAACTAAATAATCTCATCCTAAAGAATGAATGGATAAAACAGCAAATCATAGACACAATCAATAATTTCATCCAAGAGAATGACAACAATGAGACAACATACCAAAGTTTGTGGAATACAGCCAAAGTAGTAATAAGGAGAAATTTTATATATCTACATGCTTACTTGCATAAAATAGAGAAAGAACAAATCTAAAATCTTAAAGGAAAAAAAAAAAGATCACAGGTCAAAAGTAGTGAGTAGGGAGAAGAGAAGCTAGGATTGGAGAGTATACAGGATATTTCCTGAGCTTTCCTCAGCTTGGCTCAGAATCAATGCTAGATCAAGCTACTGAATGGTTTTGGGGGAGTGACAGAATCTACAAACATTCAAAGTGTAATAATTTTCCACTTTAAAATATCTTGGAAGGACTTCAGGAAGCTTCTGTCTCATTGGGCAAGGAGAAACATGGCCCAGCACAAGTGCAGGATGGGGAGACCCAGCACAATAAGACCTGGTCCAAAGACACTTGACACAGGAAATCTAGCAGGGTTCCTTGCCAAAATACAGCAGCTTTGGTTACTCTATCCTGGTTCAAAAGGCCAGTGGATCAGCAGACCAGTCGTGAGACCTCCAACACAACTACAGAGGGCATATTGGAGCTCCTAAATTTCAGTATAACTGGAGGGATTTGGCCAGGCCCACCCTGTGCAGTGAGAAAGCCTGCAGTATCACCGGCCACAGTCCTGTCCCAGGCCATTCAATGAGAGGCTTCTGTCCTCCTGCAAAAGCTTGGGACAATTCCCTCTAAGTCCTAAGAGTATAGCTCAACATTTAAAAGTGAACAAAAAAGCAAAAAGAGCTCTGACTATAGAAAAATTACATCCGAGGATTCTGATAAAGTCCTCATTTCTAAAATATATAGAGAATTGATTCAAATCCATAAGTATACAAGCCTTCTCCAATTGATAAATGGTCAAAGGATATAAATGACAATTTATAGATAAAGAAATTAAAGTCATTTCCAGTCACATGAAAAAAAAAAGTGCTCTCAACCACTATTAATTAGAGAAATGCAAATTAAGACAACTCTGGGATACCACTTCATACTTCTCAGATTGGCTAAAATGACAAGAAAAGATAATGATAGATTTTGAAGAGGATGTGCAAAAGATGCGACACTAATATATTATTGGTGAAGTTGCAAACTGATCCAACTATTCTGGAGAGCAATTTGGCACTATCTCCAAAGGATTATCAAACTGTGCATACCTTTTGATTCAGCAGTGTCCCTACTGGATTTGCATCCCAAAGAGATCATTACAAAGGGAAAGGGACTCGCGTTTGCAAAAATGGCACATTTATAATGGCAAGGAACTGGAAATTGAATGAACTCCCATCAGTTGGAGAATGGCTGAATAAATTATGGGATGTGAGTATTGTTCTATAAGAAATGACAAGCAGGCTAATTTCAGGAAAGCCTGGAAAGACTTACATGAACTGAGGCTAATTGAAGTAAGTAAAACCAAGAGAACATTTTCCACAATAACAAGATTATGTAATCAACTATTATGACTATTTTCAGCTGAAGTGATTCAAGGCATTTCCAACAGACTCGTGCTAGGAAGAGCCATCCATATGTAGAGATAGAACTACAGAGACTAAATACAGATCAAAGCTTAGTATTTTTACCTTTTTTGTTGTAGTTGTTTGTTTTTCTTTCTTTCTTATTTTTCCAACTTTTGATCTGATATTTCTTGTGTAGCATGACAAATATCATAATATGTTTAGAAGAATTGCGTGTTTAACCTATATTGAATTTCTTGCTGTCCAGGGGAGGAAAGGAAAGGGAGAAAAAATTGGAACACAAGATTTTGCCAAGGTGAATGTTGAAAACCATCTTTGCATGAATTTGGAAAAATTAAAAATACACACCGCTCTTATGCCCTTTTATTTCAATCTCTACCATCTTTGCTATCTTTAGTCCTTGTCATTGCTTTTTTTCCTCGAATTAAAAAAAAAAAAAAACTTGGAAAGACTTACATGAACTGATGGATCAATTGTGATGGACTTGGCTCTTTTCAATAATGAGATGATTCAAGGCAAATCCAATAGGCTTATGATGAAAAGAGCTATGCACTTCCAGAGAGAAACTATGGAGAATGAATATGGATTAAAACATACTATTTTTCTTTATCTTTTTGTTGTTGTTGATATTGTTTTCTTGGTTTGCTCATTTCCCCCTTTTATCTGATCTTTATTATGCATATGGAAATAGCTTTTGAAGAATTGCACATGTTTAACCTATATTGGATTATTTGCTTTCTTAGGGAGCAGAGGAAGAAAATTTTAAAATATAAAGTTTTGCAAAAGTTAATGTTGAAAATCATGTTTGCATGTATTTGGGAAAATAAAATACTAATTAAAAAGTAAACAAATAAGCATTCTAAAACATTATTCAGTTCTTCACAAAAAAAAAATTGTGACAGAAAGTTGTTTGATAGATTTCATATGAAATTATAATATCTGCACACAAAGAAGTAAAGTATACTTGTAAAATATATTGACCTTTACCATAGAGTTACTCAAGCTAAGCATGGAATTAAATTAAAATATATTTGAAAAAATGTTAATTTATATAATAATGAAATGAAATAGACATGAGTATTTGGGTAGGTCCATGTGAATTGGACCTTTGTGTCCAATTATTGTTTGTGACATTTATAATGGTGGAAGTTTTAATTGTAGATACACATATTTTAGGGGTATATTAGAGCTAGCTCAAACCTCTTCGTGTTACATTTTCATTATGAACATTTGCATGTTGGAAGTAGCCTATGCTGCATACCAGGGCTTGATTTATTGTTCTAGTCAGTTGTTAAAATTTTACAAGTATATAGTATATATCCTAGTATATATCCACTTTTATTTACATATATAGATAAAGCAAGTTACATACTTTTGATTACATCTATTCATTTAGCATTGTCTTAGTGAAGGAAAAGCCAAAGATTACAGGTATAAACTGGGTGAATTTGTAGTAAATTGAACTGATCAATTTTTTCCAATCTAATCATTTTTGTAATTGTCATTTAGATATAAGCCTAAATTAATACAATATTGTATTCATGTAAAATGGTAACTTGAAAATTATTCATTTATTCAAGCTAGTTAATCACTGTGATAATACTGAAATTTAAATTGTTTGTCTTGTTCAACATGTCTAATCCTCAAACTCTTCTGGATACCTTAAATCTCTTTCACTTTCTCTGTCAAAACAAAATCTAGACTTCTTTCAAAATCCACCTAATATTCAGCTAACAGAATCATAGCATTTTGGAACTGAAAGTGTTCTTTGAGCTTATTAATCCTTTCATAAAATAGAGGAATCTTTTCCATAACATCCCTGAAAAATGGTCATGTTACCTTAGTTTGCATAACAACATGAATGAATGAATAAGAGGGTTAGATCCTTATTCTGGAAGAAATTTCATCAACAGAAATAACAGTCTCCACTGTCCATCTCTTGGATGGGTTTAGCAAAGGAAGAGCAGTTGTTTTGGGACATACATCAATAACCGAAGTCCAAGTCCTACTGTGGATGTAGGTTTTGGGGAGAAAAGTAGGAAGGGGATTAGTCCATATCTCTTTATAGAGCTAAAGTGACCACTGCCTAAAAGATTGTTCTGAATCCCTCCTCTCTTGGTCATTCTATCATAGATTATATTTTTCTTGAAATTATAGTTTCATATATGCCTATATTTTCTCTCCACCTTTAGACTCCTTAAGTCGCATAGAATGGATGTTTTGAATTTATTCAATTAATATTTTAAATACACAACTATTATTATATCATGATGATTAAAATATTTTTCTGAATATATAGGTAATAATAATAATCCAGGAAAAGTAACACAATCTCAACATACATATATAAAATCAATTATCCATACAATATAAAACAATAAAAATATATATTTTCAATGACCTATAAAAGGAGAAAAAAAGTCACTTGCTTCTTAGACAAAAAGTAAAAAAAAAAATGTGCCCACTAAATTAATAAAATTCCTTTAATATGTATTTATTCACTTAATCTTAGCCTAAATAAACTATGTATTTTTCCTGAGTCTCATTTTCTTCATCTATAAAATGCATATAATAATTGAATTATCTTATCTAGGGTAGCATATTTAGGGATATATTCAAATAGCAAATTTACTAAAGAAAATGAAAATTAAGTTTGACACAATAAACTGATTGACATTAGATTAGAATGGTTTCCTTACTGTTCTCTTAATACAGCATGCTTTCCTTTGCATATTTTATTCATGCTATTTACCTTGAGAGATATGTCCTATTTCCTCTCTATGAGAACATACTTCTTTCTAAGCTTCCTTAAGAGCTAAACCTGCAAGGCAGCAAAGAGAAGTTATAAAGATAATCTTAGGAATATTTGGATTTAAATCTTGCCTTCTATATATATGGTTGTGTGAACCTGGGCAAATCACTTGAAATTTTCTTTGTTCCCAGATAATATCTCAGAATATAATTTTTTTTAAAGGTGCTGTTTTGTATTTGCAAGCAAATCTCTGGGAGCTTCATACAAGATATCATAGATTTGCTTCCCTAACTCTGGACCATGAAATATTTTTTCTTGAATTTCTATAGCATTGTATTCTACAATCTTATGTGGTAGACCACTGGTATGTAGTATTAGCAGTAAAGGAGCTAGGTGATATAGCTAAGAGTGTTGGATCTGGACTCAGGACCTGGAGTTGGACTTGAATTGAAATCCAGCCTCATACAGTCATTAGCTGTGACACTTGGTCCCTGTTTGCCTACTAGAGAAGGAAATGATAAACCACTCCAGTATTTTTGCCACAAAATCCTCATACAAAGTCATGAAGAGCTGAACACAACTGAACAAGTGGACAACAACAACAACAATTGACCTAGGATTGCTAGGTTCTAGACCTAATAGTAATACATATATTTACATGATCTTGTAGTGATTTCTACACATAAGTTTCTTTGAGTTCTAGTTTCATCATCTATAACATTATATAAAGAAATGAGCCAAATCAAGTAAGATGAAATGCAATATAAATTCTTGGATTTCTTTTGTTAGATGGAAGGATAAAATTGTGTTTGAAAAAAAGATCTTAGTTTTATTGTCAAATTCAATCCAAGCGAGCAGTGTTTTGGGATAATCAAAAAAGTTAATATGACTTTGGCCTTCATTAAGAAAAGTGTATAGCTTTCAGAAATAAGGAAATGTTAATTCCTTCATATTTTTCCCTGCTCAAAACTCTTTTGAAGTACATCCAATTTTCATTTTGGGTAAATTCACATTATCCAAATTTGACTTAAAACGCATGAGAAAATACAGCAGAAAAGAGTTTGGTTTAAAAAAAAGAGTATATTTATGGCTCATGACAAATTTTCATAGATCTGACAAAAATTAAACTATCAATGATGTAACAAGAATATCAAATTAGCCCAAGAAGGGGAACTAAAAGTGGATGATAATGATGTGGAGAAATTCATTCGGTCTCATGAAGAGAAAATGTTGAATGAGAATATGGATAAGCTTCTAGTCACAAAGATTGCTGGAAAAGATTCAAGAAGGTTATACCAAAAAAATTCACATCAAAATGTTGGCAGGTTTTGTACAAACAAAACTAATTCAGACAAGATTAGAAGAGAAGCAATAAACTGGGAAAACATTTTTACATTCAAAGGTAGTAATAAAGGCTTCATTTCTAAAATATATAAAGAATTGACTCAAATTTATAAGACTTCAAGCCATTATCTGATTGATAAATGGTCAAAGGATAGGAACAGACAATTTTCAGATGAAGGAATTGAAACAATTTCTAGTCATATGAAAAGGTGCTCCAAATCACTATTGACCAGATAAATACAAATTAAGATAACCCTGAGGTACCACTATATATCTTTCAGATTACAGGTTAAGATGACAGGAAAAGATAATGATAAATTTTGGAGGGGATGTGGGAAAACTAGGACATTGATGCATTGTTGGTGAAATTGTGAACAGATCAAGCCATTCTGGAGAACAGTTTAGAGCTGTGCTCAAAAAGTTATCAAACTGTACATACTCTTTGACCCAGCAGTGTTTCCATTGGGACTATATCCCAAAGAGATCTTAAAGGAAGGAAAGGGACCCAGATGTGCAAAAATACTTTTGGCAGCTCTTTTCATAGTGGCAAGAAACTGGAAACTAAATGAATGCCCACCAGTTGGAGAATGGTTGAATAAATTATGGTATATGAATGTTATGGAATATTATTGTTCTATAAGAAATGACCAGCAGGATGATTTCAGAGAGGCCTGGAGAGACTTACATGAACTGATACTAAGTTAAATGAAAAGAACCAGGAAATCATTATATATGGCAACAAGACTACACAATGATCAATTCTGATAAATGTGGCTCTCTTCAACGATGAGATGATTCAAACCAATTCCAATTGTTCAGTGATGAAGAAAGTCATCTACACCCAGAGAGAGGACTGTGGGAACTGAGTGTGGACCACAACACAGCATTCTCACTCTTTCTATTGTTGGTTGTTTGCATTTTGTTTTCTTTCTCAATTTTTTCTTCCTTCTTAATTCAATTTTTTTATGCATCAAGAGAATTGTATAAACATGTGTGTGTGTGTGTGTGTGTATATATATATATATATATATATATATATATATATATATATTGGATTTAAGATATATTTTAACATATTTAACATGATTGAACTACCTGCCATCTAGGGAAGGATTTGGGGGGGAAAGGGGATAATTTGGAACAGAAGGCTTTGCAAAAGTCAATGTTGAAAAATTACCAATGAATATGTTTTATAAATATAAATAAGTAAATAAAAGGGAAAAAAAAGTTGGCAGAAGCACATCATCATTTCAGTGCATTTTTTTCTTGTATTGAAAGAATAGATTAAATACTTCAAGATTTTAAAAGTTTAAAGATTATCTGAGAATAATATTGATTCCTATCATCAGATAAGAGAGATTAAAAGAGAGCTACTGTCTAAACATCTCTTGATAGCTTTAAAAGTTGTATGGTCAAACACGAATGATAGGCCAGTGCAGTGGAAAGGGAAGGGGCAACATATTGTACATCTATGTTAACTTTACCATATATTATCATGCATATATCCTTAACTTTACTTTTTATTTCAAATTCCATTTATTATAATGGTACAATAGTTAAAATATCTGCATCTTAGTACATTTTGTGGTTTGCTTAAAGATATTGTCTTGGATATGCCTTCTTTTTATATAGATGAGTGAAATGGGTCATTATATCACATATTCACATTGCATTACATACATAGAACATGAAATTGTCTTGCTGTAGAGGTCTATGGAATGATCCACTTGTAAAATGTGAGAACTATCTCTATTATGTCCAAGTCTAAGTGCTCCAGATTAAGAAGGACATTGATAAACTGGAGAATGTACAGAGAATGGCAAATAAGTCACTGAATCCATGTCTTATCTGAAGTGATTGAAAGAACTGGCCATATTAAGTGTGGTAAGAGAAGAATTAGAAAGTCATGATAGCTGCTGTCTTCAAGTGTATGAAAAGTTGGCTTGCTGCTGTAGAGATGGTGTAATCCAAGTGGGTCTGATGATTCAGACTTCTAGTTTTTCTAGCAGTTAAAAAAAAATCCTTACCACCATTAATTGGAGTCTTTGGACTTATGCTGTGTTTTATTTACTTTTAGGCATATGAATAAAATTTATTTGAATATGTCCCTAAGGATTTGTGTGTGGAGGAGATAGTTTATAGCTATACTGCTCTTATTCTCATGATAAGAAATTTTGGAGCATGTAATTAATGTATATAAATCAGTTTTATTATTTCAATTGATCAGTTTAAGCAGCATCAATTATACTGCCCCTTCCCCCATGGCTTCACATTCATGAAATGCAGGAGGGGCTGCTTTGGGGTTCACTATTTAGCCCTTTTGGAGAGTACCAGAGGTGCTCAAGTACTAGAGGTAGTCAAGATATAATGGGCATTTTTATTTTTTTTTTCCAGTACCTTGGTCTGGTCCATTAAAACATCAAGACCTTTAAGTGAGATTAGTGGAGATTACAGGAGTATAAAAAGCCCAAAGTTTTTGCTGTGGAATCAGTTAGGATATTTGAACAAGTAGCTTTATCAGCTATAGTTTGGTAATTAGGCAACTGAAGTAATAATATCAATAACAACACTTTGTGATGTGGACAACTCTTAATTTATATAACTATACTGGCTCACAGGGTAAATTGAGATACAAAAAACAAGGAACTATGAAAATAATTTGCAATTGGAGAAATTCATGTCACTGTACTAGATGATTTAGGAAATTCCTTCTGGTTCTAGATCTACTAACTAATACTCTTATTCATGATTCTGCCATAGTAATTTTTTTTACATCCTTGACAGCTAAAACATTTTTCTCTCTTAAATTAACTAGTTTTTGTCAATGCAGACATATATGAGCCACTTGAAAGATTTTTTTTCTGGCTGCCAGAAAGAATTATGATCTTCCCCCCCAAAAAAAAATGTTTATTTTGCCTTTGTAGAATCACTCATTCACTTTTCCAAAGGCTTCTAAATTCCACTTTAATCCATTTAGTGATAATTTACTGGCATTCATGTCTTAAAATATCTCTGTGTGATAAGTCTCATAAAATTGAATTTAGATAAGAATAGAGATTGATGCTGATAGTGTTACTGTTATCCAAAAATACATTGTGAGTGATTTTCTGTTGTTATTTCGTGTAAAATCTTGTATCTAATTGATCTGCAATCTTTCTGAAGATGTACACTTTATACTCAAAGAAAGGCAAGGGAAGATGAGACCATTTGTTCACATACCTACATCTTACTTTGTCACTACAATCTCAGTGTCAAATAAAATAAATAAGCATTGATTGCCTTATTTGATCACTTTACTATATAACTATCTCTTGCTGTCAATGTTCATTAGTTCAGCTGTTAGTACCTTCACAAAAGTGAAAAATATCATGCAGCTGCTGTGTCTACTCTTCTTCATCTGCAAGTGAGAAGTATGGTAGCAAAAGCTGCAGGAGGGTGGAAAAGCACTCAACACCAAAGGCTGAAATTAATTGTCCTTTGACCCAACTTTTTAAAGGTCAGCAGGTGGCCAAATTCAGCATATGGCTGGGGACAAAATGTCTTATGTAGAATGGTAGTTGCCTATCAATATTAACTCCTACTGGAAATACTTATGCAAAGCTATTGTCACTTCTGTTTGCTTACCAGCACAGAAAATGGAATGTGGAGATTGCTAAATAGTTGATTATATGTGTGTATATGTGTGTGTGTACATACTTATACATATATGTGTGTTGTGTATATGTGTATGTGTACACATATGTGTGTGTGTGTGTGTGTGTATATATATATATATATATATATATATAATGTCAATTCATTTACATTAGTTTCTCAGTGTCAAAAATACCCTTGAAGAGTGTTTGTGAGGATCAAATGAGAAAATATTTGTAAATAGAACTCAGCACACTTCCTGGCATGTAATAGATGCATATATAAACACTTATACCCCAATTTATGCTGTATATATTTTGCTTGCAAACAGTCATTTACATGTTCTCTCTCCTATTAAAATGTGAACTCCTTGACAGCAAGAACTCTATCCTTGTTATGCCCAGCAATTAGCACAGTGTCTCTCACATAGTAATTATGTTTTTGTTTTTTTAATCTACCTAATTTTGCTATGTTATAAAGAAGGATAGGATTACTTTTCCTTGCTAAAATGACATGGGCAGGGGGAAGGAGAGGAAAGATGGAAGGAGGGTGAAGGGGAGAACATTCCAGCAACCCAAATTTCAAATTTCTTATAGTATCTTCTTTGGAAAATTAATAGTGTAGTCAGGTGTCTAAGAGCACAGGAGTTTTCTTTGGTTAAAGATGGGGGAAAAAAGGAAAAAAGTTTAGCTATTGACCTGCTGCAGGAATAGTGCTTGCTCCTTCTTTTAGCTCCTGGAGTTGGATTGTGGGTATCTCCAGTCGCCCCAAGGTATGTTTGAGGCTGGGTAGAAGTAAAACAATATGGAATTGAGCATGTGACCTGTCTGGGGAAAAAACACTGCCTCCCACCAGAGAGCTTAACTGTGTTTTTTAGGTTTCTATTCTATTTAGCCTAGGGCAAGAAACACTGTATCCTCAAGGCTTGATATTTCTATGCTTTAGAGAAATTTATCAAATGTAAACATTAAGAAGACTCTCTCTGATATAGCAAAGGAGCTCCCAAATGGGACAGAATCATAGGACTACAGAGTCATAATTCTAGAACTGGAAGGGGCTTTACTTTCTAGCCTAATGCTGAGATTTAAAAAAGATACTGGAAACCTCATTTCTCTCTCTCTGTGTCTCTGTCTCTCTCTCTCTCTCACATCTAAAACTGTGTGTTTGGAAAAATTGAATTTGTTCCAATACAACCGATGCATTAAGGGACATTTTTAGCATAATGGGAATGTCAATTTAGCTTCCACTGAATTTCTTCCATTCCAAAGAATACAGAAAATGGCCCCACTTTACAATAGCTCACAAGCTGTGACCTTTTCAGCATCTAATACCACAAACAATTTTAGGTCTTTGTCAAGAAAAAAATCCCATATTTATTGTGTATACCCTGGTATTATGGAAATAGAGGGCTGAGGAGGTTTGGGTTGCACCAACTCCCTCTTTTAGCTCCACCAGTTCTTCAGGTTGGTCCTACTTCTTTCAGGGTCTCAAATAAAGTGGGAAGGCCACAGATAAGCCACTATTTACTGTTTACTATTATACGATAATATAGTATTTATGTGTTTTCTCATTGTTTAATGTATAAAATGTAATGTACAAAACTTTGCTACTTTAAAAAAAAGTCTCTAATTTTCCTTGCCAGTAAAGTCTCTATTTTTTTTATTGCATGATTTTTCCTGTGCAGTGCTTTAAGGGATTGTGTAAATTCAGGGTCATTATTTCTTTCTCTTTTGACAATTCTCAAGTCACCAAGACTGAAGTCCTTATTATGATTGATCATTATATAACTTATGAATTCAAAGCTAATAAAATAAAATATGATCATAACTTTTTTAAAAAGGAAAACTCTGAACTAAACAATTCTATCCAAAGACAAAAAAAAATTCACAATTCAACAAACATGCATTTATTCAATCCTACAAACATCTGTTTAATGTCTACTGCTATAAACAAAAATATTTGTAGCAGAAGTTTTTGCAGTAGTAAAGAATTTAAATAGGGGAACGTCTGGCTTAGTAAACTATGTAACAATGTGATTGAATTTTATTGCATTTTAAGAAATAATATAAATAAAGAGTTCAAAAACCATGGACAGACATATATGAACTGTACAGAACTTACATATATGTAATTGTATTTTATCTTGTCCATTAAAATACCAACTACTCAGAGCAAGACTATGATTTTGCCTTTCTTTCTATCCCTAATGCTTAGCAATTAATAAATATTTATTGACCAAGTCTTCAGAACTCACTTTCCCTTTCATTATTACTACTGTGAAAGCAAGTTTCATGTTTTGTTTTGTTTTGTTTTGTTTTAATAGAGGGATCAAACAGGATCATAACACCAACATGTTCCCCAAACCAGATTGAAATGTAACTCAACAATATTTAAGAAAATAAATAAAAATACTATATCACATAGGTAACATTACTTTAAAAAATAAATCCATATCAGACCCACTAAGATTCTTATATATAGATTAGTGGTCCTTCTTTCAATTTGAGTTTGATACCAATATATTGGAAGGACATGGCAATAGTAGAGTTGTGCTTGCATGTAGTCTAATAGGGAAAGGCAGGATCACTTGCTGATCAGACTTCCTAAGGTACAAAAAGCAACTATAAATTCTCTCAGCAGCATCATTCCTCCAGAACTCTAGCTAGAGAAGGGAGATTTCCTGAATTACATGGGCCTTTGGAGTTGCCTCTTGGACAACCTCACATCTAAAGAGAGAGGATAGTCAATTATCCTGTACTCTTAGAGAAAACAGACTAATTCACATTGTTCCTATGAAACATCCTAATTAGAGAGCAATTGGTTTATTTGGAGAAATTCAGGTCTTATAAAAATGGATTTGATTTTTCAGCAAAAGGTAAATTTTGTTTCTAACTCAAAGCTGGTATTATGAGTCATGGAGAAGTTGCATCATATTGTAGGGTAATAGGTTTATTTTAATAGGTTAAATAAACCTTTGATAAAAGATTATTTCAAATGATCAAGTTTATTTTTATCCAGGCAGAACTGATTATTTGAAGTACCTTTTTTTTAACATATTTGTTACCAGACCCTGTTCATAGGATCTCCATCATTATTTGTCTTATGAATTTCATTGATATCTTATGAATTTTCTGTGGGGTGAAATGAAAAAAAAAAGTTTCCTATTGTATACTGACCAAATCTGTATGTCAGAGATTCAGATATTGACATTTGGAGAAAACTTGTGTTGTTCACTCATTTTAGCAGTTTCTGATATCTGACACTTTAAAAAAAAACCTTTTTTGGGGGGAGGGTGTAAAGATATTGGAATAGAATGGCCATTTTCTTCTCCAACTCATTTTACAAATGAGGAAACTGAGACAAACAGGATTAAGTGACTTGCCCAGAGTCGCACAGTTATTATCTGTCTAAGGCCAGATTCACTTGGGAATTTCCTGGCTCTTGTCCCAGCACTATCTATTATGCCATCTAGCTGCCCTTGAAGATATCTAGGCACAAGCTATACCAAATATAATGGAAATATTGGGTATCAAAGAGAGAAACCAATCCTCTTGAGAATTTACCTCAAACGCAGAAACAAATCGTTATGAGACCATAGGTTACATAGTTACCTTTTAAAATGTATTTCCCCAAGAGAATGAAAGCTCCTTGGTGTCAAAGACTGATTTTTATCTTTGTGTCCCCAATGCATATTGTATGAATGTAAAATATAATTCTTTTTAGAATAATACAAAATGCCCTGCTAACCTGAGTTTTTGGACTGAGTGTGTTTGGAGGGGAAGGGAGTCCAGTTTTTCTTTTATAATATGGGATCTGTTTGTTTCTCTTAATCTTAACCAGTAAGGACAGTTCTTGTCTAGAAGATTCCTCACTTCTGGCCCCAAGGTTTTTGGAACATTGACCAGACTATGTAAGTTAACTAGTACCTTTAGTCTAAAATCTGATTCTTAGTTTATCTTTGCTATACCCAAGAGTTGTGTTCTTTTTTAAGACTCTCCATATGGTTTAGGGCCAAATGGTCCCTATAACTTGCTGCTTAATTTGTCCAGACTTTGCCAAGGAAAGCCAACAGAACTATCTTACAACTCTAGTTTTGGGGAGCCAAAAAGAGTATTATTTCCCTCTGCCTAGTTGTATTATTTGATTTCATAGTATATGTGGCCGGAAATAAACGTTCATGATTGCTGGATAAGTTGAAGGACTAAGGGTAAAGTAAAGAGACTGGAGGATGGCAAATCTTCAAATTATTCAGGTGAGAGTAATGAGAGCCTTTCCTGATTACTATTTTCTTCTCCCATCTGCTAGTTGTTGTTTTTCCCATCTCTGAAATGACTTGTTATTTATTCTATATATGTTTAGGATCTACAAGTATTTGTGTACCTATTGTTTCCCCAATGTAAACTCTATTAGAGTAAGGATTTTTCATGTTTATTTTTTCAACTTTCCCCTCTCAGCAATTAGCACAGTACCGGAAACATAATAGGTCCTTAGTAAAACATTTAAAATTAACTAATAATAGCTAACATTTTAATAGCACTATGTGCTAGTCACTGTGTTAAGAGCTTTTCATTTATTTTCTCATTTGATCCCAACAATAATCCATTGTTCAATTGTTTCAGTCATGTTCAATTCTTCATGACCTCCTTTGGGGTTTTCTCAGCAAAGATACTAGATTGATTTGTTATTTCCCTCTTCAACTTATTTACAGATGAGGAAACAGAAGCAAACTGTATTAAATGATTTGTCCAGTGTCACACAGCTACTAAATGTCCAAGGCCAGATTTGAACTGGGGATGGGGGCTCTTTTTGACTTGGACTCTGGCACTTTAACACAATGCTACCTATAATGCCTATTTATTGCTTAATTCTAAAGTGCTGTCAATGGAAATTTTTGAAAATAAGTTGATGGCCCATAAGAAATTGATAATATAAGTCTGTAGCTCAGAGTTGGCTTTAATAGCTTAATAATTGTATTAAGACTTTTAGAACATTGTGTAAAAATTCTAAAGACAGGCTTGGGTTCTGAGGACTTTCATACATTTTAATCTCTCTGGACAACATTTTTTTTTTGCCATCTCTCTCTACCCTCCACAATAGTAATAACCTGAAAAAGAGATACTGAAGAAAGATAGAAAGAATTCCAGTAGATTACTGAGGTCTCTAAGGCCAAGAAAGGAAGATGGACAAAAGAGTAGTCAACAGAGCAAAAAGCTGAAGCGAGGTAAAGGAAGATGGTTTAGAAAAGAGCAGTGAATTTGAAGGATTAAGAGATCATAAGTGAGTTAGGAAGAAGTTTCAGTAGAATAATATAGACAGTAAGGATAGACAACTTTTCCCTAAAAATGTTTGGTAATAAAATGGATAGATAGGATGAATGAGTTAAGTGAAATCTTTTCTTTATTTTTTTTTTTTAATTTTGGATTGGGGGAATCTGAACAAGTTTGTAAGTAGATAGGAAGGGGAAATTGAAACAGAACAAGGTGAAAAAATAAAGCTTTCATATGCTAGTTTAAAATTGCTTAGCATTTTAGGCAGGTTACTTCATATACCTGTTAGTTGGTTTCAGATAGGTTTAGAATCCTGAGATATATGGCAATAATGTAATTTGTAATGTTTCCCCTTCCTCATTTTAATGATATATAACTTTTTTTTTAAATTCTCAAGACTATATACAAGTAAAGGAAAAAGTTCAGACCCTAAAGCTTAAATTTGTCAGTAAAAATTTCATCAAGGCTAGAATTTTAATCATTTGTCATGTCATGATTCTGATCAAAATGTTCCTTGGTGGGGAGATCAGCATACACAATGGCACTGCTTGATGATATATACATACTGGGCAGGAGTCTGCAAGTAATGACTTTTCCAGCTGAATGTTGAAGTAATTGTAGGAGCCTGACCTATAAGAAAGAACATTTACTGATTCAGGCATAAGGACTGTTTGGGGTTGAGATTGGGGGTGGTGGGACCAAAGATAAAAGAAGAACAAGGGAACAAAAGCTGCCTTCTTCAAAAGTCCCCATAAATAAGCTACTCTAGGGAAAGAACTAGTTAATGAATAACAACCATTGAAGGACTCCCATAAATGCACAGAGAACTATTCTGTATTTTTTTTAATATATGGTTTTTTTATTTAAAAGTTACTTTTTTCTTTTTACTGAAAGTTCAAGTATTCAGCCCCTAAAGAACAAGGCAACCAGGGAATACTTAGGTAATGAACTTAGACAGACCAAAGAGAATAGTTAGGAAATGGGAAGTAATAAGGAAAGAGAAATTGATCACAATGGAGTGATCTAGAAACAAGGCAAGAAAGGGGAGATTGTGGAGAGAAAAAAAAGAAAAGCTTGTTTCCAAAATGAAAAGCTTTACAGATCATTTTGCTTTATGGCAGTCTAAAAACCTAAGAAATGAGTTCAAATCTTAATGATCAAAGAATTCACTTTTTTTTCTTCTATTTCCCTATTTATACAAGCATGATTGATATAATTAAAGAAACAGATTCATTACCATGAGAAACATGGGATTCTAAAGTGGCAAAATTTTTGAGAGATCTGGTCATTTTAGTATTATAAACCTTTAATCTGCAACAGCACAAGAATGAAGGCAGATTATTATTTTTTTTATTATAGCTTTTTATTTATAAGATATATGCATGGGTAATTTTACAGTATTGACAATTGCAAAATCTTTTGTTCCAACTTTTCCCCTCCTTCCCCCCACCCTCTCCCCCAGATGGCAGGTTGACCAATACATGTTAAATATGTTAAAGTATAAATTAAATACAATATATGTATACATGTCCTGTGGATTCTTGTTCTTCTTTATAATAATAGTTCTCTCTGGGATAAAGCAAGTTTCCTGGGGAGGTTTTCTGGAGGCAGCCTTAGTTGCAGTTGAAAGTAATAATCACCCAAAATGCAACCAGCTGGTAAAAATGCAAATGTTTATTTTCTCCTTCCAAAATAGCCCGGTTAGTTGAGGCCTATCTCTCTGCTTGGTTCTAAGAGCTCTTGCAGCTTTGTCCTTTGCTTCTGCCTCTGCTTTCTTCAGCCTCCAATTCAGCTTCAAATTGAATCTGTCTTGCCTCTGAGAGAGGGTTTCTGGCTCTCAATCTGCCAGAGTGCTCCTCTCTGACCCCAGTCAATGTTCCAAAGTAAAACTCCTCACTCAGAGAGGGATTCTGGCTGAATTCACTTGATGCTCCCCTCTCAATCTAAATTCAGCTCAACTCCTTTGACTGGGCTCACTGAAGCTCTATTTATGCTCCTTCGAGAGAGAGGAATTGTGGGATGCACGAGAATGGGATTATGGATTTTTTCCCATAGTGCTCTCTAGCCCTAAGAGCTTCAAGAGAGGTGTGAATTTGGACATCTCATACTAAACCTGGAAATCTCCCAAACGTATGTACTCCAATGAGTAAAGGTGTGAATACAAACATTGTATTAATTAGTTCTACTTAGTACCTTGTTTCTTCTGGCCCATAACATCTCCTTATAGGATTAGATCAATCATACTGAACCATGCTAAATTAGATAATTATTGTCTCTATCAACTCTAATGACTTAATGGTTTATAAAGATTCCAACAATGTCCAAATAGTTATTTTGCTGTACAAAAAGAACCGGACAGTGTACAATTATCCTGTAAAGGAAATAAAAAATGCAGGTGGACAAAAATAGAGGGATTGAGAATTTTATGTAGTGGTTAATAGCCATCTCCCAGAGTTCTTTTGCTGGGTGTAGCTGGTTCAGTTCATTATTGCTCTATTGGAACTGATTTGGTTCATCTCATTGTTGAAGAGAGCCAAGTCTATCAGAATTGATTATCATATAGTATTGCTGTTGAAGTATATAATGATCTCCTGGTCCTGCTCATTTCACTCAGCATCAGTTCATGTAAGTCTCTCCAGGCCTTCCTGAAACCATCCTGCTGGTCATTTCTTACAGAACAATAATATGCCATAATATTCATATACCACAATTTATTCAGCCATTCTCCAGTTGATGGGCATGCACTCAGTTTCCAGTTTCTGGCCACTACAAAGAGGGCTGCCACAAACATTCTTGCACATACAGGTTTCTTTCCCTTCTTTAGTATCTCTTTGGGGTATGAGTCCAGTAGTAACACTGCTGGATCAAAGGGTATGCACAGTTTAATAACTTTTTGAGCATAGTTCCATATTGCTCTCCAGAATGGCTGGATATATTCACAGTTCCACCAAGGATGCATCAATGTCCCTGTTTTCCCACATCCCGTCCAACAAGGCACATTATCTTTCCCTGCATTCTAGCCAATCTGACAGGTGTGTAGTGGCATGTCAGAGTTGTCTTAATTTGTATTTCAGTGATTAATAATGACTTGGATCATCTTTTCATATGGCTAGAAATAGTTTCAATTTCTTTGTCTGAGAATTGTGTGTTCATATCCTTTGATCATTTATCACTTGGAGAATGGCTTAATTTCTTATAAATTAGAGTCAATTCTCTATATATTTTGGAAATGAGGCCTTTATCAGAACCTTTGACTCTAAAAATGTTTTCCCAGTTTATTGTTTCCCTTCTAATTTTGTCTGCATTAGTTTTGTTGTTTGATATAATCAAAATTTTCTATGTTGTGATTAATAATGATCTCTAGTTCCTCTTTGGTCATAAATTCCTTCCTCTTCCACAGTTCTGAGAGGTAAACTATCCTATGTTCCTCTAATTTATTTATAATCTCATTTTTTATGTCTAGGTCATGAACCCATTTTGTCCTTATCTTGGTGTATGGTGTTAAGTGTAGGTCAATGCCTAGTTTCTGCCGTACTAATTTCCAATTTTCTCAGCAATTTTTGTCAAACAGTGAGTTTGAAGGCAGATTATTAATGACTAAGTTTTGATTCTTTTTTGTAAATGATGAAAAAATGATCTCACATCTCTTTTCTTTTTAAAAAATAGATCCTATAGATTTGGGATGGAAAAATGCTATCTGTGTCCAGAGTGAAAATTATGAAAATGGAATGCAGATCAAATCATATCTGCATTCAGAGCGAAAATTGTGAAAACTAAATACAGATCAAAGCATACTATTTTGTTTGTTTTCCCTTTTTGTGTCTTTTCTCTTTTATTCTTATTTTCCTTTTGCAAAATGACTAATATGGAAATGTTTTAAATGATTATATATATTTAACCTATATTATATTGTCTTAGAGACTGTCTTAGAGAGAGGAGAGAGATGAGAGGAAGAAAAATTGGAACTCAAAATTTTACATTCATTTGAATGTTGAAAACTACCTTTACATGTAAGTGGAAAAAAATTAAAATACTATTGAGGAAACAATAGATGCTATAGGCAACTCTTTTTTCTTTACTATTCCTTCTTAGACATTACATTACTTATTTCTCTATCCAGTTAAGTCTTCAGGACTTCTTTCCTACTTATAATATTTTCTGGACCCAAAGACTCACATTATAGGGTGCTAAAATTTAAAGTTAGGAGGTTTATGGATAGTCATTTGTGCAGACCCCCACATTTTATGCATAAGGAGTTTGAGATCCATCAGGTTTAAGCGATTTACTTCAGCTTCTAGAAATTAAAATGAAAATGCCAGTCAGTGCCTTCAGTTCCAATTCTATTTCCATTAAAACACAATGCCTCAAGGTCTTCCTCAGAAGATGTCAAATGTTATGGTTTAATAATTATTTAATAGTTGTTGTTCCGGCATAATGGAAAGAATACTATGACAGAAATTAGGAAGACATGGGTTCATATGTGTTTTTGACATTTTATGTGGATCTTGTGCAAGTCAATCAACTTCTGTGTATCTCAGAGAGCTAATTGTTTAAATTGCAGACAGTTTGCTCATTGCCTTGGTAGAGGGAATTTTCCCACATGAATTTAAGGATGAAATAAAATCACAAATCTTTCTTGTACATTTACAATGTTTACCTCACTTAAGGTCATAACTCTAGTTGATATACTTTGAGAGGTTATCTTTTAACAATGCCCCAGTTAAGAGCTATTTTCCAAAAGATAATAGATTAAAAATTATGAAAAAAAATTTTCAAAAAAATATTTGCATACTTTTAACATTCATATAAAATATTATTCCAAATCATACCAAGATAAATTAAAATTAGGGGAAAAAAACTACCTTGTTCCCAGAAAATTGCCAAAGATGATAAAAGACGGGAAAAGTCAATATTGGAAAGGAAAGAAAAGATCAATATGCACCATACTTTTCCCTTCTCTTCTAACATGTTAGAAGGTAGAAGGCAAAAAAGCCAAGTCGGGGGGGGGGGGGGGGATAAGGCAAGCCTCAAGAGGTGCCTCTTAAGGGTAGCTTCTTGATGTCCTCTAGCTGTATTGATATGTTTTTGTTTTTTTTTAATTCACTCAGTGGCATGAGTTTTCACCCATATGGTTGCCATTCAGGCTTTGTGGATGTCAACAGCTGAACAGACATGTTACCATATGGAGCAAGTGGGGAGGAGGGTACAGGTGGAAAGGATCTCTATAAAAGCCAAATATTATTGCATCATTATTGCACATTTTTGATATTTTAAGACTCAGTAAACCTCCTTTTGTTAAATGACACTGATCTTTAAGCACTCATTTCATTCAAATTAGGAAACTGAAATCATAGGGTGCCAGCATCAGGCCTGCCACTTAATAGAGGCTATGGAAGCCAGAAACTCTGATAAGTAGAGCTGTTAAGTAGACAAAGAATTTGGTAAAGCAATTTGGAATTATGGTAAGAAAATTATTTAAATGTCCATAGCCTTTAACCCAGAGATCTCATTGCCAGTCACCTTATCTATGAAAGTCAAAGACAGTCCAATAAATGTCAAAATATTTAGGATTAAGTATTAGTGTAATGCTTAACACGTTTCAGACACTGTGCTGTGTTTTTGTAAATATTAACACAGAACAACCCTAAGATATAAAGACTGTTCCCATTTTATAGTTGAAAAAACTAAGGCTGGTGAGATTATATGGCTTCCCCAAGGTAACAAAGCTAATACATCGCCAAGTCCAAATTTGAACTCATGTCCTCCTGACTCCAGATCCAGTGCCCTATTCATTTAACTATTGGCTGAAAAAGATTTTAAATATATGTATGTAGGGGGCTGGAACTCTGAAAAGGTGTATTTGAATCCAGAACAGCAGAGTACTTAAGGCTAAGTACCTACTCAATGCGATATAGTGGTTTTATAAACATATACTTAAATGCTATGGTGATGTGATGGCTCTCCTCACAATTGTTGAATGTGGTGTGGTGAGGTAATAGTAGGGAAGGATTGGAGGGCTGAAGGAAAGAGTCAAAGTCTCTCTGCCACAGCATGCTCAGTAGGAAAGATTTCAGGCTCCAAACAATTTGCTTGCCTCCTTCACTTCTCCTCCTAAAGACCAAGGACTTTGACTGATCCTGATTCTGACTGATCCTGAGCCCCTCCAAAGAGCTAACCCAGACAATATATAGGTAGATACTCATCATTTGGGAAATAGCTAAACACATTTTAATATGTAAATGTAATTAAATAATACAGTGCCATTAGAAATGATAAATGTGAAAAGAGAGAAAAAATATAAGATTTTTAAGAACAAATGTGAAGTGAAATAATTTGAACTAGGAAAACACTAACACACATTGACTATAATAATATAAATGGAGAGACCAAAACAAACTACATTCTACATAATTATGACCAATTTAGAAAAAAATAGGTGATAAAATATACCTCTTTCCCTTCTTTTTTAGAAAGGTGGAACTGTGTATAAGAAACATTGCATATAATGTCAGACTCTGTTAGCATTGTTGATTTGTTTGAATGAATTGTCTTTTTTTTGATGTTCTATTTTTATATTCTTTCATATGGTTTCATATTCTAAGAGATATCTGGGAAGAGGAAAGGGGAAGAATAGATCTCAAAATGAAGGTGATATAATGTGATAAAATGATCTTCCTCCTACCTCCGAAGTTACTGATTGCTATTGAGACAAGCTCGATGTTAAAATGCCAAACAGCCTTTTTTTTTTTTTTTTTTTTTTTTAATAGCTTTTTATTTACAAGTTCTATGCATGGGCAATTTTACAGCATTGACAATTGCCGAACCTTTTGTTCCAATTTTTCCCCTCCTTCCCCTCACGCCCTCCCCCAGATGGCAGGTTGACCAATACATGTTAAATATGTTAAAGTATAAATTAAATACAAAATAAGTATACATGTCCAAATAGTTATTTTGCTGTATAAAAAGAATCGGACTCTGAAATAATGTACAATTAACCTGTGAAGGAAATCAAAAATGCAGGTGGACAAAAATATAGAGATTGGGAATTCTAGTAATGGTCCTTAGTCACTTCCCAGAGTTCTTTCGCTGGGTATAGCTGGTTCAATTCATTACTGCTCCATGGGAACTGATTTGGTTCCTCTCATTGCTGGAGATGGCCACATCCATCAGAATTGCTCATCATATAGTATTGTTGTTGAAGTATATAATGATCTCCTGGTCCTGCTCATTTCACTCAGCATCAGTTCATGTAAGTCTCTCCAGGCCTTCCTGAAACCATCCTGCTGGTCATTTCTTACAGAACAATAATATGCCATAATATTCATATACCACAATTTATTCAGCCATTCTCCAATTGATGGGCATGCACTCAGTTTCCAGTTTCTGGACACTACAAAGAGGGCTGCCACAAACATTCTTGCACATACAGGTTTCTTTCCTTTCTTTGAGATCTCTTTGGGATATAAGCCCAGTAGTAATACTGCTGGGTCAAAGGGTATGCACAATTTGATAACTTTCTGAGCAAAGTTCCAAATTGCTCTCCAGAATGGCTGGACAAACAGTCTTTCTTTATTGGTGTTCTCAGAAGAGGTTAGCAGGAAGCAAGAGCAAGTTATGTATTTCTCTGCATTTCCTCTCTCCTCTCTCCACATACTTGAATCTCTCTGCATCCCCGAATCTCTCTTCTTCTCTCCGCATCCTTCTCTGCCTATGGCAAAGCTGGACATTTATATTTACTCTCCTCTGGGATTACTCTGTACCTAGCCCACTCAGCACTGCATAGGTGGATCTGCAGACAGCAGACACCTGGAGTTAGTGCTGCATCCTAAGAAAAAGTCTAATACCTGTAAGACACAACCTCCTGTCTCAGAGACCAAGCTCTTTTTACCTCCTGAGTTCACCCCACCAGCTGACATGGCATACATGGCAATTCTCAGAAGAAAAATCTCTAACATAACCCCCTTTCTATTTATCAGGGACCGCTCATAAAACCAGCTTTGATATTAAAAATATAAAAATACATCTATATATAAAACATAGTCTTGAAGTTAAAAAGTACAAAAAATATATTCAAGATTTATCTGTCACACAAAGAGACTTAACTGAGTTTCATTGGATAAATGATGGACAGAAACAGCTACACCCAAAGAAGGAATACTGGGAAATGAATGTGAACTATTTGATTTTTGATTTTCTTCCCGAGTTATTTTTACCTTCTGAATTCAACTCTCCCTGTGCAGTGGGAGAACTGTTTGGTTCTGCAAATATGTATTGTATCTAGGATATACTGCTACATATTTAACATATATAGGACTGCTTGCCATCTTGGGGGGGCGGAGGGAGGGAGGGGAAAAAACGAAACATAAGTGATTGCAAGGGATAATGCTGTGCAAAAATTATCCTGGCATGGATTCTGTCAATACAAAGTTATTATTAAATAAAAAATATATATATAAAAAAAAGATTTATCTGTCACAAAGGGATGAAGGTTTCATCTTCTATAACTTCTTCAGGCTGACAAGGGGCGTAACACTGATCCTACCCAATGGGGTCCAAACTAAAGAGGGGAGATGAGTGACTTGTAGGCACAGCAGCAGCATCCAATACCAAATGTCAAGGTCAGATCTAAGGTGATTTCAGATTGGCCAAATAGTTGGTATTTCTGGAATCCTTCTGAAATCCAGTGGCCTTCCTCATGAAGACCTGTAAGATATAAATATTCCTGCCCTCTCCAAAGTACTAAGGTTGGGCCTTGCCCATGTCCTTCATAGTCCTTTCAAAGGATCTTTTGAATGTTCTGATGCTTATGGCCCTGTTTTAAGACTTCATCCATATCCACCTGTCTGGCTCTCTAACTTCTATACTATAGCTGTCATTGGGCATGATCATAGGCAAATTTATACCCTGACCCATTATGCATTCCTACCTCCCCATCTCTAATGAGGCTGTTGAACCTTCCCTTGCGGGGCCTGGCAATACTCACTTGTAACCTCTCCCTCTAAGATTACTGATTGCCAGCATGCCTAATCCCAGGCCTTTGGATGTCTCCTGCCACTGCCCTATCAAGCAATGGTTCTTGTTCAACCGAGCACCTGGACACAGTAGCTTGCGAGATCAAGTTTGAAAGACACTGGAGCCAACATTCTCACATCTTTTCTTCATCTCTTCAAGGCTCATGTCCTTATCTAAGCAGGACATGGCTTTCTGGCAACGGGCCTTAACGTTCTCTCTAGATAATTTCTGGATAAGAAGACCAGCTACTTCTCCTTTACCTACTAACTTCTCAACAGCCACCTGAAGGCAAGTCACAAAATCAGGGAAAGGTTATACTGCTGGAGGCTAGAAGAGCCAGCAGCTCCTTAATAACCCTGTTAGTATTAACTGCCTCTTTCCTTCCATGCTATCAAACACACCAAATCCTTTCTTCCTGCTTCCCTTTGTTTGCTGCCTTCTGTAACATGCGTCCTAATTCTGATTGTAAATCTGTCCACTTCTTGTTTCTTTCCCCACTGCCCCTTCCTGTGATGGCATATCTATTTTTGGCTTGCTTTATCAGATTTGAGGTCTCATCTCTCTTCCCATAATCGGACAAGCCGAACTCATGAGGTCCCTGGCCAATCCTGTCCCTGTTTTTCTGGCACCATTTGTAACCTCCTATCTCCAAGGCTACTGATTGCCAAGGCCAAACACACTAAACTTTCCAGGATAGACATGGAGACAAGCCCAATGTTAAGGTGCCAAACAGCCTTTCTTTATTAGTAATTTCAGCAGGGGTTAGCAGGCAGCAAGAGCAGGTGTATGTATGTCTCTGCGTCACTCTCTCTGCTTCTCTGACTCTCTCTGCTTCTCTGCCTCTCTACATCTCTGCCCCTCTCTCTCTACATCTCTCCCCATCTTTATCCCTTATGGCAAAGCTGGACATTTATATCTACTCTCCTCTGAGATTACTCCCTTCCTAGCCCACTCAGCACTACGTAGGTGGATCTGCAGAAAGGAGATACCTGGAGTTAGTGCTGCTGTCCTAAGAAAAGATCTAACACTTGTAAGACACAACTTCCTGCCTCAGAGGCTAAGCCCCTCTCTATCTCCTGGGTCCACCATATCACTGACAAGATATGCATGGCAATTCTCAGAAGGAAAGTCTCTAACAATATAAAAAGCAAAAAATAAAATAAAATTTTATATTTTATATTTTAATGTTTATCTTTACATTTTTTCAATTTCATGTAAATATGAAAAAGTTAACTTTTGATTTTTAAAATTTTGAGTTCCAAATTCTTTCTTTCCCTCATTTCCTTCCCTTCTATTTGAGAAGACAAGCAATTTGATGTAGATTATATACTTATACAGGCATGCAAAACATTTTCATGTTGTCTATGTTATAAAAGAAAATACCACCCCACAAAAAAAGAATAATACAGTAAAAAATATAATTTGGCTTTAATCTGTATTTAGAATCCACCAGTTCTCTTTCTGGAGATGGATAACATTTTTCATTGTGAGTCCTCAGAATTGTCTTGTATCATTGTTTTGACCAAAGTAACTAAGATTTTCACAGTTAATCATCCTTACACTATTGCTGTTATTATGTACAATGTTTTCCTGGTTTTGCTCATTTAACTTTGTATCAATTCATATAAAAGTCCTCCTAATTTTTTTTTTTTGTGAAAGCATACTATTTGTGATTTCTTATAGCACAATAGTCTTCCATCACAATTATTTACCACAACTTGTTCAACCATTCCCCAATTAATGGACATTCCTCTAATTTCTAATTATTTGCTACAACAAACATAGAGACTATAAATATTTTTACACATATGCCCTTTTTTCCTTTTATTTCTTTGGGATACAGACATAGTAGTAGTATTGCTGGGTCAAAGGGTATGCACAGTTTTAGAGTACTTTGGGCATAATTCCATAATGCGTGGAGCAGTTCACAGTCCACCAACAATGCATTAGTGTTCCTGTCTTTCCACATCCTTTCCAACATTTGTCATTTTCCTTTTGTGACATATAAGTAATCTGATATGTGTGAGGCAGTACCTCAAAGTTGTTTTAGTTTGTATTTTTCTCATCAATAATGATTTTGAGCATTTTTTCAAATGATTACAAATGATTTCATCTTCTGAAAATTGGCTATTCATATCTGTTGAACATATATCAATTGGGGAATCTGTATTCATTTTAATTTTGCTTCTGCTTTTCTTTGATAAATTTAGTATTATGTTGTAAATCTATTTTTAAAAAAAATAAAACCAGATCACCAGTCAGTAAGTCTTCTTAACACTCTAAAGAGAGTCAAAACAACAATATCAATGTTATCATATTCTACTTTGAGCCTCAAGGGTTCATGTATGTTTCTACACTAAACTATTTATAATATTTAGATTTCAGACAAACATGGTGCTGGCAATGCTCACAGTCTGGAAAATATCTGAGCTTTAGGAGAGTGTTGAATAGACAGTGAAACCTTAATATGTCCTTTATACTCAAATTCAACTATCATCCTGGAAAATTTATTAAAATTTAATCTCTCAATCTAGCAAGAAAATTAAAGTTGAACAAGTCTAAGATCATAAAAAAAGAAATTAAAAAATATGACTGTAGTAATTTCAGTCTAAATATTATCTTTTTTTTGGGGGGGGGTGAGAGGAGTATTGCTAAGATGTGAGAATCAAGAAGTGAATGATCAATAAGAAAATAAATATCCAATATCCAATAGACTTCAGATACAAAATGCCATCAGTCTTCAGAAAAAGAACTATGGAAATTGAATATACATTGACACATGCCATGTTTACTTCTTTTTTTCTGTTTTTTTTTTCTCTCCCATGGTTTTTCCCTTTTGTTCTGATTTTTCCCTCTCAATATGTTTCATAAAGCAATGTGTATTAAAATAAATAAATAAATAAATGTTTTAAAAAAGAAAATAAAAATATCAAATTTTTTTGGGGATTATAGAACCTTAGATAATATGTCCATAGTACTTTGGAGTTATTGATTATGTTAGTGATAACAATTATGGCCACTAAGGACAAGTGCAAAAAAAAAAATAAAGTCAGTTGCTTTCTGGTGGCAGCTTTTAATGATGGTTCCTAGTACCCAGTATACATTGAGATGCCCTTGTTGCCCCTAATTTTTTTTTTCCTTTTTGGACTTAGTAATTATATGTGTTAGCCTGAATTTCTTAACTCAGTCCACATAATAATAGAATTAGAGCACTAGAAACAGTCATATTGATTAACCTGTTCTCAAAAATTATCCCTACATAATGGAGTACAGCAGTCTTCCAGTCTTTACTGGAAGACTTCCAATGAAGAGAAACCTATCACTCAATATTACTTCTTAGACAATACATTTTCTTTTTTAGATAGCTCTAATTATTAGGATTTCTTTTTCTGAAATCAAGCCTAAACTTGTCTCTTTATAGCCCTTTCCCCCTTATTTTGCTTTCTGGAACCAAACATATCAAACCTAATTCTTCTTACATATAGTAAACTTCAAGTACTAAATCACAACTCCCATATCTTATTTGAATTTCTCTTCTGCAGGTTAAAGCCACAATTTCTTTAGTGTCTTCTCATAATATGGATTCATCAAAAATGACATGACAACTGGACACTCTGAGCTCTCTAATACACAGGGTCATTTTAAAGGAAAAGGAAAGACTGTCACATGGTTTGGCTCTGACACTTAATGAATAAGTGATTTTAGATAAGTTACTTAACTTTTCTGTGCCTCATCTGGAAAATAAGGAGACAGTCTTCAACTTATTTTTCAAAATTATGTCCATGATCTTGTAATTCTATAATACCATATATGTGTATTATCTTCTTTCTCCAGATTACTTGAGATATTTCTTTTTCTTTCTTTCTTTTTTTTTTTTTTTGGCCATATTCCCTCTTTCTCAATATACTCAGTGTTCAAATATTGGAAAGACTGTTCCATTTATTTTAGCAAAAAACTGATAAAGAATAGAAGCACCTGAACTTGTGTTTAACTTGAAGAGGTTACAAATTTTAGATGACTATTTAAAGGTAAAAATA
This sequence comes from Antechinus flavipes, assembly GCF_016432865.1. Classification (NCBI taxonomy): domain Eukaryota; kingdom Metazoa; phylum Chordata; class Mammalia; order Dasyuromorphia; family Dasyuridae; genus Antechinus; species Antechinus flavipes. The sequence goes on from NC_067402.1 coordinate 152,204,281, forward strand.
TAAAATACTTTTTCTTTATGAAAACAACTCAGATACTACTACCAAGTTTTTAATCTCAAAGAGATTAAAAAAAAAAAAAAGGAAAGATACCTATACCTCTATGTGCAAAAAAATGTGTATAGCAGTCGTTTTAGTGGTAGCAAAGAATTGCAAATTGAAGGAATACAAATCAGTTGGGGAATTGCTGAACTAGCTATGGTATATGATTTTGATGAAATATAATTATGCTATAAAAAATTGATGAGTAGGGTGCTCTCAGAAAAACCTAAAAAGACTTACATGAACTAATTCAGTGACTGAGCAGAATAATGAAAACATTGTACAACACAAGAGCAATATTGTAAGGATTGTCAACCCTGAATGACTTAGCTTTTCTAAGCAATACAGTGACCCAAGAGAATTCCAAAGGACTTATGATAAACATACTATTCATCTTTAGAGAAAGAGCTGATGGAATCTTAATGTAAATGGAAGCATCTTTTTAATTTTTTTTCCTTTTTTTTTAAATTCTGTATTTTCTTTCACTACTTGACTAGTATGGAAAAGTTTTGCTTGATTGCACATGTTTATCTCCTATCAAAGTTCTTATCTTCTCAATGAGGAAGGGATAGCAGGAAGAGGAACTCAAAACAGTTTTTTTTGAAAAGGTATTTTAGTACATATAATTGAGGAAAATAAAATATTACATAAATATTTTAAAAAGAATAATCCACTAGTGGCAAAGTACATATGTCAAAGTTAGAAATAATAGTTCAAATCCTGCCTCAAACATTCTTAGTTACGTCATTTAATCTCTCTGAGGTTATTTTCCCCTATGTAAAATGGACATAGTAAGAGAACCTACTTACAAATATTATTGTAAAGATTCAATGATAAACCATGTAAATCATTTTGCAAACATGAAAACACTATATAAATACTAAGTTATATTATGTTATAAATTTTTTATTGTTAATTATACTTATTATAAACATTATAAGTATACTTCTCGTTATATAATCATAATAAAATATGATAAATGAAATGTATTGAAAATAAATATAAAATAAGTTGTATATTTTATAAAAAGATCATGCTGAATAAAATTTATAGCATGCATTATAAACATATGTAATATATTTGAATAATTATTAATAGTATAATTGATATAACATGTTAAAGATAATATAATAGAATTGTTAACATTACTATTATTTTGACTACTACTACCACTACTACATCATTGGAGAGCCATAGCTATGTCTCAATACTTCTGTTCTTCATATTTTATCAATATGGATAACTCCTTCAGTGCTTCTGATAGCAACAATTTTATATCTTAATAAACATGTTTCCTGAGAGGCTTCGGCCAAAAACAAACAAAAAGCCAAACCATAACATGGCTAACTTTCTAGATGTGAGGGATGTGGTTCTAATAATAATTTTTATATTCCCTTGTCAAAAAACTGAGAAATTATCACCTAAACTTGGCTAACTGACTGTCTCTTGGCTTACACGTTCTGTTTTTATTTCTCTGTCTCTTTTTGATTCTGTCTTAGTCTCTCTGTTTTTCCTTGTTTCTGTCTCTGTTTTTGTGTCTGTCTGTCTTTCCCACACAAACATACAAACCCCAAACATGTAGGCACACATGAATGCAATACACATGGCTACACACTAAAATACAGAAACCTCTCAGATGTTTTGCTCTACATAGCTCAGCCATCTTCAGAGTAATGGCATCTGAGTTGCAAAGCATGGGCATGTCCTTAGATTTCTTAGAGATATAATAGCTTTCCAAGTGACCATTTTGTTTGATGGTTAGTTTTTTTTATTGTGAATAAAATTTGCAGTGAATTCTAGTTATTTCTTAAATTTTATGTATAAAAGAAGTTTTATTGCTTTAGAGCTACAAATAAGAACTAGCATTTGCATAATTTAATATGTATTTGGTAATAAAAGTGACAAAATAATGAAAAAGTCCCTGAAGTGCCTATTTAACTGCTTTTTTTCAGGATACAAACTTATTGTAGGCTTATGTGTCTGGAAAATTCTCCTTTTAAATGGTCCAGCTTCATTTCAAAAGACTTTGTTTAGTTTCTTTAATCTTGTTCACAGAATAAAAAGGACATTAAAAGTTTCTTTTCCACTTCCTAATAAAGCTCTACTGAAATTTTTTGGTATAGTTGTGAGAGTGGAATAGAAGATTCTATTCCCTGAAAAAGTGTTTTATGTTTCCACCTTTAAAACTAAAAGATAGGTATATTTTTTCTTTACTGGTTTGAATAGCAGCCAGTTGAAATGTCTTGAATCTGCTTTCTAAGGAAGGTCTGGGCTTCACATTTATACTATAACTCTGAGAACATGTCAAGGAGGGTGGTTTGAACATAATGCTACATATCAAACTAACTGAACTAAGGTAATTCAATATGCACTGTGTTCTTTACTCCCACATTAGCAAATGGGTCATCAATCTTTTTTTAAAACCTAATCTCTGCTGAAAATTTATAATTTTATACTCCTTGAACATTTTCTAAGCTCAGTTGTAGGGTACCTCAAACTATCTACTCACTTGGCAAATTGAGAAAAGACTTTAAGGGCTTGTTTAGTTTATATTTAATTACTAGATTAACTTTAATTGGTTATTTTTCCACACTGAGAATTTTCCAAGGCAATGTGACCCAGATTCTAAGTCTAATCTTTGTTTACACATCAGAAGGATTGTATTATAAAGATTCAGTTTCTTCCTTCCCATCTTTTCTAGAGCCATTTGGCAGCAATAGAAGTTAGGACCATGATTTCAAGTTCCCAGAAGAAATAATGAAGTCACTGCTTATACTGCAATACTGCTTATAACATTTCTGAACAACAACAACAAAATTATAAGTAAAATAATAAAATTTAATGAAATACAGCAACAGAGAAATTTCTTCAATATTTGATGAAATATATGAAAATCCAACTTGTTATGATAACCACATTCCCACATTGATTTTATTTTTCACTATGATTTTTTTAATTTGACACCTATTTTGTGTCTCAAAAGAATTCAAATTAATTCAGTTCAGCATATATTTATCAAATGCCTAATGTGATTTAACTGTGCAACATATTGTAAGATAAGTATCATTATCGACTCTTACCCTCTTTCTCCATATCATAATAAATAACTCTTGGCAGTCTCCACACCATGATATTTTTACTGAGAGCATCATCCCAATTCTTCCCCACATTGAAACCTTAGACTTTGCCATCTAGGCCTCTAGTACTGACAGATAAATCTTTAATTTATCTTGCCCAGAACCAGGACTCCACACCACTCCCTTATCATTTTCATTCCTCACTGCCTCCTCTCCTGCTTTCTTTTGCAATTTCATTTATATTTTGCAGTTCTCTATTAGAATATAAGCCCTTTGAAGGTAATTTTTTAAAGTTTGAGCTAATATCCCCGAAATATAGCCAAGAATTTGGCATAAAGTAGTCATTTTATGCTCCATTTATCTTTCTGGCCCTCTCCCTGTTTATCTTCAAAGTACTGCATTAGAAACTGGGGATAGAAAGACCCCCCCGGGAAAAAAAAATATACATATATATGTATATATATATATCCCTTTCCCTAAGAAGCTTATCGTCTACTGGGGAAAATCATTATTTGCAAAAAGTAATTGGGAGGAAGGAGGAATATTAACAATGAGTGGGGAGAAACATTAAAACATTATTTTTCAAATGAAACTAGGGAAATCAAGAACATTTAAGGCCACTGTACTTTCTTCACTATTAGTAAAGAATTCTTCCCACCCAATACAGAAAACATTTCAATAGGATCTTGGCTGCAACTACTCAAAGATTAGGTTGTTGAAGAGCCACACAAATGTTACATATGCATATGTCCTCCATTTAGCAATACATTGATCAGACAAGTTCTTTTCCGCTCTTGGTCTCAGAGCAGATGACTTGAAAATGTAGACATGTGCACATTTGCCAAAAGATTTTCTGAACCAGTGAAGCATAGAGTTAGTGGTTTTTGAAAACCTTTGTTCTGTAAGTATCATTCTAGTGACCTGGGTCACTAGAAATAAGGAGTGTGATGTTATCTCATGAGAAAAGGCATTCACTTCCATAACAGGTGACCCATCTTCCATGGCTGTCAAAATCTGGGTGTCACTAGATCCAAAAGGTGACTGAACAGAGCAATATGTCTGAGATTGATTTCTAAAGATAAAGTTACAAAGATCACCCTTCAAAAGAAAATAGAACCGAGCTGTCTCATTCTGTTTACTCAAGGAATGTAAAAAGACCTAACCTGAATGAATTCAGTCACATATGGCTGTAAGCCCTCTTGGAAAAAAAAGGCAATAGGACTAGAATACTAGTTCCCATTACTAATTCAAAACACTACTTTCTGACATTAAGATTTGAAAGGCAAACTTATTTTGGTCTCATGTGAATTTATACTAAGGATGTGCAATATATAACAATTGAAAAATGATAGGCCTTTGACCCAAGAAAAATACTTTAAAAATTGAATCTTGAGCAGAATTGGAAAGAGGGAAAAAGGGCCAGTAATATCCTTTAGAAATATAGCAAAGCAAGTGACAAGCAATAAAAGTAGTTCTGCAGCAACACAGACAAAATAATTACCTACAGCAAATGCCAAGGATAGACCCATTTTGAAATTTATTCTTAAGTAAAATCATGGGGACATGAAATGGTCAAAAAGATATATATGTATTGTAAGATCTATTTCCCAAATAACTCAATTCTTCCAGAAGTGAGAGATGGACTTGGTTATGTATTAGTTAAAGTACACGTATAAATCTAAACACTAGACACACAGAAGTTTGAGAAATTATTTTGAATTGATTAAAATGTTTTCATTTGCTGGATAAAAAATTTTACCTCAATGCTAAAAACAGAAAAAAAAAATTTTCACAAAAAGCAAATAAGCTAAACCCAGTATTCTAAATTTGTATTCAAATTATATTCATATTTAAACTATTCTTTTAAACGGATTGTTTTCTCTGAATATTTGCTATTTGACCATACTACAGCTTAGCTATATTTAATGTATTTTGATTTTCATTAGTAGCTAACATGTTTTTGTTTTCAAAGCTTGAAAACAAATAGATATATAAATAAATGAATAAATGGAAACCAAATCAGTTTCCTTAAAAGCAATTATTTAGTTCTTAGAGGAGTAATACCTGATATGATTTTAGCAGGCATGTCATCTGCCTTTTTTTGTTAATTAAAATGAAATCATTTCCCCCGCTTCAAACATGTTTTAAAACATTTACTCTCCCATTACTTTCAAATTGATGATCCCTTGATTTCTTGGTGAGATTGCTGAATAAGTGGATCTCTCTATCCCTGCAAAATGGAAAGAAAAAGATCAAATAAAGCAAGTCAATTTTGGCAGTTTGATAGAAAAGAAAATCCACTGGGGGGAGTGGAGGGTGTTGAACTAGGGGGAAAAAATCATCCCAAAGAGAGAAGTGATCTGACTCTCTAAAATGTTTGGGGGAATTGAAGAAGAAGTAAGAATGATGATGTCTCTGCCTACCTAATCAAAAACTAAGCATATAGATATTAGATCAATATACTATAATCATTACTAGTTGAAAAAGAAAATCAGCATAAGAAGGTATGGGATGTAGCTTGTGCCATCAAATTAAACTGTCTCTATGGTCTTGATTACCACTTCCTCTTAGGGAATGATGGAGATAGCCCAGTACCTGTAATTCAAGAATTCTGGGAACAGCAATGCCCCCAAACCACAGAATCTGCTCTAGGCCACAGCCCCAAAGCCATTATTGAAGAAAACAGTTACTGTGGAGAAGTCCACCTGCCTTACCATCACCACCACCACCAAATGCTGAATAATTACCACCAACTAGTAGTTCCAGAGCCCTACCCTTAACTACTACTTATTTTGCTTCCATTCCAGGCCTCTACCCTCATCCATCTTCCTAGAAGGCAATTCCCTTTACTTTGCCACTCATCCCAGAAACCAGGTACCATAAGGATAGTAACATGTTACATCCAACTAAAATTAATATGTGTTTCTCCACTGCTCTGTGGATAAATTGTTACTAATTCTTTAAAGATTTGTGTTCCAAGACTTACAACCACACAGCATTTACAAGATAATGTTTACATTAAAAGATTGACCTTTCAAGAAGGAGTATAAATTAAATTCACAAAAAAAGAATAAATTTATACTTATAATCATATTTATAAATATAATTATTTGATATTTCCAGGACTCTCATTTAATTCTAATATGCATGAAAGACAACTTATTAGAAAAAAGCTCTTTAGATAGCATTTTGCTCTAGTGGATCTATTTCCTCACTCAAGGAATTAATAAACAATAATTGGTGGAACTTAATACTTCCTGAATTTTGCTGTCAGTTGTATGACTTTAAAAATGGAATCTTCTGTGGAATATAGTTTGCAAAAGTCTGCCTGATCCCTCCTTATTACATCATCAAAGATTCACTTTTTGTGTAAAAAGTGTCATTATGCTTGACTTGTCCTTTTTTCTATTTATTTATTTGTTTTCAATATTCATTAAAAATATTCCTTTCCAATTTCTTCAACTCCCTCTAGCTTGCCCACTATCAATTTAAAAGGCAAGCAATATGATATCAATTATACATGTGATATCATGCAAAACATAGTTACACATTAGCCATGTTGCAAAAGACAAAAGAAAAGAACAAAAAGCAAGGAACAAAAGGAATATGAAAAAGTATACCCTTACACACAGAGTTCATACATTTATCAGTACTTAGCATTTTTCATCATGGATCCTTTGAAATTGTCTTTTATAAACTTTTATAAAAGTGTTCATCAGAATAGCTCTGTCTTTCAGTTGATCAACATTACAGTATCTTCATTACTGTTTACAAGGTTCTGCTGTTTCTCACTTCAATTTACATCAAAGCATATAAGTCTTCCCAGGTTTTTCAAAAACCATCCTGCACAAGAATATTTCTTGGTCACAGCAGTGTTCTGTCACAATCATGCAGCACAATTTCTTCAGCCATTCTCTAATTCAGTATTTCTTAAATCTTTTCACCCAAGAAATTTTTATGTGACCCCCAGATATATAGGTATGTAAAATAGGTATACCAGTCAAACATTTACTGGTAATAAATCATCATTTCACTAACTCCACATTCATTTACATCCAATGTGGAGTTGCAATACAAACTTTAAGAAACTTTATTCTAATTCTTATTCTAAAGAATTATTCTAATTCTTTAATTCTAGTTTATGAGTATCCACTCGATTTTCAGTTCTTTGGACAAGCAATTTTCCAAGGAAGAAATGTGACCTATCAAAGACCATATGATAAAAGGCTACAAATTACTAATAATTAAAGAGATGGTAATTAAAAGAACTCTGAGATTCCACTTCATACCCAATGGAATTTGGAAAACAATAATGTTTGCATGACCTGTGGGAAAATAGGCCTACTAATGTACATGTGAATTGTTCTGTTGGGTGGGAGGATCAGGGGAGCTAGGAATGAGGCAAAAGGAAACTAAGAATGAGAAGAGTGTGACTAAAATATCTTGTTAAAAATAATGAAGGTGGAGCAGTTAGGTGGTGCAGTGAGATAGAGCACCAGCTCTGAAGTGAGGAGGACCTAAGTTCAAATCTGATCTCAAACATATAACACTTCCTTGCTGTGTGACAGTAGGCAAAACACTTAACCCCAATTGTCTCAGCAAATATGATAATAATGATGATGATGAAGGTCATAAAAGCAAGATTAGCACTATAGGCTATACTTTTTATAGACTTAAAGAAACATAAGTTAAAGATTTGCAGGCTCATGAATTCATGGAGCACTTTTCAGGTTTTTCTAAGAGCATCCTGCTCATCATTTCCAATAGAAAAATAATATTCCATCACAATCACATACCATACTTGATTCAACTATTTCCCAATTGATGGGCCTCCCCTTAATTTCCAATTCTTTGTCCTGAGAAGAGAGCTGCTATAAATATTTTTGTACTTATAGATCCTTTCTTTAAAAATACAAACAAACAAACAAAACCTTATGGGATTCATGTCTAGTAGTGGTCAAATGAAAGTAATGATTTTATAGGTCTTAGTAGTTCATACCTTTTTGTCATTTATCTTTTTTCTAGTGAATTTATTTTTAAAATTCATTTAATACACAGAAAAAAAGAAGTGAATATAACATGTGTTGAATTACATTCATTCTCCATAGTTCTCTCTCTAAATGCAAATGGCATTTTCCATCCAAAGTTTGTTGAGGTTGCCTTGGATCACTGAACCACTGAGAAGGACCAAGTCTTTCATTATTGATCATCACACAATCTTGCTGTTACCATTTTCAATGTATTTCTGGTTCTACTGGTTTTGCTCAGTATCATTTCATGTAAGTCTTCCCAGGCCTTTCTGAAATGTTATATCCCATTATTTTCATATACTATAACTTATTCAGTAATTCCCCAGTTGATAGGTATTTACTCATTTTCTGCTTTGTTGCCATCACAAACAGAACTACTACAAACATTTTTGCACATGTGAGTCTTTTCCCCTTTATGATTTCTTTTTGATATAAATCCAGTAGTGGCACTTCTGGATTAAAGGTTATATAGAATTTTATAGTCCTTTCAGCATAGATTCAAATTGCTTTGCAGAATGGCTGATCATTTCATAAATCCACCAAAATGCATTAGTGTCCCAGTTTTCCCATAACTCCCTCCAACATTTATCATTATCTTTTCCTATCACTTTAGCCAATCTTAGAGGTATTATAATGCCATAGAAACTGAGCAAGAAAGAGAACAATTCAATAGTTTATTAAATGGAGAGAGATACTGGGACCAGATGGATCTTGGTTTCAGGGCTGGACGAGACTGTCATCTCAAAGAATCCAGCCCCAAATATGGGACAACAAGCTTTATTTATATATACAGTGACATAATGGGGGAGGTACCTAGGTGGGGATAACCTAATGGTAGGGGAGGCCCCTAGCATGACACAATGGAGAGAGGTTACTGGTATTCTAATGACATCTAAAATGGATAAACGTTTATCCTGTCAAACATTAAGAAGGAATGTCTATAACCTAAAGATATAAAACCTTCATCTCATCAATCATTTTAAGAGGGAATGATTATAGCCTGGGGTTTGGGGGCACAGCAACTGAGGTAGACTTTTATCTCATCAAACATTAAGAGGGAAAGGTTATAACCTGAGGCAGAATAACTAAATAGGACAATTGGAGAAACTGGGTCACAACATTAAAAGAAATTGGATCAGAACATTAAAAGGGAACTTTGGTACAACAATATGAGGTGGTATCTCAGGATTATTTTAATTTGCATTTCTCTAATCAATGGTGATTTTGAACATTTTTTCAAATGACTTTAAATGATTTTAATTTCTTTATCTGAAAATTGTCTCTTTGTATCCTTTGACCTTTTATAAATGTGAAATGATTTGTGTTATTTTAAATTTGGCAAAGTTCTTTATATATTTTATAAATGAGGCTTTATAAGAAACACCAAATGTGAATTTTTTCCTCCCACTTTTCTGCTTCCCTCCTAATCTTGGCTTGGTTTTGGTTGTGCAAAAGCCTTTAAATTTAATGAAATCAAAGTTTTCCATTTTGCCTTCCATAATGTTCTCTATTTCTTCTTTGGCCATAAATTCCTTCTCCAAATTTTCCAAAGATCTTATAGGTAAATTATCCTTTGTTCCCCTAATTTATTTATGATATCATCCTTTATGTCCAAATCATGTACCCATTTTGACCTTATTTTGGTATGGAGTGTAAGATGTAGGTCTTTGTTGAGTTTCTGACATATTATTTTCTAGTTTACTCAGCACTTTTTGTGAAATATTGAGTTCTTATCCAAGAAGCTGAAGTTTGGAGGTTTATCAAATGGTAGATTAATAACTGATTATTGTGTCATATGCTGCTAACCTATCCCATTCATCTACCACTCTATTTCTTAGTGCTATGTTTTTTAATAATACCTTTTTATTTTAAAAATATATACAAAGATAGTTTTCAACATTAATGCTTACAAAATCTTCTCTTTCAGATTTTTCTTTGTCCCTTCCCCAACCTGTCCCCTAGGCAACATGTAATCCAATATATGTCAAACATGGGCAATTCTTCTATATATATTTCAACATTTATCATGCTGCATAAGAAAAATTAAATCAAAAAGAAAAAAAATGAGGAAAAAAAAACAAAAAGCAAGCAAACAACAACAAAAGGTTAAAAAAAAAAAAAACCTATGTTGTGATCCACATTCAGACCTCAGTCCTCCTTCTGAATGCAGATAGCTCTCTCCATCATGAGTCTATTGAAATTAGCCTGAATCACCTTAGAGAGCCATGTCTATCAGAATTGGTCATTACATAATCTTGTTGTTGCTGCACAGTACTGTATGGTATGTTCCCAGGTTTTCTAGAATTCTATTAATCTCCCTCATTTCTTGTTTGTTTTGTGGTTAAATTAGTCTGATTCTGAGAGAGGAAGGGTCCCCTGGTAGTATAATCTGGCTGTCTATTTCTTCCTGTATCTGACTTAAATTCTTCTCTAGGATTTTGGCTGCTCTATTGATGCATACACATTTAGATATTGTTACTATTTCATTATTTATGGTACCATTTATCAACATGTACTTTCCTTCCTTATCTCTTTTAATAAGATCTATTTTTACTTTTGCTTTATCTGATATCAGAATTGCTGTCCTTGCTTTTTTTACTTCAGATGAAGGATAATAAATTTTGTGCTTCTGCCCTTCCTTCTACCCCATCCTTCCCTTTTGTTTCCTCTTTCTCCTCTTACTTCTTTATAGGGTTAAATAAATTTCTATACCTAAGTGACTGATTAAGTTATTTCCTCTTAGAACTAAAACTGAATGAGATAAAGCTTCAAATAATGCTTATTCCCTCCCCCCTTCGTTCTCTGGATTGTAATAGGTCTTTTGTACCTCTTCAGGCTAACTAATTATCTGATTAACTCTTTTCCATCACTTAATGTCTTTTTCTTTGATATTATTACATCAGAATCCATTCAAACAAACACATTCTCACTCCCTGTGATGCCTCTCCTCCCTAGTCTGCCCCAATGATAGATAACTTTGTCAATAGTTAAATATATTGTTTTCTCATCTGGATGTAAACAGTTTAATCTTTATATATATATGTATGTATGTATGTATGTATATTTCCCCCTCTTTACAGTTCTATGCTTCATTTGAATCTTGTGTTTGTAGATTAAATTTTCTTTTTATTTCTGCTTTTTTCAAGAGAAATAATTCAAAGTTTCTTACTTCATTGAAGGTCCATAGCCTCCTCAGAAAGATGATGTTGTATCTTTCTGGGTAGTTAATTCTTAGTTGTAACACTAGGTTCTTTGCCTTTCCAGAATATAATATTCCAGGCCCTCCAATCCTTTATTGTAGAAGCTGCCAGATCCTGGATGATCCTGACTGTTGCTCCTTTATATTTGAATTGTTTTTGTCTGTCAGTTTATAGTATTTTTTTCCTTGAGGTTATAGTTCTAGAGTTTTGCAACTATGGTCCTTGGGGTTTTCCTTATGGGCCTCTTTCTGAAAATGATGGATGGATCCTCTCAATGAGTGGTTCCCACTCTGTTTCTAGAATATCACAGTTTTCCTTAATGATCTTTTGAAGAGTGCTAAACAGGCTCGTTTTTTGGTCATTATCTTCAGGTAGGCTTTTAAATTGTCTCTTCTCGATCAATTTTTCAGATCAACTGTTTTTCCACTGAGGTATTTACATTTTCTTCCATTTTTCCAATTCTTTTCAGTTTGTTTGATGGATTCTTGCTGTCTTGCAGAGTCATTAGCTTCAATTTGCCCTATTCTAGTTTTTAATGTGTGACTTTCTTTTTTTTTTTTTTTTAAGTTTTTTTATTTAATAATTACATTATATTGACACTCATTTCTGTTCCGATTTTTTTCCCCTCCCTCCCTCCACCCCCTCCCCTAGATGGCAAGCAGTCCTTTATATGTTGGATATGTTGCAGTATATCCTAGATACAATATATGTTTGCAGAACCGAACAGTTCTCTTGTTGCGTAGGGAGAATTGGATTCAGAAGGTATAAATAATCCGGGAAGAAAAACAAAAATGCAGATAGTTCACATTCGTTTCCCAGTGTTCTTTCTTTGGGTGTAGCTGCTTTTGTCCGTCATTTATCAATTGAAACTCAGGTCTCTTTGTCAAAGAAATCCACTTCCATCAAAATATGTCCTCATACAATATCGTTGTCGAAGTGTATAATGATCTCCTGGTTCTGCTCATTTCACTTAGCATCAGTTCATGAAGGTCTCTCCAAGCCTCTCTGTATTCATCCTGCTGGTCATTTCTTACAGAACAATAATATTCCATAACATTCATATACCACAATTTACCCAGCCATTCTCCAATCGATGGGCATCCATTCATTTTCCAGTTTCTAGCCACTACAAACAGGGCTGCTACAAACATTTTGGCACATACAGGTCCCTTTCCCTTCTTTAGTATTTCTTTGGGATATAAGCCCAATAGAAACACTGCTGGATCAAAGGATATGCACATTTTGATAATTTTTTGGGCATAATTCCAGATTGCTCTCCAGAATGGTTGGATTCGTTCACAACTCCACCAACAATGCATTAGTGTCCCAGTTTTCCCGCATCCCCTCCAACATTCATCATTATTTTTTCCTGTCATCTTAGCCAATCTGACAGGTGTGTAGTGGTATCTCAGAGTTGTCTTAATTTGCATTTCTCTGATCAATAATGATTTGGAACACTCTTTCATATGAGTGGTAATAGTTTCAATCTCATCCTCTGAAAATTGTCTGTTCATATCCTTTGACCATTTATCAATTGGAGAATGGCTTGATTTCTTATAAATTTGAGTCAGTTCTCTATATATTTTGGAAATGAGGCCTTTATCAGAACCTTTAACTGTGAAAATGTTTTCCCAGTTTGTTGCTTCCCTTCTAATCTTGTTTGCATTAGTTTTATTTGTACAAAGGCTTTTTAATTTGATGTAATCGAAATTTTCTATTCTGTGATCAGTAATGGTCTCTAGTTCATCTTTGGTCACAAATTTCTTTCTCCTCCACAAGTCTGAGAGATAAACTATTCTATGTTCCTCTAATTTATTTATAGTCTCGTTCTTTATGCCTAGGTCATAGACCCATTTTGATCTTATCTTGGTATATGGTGTTAAGTGTGGGTCCATGCCTAATTTCTGCCATACTAATTTCCAATTATCCCAGCAGTTTTTATCAAATATTGAATTCTTTTCCCAGAAGTTAGGGGCTTTGGGTTTGTCAAACACTAGATTGCTATAATTGACTATTCTGTCTTGTGAGCCTAGCCTTTTCCACTGATCCACTAATCTATTTCTTAGCCAATACCAAATGGTTTTGGTGACTGCTGCTTTATAATATAATTTTAGATCAGGTACAGCTAGGCCAATGTGTGACTTTCTTTAGTTAGCTTTTGTATCTGTTTTTTCATTTGATTAATTCTAGCTTTTAAGGAGTTATTTTCTTCAGAAAAATTTTCCTTCCTTTTCCAAGCTATTGACTTTCTCATGCATACCTCTCATCTCCTTTCTCATTTTTCTTCTCTTATTTTCTTTTTGATGTCTTTTATGAGTACTTTCAAAAAACATCTTTGAGTTTGAGACCAATTCATATCTTTGAGATATCTTATGTGCACATTTTATCCTCATTTGAGTTTGTGTTTTGGTCATAGTAGCTTTCAATGGTCAAGTTTCTTTTCTGTTTCTTGTTCATTTTCTTTCCTTTGCTTTTTGTGTTTCCTCTTTTTTTACTTTTATGAGTCAGGCTCTGCTCCTATGGTAAAAAGAGTTCTGTAACATACTTCTTGTGCAGCTCTGAGCCTTGATTTTAAGCAAAGGGACTGCTTCTGTTTGCAGGGAGTACCTTTGCCTCTGATCTTTTCAGGAAACAGTGTGATTTCCCAGAGTTTGCCTTCTAAGCTGGGACTGGAAATTGCCACACTGATTTGCAACTCTAGCCAGAACTGAGGATCTTAGTTGCTCATTTGCTGTGATTAAGACCCTCTCATTGGCTTTCCCGGGATCTATCTGAACTGGGATTACTACCCTTTTCACCCCAGTGATAGTGACCTTTTTAGTTTTTCCAGTATATCATGAGCTGGAGAGTTTTTTCATTCCATCAGACTCTGTTCAGAGACTTGGTTTCATGTAATTTTTCAAGGGAAATTAGGAGAGCTCAAGCAGCAGCTTCCTTACTTTACTCCACTACCTTGACTTCCTTCCTCAGAAACTCCCTTCTACACATATTTTCCCAATCATCATGCTGCGCAAGAAAAATCAGATCAAAAAGAAAAAAAAATATGAGAAAGAAAACAAAATGTAAGCAAACAACATACTCTCTCAGGGTACAAATAGCTCTTTCCATCACAAGAACAATTGACCTCATTTTGGGAAAGAGCTATGTCCATCAGAATTGATTATTATATAATCTTATTATTGCTGTGTACAATGTTCTCCTGGTTCTATTTGCTTCTCTTAGCAGCAGTTCATATCAGTCTGTCTATAAGGCTTTTATGAAATCATCCTGCTGACCATTTTTTAGAACAATAATATTCCATAACATCCATATATCATAATGTATTTAACCATTCTCCAACTGATGAGCATCCAGTTCTTTATCACTACAAAAAGGGCTGCTATAAACAATTTTGCAAAGATAGATCCTTTTCCATTTTTTAGTAGAGATACTGCTGGATCAAAAGCTATGTACAGTATGATTGCCCTTTGGGCATAGTTCCTTTTTGCTTTTCAGAATAGTTGGATAAGTTCACAATTCCACTAACAATGTATTAGTGTTCCAGTTTTCCCCCATCCCCTCTAACATTCATCATTATTGTTCCCTTCTATCTTAACCAATCTGAGAACTGTATAGTGGTACTTCAGAATTGTCTTAATTTGCATTTCTCAACCAGTGATTTTTCAATTGTCTCTCCTAGACATATTTTCTAGGTCAGCTATTTTCCAATGAAGTATTTTACAATTTCTTTGATTTTTAATTCTTTTTAGTTTGTTTAGCTGATTCTTGATGTCACATAGAGTCATCAACTTCCATTTTCTTGTTTCTAGTTGTTAATATATCATTTTCTTTAGTTAGCTTTTATAACTTTTTTTTTCCATCAAATTCATTGTACTTTTCAAAGTGTTGTTTTCTTTGGTGATTTTTTTTTTTTTTTGTATTTGCCCAATTGTATTTTTTAAGGAATTGTTTTCCTTTCCCAGCTATTGATTCTCTCTTGAATACCTCTCATTTCTTTTCCCAGATTTTCTTTTACTTTTATTATGTGGCTTTTTAAAATCTTTTTTTTTTTTTAAGTGGCACTTCCAAGAAGCCACTTAGCCTTGAGATCAATTCATATTAATCTTTGAGTTTTCTCCATGGGTAGTTTATCCTTGTCTGAGTTGGTATATTTGTCTTCCCTGTCACCATAGTATTAAGTTCTTTTCTATTTCTACCCATTTTCTTTCCTTCTCCCCCTCCCCTTTTTTTTTTTTCATAACTTTTAAGGTCTAATTCTGCTCCTGAGGTACAGGGGGCACTCTCCTAAATTCTTACACAGTTCTTGCCTTTGAGCACAGGGACTCCTTGTGTTTGGTGTCTTGCTCCCAGCAAAGAGTAGCTCTATTTGCCCTCTCAGCCTGTTTTTCCAGAGAGCAATTTGCCTTCTGAGCTGTGATTGTAGTCTTCCCCACTGGACTGTTCTTCTACTAAGCCAGGACTGACACTCTCAGTTGTTTATCTATTGTGATTATGATCTTCTCGCTGGCTTTCTGGGACATGGGCTGAGCTGAGATGAGCTCCCAATTTAGCCAGCAAGACTGATCTTTCTTGAAGTCTTTTGAATCTTTCTTTAAATGGAGAGTGATTTCTTTCTGTCAGACTCTGTATAGAAGTTTGGTTTCATATGTTTTTTGAAGGAAACTGGAAAAAATTGAACAGCCTCCTGGCTCTACTTCTAGAACTCTCTGTATTAGGGTTTTTTTTTTTTTCTTTTACTATTACACTTTTAACTCATTGTTAAATTAGGACTCTGCTTCCATTGTGGAGGAGAGTACACTGTCCCAAACTTCAGGAGTTGGTGTAGATGTTTTCAGAGATCCTTTTAGAGACCTGACCTCTTTTATTGTAAGTTCTAGTGTGCTAAAGCAACAGAGTCCTCAGTGCTAATAAAGAGACATTGTGTGAACTGAAGCTTTGGGAAATTGCTGCCCCTCTCTTTACACCATGCCCAATCCTGCTTTTCTGAGGCTCTCTTCCCCTACTTTGAAACCTTTTCTGCTGACCTTCCAAGTTATCTTTGGTTCTCTGTGCTGAGAGAGCTAGAAATGGCTAGTTCTGTGGATGATTTAGAAGTCCAATACCTGTTGTTACTTTGCTGGCCCTGAACGTGGGGCCAGCATTACAGCATTGAGGCTTGCACCGTGATTTTGCCAAATTCCCACACTGGTGCTACAGAGCTTTTCTTCTCTTTTTTTTTTCTTGAATATTTTTATTAAAGCTTTTTATTTTCAAAATATATGCATAGGTAATTTTGAACATTCATTGTTGCAAAACCTTGTGTTCCAATTTTTTTTTCTCTTCCCCTTACTTTCCTCCCCTAGATGGCAAGTAATCCCATATATGTTAAACATGTGCAATTTTTCTATACATATTTCCACACTTATTGTGCTGCACAAGAAAAATCAGATCAAAAAGAAAAAAAATGAGAAAGAAAACAAAATGCAAGCAAACAACAACAACAACAAAATATTATGTTGTGGTTCACATTTAGTCCCCACAAACCTCCTTCTGCGTGCAGATGGCTTGCTTTACCACAAGACCATTGGAACTGGCCTGAATCACCTCTCTTTTGAAAAGTGCCAAGTCCATCAGAATTGATCTTACCATTGCTGTGTACAATGATCTCCTGGTTTTGCTCACTTCCTTTAGCATCAGTTCATATTAGTGTCTCCAGGGCTCTCTAAAATCATCTCACTGATTCTTTCTTATAGAACAATCATATTCCATAACATTCATATGCCATAACTTATTCAGCCATTCTCCAACTGATGGGCATCCACTCAGTTTCTAGTTCCTTGCCACTACAAAAAAAGATGCCAAAAAAAAAACATTTTGCACACATGTGGGTCCTTTTCTCTCTATTATGATCTCTTTGGGATACCAGACCTAATAGGGACACCTTTGGATCAAAGGGTATGCATAGTTTGATAGCCCTTTGTACATAGTTCCATATTGCTTGCCAGAATGGTTAGAACAGTTCGTAATTCCACCAATAATGTATTAGTGTTCCAGTTTTATACATCCCCTCCAACATTCATTGTTATCTTTTCCTTTTTAGCCAATCTGGGAGGTCTGTAGTGATACCTCGGAGTTGTTTTAATTTGAATTTTTCTGATCAATAGTAATTTGGAGCATTTTTTCATATGACTGGAAATGGTTTTAATTTCTTCATCTGAAAATTCTCACCACAAATCTTTTCTGATGACCTTCTAAATTGTCTTTGGCTGCAAATAAATGCTTTTTTCATGTTTTGATGCTCTAAAATTTATTTAGAGCTAATATTTAAAGGATATTGGAGCAGTTTGGGGGACAACTCAGGGAGTTCTTGCGTTTATTTTTCCATTTTGGCTCTGCATTTAACTTGTCTAAAAAATTCCATATCATCTGCTTCTTCCTCCTACATATTTACTCTTGCCTTTGTCTTTATGCTATTGTTCTTTTCTTATTCTCCATAATCCTGTATGACCATTCTTTCTCAGTGTTATCACCACTCTAAAAGACTATTTTATTTTACCATACCAGCAAAATCCTCTCCATTCTAAACTGCCTCACTCTATGAGGAAAGGATGAAATTAGGTTCACAGTTTAACTCAGGTCATATAAGACATAATCCCTCCAAATTCCAAGTCACTCCTTATTTCAGCCTCTCATGGTACCTTGCCTTCTTGGGGCTCCCTTGCCAATCCCATAGTAGTATCTGCTTGGGAATCCTGGCTCCAAGAATATGATGTCTCAATCTACTGAATTTGGGATGATACTTTCTTTCACTTAGAACTGAAGAGTAAGAACAAATCAGACTAAAAGTCCAATTTCATTTTGGGGATCAGAGGATGTAGGAGGAAGGAAAGTGTATCCCTTCTCCCACCCAGTTTAGTGCTTAACACTCCTGTTTGAGGTGAACATTCCTCATCCAGGAACACCATCCATTAGATAGATTGCGTGTGCCTCCATTATATATATTTAAAGAGTACACAACAAATAGAAGGAGGTTGCTCCTACTATTGTCATTGGAGGAACCAAAATGTCTTCTCCCTAGAACAAGTCCCTTCTGTCTCTCATATGAATGTCTTTATCTTAGATGATCCAGGCATATATCAAAGCACCATTACATATAAATACATATTTAAATTCATTTTCCTCACCACCCTCACAACTGAAAAACAGTAACAAATTATATAAATATATGAAAAAATTAAAAACATTACATTAATACATTAAGCATGACATAATGAATAAAGAGCAGACCTAGGAGTCAGAGAGACCTGGGTTCCAGTTGTGACTTGTTGGGTGTCCTTAGAAAAGTCTTGTCTCCAATAAGACAAAGAATGGGAACTGATCTGCAATGCTAAAGGGGGTTCCCTCATCAGAGGTTATCTATATCAATAAAATAATAGATCAAGTCCAAGATTATAATAGGCTCTACAAAAGTTGTATTCCAATGATTTATTTTAATATGTAGTTGCCATAACATTCAAGCATATTTCAAAAGAGAGATGAAATCTACCTACCCAGAAAGCCTATGCCAATGCATTGAGACATTAATTGATTTGCCCAGGGTCACATAGCTAGTGTGTGTCAAAGATGAAACTTCAAAATAGATTAAGGTCAACTCTTTGTCCATCATGTTTCTTTAATTGGTTAATGTGAGAGAAAAACAGTATTTTTTTTTCATAGTAAAAGTGAAAAAAGGTGAAGACTTTAAACTGATACATCTGTTTTAAATGATATCAACATATGAAAGATATTTAATTCCATGGAAAGTTAATAGATGGGTCTCGAAAGTTACTTCAGCTGAAGTTTTAATCATCCTTTAATCAACCTGATGATTAATCTTTTAAAGATAGAGTATTATTTGATCAATAAATGGACAGTCCATCAACAGATTTATTCTGGAAGACTTTCTGTGTAGGTAGAACCTTTCAGACTGCTGGAGTTATTTTTACTGCTGAAATTATTGAAGGTTTATAAGATTTAAAGCTATCTCCAGTCTTTTTTGTTCATTATTAGCTAGACAAACTGGGATCATTTAGGAAGGTTGAAGCAATTTAATCCTTATAGTCCTGGCTCTTGGAAATTTCTCAGAGGACTACAGTGAAATTCACTCATTGAATAAATAATAGTATCATGCTTATAAAGTAGAAAAGGACCTTATAGGTCATCTAGTGCAGCTCCTTTATTTTAATGCTCCACAAACTGAGGCCTACAAAGATTAGATAGCTATCTGTAATGAATTGATGACACACAGAGCTTGGATGTTGTGATTCTGCAGATCCAGTGATCTTTATACTGGACCTCGCTGTCTCTACCCATTAATAATCTATGATACTTTCCATGTATAGTGTTAAGGTAAAAGAGCTGTGTTTTGTCTATTGTATATTGTACATAGCTAGAATGAATAATTTATGCAACAGGCTGAAACTGAATGGATATTCAGGTTTTTCTTTAAAGTGCCGGGGAATGAGCAAATGCAATAATAGAGGTTAATGACCATATGCACTATTGATCTTTCCTTCAAATGGAAGTGGAGGATCAGGCAAAAGCCGTAGGATTAGCATTTGAAAGGGATCTAAAATATTTTACTTAACTTTATTTTATTGATGAGGAAAATGAAGCCTAGAAAAGTAAAATGATTCGTTTAAGGTCAGAATAGTAAGTAGTAGTATAGTATAGTTTAATTCAAATCTTACCTTCAACACTTACTAGTCATGTAACCATGAACAAATCATTCAACATTTATGAGACAGAGTTTCATCATCATCAAAATGGGTAATAATATTTATAGTGCCTATTCCTCAGAAGTTTACTGTGAGGCTCAAGTTAGTTTATATATGCAAAGCAGTTTAAAATTTTTAATTAACTTTATTATGTTATTATATCATTACATTGTTATAAATACACATATATTTTACCTACATATATATGATATATTTGCAAAAGTAACATCTCCAATGTTCATAATTTGTTCTGTTAAAAATATGATTGTTAATGATAAAGAAATATATTTACTGATATAAAAGAAACTAAGGAAAACATAACCATATGTTCTAATATCTCAAAGGATAAATTCTTTTTAAACATGATATAATGAGGGTTTACCATTTTTGTAAAGTGCTTTTCTCATATATAACTTATGTGTATATAGATATATAAATACATCAGTTATCACACAGCTATGCTGTGATCATCTTTGAATTTATAATCAAACTAAGCTTAGTTCTTTAACCTTCAAAGGCAGTGTTTTTTCCCACAGCCCCCTCTCAATCTCCTTCCCACTCTCAGGGATCTTAGTAGTCCTTTAGTCTTGCCAGTGGACTTTAGTGACACTGGAGGAGGGAGTGAGGCTGACAACTTTGTGCTAGTCTGCCTTAAATCCAATTTAAACCCAAGTCAAGGTCACTGCATAATGTTACTGGAACCTTTGAAATAGAGAATGAACAACAAATCCTTTGGCCTATTAGTCTTCAGAGATAGAAGCTCTGTGACAAACACACAAAAAATATATTTCTTCTTGTTGTAGTCCTACACTTTAGGTCCATTTCTGCTCTTCCCCATAACCATTTCAAGATCTCAGTTTTAAGGGAGGTAGGAGATAGTATTAATCACCATCACAGCTTTTATTAGAAAGCTGTTTACATAGTAGTTGGTTAGTGTCTCCAAATATTGTGTACCTATGAACCTCTGCACTAATTAGGATGGAATTTCTAGAAGTCATGCATAAAACTTTAGCCTGCAGAGCCTACAGTGGTGCCTCGTTACTGTGGACCAGGGGAAAGCCAGAATCGTAAACCGCTTTGCAAATGGTAGGTACAAGATATTTTTCCAAAGTTCTGCTCTGATTGATGTTTTACAAAGTCCTAGCTAAATGTTGAGGACATGGTGACAAATCAAAAAACAGGATTTCTTATAAAATTGCCATCCTCCTTACCTTCCGGTATACTGCAGAACTAATCATATTTGATATTTTGCTCTTCTTGTCCATATTCAGAATAGAATAAAAAACAGAGATTTCAGAAAGAAAAGAAGATATATGTTTACTGCTTTTCCAAGTTCAGTCTTAGTTTTGTTCTTAGTTAGAAATATTACATTCATCACCCAATGGCATATTGTCTTTATTAAGAATCAAAGAAGATAAAAGTCCTTTTTATTTTGACATACTGTACCTTTAGTTCAATATCTTGAGACAGGGAGAGATTTCTACACTTAGGGAAAGTGACTAGTTCTTGGTGTTTCTTCCCTAACATAATGGATAAATCTTTTGAGAAAAGAAGAAACCAAAATTCAGGACCAATTAGTGATCTCTCTCTTTTTTTATTAGATGCATATGTGTAGTCATAATTAAAAAGATACTGTTTCCAGACATAACAGATGTGACTTCAATAACCATAACAATCCTCATCTATCAATCTTGAAAGAATTTGCAAGAGATCAATAAAATGTAAAATGGCAGCATTTATAAAATATGAATATATACAAAAGTTGTCTCCCAGGCTAATGTTCTTTTGAGCTTTTCTTTAAATTCCACATTCTATAATAATAAAAATAGAAACATTAAGTTATACAATCTAAAAACTTTAAAGGCCTTTACCAGAGGATCTGATAAGCTTACAAATTACTAGGTGAAAAGATAATTTCTCTTCTTTAGGCACACATCAAACCAAGTGGAAGGCATTTATCTGACTTCTTCTGACTGCTATATTTTCTATTATATATATATATATATATATATAGAATATTTCTTTCTAATGTTAAGCATAGTTAAAGTCACAAAAATCCATGTCTCCATAGATGTCCCAGATGACAGTGAGTCTGATATGAAATAATTTGATTCCTTTCTTTATTTTGTGTTGCTTCATTTATGCTGCTGCAGTGTTTTAACTTTCTGTTCTGAAATTACTGTCCCTCTATAAAAACATTAGGTTTATAGATATATTTCCTTTAATATTTTGATGAAATTATGATCTCATCCATGTTCCTTCCAAATGTACAAACTTCAACCTGTCCACAATTGATCTTGCTAAAATTTTGTTTATGTCTTTTCATAAATTCACCACAGAAAATGTATCTAACAGTTTGAAGATTTTTATCAGTGTTTTTGTTTGTTTGTTTTTGTTTTTGTTTTTGTTTTTGGGCATTTGGTAGATATCAGGGATGCAAATCTGATTATTTGCCTTTAATCAAGCCAATACAGAGCAAGATTTTCAAAAGGTTTTTTACTAGCAGTTAAAGAGAAAGAAGGCAAAATAGAAATGACTTACACTTTATAAAATTGTTAAACTATATAACGTGGTAGCCTTATGAAAAGGTACCCCTATTCCAACCAGAGTAGACCAATCATTAAGTATCTATTTTGTTCCAGGTACTATTCTAAGCAAAGAAGATAAAAAGGTAAACACAATCAAAAAAAAAAAATTCAGCCTTTGCTATCAAAGAACCCATGGTCTACTGGGGGACATAATATACAAATAAATTTGGTGCGACTGTATGCGGATATTGTGCACCATTTTTACAGATGTGTGTGTGCACATATATACACATATATGTTTGTATGTACATGTGTATATATGTATGTATATAATGTATATTTGTAAATCAACAGCTAACATTTATATCACGGGCTAGGCACTGTGCTAAGTTTTAACACTGTCATCTTATTTTATCCTCACAGCAACCCAGATATATAGGTGTTCTTAATATCCTCCTTTTACAGAAGAGGAACCTGAGGTAGACAAGGGTCAACGGCCTTGCCCCTGGTCATACAACTAGTAAGTATCTGAAGCCAAATATATAAGATATATTCAGCTTAATCTTGTAGGGAAAAAAAATAAGATAATGGAGGACTATTAAATAATTCATACAAAATGTAATATCAACTAAAATTTGTAGTAAGTCTGAAATTTTCTAGATTAGCCTGCTTAATGACATTATATACATGGATCAATTTTTATTTTACTTTGGCATCCTGTGAATATTATCTTTCTACTCTGTTTTTAGGTTAGCTCCTCATAGTAGGTGGTTGACACAATGGATAGAGCACTGGGCCAGGAATCAGGAAGATTGACATTGAATTTCAGCTTCAGACTCTTATTAGCTATGTGATATCACTTGGGCATGTCACTTCATTCCACATACCTCAATTTCCTCCTATGTAAAATGGGCTGGAGAAGGAGATGACAAACCATTCTAGTGTCTTTGTCAAGGGAACCCCAAATAGGGTCACGAAAAATTGCACTCAACTGAAAGAATTGAACCATTTTAATAAATGTTACGATTCACAGAGACAAGTCATTGGAATCAGGAAAATATGAGTGAAAGTCCTTCATCTGAAAGAAACTATTTGTGGGACCATGATCAAGTCACTTTACCTTGAGTTCCAAGCAATTATTTAATAATACACAATATATCTAATTATCTAATTATATATAATATATAATATGATATATACATATGCATATGTAATACACATATATAATATAATATACAATAAATTAGAGATAAGTATCATATGAATACTATATCATCTTCATGGAGTTTACATACTGGCATTCCTCTCACAGGTGAACTCATAAGTCTGGAACTAAATGAAACAATAATAACAGCTACATTTATATAAAGTTTTACATCTTGCAAAGTATTTACATATATTATCTTATTTGATCCTTACAACAGTTAAGTTGTGAGATGGGTGCTGTGACTATACCCAGTTTGCAAATGAGGAAACTGAGATAGACAGAAGTGTCTTGCCCAGGGGTCACAAGCATGTGGCTGCGACAAGTACAGGTATTCGTGACTCCAAATATAGAACTTGATCCATTGGATCTCTTAGCTGATCAAAGATTCTGAGATCTGTGTGAGCTCAGTGAGCTCACTGAAGTCAGCAGCCATCTAGTCTAATTCTTTCATTTTACACATGAGAAAGAGAAGTCCACAGACCATATGTGACTGAATGACATAGAAGTAAAGCAGAGTTGGGAATGGCTCAAGTCCTCTTTCTCCAGATCCAGCTTGGTCTTCACTGTGCCATGCTTCTTGAAGGAATGAAGAAGTACATGTGCTTTGTCTTTAGACTTTGTGACATAAAAAATAGATTTAAACCTCATCTCTGTCTCTTTTTATATGACTTTGTTCCAAGTCACTTCACTTCTCACTTGGAAAATTGGCAGAAGAATGATGAACTAGGTGGTTTGACTTTGGGCAAATCATAACCCTTCTCTAGGATTCAGTTTATGGAAGTAGAAAGGATTAGGCAGATGTTCTCTAGTGTCCCCTATACCTCTAAAACTATGAATATGTAAATATGCATGTATGTATGAATGATTTATCTTCGTCAATGTTCCTTTAAGTTCCAGATTGAATTAATATTTACAGATGATTCAAGTTCATATACACAAAAATTTATATTGAAAGACAGTATGATAAGTACCATATGAATAATGTGCATATTAAGTACTGGGAATTAGAGAAAGAGATCACTTTTGGCTGTGAGCATCAGGCATCATAATTACTTGTCACTTCCTGTCCAGAATAGTAGTCCTAGGTCTTATTTAAAGACATGTACACTTGAAACCATTGACTATGTCTGTTGAATGAATAAACATTTATTATGTATATAATATATATGTATATATCTACAATGTATATAATAATAATGTTTATTATAATGGTGATCTAAAATGTGCTTGGAGAATAGATGTAGATTCAATTTCACACATTCCCTCATGCCTAATTAAACAAAGAAAACCACAGTGTATAAAAGGATATCATCAATAAAACCAAAATAGCACCACTCTAGGAAAACAACACTTTATTCATAATTTATGCACTGATGGATAACTTTGTTTCTCCAGGCAGCTTCCTTTTCATTTATGAACTCCAAGGAACTCTTAATCTCAAAATTGTAGCCCAATGTCTACTTCTTCCCTGTTGTTAACTTCCTACACAGAAAACTTGGTAAGATAACAAGTTTCACTTGTTATATGATTGTGTTGATATTTCTTAAGGATTTGAACTTAATGAATCTTTAAAATGCTGTATCTTCAGAACAATAGAGAACTGGGACAATATTGATTGTTTGAAATAACGAGATATGTTTCAGTAAATATTAAGACACAGTGGTCATAGAAGCATAGATTTGACACTGAAAAGGCCTTCATGGTCAGCTATTCCAATCTATTCAGTTTATAAATGAAGAAACAGAGGCTCATATAAATTAAGTGACTTACCTAGAATAACACACATAGCAAGTGGAAAGTTGTGTTTGAACTCGTATTCGTTGTCATCAGTTTCAAAATTCTTTATTCTGGTACCTTCCCAAATCACTTGCCTTATGCTTATATTGCTGGATATGCTGACTATGTTGAGTATATTTACATTTAATTTTAAATATCATGATTTACTTCATTTAAGTAACCTTATCTGTAAAATGGGATTGTATCTGAAAAAAATCCAAGGATTTTGACTAAATCATTTCATCAGTCCCCTTCCATTTAAACTTGCCAAATGATGATTCTGAGATCTAGATGAATATACTTGGTTAGAAAACCACTATGAAACATGAAGGTGTGGTAGGAAATGATTAAACATTACACATTTTTTCCCTATGAATCATACTTGAAATAGCCTCTCCTTTAAAATAAATACTTCCTCCCCATGATGTCATTGAAGAATGCATCATCTATCATTACAAAAATGTTTGAAATTCTACATTGACAAACTTGGTTTTCTAAAAAACATTGACTTGCAAAAAGATTAATCAGCAGTCCTCCTTATTCTAGTTTTCCCTGGAGTTTTATTTTCTTTGAAAGATTAAATATTTTAAAATCAACTTTTATGGGATTTTAAATTAAGAACAGATTGCATAAAATCCTTTATTAAAATAATAATAAATATTTTTAAAATTGCTGACTGATCAGGTAAAGAAAATTGAATAAGAAGAAAAAAGATAGTTATAGGTAGAGAAGAAGAATGAGAAGAAACAGAAGGAAATGGAGAGAAAAAGAAAAAGGCAGGAAGGGAGTAGAGGACAGAGGAAGAGAATGAAAAAATAGATTCTGTTCTAAAAAACCAGTATAGATAATGAGAGACTTGTTCAGCATTTAAGATAAGTACTAACAAGGTAAATTCTACATGGCAACTATCAGCCATGGTTTACCAAAATTGTAGCCTAGCCACTCACCTGGATTGCTAATTAAATGGTTACCCATCATGTACAACTCTCATGACATTTTTAATCCTCAAGGGTTTATAAATTAGCTCTGTTAGCTATTAAAAAACCTAACAGTAAATTTATTCTCCAGGCTTCCTCTGTAGTGACCTGAGCAGCATATAATCCAAGAACAAGAAGAAGCCAAGCTGAGAACCAAGTGTGAATTCTCATAATTTGAATTAGCTACCTTTTCTTATGTGCTGAGCAAATTCAGAGTGGATTTCTATACGAAGAAATGGAAACAATGCTTTCAGAATTCATGCCTGAATGGGTTCGATGACAGATTCTTGTCCACCTCACAGGAGACTGGATTTTGTTTCTCAGTCTATATATGTACTTTGTTAGGGAAGATTTTACAGTGGATAGTACAGTGTTTTTCACTTTAGAAATATCTAACTTCAAATCCTGCCTCAGACACAAGTTGGTGACCCTATAAAATTCACTTAATGTCCCTGAATCACAATATCCTCATTTGTAAGTGTTGAGGTTGTATTTGATGAACTCTAAGATCTCAAAATCTATCATATTCTCATGCTATTGCAATGGGTAACTGGCCAATGGTAGTTCTTCCTTCTGAATATGTGAAACCTTTTTTGTGGTACTGTCAAACCAAGCCCTTCCCCCCAATATCCCATTTTAAACAGGTTACATTACTTTACAATTATATTGTATATAAAAAGAACAAGAAGTTTAAATAGGTTTATAGAGTTCATGAGGCAAAAACTATTGCCCAAATTAGTGAGAGAATACATTTTTCCTAATAACAGGTGTTCTGTAACCTCAGGCCCCGGGGACCATTTCCCAAGGAATAATTTCTAATGGTCAGATGACTCCAGAAATGTTTTTCCTGAGCATTCTTCTCCCCTAATTAAAGCCAAAATGAATAAGCTGCTATAGTTTTCAAAGATAGCTCATAATAGGGGTTAGATTGAATGATCTCTGTGGTTCCTTCCAACTTTTAATTTAATACAATGTCTGTGTGACATATCGTTGATTCAGCAGTTAAAGCAGACATCACAGACACATAATCCCATGATTGCTATAGACAGTAAAATTATATTATCTTTTTCTTTTTCTACCATGACTTCCTTCTTTCCATTCCCTATTGAAGTGATTTTTGTAACCGGTCCAGGCTAAGGGTAAAAAAACAAACAAACAAACAAAAAAAACTGTTTGTTCATTTGTTTACTGATTGTGGACAGTGTATATTCATTTTAAATCATGTACAACTCCTCATGACGCCTTTTGGGGGTTTCTTGGCATAGATACTGGCATTATTTCCCATTGCCTTTTCAAGATTTACATTTTATTGTTTTTTACAGATTAGAAAACTGGGGCAAAATGATTTGCCAAGGGTCACATAGCTAGTAAGTGTATGAAACTAGATTTGAACTGAGGAAGATGAGTCTTCTTTATTCTAGGCACAGTCCTGCTGTGTCACCTAGCTTCACAACAGTAACAAAAAATGATTCTCTAAGCACTATTCCAGGACATGCTGTGATCTCCTCCCTATTTGACCAGGATAAATTTCCTTATCCAAAATCACAGGCTGCAGACTAAATCTATATAAATCATTACCTTTCTCATCCTTTCCCACTTCATTTTTCCAGCCGTGGTGAGTCATTCAGCAGCATAGAAGATTACTATGTCCTCTTACACACTTTTTTTTTTTTTTAAGCACGCATGCTTTTACACACTCTCCAATGGCCATGTCTCAGGTAAATTTCTTTTGTATCCATCTAACCCCTGACCCCAATTTTATAAATTTGTAGTTGTGGCTCTGGTTGGTGTAAAATGTTGGTCAAAGTGGTAAGTTATCTCTTATGCACCTTGTTATTTCTGATAAAGTTCTTAATCTCCTAGTAATTTAGAGATAACATTTAAAAGTGAATTTTTTTCTCTTTGACTCTTAATCGCATGTATTTTTTTTCAGTTTCAAGACTGTTATATTTACAACTTATGACTTTATCCTTAGACTATTTTATTGCAGCATTAGACAATTTTGGTCAATTACTTTCAAATCTTTACATGAGAGGAAGTTATACTTTTTATTTGATGTACTTCATAAATGTTCTAACCAAAGACTAATTAAGACTTTCTCTTTTAAAGATACTTAGTGAGGGGCTAAACCTTTACAGTACTTTTAACAAAGACCTTTTCTTCACTTCCACTTTAAATCTATGACTTTATAATCTTCTGATGAGATTTATCTTTCTAGGGTTAGAAGTCTTAGTCCATCCAGGTCTTCACCTAATATAGAGGAAGCAAGAACACATTAAGTACAGAAATTTAAGGAGAAAAAAAATGTAGATGAACATATGCTTGGGAATTAAACTGAAAATTTCTCCTTAAAATTTTCAAAAGTATCATCTGTCAGTCAACAATCATACATTAAGTACCTGCCATTATATATCAAGCACTTCAAGCACTATGTTCATTAAAAGAAGCAAATTAACATTTGAAAATAGTATTAAGAATATAAAAGCACAACAAGAAAGTATTTAAACTTTATATGAAACTAGTTATTTTGAAACATTAACTTTAAAAAATTTAAACAATTAAAAAATCTTCAAACATCAAAATTGAAGTCCTGAAAATCAAAGGATTTATAAAATTCAAAGTAAAAATATAAACTTAGACTGATTTTAGGAGGGGAATCAATATATTAGATAATCCATTGGTTAATTTGATTAAAACAAAAAAGGAAGAAGAAAACCAAATTACCAGTGTGAAAATAGAGTGATGAACCATTAGGCAAATATTAGGAGTTATTTTGCCCAATTATATGACAATAAAACTGGCAGTCTAAATGAAATCAAAGAATATTGTACAAATATAAATTGCTCAGATTAATAGAAGAGAAAATGGAATATTTCAACAACCCTGTCTTGGAAAATAACTGAACAAACAATAAATGAGTTCTCTAAGAAAAAATTCCTTAGGATCAGATGCATTAACAAGTGAATTATATGAACCATTTAAAAAATAAGTAATCCCAAAATTATGTGTTTTGGGAAAAAAGGAAAAGAAATCCTACTAAATGTGTATTATGACACAAATATGGTTTTGATACCTAAATCGTGGAGCGCAAAATTAAAGAATGAAAAATTTAAACCAATTTTTAATTAATAAATTTGTTGTTATTGTCTTCAGTTATGTTTGACTTTTCATGGAACCACTGGGGTTGAAAAAGATAATGGAGTGGTTTGCCATTTTCTTCTCCAGTTCATTTCACAGATAAGAGAGTTGAGACAAATAGGGTTAAGTTGTTTGCCAGAGTCACAAAGCTAGTAAGTGTCTGAAGACAGATTTGAACTCAGAAAGATGAGTTTTCCTCATTTCAGGCTCAGCATTCCAATTACTGAATCACCAAAGTGGCAAAGAAATATTGCTGCATTAAAAAAAGGAGAGGGACCCACATGTGCAAAAATGTTTGTGGTGGCCCTTTTTGTAATGGTAAGAAACTGGAAACTGAGTGATTGCCCATCAGTTGGAGAATGGCTAAATAAGTTATGGCATATGAATATTATGGAATATTATTGTTCTATAAGAAATGATTAGGAGGATGAATTCTAGAGAGGCCTGGAGAGACTTACATGAACTGATGCTAAGTGAAATGAGCAGAACTAGGAGATCATTGTACATGGCAATATCAATATTATATGATGATCAATTCTGATGAGCATGACTTTTTCCAAGAATGAGATGATTGATGCCAGTTCCAAAAATCTTGTGATGAAGAGAGCCATCTACACCCAGAGAGAGGACTGTGGGAATTGAATATGGATCATAACTTAACATTCTCATTCTTTTTGCTGTTGTTTGTTTGTATTTTGTTTTCTTACTCATTTACTTTCTTTTTTTTTAACTGATTTTTCTTGTGCAGCAAGAGAATTTTATAAATATGTTTATACATATTGGATTTAACATATATTTTAACATGGTTAACATATACTAAATTGCCTGCTAACTAGGAAAGGAGGTAAGGGGAAAGAAGAGATAATCTGAAACACAAAGCTATGCAAGGAGCAATGTTATGCATGCATTTGTTTTGAAAATAAAAAGCTTTATATAAAAATAAATATTGATGCAAAAATTTTAAATAAAATACTATCAAGTAGATTACATATCACAAAAATCATATACTATGACCAAGTGGGTTTTATACTAGTAATCCAGTATTGGTTCAATATTGCAAAGTGATAATCAATACAAGATGATATGCCCATACTAATCTAGTGTTTCATAAACACAAAGAATCAAGCTTTGGGGTAAAGACTCACCATTTGACAAAAGTTATTGACAAACTGAAAAGCAGTTTGGGAAAAACTAGGTATAGTTCAGCATTTCATACCATAAACCTAGATAAAGTAAAAATAAATAAATAATTTAGGCATAATGGGTGATATAATAAATAAATTAGGAAAGCTTGAAGAAATATATCTGTCAGCTCTATAAAGGAAAACTTTATAATTGAGTGTCCTAGAATGTAAAATGGATAAGTGATTACATGAAATTAAAAGGCTTTACACAAACAAACTGAAGCGCCAAAATTAGAAGAAAACCATGAAACTAGAAATATTTATAGCAATTTTTTCTAATAAAGATTTCATTTCTACAATATATAGTGAACTGAATCAAATTTATAAAAAAATAAGATTCATTGTAAATTTGATCAATGATCAAATGATATGAATAGTAGATTAAAAAGAATCAGTTATTTCCAGTAACATCAAAAAACATTCTAAATCACTACAAATTAGAGAACTAGAAATCAAAACATTTCTAACAAACTACCTCACATCCATCAAATTGACTAATAATTGACAAAAAAGAAAAAGTAACAACTGCTGGAGGGAATGTGGAAAAATTGGGATTCCAGGGTACTGCTGATGGAGTTGTAAACTACTCTAACCATTCTGGAGAAGAGTTTGGAATTATACCCAAAGGATTATATAACTGTACTTACCTTTTGACCCAGAAATAATACTACTAGGTCTGTATCCCAGAGAGATCAAAGAAAAGAAAAAAGGACCGATTTGTATAAAAATCTTTTGTGGTGGGAAAGAATTGGAACTTGAGGGAATGTCCATGAACTGGGGAATGACTGACCAAGTTGTGGTATATGATTATAATGGAATATCATCTTGCTATGAGAAATAATGATCAAGATGCTTTCAGAAAAACCTTGGGAAATTTATATACAGTCAAGTAAAGGTAAATCAGGTAAAGGGAAGAGAGCAGAACCAGGAGAACAGTGGAGATAGCAACAACATTATTTCAAGGTGGATCAAGTATGAAAGACTTAACTATTCTGATCAACAAAAAGATTCAAGACAATTTTAAAGGATTCATGATGAAAAATGCTATCTATCTCCATGGAACAAACTAATATACTCAGAATGCAGATTGAAATCTACTTTTAAAAAATTTAAAAATATTTTATATTTTTCTTCCTATGTTTGTTTCTAATATTTTAACATGGATATATGCTTATCATGACTTCACATGTATAGTAAATATCAAATTGCTTGCTGTCTCAAGAAAGAGGGAGTTGGAAGAGCAGCCCAAGAGAATTTGAAACTCAAAATTTTAAAATATCAATGTTAAATTTTTACATGTAATTAGGAAATATTTATCAAAATAAAATATATTAAAAACATTAACTTCATAATGATTTGTATCTATACTCAAGTTTAAGCAACCAGAAATTGAATAATTTTTTAAATGAAATTCAGTAAGATTGAAGATATAGGAAAAGTCAGGAAAGCCAGAATAGAGTTAAAGAGAGCACTAAAAGTAATATGGGTGTTTACTACTTAAAACATCAATGGTATTTTCATCTGGGGAAAAACCAAAAAAAGGAGATTTATGAAGGAAAAGATAATTTGAAGGCCATTCAAAAGGCAAACTTTTGAAACACTGCAGCTGGAGGATTCTTATTTTGCAGATTCATTGACATCTGGGGGTTCTCTCACTCTGTCAACTCCATTAGAATTACCTTTTTAAAACCTTCTTTGCTTTTGTTTTTCTCTATGACAGCACAGCATCCAAAATCTGTTCCTCTTTTAGTTATCAGATGGATTTTGTAAAAATGTAGAACAGACACTCATGACCCACTGCTAATAAGGCCAAAAAAATAAAAATAAAAATAAAAACAAAACAAAATGAAATGAAATGAATAAACATGTACACAAATACCTATATTTATAAACTTTGTGAAGGACAGATTTATTAACTGTCTCCATCTTCTCCTTAAACCTTAAAAAATGTCAGGATTCTAATTTTGAAACTATTGTTTCCTATGAAAAGCAGAGATCAGTCACTATAATGTCCAGCATTCCAATCAAACACAAAGAGATAAACTCCACCAACTGTTCCTAACATAAACATTTTAACAAGAAACATTGCTTCTAACAATCCACTTGTAGCCAATTTATATTTAAGACAGGTTGTTTTGTTTCTTATCTTATTTTGTATATAGTGGATACTAATGAAGAACATACATGCTTTCCCTTGTAGGCCTATTATATATTGCAAGACATCCCAACTATATAAAATAATATTTTCCTAAACCAGAGGTATGGATTAAATTTAACTACTATTTGTGATTTTGTATTATGGCCACATTAAATGTTTAATGAGTCATGCATTAGTCATTATTAATAGCATTTTTACTTTGTCCTCCTTCTCATTTTCTGTTTCTATAAAAATTGCATAAAGGATTCATAGAGAAATTGTGGTTTTCTGGAGTTATAGGTCAATCCAGTATTTTGAATTGAAAGTTGTGGTCTTTTTTTTCCTGTCATCTAGCAGAGGAGAAAACTAAGACCCCTAGAGTTGAAGTTACTTATCCAAGGCAGCCAACTCTTTAGGTGAATACCTCATCATCTCTTATCTAAACTACTGCAGTAGACTTCTGATTGGTTTCCATGCCTCAAGTTTTTCTTCCTTCAATATGTCTTCAAAACAGGAGCCAAAGTGTTTTTCCTTAATCCAGGTATTACTGTGTCATTTCCCTACTTCATAAAATATAGTCATCTCACTTCTATCACCTCTAGGATCCCATATAAATTTTTTTCATTGTGAAAGATTTTCACAACCTAACCCTAATCAAGCTTTCTAGTTTTACTATATATTGTTCTTTCTTGAGTATAAAGTTGTACAAATTGACTCTCTTTCTATTCCTCAAACATAGTATTATGTTCCACAACCCTTTTTCTGTGTTTTTACTATGATCATACACAGCATTTGATATCTACTCCTTTCTTAACTCTACTTCATAAGATACTTGTTTTCTTCCAAGATGGAACTCAAGCTTTTCCTGATCCCTTTAATTCCTAATGCCCTTTCTCTTTTACATTTAGCCACTTTTTTTTATTTTTGTACACTTATTTGTGGTTTCTCATGATATAATGTAAGGGCCCAAAGAGTAGAAATTCATTATTTTTATTTTCATATCTATACTTATACCTACCACTTTGTCTGGCAAATAGTAGGTATGTAACAAATGCTGTTAAATTTCCATAATGAAATAAGGAATAGATAGGAACTTGGAAGATCAAATGTATAATGTTTATTGCATGAAAATTTTTAATAATGCTTACACAGATACGCAAACTAAGATAGTGAAGATTAAAGTAAAAATCATTAACTAAGAAAAATGTTTTGAGCTAGTTTCTTTGATAAAGGTCTCATTTTCAAGATTATCTATTGAAATGATTCCAATTTATAAGAAAAAGAACTATTTTATTCTAATTGTTCTAGAGAGTTGAATTGGCAGTTCTTACAGCCTAGGTTTCTTCTAGGCTATCTTTAGTCATTTGGGGGAAAAATGCCCTAAATCATTACTAATTAGAGAAATGCAAATTAAGGTAATCCTGAGATTTCATCCCATATCCATCATGATTTTTTCATAAAAATGACAAAAAGGGAAAATTATTAATGTTGGAAAGGCTGTGGAGAAACAGGTATCTTGACACACTGTTGGACTGTGCATGAGTACAGCCACCTTCAAAAGCAATCGGGAATCGTGTGATAAAAGTTATTAAATAGTGTCTGTCCTTTGGCCCAGTAATACCATGACAGACCTATATACAAAAAAAAAAAAAAAAAAAAAAAACAGATGAAAGGGGAAAAGATCCTTTGTGTACAAAAACTATTTATAGCAATTTTGTGTGTGTGTGTGTGTGTGTGTGTGTGTGTGTGTGTGTGGTGGCAAAGGAGTTAAGGGTGCAAACTAAAAGGGATATCAGTCAACAGAGAAATGGCTGAATAATTTCTGAGATGCTAATTGATACAGTACTATTTTACTGTTAGAAAAGAAGAAAAAGATGATCAAAGAGATACTAAAAGACTTATATGAACTAATACAAATTGAGATAAGCAGAATCAGAACATTTTCTACTACAGCATCAAGAATATGAAAATGAACAAATTTTTAGGATTTTAATAAGCTGATAAAAAAGAAATAAGCAAAATTAGAATAATTTATGCAATAGCAACAACATGTAAAAAACAAAGAAAAAATTTTGAATCTTGTAAAAACAATAATCAATGGAACCAGTGAAGAAATATATCCATTATAAAAGGTCCTGTATTTGGGAATGCAGAATGAAACATATACTTTCAAATTGAAGAAATTTATTTTGCTTGATTATGCACATGTGTTACAAGAAAGTTACTTTTCCTTTTTCAATGAAGTAGGGGTGTAGTGGGATGGAGAGAAAACAGATTAATGTTAATTTTCTTAAATATAGGGAAAACCTATAGATGGGAAGTGTTGCATGTATTTTCAGATGAGGTCATGCATTATTAATGAAATTTAACTACTTTGTTATAAGAAACTTCTCATGAAGTAGGAACTATCTGAAAATGACAAAAATATCAATAAAGTTTTAGAATAAAATAAAATAAATTGATTGATTGAAGTTGCAGGTTTGGGATTTAAAATAAATTCCTCTTGACTTCATTATTCTTTCAAATAGCTGAAGGATCCTAAGCAAATTACTTAATCTCAATGCTCTTGGCAACATTACATTATAATCCATAGGGCAGTTGTCCATCTTTCTGTCTGAATTTGGAAGAGTTGCCTCATTGAAAGTTTGTTATAATGTTATAATCCTCAGGCAACAAAAACAAAATAAACAACAAAAATTAAAAAGTCAAAGAATTGGTTTTCTCCTTTTTCAGTACTTAATGAGATTATCACTGTCCCCTCACCCAGTTACTTCTTTTTTTAAATCATAATCACACTTCTAATGATCTTTTTTCACATTCAGATCAACATTTATTCAAGTTGAAGTGAAAAAGGTATTATGTCACAGTGGATAGAGAGCTGGTATGTAGCCAGAAGACATGAACCTTTGAAACATACTGGCCTGCTTGACACTGGGCAGGCTTTTTACCCTCTCCATGTCCAGGCCGTCTCTAAAACTATGAATTATAGACAAAATGATCATCAGAAGTAATAAAAGTTTTTTTTTTTTGTTTTCTGAAATCCTTATACCAGTAAAATCAAAGATCTTGTCTCTATTCCTGGAGTGAAAATCCTATAAAATTAAATTCTTTGAAACTACTTTATTTACATTTATGCCTATTCCATTAATATTAATAACTTTTATATAGTAGTCTGAGAAAGTTTAGAAAAAGCTTTCCATATATTATTCATCTTATTTGAGCCTGACAATCCATTTGTTAGGTTTTGTGCCACAGGAGTCATTATCCCTATTTTACAGGTGAAGATGCTAAAGCTTCTAACATGTATTAAGTGATTTATCCAACATCACACAACTGTGAATGAGGTACAATTTAAAACTCAGTTTTCTTGAGTCTAGTTCCAGCACTCTCTTCAGTATGTGAGATTGCAATCAATTACCTGATTATTTTCAGAGCTCTTTAGATTTCTTATTGGTTCTGGAAATTGTTTGTTCCCCCCCACCCCATTCAATTTAACATCTACTTCAAAGTAAAGCCATAGACTGAGGAAAAATATATCAAAGCAGATTATTGTAAAGCTTGATTTTCCTGTCTCTTCTTTTTAACTTTAAAAATCTTGGCATATCAAATAATATTCAAGAGTGAATTTTTAGAAATGAGATTTTTTTTTCTAAATGATTTAGATTGAAGGAAGTTTAGGAATGTATCACTATCAAATGAAGTGGTGCCTTCATCCATTTTTATCTTCTGTAAGTGGTATCATTGAATATTGAATATCTGATTTCAAAGATTTTCCTAGCCATGTGACTCAGGACATTGCATTAAAATTTTCTGTGCCTCATTTGCCTTATTTAGAAAATAAGGGGATTAAACTCAGTGGCTTGTAAGCTTCCTTCCACTGACAAATCTATCATCTCCAATACAAATTAGCCAAATTAACTGAGCACTTTCAAAATTTGGAGAAAAAAGAGTTTTAAGGCCTGTTTTGGTCAAGGCTACATAATATTGCTTATTTCTTAGTACTATTAAGTTGGCCTGAACTTGTAGCCACATAATATTGTGTCCCACACACATACAGGAAAGATAAACATGACCTCAGGGATTTATTTTCCACAAGAAGCTATGCATGACCCACCAAGAAAAACAAACAAGAATAAAACACCATGATGTAACTAGAAACCTGCCTCTCAAATTTGATCCCTATGTCTTCACCACTGAAGTGCAGAGTGCTGAGATTTAGGGTCAGAGACCTCTGATTTTAACCCCAATCTCTTCCATTTTCTACCTTTATGACCCTGGTCACTTAGTATTTCTGGGATTATTTCTTTGCTTTTTAATTGAAAGGATTGGATAACAAGACCTTTCTGAAACCGCTTTGTTGATGGTGGTCACATAAAGATGTTTAAATAATCCAAGCTCAACCCACTAGTCCCCCAATATATTGATTATAAGGATTCTGTGTTGCTATTTGGAATGCAAATTCTCATACCTGATCTTCTGTTAATCTCTCTACCTGTATTTTGAAGAAGTTACAAAAATGGCTCACAGTTTGCTAGAAACCAAAGGAAACTGATGTTTAAGATTCTTCCTTCACCGTTTCTCTTTTCTTCCTTTTGTCTCTAGAATTCATTTATGTCACAAACTTCATCATTTCTAATGCCATGAAATAAATTTAATTAATTAATTAATTAAGAAGATAAGGTCACTGTATAAACTTTGGCTCTAAGTTTGCTTTTTCTCCTCAAATTTTTAATGTCATTTGTCATGGATTTTCATTAAATAATTAGCAAATGACTGAAATCTCATCCATGTTACTTCTTTCCATGCAGTTTTTTTTTTGTTCTTGTATGAACAGACCTGACACAGACTCTTGCTTTGTTTCTTTTAAGATTTTATTGAAGATACACTTTAACATGTTTAACATGCATGAGACTGCTTGTCATCTAGGGGAGGGGGTAGAGGGAAGGAAGGGAAAAGTTGAAACAGAAGTGATTGCAAGGGACAATGTTGAAAAATTCCCCATGCATATGTTCTGTCAATAAAAAGCTATAATAATAATAATAGTAATTTTCTAAAAGACATGTCCACAAAATAGCAAAGTTATCATTTGTCATGTGCAAAAGAAAGGTTTCAGATATAAGACATGCTATCTGTATAGTGCTTCTATTTTTATCTGAATACAGCAACTATTTAATACAGATCAAAAACCCTATAAAGGACAGGGTTCTATTGCCAGCCTTAGCATCCATTTGAAACATATGCCCTTTGAGGATATGACTATAGCTAATAATATGAAGAGTGTGCTGTAAGCTATTTTGGATACCAATTTTTTCTTGGGTGGAGTAGGGAATGGCGAAGGATAAGGCAGGGCAAATGAATCAGAAACATGTGGATTAGATTTTTTCCTCCAAAAACATAGGGATTTAAAGAAATACTGGACTGGCAAAATTCTTGACAAATTCTTTGAAAAGTGTTCTGGCCTAAAATGAAACTGGATTTGTCCCACCCTTTAGGAGAGCAGCTGTTAATGCATCATATAAAGAAAAAACTAAAACAACCTAAAGGTCAGCTCAGCTGTGTCTACAGGCAGGTCTGTAAAATGTAAATGCTTGTCCTACTGTAGGAGGTCACTCAAGGAAGTGTCTGCATTTACTAAAAGAAAAAAAAGAAGGAATATCAATTTTCAGTAGCAGAGTTATAAACATTTATTGCTCTGAGAAGTA
Organism: Antechinus flavipes; assembly: GCF_016432865.1. Lineage (NCBI taxonomy): Eukaryota > Metazoa > Chordata > Mammalia > Dasyuromorphia > Dasyuridae > Antechinus > Antechinus flavipes. The sequence goes on from NC_067402.1 coordinate 152,243,011, forward strand.
TTTACAGAACATACCATGAGCATCTCAGGCATGCATTTTTGGAATAGCAATAATGAAGATTTCCATCCCCATGAAGATTGGTTTTGAATGCATTTTGGGCCTGGCAAATGTGCCAAACCTCCCACTGTGAAATTGGCAGTAAGGGTGGGAAAAAAAATCTCTCCATATTAGTAGTGTATTTTGGTCTCAGGAGTCCATGGCTTCTTGCTTCTTAGGAGTATGAAAGCAGTGGGAACCCTTGTGATTGAGGAGAACATTCAATTATCTTATCTGAATGGACATCCTAGCAATGCTGCAGCATATGATTGGCCTTTGGAAGAGATAGCTGCTTCATGAATACATGAATTGTTATAATGGACTAGAATCTAGAAAGACCTGGTCCGAATGCAATTCTCTACACTTGCTAAATGGAGAAACACTAGTAATTTAACATCTTTGAGCCTCGGTTTTCTAGTTGGTTAAATGGTCCACCTGACTGAGTAGCCTTTTCTCCTAAGAGAAGCACAGCCCTGCTCTCAGAGGACCCTATATTCGCCTCTCTGGTTTACTTTTAGTGACTGTAATCCTTTGCCTACTTTTGGAGGGAAAGAGAGAAGTGCCCCTACAATTACACTCGAGTTGTACCACAAATAGTCTCTATGAGGATCTTCTTCTTACCTAATCCAGTTCCATGGCCCAGTTACTTCTGAATACCTATCTCAGCTGGATCTGATCTGTCCCATTCTCACCTCTGTCAGGAATAAAATTAAACTCCACACTGATACTCAGACCTTTTTTCTCCTGTGTTAGTCATCTATCCCCATTACTATATGACTTCCTAAATAGTAAAAAGTTACTTTGCTTTTCTATTTGTATCCTTAAATCATAAAGTATAGTGCTTAGAACACAATAGATGCCAAATAATTGGTTTTTTTTCCATTCCATGTGATACAGACTGACAAAATTCTCCATTATAATGTCTATTATGGAAAAAAATCTTAATATCTATTTATAGAAATGTAGTTATTTATTTAGGATCCTACATTTGGAGTTGATAGCTAAATACATCATCTAGATACACCCCAACATTTTTAGAAGTGAAAAATACTATAAGCAGGTATCTGACTACACTGCCTGAGACAGTGGAGTCCCAGGTAGTTCAGATTTGTATATTTCTTTGGTTGAAGATTTGTAAATTGTAATGGGCTGAGCTAATAAGGTGTTTGCACTAAACATGGCATTAATATGGCACTTCAGAGTGAGGGGCATTGGCTTGACCAATGAGGTCAATTGGCCTAGCTAGGAACAGGGGGAAGGAAAAGCTCTGAGGTCTTAAAAATATGAAAACAATGGAACCAAGAATTTAAGAAACTTTGGCCAAGATATATTCAATAAGAGAGCTGTAATTTAAAGCCAATTCATCTGACTCCAAATCTAACACTTTTTCCATTATACCAAACTTTTTCCAAAGTACCTGTAAATAAAATCCCCATTTCCCAAATAGTCTAGTTGCACATATGCCAGAAATTCAATAAGAATTTTGGATACCATTTAGTGGATCTATGATTCTGTCATTCTAAGTCAATAACTGCAGCAAAGATCAAACCAAGAGTATGAAAACAGAATATCTACATTGTCTATCATGCACTGAATCAGTCCATATTTAGATAAAAGTAGGTAATGCATATGTTGTGATGGATTTTTTAGTTTTCCTTATTTTTAAAAATGGAAAATGATCATTAGAAGATAATTTAAAATACATTTCAAATGAATGATTTCACTATGTTAAAAGAGACATTTATTTTACCAGTCTCATAAAAGTTCTTTGTAGGTGAAAAATTTAAGATAAACAATTTCTTCAGATTTTCATTTTGACATTTTATTCATTCTATTAGTTTCAATAGTGAAAAAAATGCTAAGGAAAAATAAAATATTTTCAGTAGATGTCATATTTTTATATACTCTACCTTTGAGTTTAGGGGACTTTTTTTTTTTTTTTACAAAATAAAAACTGCTTTTGTGACAGGTTATAATTTTGTTGATCTTTACCAGCAACCAAATCTTCCTTATCTAATTAGGTAATTTTATTCTATGATCCTTAAAACTCTCATTTATGCCTTGTCTAATCATTTGAGTGGGGACAGAGCAAATATCAATTTTTATTTCCTTGAATACCAGTTCTATGAACATATTTCTTGGAAGAAGTAAAAGCTAAGGAGAGTAAGGAAGTAAAAGCTTCTTTCAGAAATTATATAATATTTTATTGCTAGTTTTTTTTTTCTTTTCATAGAAATGAATAGTGATTTCAGTTTTATTGATATTTAAATCAGAACATAAAAGTCCATTCAATTACCTTTTTATGAAAAAAATTTAAATTAAACCAGAGGAAATTCAAATCAATTGTATTCATATTCATTTATAGTCTGGGATGCTTTTGTGGAAAGGATTTTCAATAGAGTCACAAAATCTGGGTTTTAATCCTAGCTCTGCAATTAAATGGTTATATGATCCTTTATCTCTGAACCTTAAGTTAACTTGTATATAAAATTAAAAGGTATGGCCTCTAGAGTCCTTTCATATTCTTCTATTTTTGGAATGTCAGTTATCAGTGGCTGATAATTAATAAAATTATAAAGTCTTTTTTATTGGGCCTTTAAATGCAAGTTCACAAATTGCTATATGACAGAATGTCTTACATTAGGAAGTAGAAATTATATAAGTATCCAAGACAGAAAAGATGGTTGTCTACTAGGTTTGATTGAAGAAATGTTCAAATATTACATAGCTTCAATAAATTTCAAAAACCAACACAAGTAACAGACTGCTCAAGAAGTCTGATGTGTATAGGTCTGATTAAATATTTGATTATGTACTTTGAGTGAATGAAGATGCAAATATTCTCTCTCTCAAAATATATGAAAAAATATGTTCATTTCCTAAAGGCAGCTTTAAAATTCTCACTATTTGAGTAATTTTAATGTATTAATTCACATCCAGATAATTTTAGACAAATATTAGATCTGTTCATGGTACCACTTTTTTTTTTTTTTAGTTGAGGAAACCACCATTATTCCATTTGCCAATGTTTGCAAACTGAGTCTTCCTTGAATCTCCATTCCCCTATCTCCACTTTTCCAAACTGTAAAATCGTCCCAATTTTGCCTCCTCAATAACTTTCACACCTGTTCCTCTTCATATGTCAACTACCATACCTAATATCATCATCACTTCTCATGTAGTCTGTTGCAATAGCCACACAGTTAGTCTACTACTCTCCCATTGATACTCCTCATATGTGTCAAAACGAGAAGCTTAAAGCATATATTTGATCATGTGATTCCTCAGATAGAAAAAGAAAAAAAAAGTCCAGTGGCTCCCTATTGCCTCTATGATATCATATCATTAGTTTAGTTTATTATTCAAAATCTTTCATAATCTAGCTCTAACCTCTTTCCAGAATGTCATATTACACTCCTTAACATTCTGTGTTCAAAACATACTAGCCATAGACTTGTGATGGAAAGAGCCATCTGCATTCAGAGAGAAGAATATGGGGACTGAATGTTGATCATAACATAGTATTTTCATCTTTTGTTGTTCTTGCTTGCTTGTTTTTCTCTCTCTCATTTTTCCTTTTTGATCTGATTTTTTCTTGAGCAACATGATAAATGTAAAAATATGTTCAAAAGAATTGCACATATTTAACCTATATTTGATTACTTGCTGTCTAGGGGAGGGTGAGGTAGGGAGAAAAAGAAGAAAATTTTGAAACAAAAGATTTTGCAAGATTAAATATTTAAAACTATTTTTGCATGTATTTTGGAAAAATAAAAAGCTATTATTATTAAAAAAAAACATACTGGCCTTCTTACTGTTCCAAAAATATAACAATCTATCCCACTTCTATACTTTATCATACTCTCCCTCATTGCTGGATGCTTTTCAGACTTGGATAATTCCTAATTGTTCCTTTAAGGTTGATCTTAAATGTCACTTCCTGTAGGAGGCCTTCCTATTCCTTCTCCCACTTTGAAATTACTCTGCATATATAGCACACACAAATATGGACATATCAATTGTATATAGTATCTATCTATATGTAGTATATACCTATATATTAGATATGTAGTATACAGGAAGAGCCTCAACTCATCAATGTTAAGATCAAAATTGGTAAAATAAATAAAATAACAAAAATGAATGAAAAAGATATGTGTGTATTTGAAACAAATAATCCTGAATTATTAAAATAAGTAATTAAATATGGAAAATTGATAACAGAAATTACTTCAGAAATCTAATCAGTGTTAATGAATTGCTAAAAGCAATTGTTCAAGACTGAACAAGCTTAAAAGGAGTTTTCTGAGAATCTACCTAATTTACTTGACAAATAGAGATGAAAAGCCAAGGAAATATTGGATTAGAATATAAGCTTATTTGTAAAATCTTACAAAGAGTTATAGATTAGTATAAGAAGTGTTATTTCCTGAAGCAGAAAGAAATAGAATAAAGTAAAATCATTTTAAAGAAAGTCAGGAAATTTATGCAAAGTTTTGCAAAAGACTAATATTAAAAGATGAAAAAGGAAGAGACACAAACAATAAAAATGGAAATTTTTTTGTAAAAAGAAAAAAAAGTTAGCAAGTGGATTTCTTTATGAATTAGGATCAACCTAATATTTAAGTATTAATATTTAATATTTAAGTCCTCACATCACAGACTCAGATGTGCTCATAGAAAAGGTAGAAATGACCCTAAAAACAACAAAGATGAGGAAAGTAGTTTGATTTGACTAAGCACATTTAATGATATATTCTTGATGTGATAAAATTGTAAACATATTGAGGGACAAATACATCAAATTTCTGAATTTTTGAATCATTGAATTATTGCAAGTGAAAAAATTGAATGATTATCAACAATATTTTACATATTTAATATACAAAAATTATATACTAATGTATATATTAATATACTATATATAATCAATTTCATTTTAACAAGAAAAAACCATTAAAAGAATCATTTATCCACAAATCAAGGCATACTTGATAGAAATGTTACCAGTAAATTAGCAGATTTTGGTGAGAAATCTTCAAGACTAGAGCACATATTTTACATTTCATAAGTAAATGAAAGATGAAAAGAATTTAAGAAACCATTGTCCCTTTTCCATTATGAAAAAAAATATTGTTTTTATTTTGTAGAGAAAATACCTTAGGATTATTCAAAATTTCTTTGAAGATATAACAACAGAAATAACTCTAAATGACTGTCTGATACATAAGCATTAGTTAAGGCATAAACAGAGAGATGTTTCTCTCCAAAGGTATTTATTGCAAGGAAAGCTAACTTAGGGTCTAAGACAAAAAGGGATTCTTTGTGGTTGTTGATGAATTACTTAAGATATATCACAACAGAATTAATGACCTTGTTCAGTGACACTGATAATACATATATATATATATATATATATATATATATATATATATATATATATATATATATTTAGATATGCAAATGCATCTTTAGCTATATATTTGTATATAATGCATTTATATAATAATGCATTTATGTGTATATTTATGTGTATATACTCATATATTTCTTTTAAGTTGCAAAGGAAAATCAGCTTTCTCTAATACAATCTCATTTGTACAAATTGGATTTTTTAAAGTTGCTGTTAGGAATGTTAGGAAAATGGGAGATATATTTTCCCTTAAAATTCTACTGCATTGTGGCTATGAGTTCTAATGCATGCATAAGATAAATATACATATATATGGCAAAAAACATAGGCTTCTGAGTTTTCCATATGTTGGATGCCATCAAAAAAAAAAAAAAGATGCCATATCTATTTGAGGCATTCATCATAATAACTCCTGTCTGGGTCAATCTACTTTTATTAATTTTAAATCTAGATGAACTTTATGTAGTCATGAATTTTTCAATAATTCTCTTGAAATTCACAGACAGCCCTGGCATAATATTTTGGAACATAGATATCACTCATAAAAGACTGTTTCATTTTCCTAATCTTGTCATTTTAAAGGAAATCAAAATATCTACTTTCAACTTGTCTGGCTTGTCTATTTCTCCTTAAAAAGAACTTATTCTGATATGAATTAATTTTAACTAACCATTTAAGACAAAATGCCAAAATAATAACATTAGAGGTGCTAAAGCCAAATCCACTATATTTGTGATGATAAATAGAACTTTACTTCCAATTGGTGCCTGTGAACAACAGTTTTTGTTCAAGTTTTTAGATATACTAAAGATTTCTTTTGAAGGGAGCATGCTGAGGCAATGGGGGTTAAATGACTTGCCTGGGGTCACACAGCTAGGAAATGTTACATGTCTGAGGCCAGATTTGAACTAATGCACTCCTGACTTCAGGGCTGGTGCTTTAACCACTGTGCCACCTAGCTGCCCCGGATTTCTAAGGGGATTTAGAAGTTCAAAGAATACCAGCATTAAGAAATGCTGGTAGCTAATTGTGGCCTAGGATAGAATGCAAATTTATTTTTAGTTCATTAAATGATCATATATTTCTTTGCTCCTTCTATTTACTTGTACACTTCTTCATCTTCTTTCCTTGCTTCCTTGAAAAGAGCAATCAGTTTTAATTAAAAATCAATTAATATAAATAATTATAATTAAATAAATATAATTTATTATGTAGCTCATTAAATAACTATAATTTAATATGTAGATACATTTCTTTTTACTCAAAAAATTCTAAAGGAAAAATATTTTATATGACCTTAACTTCATTAAGTATTTATCTTAATTATAGAACTATTTTAAATACTATTTTCTATGAAGCAATTACATATAGAAACACATATCCATACCCATGTATTTCTTGAAGCCATATTTTTTCATCATAAGAATTTAATTCCTATAAGAAAGATAAAGGAGATTAATGAATTCAGTTGTATAATCAAATTTATCATCCTTTCTTTCTATCCATTTTTAAAATTCATATTTCCAAAAGGTCTTTTTGATTGGAAATATTGAGTATGGTTTTCTTTGTAATTCAAATGTTATAATATTATAGTAACTATAGTTCATTATATTATAGCTCTAGTTGCCAAAAAACTTCATTTTAAATCCTAACCAAGAAAAAAGTTATATCCTTCATATCTTCAAACTGACTACAAGGTTATGTCTAAAATAAGGCAATAGTTCCCCAGTCCTGACCCAAAACATCTTTTATGGTATTGGTTATCTACATATAATATGCCAGGTAGACTAGAGTATCAGGCAAGATACTCTAATGTTATTAGACAAACTAATTTCTTAAGGTTTCAGCGATTCCACTTAAGAACTGGCTGTAAATTTTTCATGATGATTTGTTATTATAGTGAAGTGACAAATTTAAATGAAAAAGCCTCATTCATTAGAGTGACTTAAAGGAAAAACTATCTATCTATAGATACACACACACACACACACACACACACACACACACACACACATGCACACGCACAATTATATAAAGGTTGGCAATGCAAGACTGTGTATTTTCAAGTTGTTTAATTTCTGTTATGAAAACCTGCCACTAGTAAAGAGGTCTGGGGAGGAATGAGTATAGACAAAGGATTAGGAAACATAGCTTCGTAACAGACAATCTAATGGATAGGAAATATGTTTTAATGAAAAAAGCAGAATGCTAGAAATAAGACTTGAAACTAGTCTGATTTAAATTTTATAAAGCTTAAGCCATGTTACCAAATAATTACGATAGACATTGGAGATAGCAAGAAAAAAAAAGAGAAAAACAGTAATTTGTATTTATATATATATATATAGATTTCTCAATTGTAAAGGAATTGAGTTGGCTAATCTCTAAATTTCCTTCAAGTTCTAATTTTTACATAAGAATTTAGTAAAAATCAGTTTTTTAGTACTATATATAAGGTAGAAGATTACTGAGCTTGCAATCAGAAAATGTAGGTTCAAATTCTTATTCTACCATTTACTTCCTATGAGACACAAGCAAATATCTCTGCCTCGGTTTCCTAATCTATATAATGAGAGGATAGGCAATAAATTGACACAGATGATAAAATATTTAGATAAACATAAATAGAATTGAAGAAGCCATGAAAAAGATGGGCACATTCTCCAGTTGATAAATGGTCAAAGGATATGAACAGACAATTTTCAGAGGATGAAATTGAAACTATTACCACTCATATGAAAGAGTGTTCCAAATCATTATTGATCAGAGAAATGCAAATTAAGACAACTCTGAGATACCACTACACACCTGTCAGATTGGCTAAGATGACAGGAAAAAATAATGATGAATGTTGGAGGGGATGCAGGAAAACTGGGACACTAATGCATTGTTGGTGGAGTTGTGAACGAATCCAACCATTCTGGAGAGCAATCTGGAATTATGCCCAAAAAGTTATCAAATTGTGCATACCCTTTGATCCAGCAGTGTTTCTATTGGGCTTATATCCCAAAGAAATACTAAAGAAGGGAAAGGGACCTGTATGTGCCAAAATGTTTGTAGCAGCCCTGTTTGTAGTGGCTAGAAACTGGAAAATGAATGGATGCCCATCAATTGGAGAATGGCTGGGTAAATTGTGGTATATGAATATTATGGAATATTATTGTTCTGTAAGAAATGACCAGCAGGATGAATACAGAGAGGACTGGCGAAACTTACATGAACTGATGCTAAGTAAAATGAGCAGAACCAGGAGATCATTATACACTTCGACAATGATATTGTATGAGGACATATTTTGATGGAAGTGGATTTCTTTGACAAAGAGACCTGAGTTTCAATTGATAAATGACGGACAGAAGCAGCTACACCCAAAGAAAGAACACTGGGAAACGAATGTGAACTATCTGCATTTTTGTTTTTCTTCCCGGGTTATTTATACATTCTGAATCCAATTCTCCCTGTGCAACAAGAGAACTGTTCGATTCTGCAAACATATATTGTATCTAGGATATACTGCAACATATCTAACATATATAGGACTGCTTGCCATGTAGGGGAGGGGATGGAGGGAGGGAGGGGAAAAATTGGAACAGAAACGAGTGCAAGGGATAATGTTGTAAAAAAAAAAAAAAACTACCCTGGCATGGATTCTGTCAATATAAAGTAATTATTAAATAAAAATTTAAAAATATATATATGTATGCATTAAAAAAAAGAAAAAGAAAAAGATGGGCACATGAACACATTTTTAGGGAAGTTTTGACAAACAGTTTGGAATTATGCTAAGAATGTGACTAAAATCTCCATGCTCTTGTATTCAGGGATCCCACTGTTAAACATGTTACCTCAAAGAAGTCAAAGATAACTTTGACTTGTGAGCAGCAGCTCACAGTTAACTAAAAACTGGAAACAGAAGAAACCATATTATTGGAGAGGTGTTACATAACTTATTATATATGAATGCATTGGGATATTATGGCAGAATAAGAAATGATAAATTCAGAGAAATATGTAAAGATATATGTATGAAATGATACAAAATAAGGTTAAATAGTAAAATGATAACATACAATAAAAACAGCAAAGAAAATAGAAAGAATAAAATAATAATAGCAGCATAACAGCAACCAGAAACATTGAATTGAATGCTAGATTTAGAGTCAAGGGTAGGTTAAAAATCTATTTTAGGAAACTTACTACCTGCATGACCCTGAATAAATCATTTACCTCTGTTTGCCTGAATTGTCTCCACTGTAAAATTGGAATAATAATGGTCAGCGTAGATTTGTTGTGAGGATCTAATGTGATGACATTTGTAAAGTGTTTAATAAATGTTCCTTCTCTCCTCCACCTTAATTTCAATGGCCAGTCTTGGCCCAGAGAGGGTCCTTCATTTCTTGAAAAGAAGAGAATAGTTTGTGGTGTCAGACTCAGTTTATGTGTTGATTACTTAAGTTAAAAATTTTCCCCACTCATTTAAAAAAAATGTTTTTTATAAGGTAGCAGTAGAAAGAAAGGGACCTGTATGTGCCAAAATGTTTGTGGCAACCCTGTTTGTAGTGGCTAAATTGATGGACATCAATTGGAGAATGGTTGAGTAAATTGTGGTATATGAATGTTATGGAATATTATTGTTCTGTAAGGAATGACCAGCAGGATGAATACAGAGAGGACTGGCGAGACTTACATGAACTGATGCTGAGTGAAATGAGCAGAACCAGGAGATCATTATATACCTCAACAACGATACTGTTTGAGGATGTATTCTGATGGAAGTGGATCTCTTTGATAAAGAGAGCCTTAATTGATCAAAGATGGACAGAAGCAGCTACACCCAGAGAAAGAACACTGGGAAATGAATATAAACTGCTTGCATTTTTGTTTTTCTTCCCAGGTTATTTATACCTTCTGAATTCAATTCTCCCTGTACAACAAGAAAGCTGTCCGGTTCTGCACAAATATATTGTATCCAGGATATACTGTAACCTATTCAACATGTAAAGGACTGCTTGCCATCTGGGGGAGAGGGTGGAGGGAGGGAGGGGAAAAATCAGAAATGAAGTGAGTGCAAGGGATAATGCTGTAAAAAATTACCCTGGCATGCATTCTATCAATAAAAAGATATTAAAATTAAAAAAAAATAAGGTAGCAGTGGTAAGAAGAGATGTATTTGGAATCGAAGGTAATATAAAAACAAAAGATGTTCATTCTTTTTTCAAATTAAATAATAAGTAGAGAAAAGAATGGAATAATGTAAAGAAAAAATAATTTGAAATAATAAAAAATGGCATTATAATTCTAAGTCTCCTGCATAACATGGGTAAATCATTTTATTTTGTAGGTCCTTTGTCTCTTCATCTTCAAAATGAAAACTGGACTAAATTATATCCAAAGTTCCCATTGTCTTAATATTCCATGATCCTAACACATAGACCCAATTTCATGCTTTGTTGCTGATGCTACTTTAGATGCCTTTGATGTTTTTGTTGGGTCACTTTCAGTCATGCTCAACTTTTCATAACCCTATTTGAGGTTTTCTTGGCAAAGATACTGGAATGTCTTACTTTTTTTTTCCTAAGAAGGCATGTATAGATTGCATTAGATTACCAAGAGTCCATATTGGCAAAAACAACAACAACAACAATAGAAAACAAACAAACAAACAAACTCTTGTTCTCAAACTACATATAGGGACTATTGAAAAAAAAAAAAGGAAAATAAATCAGTCATGTGGTGAAAGTGAGCAATAATTTTTTTAACAGTTTTCCATATGTAATCTATCTATATAGCATAATACCATAAGGAAAATCCCTTATATGTTAGGTGGATGTACCTCTGATGACCTTATAGGAGGACATGTCCAAGAGTCACAGAGCATGTAAAAGCATGGATGGACCACAATTTACATCAATAAAAGGACTACTCACATTACTGAGTTCATAGATGCAATGGGATATTGGACTTTTTTGTACAATTTAATGTCCTACAGTATCCCATTTTATGAGTTTACTAGGTTACTGGAAGGAACATTAGAGAACATCTAGTCCTTTATCTTACAGATGAGGGAACATGTTGAGGGGACCAATATATTGACCAAGATTACATACATGTTAAGTAGCAAGTTAAAATTTGAACCATGTTCTATGACTTTCATCTAATATATATATATATATATATATATATATATATATACACACACACATACATGTATATACATGTCTTATATATTATTAATAAAAATGACTTCAATCTAGAATTTAAAAAAAAGTCTGATACATGTATTGTTTTGTTAACTTGGTTTTCATTTTACACCTGAAAGATTTATATAATCAGAGTGCTCCTGCAAGTCTTAAAATAGATTATGTTAATTTCTTTACTTTTCTTTTCTTTTTCTTTCTTTCTTTCTTTCTTTCTTTCTTTCTTTCTTTCTTTCTTTCTTTCTTTCTTTCTTTCTTTCTTTCTTTCTTTCTTTCTTTCTTTCTTTTTTTTTCCTGAGTTGGTGGTTAAGTGCACTTGCCCAGGGTCACATAGCTAGGCAGTGTTATGTGTCTGAGGTCAGATTTGGACTCAGGTCCAGATTATGTTAATTTCATTGAGTTTTGCTATGCTCACTACTAGTTTCTTTGAATGAAGCATCTTATTCTCATTCATCATGCATCATTGTGATCTGTCATGCATATCCCATCCCCTAGGTCATTCTGTTTCCCGCTAGGAATTTTTTTCCCCCTAAAATAGAACTAGGATAATTTCAGAAACTCACACTCCATTAAATATTATATAAAACACAATATGATAAATATCTTTTATCATTTCCCTCTACATATTAATATTCATGTTGTGTAAGAGGTCACTTTAGCCCAGCTCACCATCTTGTCCATTCTTTCCCAAATCAGGGTGATCAATGTACAACAGGATCTCACCACCTCCACATTTCCCCAGGCACTCATTACTTGCTTCTCTTTTGCACAACACTCTTGAACATTCTTTATACAGTTACCATCCTTCTCTATCTTCTTTCAATCACTGCAGCACATTCTCCTATATACAATTATTGAATCCACTCCCCCAGCAGGAGGCCCTCAAGTGTATAAGCATTGGATTGAGTCACCTTTCTTTCAAATCCCACTCCCCTAACCTTTTCTCATACTGAATTGCAGCCTTTGTCTGTGCTGTATTTAATTTTTTGTTCAGCTGAATACTCATGTCCACCAGACTCATCAGGTTAATGGGGGCAGGATTCCCTGCTAAGCAGCCTTGAAGTATATTATTCTACCTGTGCTATAGAATTTATATGGAGACTGGCTCCTCTCAACCCAAAATGGTTTTCAGATGTCTAAATTTGTTCAGGTGCTCCAGTAGGATCTTTGGTCCCTGACTGACATTCAGCATGGAAGCCACAGATTTTAAGTCCTATGATGTCTAAACATTTTTATAAATTCTATTTCTATATATTGGCACTATCTTTCAAAGGTACAGTTAAATTCAATGTAGAGCCACATCATGTTTCTATCATTTTGGCTATGTAAGCTTGCTTTGCAGACAATATTCAGGATTGTTTCCTAAAGACCAGATAGCACTGCCCCCAAATGCCAATCTTCTCTTTTGTTTCCAAAGAAAAAAACAGGCCAAATATATATGTGTGTGTGTGTGTGTGTGTGTGTGTGTGTGTGTGTGTGTGTGTGTTTGGAGGCTGTAGATATGCTGGGATTTGAGAAAAAGAAATACATTCTATTACTCAAAAAACTTAGTAGTGGAGTAAGCTAGTTAGCAGCTGAACAATTCCTTGAATGATTTTCATTATTTTTGCCTAAAGCAAAAGATGAAGGGGGAGTCATCTGCATGATAATACCAGTTGCTACTATTACAGTTAGCAACCTCTCTGAGCTTAAGTCACAATGAGCAGCCACTCTTTCTAGGTTCTTACTAGCCCAATTGTGTGACAACTCATTCACTTCTATCCTGAAGTACAGCATTCCCGACTGCATAGTTAAGATATTACCCTCTTTCATATATATTTTTCTTCCCTCATGATTGCCTAAGTGTCCTAGAGATTCTCATTAAGTTCTATTACTGCTCATAAGTACCAGCTCTCCATCCAACCTCTTATCTTCCTCTCTTGGCTAGTCTCTTAAACCCCAATGAGCAAATAACTGTCCCCAGTCTATTTCCTGATGTACTTTAATAATCAAAGAAATAAAAATAACCCTGTCCCTCTAATGCTGGGTTCATAGCATTCACAGCTCTTGGTTCATAGCATATGCTTCTTTGACTTACGTCAACTTGTCTATTTGAGCAGAAGATTCTCTGTCTGAAAGTACTTGGTGTATTAAAGACAATTTATGTTACTCTGATCTGTGTAGATGTCACCTAGGAGTAAAACTTCATTTCTGGGAATTTTTATCACTGCCTAAGAATTTTAGAGTCACATAAACAATGAGTCAAATCTAATGGGGAAAAATTAAATATTTGTACCACCCAGATGTCTTCTTATTACAAATTCGCCCTTCCTTCTTAACATGATCAAAACATCCATGCTTTCTCATTTGTTAATTCAAGTGTCCTGTGCTAAAGTTTGTTGTGTACAAAGCATTTGGTGAATTAACTTATTACAGGTAATCTCTATGTTACTTCTTCAGGAATCTTTTCATTTTATCTGGGAATCTCCTTTGTAAACATTCATGACTAAAAAAATGAATCTGTAATGGTGGGATTTCAGACACTCAGGCAAGAAAATGAGATAATTATGTTTTTTAAAGATTTCATTGCTATAGGAATCTCCCTATATGGAGACTCCTCCAATTATAAAAAAATTGATATTTGTTCCGCAATCTACTTACAATCTTAGAGAGTTTTCTGGGGCAGAGAGATTAAATGATTTTACTAGAATCACATACCTAGTAAGGATAAAGAATAGGATTTAAATATAAAAATAGCAGTTTCCCTAGGCTAGGTCATTAGCCCTTATACTCTACTGCCACTCTGAGAAGCCTCAATGCCTACACTTTGTTGATGTGGAGATCCCATACCATAAAAACCTATTATTAGGCAAGCATTATGTAAATAAGAAATTGTCCCGTGTATTTTAAAGAAGTATGGTACTGTGAAAGGCTTGCTAAGCAATGATCCTAACACCATGATCTGTTAAAAAGTCATATCTCACTTAGATAGTTCAAAAACTTCCCAGACCCTTAGTGAACTAGGTCAAGTAAAACATGTGCAGTTCAAAAACTAGACAAATTGTTTGGAGCGGGGGCCACAGAAGCATGTGGAACAACTTATTTAAGAATATGACACCTTAGAGGTTTTCAACCTTTTTGTGATTGTTTTTATATTATTTCCATGTCTTCTGACCTTCAATTTCAACAATGTTTATCATGAAGTTCAATCAGTAGTCTAATTCTTTTGATTCAGATTCTTAGTACACAAGGATTACATATACTTAGGGAATTTGCAACTTTAAGAAATAAATGCATAATATTTCCCACAATATTGAAACTGACTAATTGATGACCAATCATATGTAGAGGAGGGATCATGTATTGTAAAAGGAGGAAAATGGAACTAAGATCATGAAAGACAATTAGTTATTAACAAAAAAGTACATAAATCATTAGAGCCACAGTCCCAAATATTAGGCTTCCATTGATTGAAATTACTCTGTACAATTCTCTCTTGAGCTTTTGTTCTCTGCTGTGCATAGAATGATGACTTGGCAGTGTATTGCTTTTTTTCCCCTATGTGTCTGCCTTTATGTCCATCTTTTCTGTTACTCCCATTGTTCAATTCCCCCACCTCCGTATCATAACAACAAAAATCACGCCTGACGTTTATAGAGCACTTTAATGCTATAAATGCCTTATAAGTATTCTCATTTTGAACTCAAAGCAACCCTGTATCATAGATGCTCTTACCATTTCTATTTCACAGTTGAGGAAACTGAGGCAGACAAAGGCTAAAAAATTTGCTCAGGATCACACAGCTAGCAATTGCTCAAGGGCAGATTTAAATTTCATCTTCCTGATTCCAGATCCTTCACTCTCCACTATAGCATACAGAAAAGAATGAGGTAGATGGTAAGAGTCTTAAGATTTCTACTAATTGTTAGTTACACGATAAAAAAACTAATCTCTGGAACTTAAGTAACAGGGTTGTGACCCCACATGGGATCAAGCAACTGAATATGAGGATCATGAAAAAACTGGCAACAGTAAAAGCTCTCTGAACAAAATGACCAAAAAAGTAATTCAAAATCAAGCACCTAATGAATTTGAGATGTTTCTAGCAGCACTTGCTAATGTTGCATCCTGTTATTTCACTGAAGCCTCGGTTCTCAACACACAACATGCACATTTTGCACTGTTCAGGCATGAACACTGTCAGAAACACCCAGGCTCAAATTTGAACTGGGATCATGTAAAAATGTCTAAGGCAAAAAGGGGCCATAAGTGGAAAAGGTTTAAGAAGCTCTGCTCTAGTCTTTGAGGAGGTAGTAGGTTTCCCTTTCTTTGAGGTCAAGCTAGATAAACATTTTTTTGTTGTTAATGGTTTGTGGGTTACTTTGGAATTACTTTGGAAAGGTTATAATTATGATCTCAACAGCAATGGTCATTGGTTCCACTGACATTAGGCTAATTCAATGTCTATTATTGTGCAAATGAAACAAAATTAAAATATTTTACTTACTTTTAATTAGGTTTCTGTTAAAGGAGGACTGGATTGCATGCTATACACAGTGTTTTATTGCTTTCTTTTGTGTTTGGAATTCTAGGGCTTTTAATAATTATTATTACTCCAAGAAAACAAGCAAATATCATAGCACTTTAAAAGTAAATTTCAATAATCATTTTATATATGTATACACGCAAATATATTCGACAGCTTTGATGTGAGAAAGTCAATAGTTTCAGAGATCATTTAAATCCATAGTAAAACAGAATAAGAACACACAATCATAAAATGTGACTCAAAAAAATGAAAAATATGGCCCCAAATTGACAAATTATTGCTACAAACAGCTTCATTAATCCTTAAAAAAGAAGCAAAGACCTTCAAGGAGGACATGATAGGTTGATTAATAGATTCCTCTACATCCCATTTTCTTAAACTATGGTTTGCAGTCCCTTATGAAGTCTCATAACTAAATGTTGGAGTTGCAAAGTTATGATTTATTATCACTTTTTGATTTGTACATCTATTTTATATAACTATATTTCTGAGTCCCATAAAAATTTCTAAGGCAAAAAGGGTCATGAGTGGGGAAAAAAAAACTTTTAAAAAGCTTTTCTCTAAAGGATAACAAAAGCACCTTGAAATTGAAAGAGCATCAAGAAGACTAATTTAAAAGAAAAAAAATTAAAAGAAACAACAACAACAACAGCTGCAATTTGTTGCTGTGAAGGGAAAACATATTTTGCAATGGACAAGAAAATAGCCCCTCAAAAAAAGAATGAACAATGATATTTATTGGTAAATTTAAATTTTAACCAAACTATTGTTAGAAGTCCATGTGAACTTGTAAGATCCAAGCATTTTCATCATACTATTAAAAAAATCTGCCTAAAAGTTATTGTTATATGTATATGTTTTCACTTCTTTTCTCCATTGAGGGGATGATGAGCTCTGATAAATGCATTTATATAATGAGAAAGGATTATTCAGGAATTATGGAAATTCTTAAGTGAACTAGAATATTGCAATAGCCTTGCACCAGTTCATGAAAGGTTAAGCAATTCCCCCCCCCAAGGAATATATTATCAGATTTCATTGCTAAAGAAAACCCCCTATTTTAAACTCCATCGGAAATGGCCATAATTAAAGCCAGGATTGGGAAAATGATTTATTTGTCAAAAATGTGCTTAGTATCCAATGTGATAAAAATCTATTTTCACAATACAGAATTAAAGGATATATGTTAAAAATCCAGTGAACAACAGTTACAAATCATGTGGAAATTGTAATTAAAGCAAAAGGAGCATAAATTACATATTGAAAATGTTAAGACGAAAAAATTATGGAATTTATGTTGTAAGTGAATAAGTGAAATTAATTTATTTTCCCCTTTATTCCTCACACCAATGAATGTTGCAGAAGTGATTTTTTTTTGTAGGGAAAAAAATGGATTACATAGTACTTAAGATCCCTATCATATCCAAAATTCTTAATATTTTAATTTACCTATCAAAACTTATTGATTCCCTATATACTCGGATTGCTTTTCTACTTCTCTGCCTTTGTTTATTCAACTTCTTTTTGTAATGTCATCTTCTCCATTTTCATCTATCTCTCCAAATCTTTCTCTTTATGATATTTTCTTCATGAATTCTTTTTGATTTCTCTAGTCTACCCTGAAGTCCTTAGATGGTTTCTTTCATGTCATTAATCACATTTTACCTGGTTTGTATCTTATCATTTCTATTAAATTCTATCTAAATTCCTTGTTAGTGAAAATCATGTCTTATTCATTTTTGAATTCCATAATGTATCATAATATTGAATACATCCAGCATATTAAAAAAGTATTTGAATGCAGGAAAGAACAATAGTAAAGATGGATAATTGATAGATGAATAGAGAAAAGCATCCCTCATATTAGAAGCCAAATATGAGGAGACCATATAGAGATCACTAAAATTGTTTATTTTGGATAAGTTTTTTTTTTCAGTTTCCATTTTTCATTTAGTAATAACATATACTTGTTTTAGGATTTTATATATAGATACAGCTATTATATTTTATTATTATTTTTTATTTATTTTTAAAGCTTTTTATTTTCAAAATACATGCATGGATAATTTTTCCACATTGACCCTTGCATAGCTTTGTGTTTCAGATTTTCCCCTCCTTCCCCTCACTCCTTTTCCTAGATGGCAAGCAATTCAATAGATGTTACGCATGTTAAAATGTATGTTAAATCCAATATGTGTAAACATATTTATATAATTCTCTTGCTGCACAAAAAAAAAATCAGATCAAGAAGGAAAGTTAATGAGTAAGAAAACAATCTGCAAGTGAACAACAACAAAAAAGAGCTGTGATTCACAGTCCTCTCTCTGGATATCGATGGCTCTCTTCATCACAAGATTATTGGAACTGGAATCTATCATCTCATTGTTGGAAAGAGTCATATTCATCAGAATTGATCTAGATACAGCTTTTGATCATAGATCCCATGAGATATAATCCACATATAAATATGTCTCACTCACATAATTAAACTCAATATTCATCCATGGATAATCTAACCTGGAGAAATAAAACTGAGTTTCATTTCTTTGTAATTTGCTTATTTTCTTCAAACTCACAAGAGAAAAAGAAGATATTTCAGGTAGATAAATCATCATTTTCCTCCCACTTCTATCACCACCTGCAGGTTCAATAGAGAAGCTACCCAAGGTTTGAAAATAAATTCTATAAGGGTAAAGTTATAAAACTTAGGTTAAGTTAACATTGTCTGGGGTTTAGTCTCTGGGGATGAACAAGGTGTACATTGCTAAAGAATAAGCCTCTGAGATTTAAATAAAGTATAGGTTTCCAGAGATAATGTTTCTACAATCAGCTTTGCCAAATAGCTTCAGAGTTAAAATTAAGGTGTTCTCTGCCAAACATAGAATCATTGAGAACCTATACATCAAGTCCTGAAACTTCAAGTTATAGATGTTTGCTTATTTCACCTATGCTGTATAAGAATAAGAATAGGCTTCAAATTGTTTTTTGCTAGATATGAAAGAAAATGGGAATGTGTTCAGGGTATTATCAACTTGTAATCAATGTATTCCTTCTTAATGAACTTTATTTGATTATATTTAACCATTCTTATATTTTCTTAACACAGAAAATTTGGTACTTTTCTGACTGTGACAGGTAGCCTGATTCTGGAATTAATATTTTTGAATAACATATTTCAAAATGCAATTCCAAGATTCCAAGCCATCTTTGACACTTCCCTTTGTCTTACTGATCATATTTAATTACTCACATATGCTATATATATTTTTTTCTTTTGTAACATCTTTCTCATCCATGATGTTTTTTTTTTTTTAATTGTAAAATACTAAAAAGTTAATTTAGGTCTGGATTATTTCCCACCTTCATTATTGTTCTACCCTTCTGAATGTTCTCCCTACTTTGAGTCCATCCACACTCCTATCCATTCTGCCCACTACTGGCAGGTTAATCTTCTTAAAACAGTGTTCATATCAGGTCATTATACTATCTAAAAACTTTTAATGATTTTATTTATTGGTTAAAGTTTTAAAAAGAAAGAAAGAAAGAAAGGATACATCTTAACTTCATTTTCAAGTTTCTCCACAATCTGGTCCCAGCCTAATTGTCATGTGTAATCTGCAACTTAATCTCCAAAGGAAATAACCAATCTTTGGACTTCAGTTTTCTCACCTACTATAATTAAAGACTAGCTATGACAAATAAAGTTTTTAGCTAATTACATGAATTTTGATGTTTTTGGATGCTGAATTTTCAATCCACTAAATTTTCTAAGCCATTTTGACATGAATGACTAGATCATCAAACTCTCCCACTACAATATGGGAGCAGCGGATTTTTTTAAGAAAAATTAGTTCAGGACTTTACAGCTATTCCAAGTAAATTTTTGTATCATGGTTCTAATAACTCGTTCCATCCTACCCAGTTATTTTTGAAACTTAGTCTCTTATATTCTGCACATATCACCTAGTACAAATGATTTGGGCCAAACACAAATTCAGTATGTGGTACAATGGAGAAAGGGTAAAACTTTGAGTTAGCAAAGACATGGTTCAAATATTACATCTTGCATAGACTAGCTATACATCTTGAGGCAAGGTGTTCAAACTTTCTTAATCACAGCTTCTTTCTTTATTTAATTAATTATTTGTAATTAATTATAAATTACTATTTAATTAAGGATAACATTTCTTTTTTTTTTAATAACTTTTTATTGACAGCACCCAGGCCAGGGTAATTTTTTACAGCATTATCCCTTGCACTCACTTCTGTTCTGATTTTTCCCCTCCCTCCCTCCACCTCCTCCCCCAGATGGCAAGCAGTCCTTTACATGTTGAATAGGTTACAGTATATCCTAGATACAATATATGTGTGCAAAACCGAACAGTTCTCTTGTTGCACAGGGAGAATTGGATTAAGAAGGTATAAATAACCTAGGAAGAAAAACAAAGATGAAAGCAGTTTACATTCATTTCCCATTGTTCTTTCTTTGGGTGTAGCTGCTTCTGTCCATCCTTGATCAATTGAAACTGAATTAGCTCTCTTTATCAAAGAGATCCACTTCCATCAGAATACATCCTCAAACAGTATCGTTGTTGAGGTATACAATGATCTCCTGGTTCTGCTCATTTCACTTAGCATCAGTTCATGTAAGTCTCTCCAAATCTCTCTGTATTCATCCTGCTGGTCATTTCTTACAGAACAAAAATATTCCATAACATTCATTTACCACAATTTATTCAACTATTCTCCAATTGATGGGCATCCATTCATTTTGCAGCTTCTAGCTACTACAAACAGGGCTGCCACAAACATTTTGGCACATATAGGTCCCTTTCCCTTCTTTAGTATCTCTTTGGGGTATAAGCCCAGTAGAAACACTGCTGGATCAAAGGGTATGCACAATTTGATAACTTTTTGAGCATAGTTCCAAATTGCTCTCCAGAATGTCTGGATGTGTTCACAATTCCACCAACAATGTATCAGTGTCCCTGTTTTCCCACATCCCCTTCAACATTCCACATTATCTTTCCCTGTCACTCTAGCCAATCTGACAGGTGTGTAGTGGTATCTCAGAGTTGTCTTAATTTGCATTTCTCTGATTAATAATTATAAATTATTATTTAATTAAGGATAACATTTCTAAACTAAATACCTTATATCATTCAACTGATAAAAATGTTCATGAATACAGGACCAAGGACTTTCCTTTCAATGATTTTCCTTAAACTTGCCCTCTCTCTTCAAGTCTCTTAAATTATCCTATATCTCTTCCTTAGTAAACTCAATCCATTTTGTAATCTTTGAACTCTCCTATTCCACATCAAAAAGCCTTTCTATATTTTTACTCCTTCACTATCCTTTCTTCCTTTGATTCCATCCATAAAGGTCTTCCTTCCAAAGACAACTTTTCTACTTTTCTCTAAATTCCATTCTCTCTAAATTTATTTCCAGTCTTCCCCACTAATATATTTCCTCCATCTCTAAAAGAACTAATAGCTTTTTCCTAATTTCCAGCAAACATTTCCAGTTCTCCTGCATTATCAAACTTTTATTTGTCCCTGTCTCATCTTTAAAAGGCTTTTCTATTCCTCTTATTCCTTTACTTTACTATCAAACTCCTAAAAACATAGTCTACATTCATTGTCTCTCTTATCATAGACATATACTTTCCAACCCATTGTAAACTGGATACTAACATTATCACTCAATTGAATGTCCATTTATAAACTCAATTTAATTGAGCATGAATCATTTATATTTGATCAAAATAAGATTTAGACTATGTTATCTTTCCCCAGGAAGGTCTCTTTGTCCTTATGTCCTGTTACTTTCCATTAATTAGAAATAATATATAATCTCTGCCCCCATGCAAGTTAGCCTAGTTTTTCCTTAAAAGGGATTGAGACATTCCTCTAGTCTTGGTTAGCTTAGAGACTAAACATTTAGACATGGATATGATTTCCTCATTGTAAGAATACAAAACAATTCAGAATAGCACCAGGGGCACTGTTGCTTGGTTGGCAGATCAAAATGGGTATTACAGACAAGGGAACTGAATCCCCTAAGTATCCTCAATCTATATCCTTAATATCTTTCTTCTGCTATGACTAAGTAAACTTTTTTTTTTTTTTTTTTTTTTTTTGTTAAATGGTGAATGACCTAAAAGTATCTCATATTGTTCCAATATCAAACCTGAACTACCAAGGGAGAAGAGTCAGGTCTAATTCAGAATATGAGATAAACAAAGATGTAATTTTAAAATCCAATAATCTTTTCTCTATCTTGATTTCCCTAAATATCTCTAAAGCTTTCAACAATTTCTGGATACTCTCTCTTTCCTCTCAATTTATAGATTGATTACTTCTCTTCTGAATATGTTTCACATAGGCTCATAACATCAGAGATGTAGGAGTGAAAAATCATCTATCTCTCTGTTGGATATCTGACTTCAGTATTCCATTTGACCTCATATTCAGTGTGTACAAAGTAGAGTTATACCTTTCTTCCAATCAGGCCAATCTTCCAATCCTGAACAATGCCTTCCCAATCTCCAAGATTATATATTTCTCTTGATAGCATCAACATTCTTCTAGCCATCCATATGTATAATTTTAAATTCATTCTGGTCTATTCCTTCTCCAAATTGAATATAAATTCAACATAGCCTCTAGACAGTCAAATGTCACAAAACAACAGGACAACTGACATTGAAGTCTCAGAGAATATGTAAATATAGAGAACTAAGTCTGTCTACATTTTTTGAAAAGCACTTATATATACCTTCTCAGAAACTGTGGACAGGCCACTTTCCTATAGGACAGTAAAGACATAGACCCAGAAACTAGTATTCACTTTTTGTGCATCATATTTGTATTGTGCCAGTCTTTTATGATGTTTAAAAAGCTTAAGAGATATGATTGCTGAGTAATTAATCATTCTATTCATAATGCCTCCAATAAAATGGACCAAAAACACTCTTAAATGTGAAAGATAATAATGGTAGGCTCATAGTTTATAAACATACAAACTTATAAACCTTAGAAGAATGAGTTTTCCTGAGGATGACAATCAACTCTGCATGATGAATAATTAATGAGAGAATGAATTTTATAATGAGAGATAGATTCTAATGAGAATCTAGGGGAAATACATTTATTTCCAAGTCACCCCCAGTCTTGGAGAAATTCAGATCAAGAATCTATACTCCCTTCCAAAACCTGAGTAGAACACAATGGGATAGAAATTCCACATTAGATTAAATTTCTTGTAAGGTTGGGTGTGGAGTAGCAATACCTAGATTGAAGAGAATCCTATCTGTTTTCACCACTCTTGTCCATCAGAGGCTGAATCTTGAAACAAGAACTTTGAGAAAAGAAGGAGAATTCTGGATCTTTCCAAATCTTTAGTTATTAATAATCATTCTCTCAGTAAAAGGTTCATTTTATCACTAAACTATATTTACCAAATCTCTACTTAACCCAAATTTTATATATGGGCAAGAGTATTTAGTCTTAGATCTTAGATAAATGGAGGTGATAGGATCATAGATCTAGAATTGCAAAATATCTTCCAGATGTAGAATCCACTGAGTCTCTTAGACTCTCAAACCTAATGTTCAAACATTATTTGAATCTATTTCTTCTTGACTTCAAACTCAAGATTCTATCCAAGAATATATTTGCAGTTTCAGGTCCACAGTGGGATTATACTAATCAGTTTCATAACGTGGATCTCTTAAGGACAATCAATTCACAGAAGCCTTCTACTAAACTATTCTAATCTACCATTATATCATGTTGTGGGAGATATTATAAGAAGTGGGGTACTGTCCTAGCTTAGAACAATTCTGGCAAAATGAAATGGAGAATATGTAATTCTTTTCCTCAGACACCATAAAAATAGAACTCTCTGACAAAGGAATTATTTATACTATCTATTATCTTATCAGTCCTTACTACCATGCATTATATTAAGTTTTCTTTTACTCAAAATCTTGCTGACTTGCCTGGCTTTGGACTATTCTTATCTCCTTCTTTTACTATTGCATATTCTATTTGAATTTGAGTACTCCATGAACTTTGAATTAATTGTGCATGAATCATTTTATTTTTTATCAAAATAGGACTTAAACTACATTGTCTTTCACTAGGAAGGTCTCTTTGTTCCCTATTTCCTTTTTTTTTCTTTTTCTTATCCTTTTAAAAAATATTGTTATTATTTTTTCTAGTTCTATTAAATAATATTTGGGCAGTTTGATTGGTATAGAACAAGTAGACCAATTTAGGCAGAACTGTCATTTTTATTATATTAACTCATTCTACTCATGAGCAATTGATATTTTTCCAAGTGTTTAGATCTACTTTATATGTGTGAGAAGTGTTTTGTAATTGTGTTTAAATAGTTTTTGGGTTTGTCTTGTCAGGTAGACCCCCAAGTATTTTATTTTGTTTACTGTAATTTTAAATGGAATTTCACTTTTTATCTCTTGCTGATGGGCTTTTTCAGAAATATATAGAAATGCTATTGATTAATGTCATCATATTATTCTCAAATTATTGCCTATTCTAATTACTTTAATTTCTTTTTCTTATTACTAAAGCTAACATTTCCAATACAATGTTGAATAATAGTGGTGATAATGGGCATCCTTGTATCACCCCTGATCTGTATATAAACAGAAACATTTTCCCATGTGCAACAAATTATATATACTTTTGATGATGGCCATCAATAGCTTATCTATGTGTATGTTCTCTTGTAAATCCTGCATTAGTTCAAGTTGCTAGAAACCTTTTCTTAAGTTTTTTTAATATTAACTAGATACAAATTGGACTTTCCATCTATTATTTTTGGTCTTATCTAATTGATCTATTTTTTTTCTGAGCTTGCACTTCACACATACATTTCTTATATATATTTTCACCCCAAATCTTCACTGATAATTTACTTAAAGCTATTTATGTCTACTGTGCATTTCTCCATTGTCCTTTAAATCACTCACATTTTAAGGAGTTGTTAATAGGAACTTCTATAGGAAACTGTTAATGTAGAAGCTCCCTCTATTTATAGATTAATAGGTAAATTGAGATAGGTGTGCTAAGAGATTCTGAAATGCACAACTTCCAAAGAACCATACAGTTAGAGAAGGAAATAATCATTAATTATATGCTTGCTATGTGCCTAGAACTATACCAAGACCTTTACAAATATGTCCTCCTTTAATCCCTACAATACTCATGAGAGAGAGGAGCTAATTTTAATCCTATTTTTACCATCAAGGAAATTGAAGCAGACAGAGATTAAATGAATTGCCCCAGGGCACAAACTAGTAAGTGTCTGAGGAAAGATATAAACTCAGATCTCTAAAGATATGAGCTCCAAACTCAGTGCTCTGTCCACTATACTACCTAGCTATTTTATTATAGGTTCTTCTTGATTCCAAGCTTAGCATTCTTCCCACTGGGCTACCCTAGCCATTCGACATAATAAACATCAGGTGGAGGATATGAACCAAAAGTCACTTTACTTGAAGCACCTACTCTATCCACTACAATATATTACCTCTTTCATAAGGAGAACACTTGTTGGAAATCTTTAAATATTGCTGTCAATAGCTATTTATTTACTCAGATATCTATCACTCTGAATTTTAATGGAAGTGTCTGGAATCCCTGGTGGAAATAGAAGTGAAAAGACAAGCTTTTGAAAAAAAAATACAATAGACATACATTCTCACAGTCATTCAACTGACTAAAAAGTGTAAAAAATACAAGAACTCAATGTATTTATTGTTTGTTGGTTATTTTCTTTTAAAGTTTTTTATAATATAGAAAATAGCACAGCATACACTAATTTTCAGTAAGATCTTATTAATTCATATTTTTATTTATATGACATGCTTCTTATCATCTGATTATCGATATCAAGTCAGGCATTTAACAAGGATATGAATACTTGCCTGAGATGCTTGTCATTTTCTCAAAATGTGTCCAATGTAGAATCCCATTATAAGTAAGATTACATATAGATAGTGAGACTCTCCAAATACAGTTTTTTTTTTTTTTTTGGAAGACACTGAGTTAATTGTAAGAGAAACAATGAATTTCCAAAATAAGATATAAGACATCTCAGGAAAAAAAAAGGCTAAAAATCCAAACAGGAAAACGTATACAAATAAAGAATGCTCCTTGAAGGCAA
Source organism: Antechinus flavipes (assembly GCF_016432865.1). Classification (NCBI taxonomy): domain Eukaryota; kingdom Metazoa; phylum Chordata; class Mammalia; order Dasyuromorphia; family Dasyuridae; genus Antechinus; species Antechinus flavipes. The sequence continues at coordinate 152,269,382 of NC_067402.1, forward strand.
AGAAAGTCTTAAAAACAACAACAACAACAACTAATTTTTATAACCAACACTTAGCACAATGCCTGACATAGTAGCATTCTATTGTGTTGCACTGCAGTGTAGTGTTTAGGTTATATTATATTTTCTTCTAGGAAATGACATGAAGTTGAATGGTAGTCCATTGGCTGAGTTCTTCAATATTTATGTCTTGGATGGACAGAGTAGATGAGCAGTACAATGGGCTAAAAATTTAATGTGAGGAAGAAAAAGAGCTAGATTGCATTTGCTAAATGGTACATGCTATAATTATAGATTAATTCTGAGTAGTTCAAAAATATTGATTTTGTCTGAAAAGACTAAATTCCAGTTTCCAAAAGAATTGTTAGAATTTCAAATTGAGCTTTATTTCTTGATTATATTAATGTAGGTTGTATTTTTAATAATAAGAGCTTTAAAAATGTCATGTTTGTACATATACACACACATTATGCATATATATATATATATATATATATATATATATATATATATATCTGTGCTATGCATATATTAACCAAACATAGTCCAGATTGAAGATCAAATTCTAAGTAACTTTAGCTAAACAATTTAAAATCTAGGATTGTGTTTCAATTTTTTTTTTCTGGAAGGGTCATTGGATATCATTTTGTCCCATTATCTCATTGTAGATTAGACTACGGAAGTTAAATGATTAGATGAGGGTAACATATATAGTAAATGACAGGTTTGATATTTTGTCCAACCTCAATATTTTGATTCATAGTTCCATGTTCTTTCCATGATATCACACTGACCTTCCTCAATAATAGATTATTTCTTACCTGAAATTATTCTTGTTAATGATCACTCCCTTCATTTCTTTATTTGGGCTTAAGTTAGTAGATTTCCTTTATTGGCAAGGTCAAAATATACTTTAACATTCTTCTTATGGAAATAGAATTACTAAAAACATTAATTTCATATGAAAAGCAATATTTCATTTTGGAAAAAAGTACATTTTTTCCAAAGCAAATATGTATGATAATCATGTTATAAAATGATTTCCACTTTTTAAAGGAATAGCATATTATAAAGTTTGTATAATTATTCATTAATATCATTATGATAAAATGTTGAATTAAAATGTACTATAAATAACATTAAAACTAGAGAGACCTTTTCATCTTTTTATTTAAGGACTAAATTAATTTTCTGTGCAAAAAAATAGTTGGCAGGGTGCATTTATAATAATGGTGATATATTCTCTATTCTTAATTTTTAAATGGTCTCAGAATATATCTTATCAAATCTCTTTGTATATCATTCCTATGTGGAAGAAAGGTATCAGATTATCTCCATTTCATATTGTAGAAACCTATATAAAAATTGAGGAGCTAAATGGTGTAGTTATAGATAGGTGGGCAGAGTATACTGCCCAAAGTCAGGAAGATCATCTTCCTGAGTTGAAATCTAGCTTCATTCACTTATTACCTGTGTGACCCTGGGCAGATCACTGAACCCTATTTGTTTTAGTTTCCTCATCTGTAAAATGATCTGAAGAAAACAAATGGCAAATCATTCTACTATTTTTGCCAAGAAAGCCTGAGACAAGCTCATGTAGATGTGGACATGTTTGATATAACTTACCAACATTAAGTATACATAAATAACATGTGAAATATCAAACAATTTTTTGAATTATTATTTTTTTCTTTTTTATTGCTTTTTATTTTTCCAAAAATATGCTAAGCTACATTCACCTTAGCAAAACCTTGTGTTTCAAATTTTTCCTCCCTCCCTCTTCCATTCCCTCCAATGAACAAGTAATCCAATACAGGTTGAATATGTGCAATTCTTCTAAACATATTTCCCTATTCATTATGTTGCACAAGAAAAATCAGGTCAAAAGGGAGGGAAATGTAGAAAGAAAAAAAAAAGCAAGCAAACAATAAAAAAAGGTGAAAATAGTATATTTTAATCCACATTAAGTCTCCATAGTTCTTTCTTTGGATGTGGATAGCTCTTTCCATCACAAGTCCAATGGAATGTCTTGAATCACCTCATTGTTGAAAAGAGTCAAGTCCATCATAGTTGTTCATCACATAATCTCCCTTCTATGTACAATGTTCTCTTGGTTTTACTCACTTCACTTAGCATTAGTTCATGTAAGTCTTTCCAGGCTTTTCTGAAGTCAGCCTGTTCATCATTTCTTATAGAACAATTACATTCCATTACATTCATATGCTATAACTTATTCAGCTATTCCCCAACTTATGGACATCCACTTAATTTCCACTTGAATTTCAATTCTTGACCAATATCTCAATACTTATTAGATTATGTCACTTAACCTTTATTTGCCTATGATTAGTATGAAATATTCTAATTTCTTTTTGTGACTTCACTAGCAAGTTCATTCCCTATAAGAAGGGTCATTATTGATCATACATACCAAATCTCCTCTTCCTGCTCTTCCTTTTTTTCTTCCTTATCTCTCCTCCTCCTTTTCCTTCTTTCTCTCCTTTCCTCTTTTTTCTTCCTCCTTCTCCTTTTTTTTCTTCATAATAATTTATTCCATTTTCCTTGAAAGATTCCTTATTTATACTTTGTTCCACAATGCTCCTTCCTGGCATAAACCTCATTATTGTTCTTTGGATAATCTTCAGCTTTACTACTTTGGAGACTATAATGTTCTATAACTCACAGTAATACAATATCATAAGAAAAAAATTAGTTTTCAGAGTACATTTTCAGGGAGAAATTTAAAATCAATTGAAACCATTCACCAAGATCTTCTTCTTGTCCCTTGTTCCTCGTTTCACAGCATTCAGATTCTTTTTCTCCCTTACTTTTGCCTTACATATACTGTGAAAATCATACTCCTTGCCAAGAAAAACTCTGCATCCACTCTTGATCACATCCCAATCTTTCTTTTCTCAGATTGCTACCTCTTATTATCCCTACTCATTAATCTTCAATCTCCTCCTACCTACTAGTGACTACCAGGCTCCCTATAAACACACCCTTGTCTCCTATGTTCTCATAAATCCATAAGTGATTCCAACTAGTAATTATCCCATGTCGCTCCCTCCTTCCATAGCTAAAATCCTTGAGAAAGCTAATTAAATTCACAGCCTCTACTATCTCTCCTCTCATACTCTCGTAAACCTTCAATTTGGCTTTATCATTTAACTGGAATTGATCCCTTCAAAGTTACTAGTGCTATTCTAATTGTTAAATCTAGAAACCTATCCTCAATCTTCATCTCATTTGACTTTTCTGTAGTCTATTTGACACTGTTAAGTTACTCTCTTCTCATGCATGTTGCATTTGTACTACCTTTTTTTTGGTAACATAATTCTCTCCTATCAATCTACTGACTACTCTCTCTCAAAAATCTCTGCTTGATCTTCATCTAGAACAGATGCAATAACTGTGATGTCACTATCTTATCTGTCCAGAGGCCTTTTCTCTATTACTATAGTATCTCAGTTGGCTATCTCATCAGTTCCCACTCAGCTGCCAAAATGTATCTAAAACACAGTTATGAGGTCATCACACTACATACACATTGATGCCACAGTCGTCTTCAAGACTGAAGGAAAGACAACAGCTCTATGAACTAATCTTCTTACAATTCCTCTAACTAACTCAAAACTCAAAATTCTGATTCTGATGTTTTCCAGTGTCTTTCCTTTTTCCTGTATTTTATTCTTCTTTGCTAGTATCTCCTTACTTCCATGGCTTCCTTCAAGAATCAATTCTAATCTTATCTTTTTCAAGAGGCCTTTTCACTGATTCCCCTCCTTACACACATACACACACACACACACACACACACACACACACACACAGAGGCACACAGAGTGCACACACACAAACACACGCACAAATCTGTAGGGTGTATTCTCTGAGATTACTTTCCATTTACATTGTGGATATCTTGTATATGACATACAAAATATATACATTATTGTTTGCATATTATCTCCCTCCTTGAGAGAAAAGACTTTTTTTTTTCATTTTTCTTTGTATCAACAACATTTATCACCATGCCTCCTACATACTAGGTTCTTAGTAAATATTTGCTATTGTTGTGTATGTTGGTAATGATGGTGGTGAAGATAATGAAAAGACCTTTGCTCAAATGCATTCCAGTCATCTGATCTTCTCTTGGTCATTTCTGGGTTCAGCTGAACATCCATTTGCAATGGCAATCCAAGAGAGTAATTAATATAAATAACAGATTTTAATCTTTATTATCCCTAACGATAGTATAATGGAGTGTCAGATATCTGTCCTAAACAGCAACTAAATCAAACTTACCTCTCTAAGTACTATTCCTTAGACTGAATTAAAGGCTTTGAGAAAAGATTAGTTCAGTTTTGATAGTGTTGAATTTAAGTTGTTTGTCAACATCTTATTCGAGATGTTTAATTGGTAGTGCAAATTCAGAAAAGTACATTAGATTTGTCAGTTAATAGTTAATTGGTAATTTTGAGAAGGCACTTTTAATTTAATGGTGAGATGAGAAGCCAATATGTAAAGAACTAAGAAAGGAGTAAGAGAAAAGAAAGTAGAAGCATAGATTAGAGAGGGCCTTCTCAAAGAGTTTGACCAAAAAGGGGTGATAGATAGTGGGAATGAATACATCAGATGAGTTCTTTTGAACATAAGAGAGATATGAGCATTTTCATTAGTAGTAGACAGGGAGAAACTGAAGATAAGGAGACAAAATGATACCAGGTATAACTTGTTGGATAAAACAGAAAAGGGATAGGATCACTTGTGCATACAGAAGGGGACATCTTGGCAAGGAGAAGGGCTACCTTTTCATATATAGAAGGTTAAAGTGGAAAGGGGCAGAAAGCATCTGAATGATGTGAGATAAAGAGAGACAAAGAGATCAGTGAATGGTCTCAAATTTTTTTCAGTAAAATATAAGGCAAAATTCTCATCTGAGTTTGAGGAAGGAAGTCATGAATGGTCTGAGGAATAATAAAGAAATTTGGGGGGGGGGAATGCTATGGTGAGTGAGTTAATTTCCCTAATTGATAGAACTTTTCCTTAAGTTTCATCATTTTGTCATCACTTGATAGACTGCAGTTTTAAGTTAAAACTAACTCTTTGTACTGGTCCAATAATAAGGTCCAGTGGAAGAGTTGGCTCCATTTTGCAGAGATTTCCACAGCACAGACACCTGAGAAGGAAGCTAGAAAAAAAATTACAAATCTGTGCTAATTGGATCCACTCCAACTTTATTTTCTATAATCTTCATTGAGTCTTTGTTGCAACAAAGCAATACATGTCAAACTGATGATATATAAGGAAAAGACTTATCTTTATTGATATATTAATGTGTATACTGAAGTAGAAATCCTGTATTCCCCTCCAAAATGTTGTCAGTGGTTTTGATTACATGCTCTCTAAGAAAGTACAATCAAAACTCCAGAGATTCATGACATTGTAATCAAATTCATGGCAATTCTGATCAATCACTACAACTTCATCACCATGGAAGATCTGGGTAAGTTAGAAATAGAAAAGATAGATTGTGACAATTTCTTCAGTGAGAGTTCCGCCTCACAATTTTGTATAGTAAAAATCCAAATGTATAAAAAAACCTTTAAGATCCACAGTATGGTATTCAGATTGAAGTCTTGTCCCTTGATACAGTATGTCATTACATAGATCTGTGATAAGCAATGCAGATAGAAATAAATATGGACCAGAATTAAATAGGAAAAAAAGAACAGACTGGATGAATTTGGGAACTATGTAATGCTTTCAATGACCCATTCTCCCAGTAGGCATCTGTGATTATAAACCTTGAAGGGAAAATAATCTCTAATAATTCAAAATTTTTGTTGATTGAAATAGAAATAGAAAGACATAAAGCAGGTATTAGTAAACTACTGCAAATGTCTGGTTATGATGTATACTCAAGAAATGTCATAGAGGGCATCATTAGAGATAACATAAGATAGGAAAATGAGATGGGTTCTTGACAATCATGCATCAAGAGTGAAACACAGCAAATGGGCCACCAAATGGTAGTTGTAAAATGGTGAAGGGAAAGCAATGTATATGAAGGCCTTCAGTACATCTAGTAAAACCTCTGTCTAGAATTTATGGCACAACATGTACAAGAACCTCAGAAAAGGTGAAGGTATAGTCAGTTTATAATCTGCACCGATGAATAAATTTACCACATGAATGAAATCAGGAAATCCCAGAAATATTAGCCTGTGATTTCATTGGAATAAGGAATCCCCCAGGAAGAAACTCTTTTTGGCAGTGTATATTGTCAACTTCTCTTCAGTTTGCCATCCTAAGGAAATTTCTCAAAGACTGAGATATTAAGTGAATTTCTCATGTTCTCAGGATGTCTCAGAGACATAGATAAACTCTAAATCACCTTATCTCAAAAATTTAGTTCTCTACCTTTTATACCATATTACTTTTTAAAATTATAAATAGGTAATTATATAATTTGTATATAATTTTTTTCATATAATGTCTATAATATTTATTGTCTTGGTTGTGTTTCCACATGAAGTGCACAGCACCACTTAGAGCCTGAGGGTTAATATACAATTGATTTAATAAAAACATATTCAATCCTGTCTGGGGGGAAAAACATTTCACAAAAAAAGATGAAAATAGATAATTAGCCTGTGAGGGGATTAAAATCAGTCCTTATGTTCTACCATCCCCCATATCCTAAAGCTGTCTTTATATCATCTTTGTCCAAAAAGCCCACTATTGGATCTTACATAAAATCACTGGTGAGAAAGTTTAACTGAAATTGGTCCCATTATACTTAATAGTGTCTTACCTTACAGTTGTCCCAAGTGGTGGTATGGAAGTGTTGGACTGAATTTAAATTGTCCCAGTTACACTAGCATCCTGTTCCTGCTTCACAGTATCATAGAAAATCTTAATTTATGATGTTAACATGAAACTACAATAAGGGCATATGACTGATAATCCAAAGAAAAGAAGAAAGGAAGAGATAAATGAATAAAAGTGATGAACATATAATAAATAGGCAGATAGATATGGATAGATGAATCAGTAAGCAAATAAATAAATAAATATATACACAGCAATATAGTTATGAATAAAACAAATCTACTCTAAATCAACTTCAGTAAACTTAAAGAATAACTTCTTACAATGCCTAGAACTTACCATTATTAAATATTATTCTACTTCCCAAAAACATATGATTAGCTCCTTATTGCCCTATTATGGGGAAAATACAATCTCCTTTACCAGACATTAAAGCTATTCAGCAGTATAGTCCAACACAATTCTTTGACCTAGTCCCCCAGTGGCCTTCTTCTTAGACACTTCTTCAGAAAATTGGCTTATTTATTATACCTAGTATGTGTTCCACACTTTCCCACTTTTATAATCTAGTTAATGCATCTAATGCTTTCTATCTCTTTCAACTCTCTATGCCTTTTATTTTTTAACCTATTACTGTCTAAATATCCTTCAAAATCAGATCCAAAGTCATGTATGAAATTTTACATCTTTCCTTCCTCTGGAATTCTCATATTTTATTTTCAACCATGGTTATTTGTGGTTTCACATTGTAAGTACACCTCACATTATATGCTTAGTACTTAAGACAGTGCCCCAGCACAGTAAATATTTAATAAATTCTTGTTGATGTTGAGGATGGTTCTTATATTTTGCTGAATTAATGAATGAATACAGCCTATCAATTTAATATGTAGTCACGGTTCTTATTAATAAAATTTCAAGGAACCAAAACATTTTTAACTCATCACATTTTCTCTAGGTCTCTTTCTCTTTGACCAGAATTCTCCAGTACCTCTTGAAATCCATTATCTTTCTTCATTTAATCTTCTCACCCCTATCTGTAGATGAGGTGCAAAAAAATAAAACCTTTATTAAAATTAAAAGAAATACGAAAAAAAAATGAAGTCAGTTTCCACCAGGACATAGTTGGGGCATGGAGAGTATGTGTGTATGTGCAATTGAATGTGTGTGTGTGTGTGTGAGAGAGAGAGAGAGAGAGAGAGAGAGATGGGGAGCTGGGGAGCTGGAGGGAGAGAGGGAACAATTGGCATGATTCTGAACTGAACTTTTTACCTCTGGCAACTATAAGAGAATTGTAGTTTTAATGCTAATGGATTCTATGTTTCCAGATGCATACTACCAAGTAGATCAAAGTAACACAGGGATTTGTGAGGCTAAAGAAGTAGAATCATGTACATTACCTCGACAGCCTCTCAATTAGCCAAGTTGAAGTCATCATTCAGATGTTCTGGAAAAGAATCACTTCGGATTTGTAAACCAGCCCATTTTGTTCAGCGCCAAGGCAAATGTGCTAGAGCTGAGCTAGTCAAGGCATTCCCCAAAAGAAACTGGGACAACTCTTACATTGTTTGATTAGCAACACATGTCAAAACTTCGTTTATCATTGGTATATAGACTCAGGGGGGAACCCAACATTAGCACTCCTTCTAAAATAGTATATTTATAATCCTAAACATCATATCAGTTTGTATAAGTATTAGCTCACATATTTCACTGTAGATATCAGGCTGGCAGGGTGCTTGGAAAGAAAACTATTACATAGTCCTTAATGGGTATGTGAGTCTTGAAGCAGAGATAGTTAAAACTTTTCTATTAGGGTTCCATGACAACCAGTGCTAGAAGAATACAGATAAAAATGTTCTGAAAATGTGAATAGACATCAGGAAACAAAAAAAAATGAAAAAGAGTAGAAATATCTTATCCTGATTGATCAGAAATCATCTATGGAATGCAGTTGACATATTCAAAAAGCAGTAAACAAAAGACTTTTGACTTTAAATGCCCTAAAATACAACTCCTGGATCCTACCTTCCTTCTCAACTTATTTGTTTTTTTTTTTTCTATTTAGAAGAGAACTTTAAGAAGTATGAGTTGTGCTCTCTCTCTCTCTCTCTCTCTCTCTCTCTCTCTCTCTCTCTCTCTCTCTTTCTCTCTCTCTCTCTCTTTCTCTCTCTCTCTCTCTTTCAGATGAAGAAATGAGACAAAAAACTGACATGTCTTGTCTAGAGTCATGCAACAAGATGGGCCAGTGTTAGAACTGTAGCCCAGGTTTTTGGTTTTCTAGTCCTGTTTACTTTCTATTTATGCTATACCAACTCCTTACAAGTAGAAAGTTTATGAATCAGACTAAATATTTAGATAAATATATTTAGATAGACAGTTGCATAGAGATTATATTATCTTCAAATTCATAGCACATAAAGCACATAGCACACTGGGAAAATAAAACATGAAAACATAAATTGGATGATGGGGTTGGGTACTACATTATGGCATTATATATCATTATTTCCAAAATATGAGAAAAGACATGTTGTATATGTTTGTAAGAATGATGAACTGTCCATTTTATTTTCAATTTCCTCATAGTTCACATAATTTTCTTTAAAAAAAAAAAGGATGTCAGTCCAAAGAGATGGCAGAAGGAATGTAGACAATATATATAAATAAGTACCTAAATAATTTGAAAATAGAGAGAAAACAAAGTATGATAATTAGTCAGTAAATATATACTTAGTTAACACTTACTATGTCCTGGACTTATATTTTGTGCTAAGTGAACATACAAGAACAAGAAATTGATCTGTAGCCTCAAAGAGCTCACATTCTAATTGGAGAAACAGAATACAAAAAATCATGTACATTCAAGGCATATAAACTATAAATGAAAGATAATCTCAGAGGGAAAGCATAATTAATATATAAATGGGACAAGGTTAAAAGAAGGAAAGTGGTAAGAACCAGGAAAGGTTTTTTGCTACAATTTGAATTGTCTTTGAAGAAATTTTGTGAACTTTCTGAGGGAGGGATGTAATAAATAATATATAGAAGAAACAACCTTTTCTTCCCTTCCTCTATGTTATACTGTTGACTGAAGTTTTTTTTACTATTTTACAGAAATTATTTTCTAGATACCACCATTTCCCCCACATTCTGTATTTTTGAAGTATTGTTTTTGTTTTATAACATAATTGTGGAATTTTGCATTTATTACTACTAAATTTTATCTTATATTATTTGGCCAAATATTCCCAAAGTGTCAAGACCTTATCTTGAATCTAGACTACCATTCATTTATTAAGCATATGTCATGTACACTAAGTGATTTATAGATATCACATTTAATCCTCAGAACAACTATGGGAGGTAGGTGCTATTATTATCCTCATTTTAAACTTGAGGTCAACTGAGATTAAGTGACTTTCCTAGAGACCATATTTGAAGTCATCTCTTCCTGTCTCCAGACATAGAGTTGTGTCTAAGGCATCATATATTTTAATCAATGAAAGCAAAATAATGAATTAATAATAATAATAATAGCCACAGACATGCATTTATTAATATTTTTTCTATGTTCAAAGTTCAAGGGTTACAATGGAAAAGGAAGCAGCATCTGCTCTCAAGGTACTAATATTCCAATTAGGGAGGTGGCATATCTTCTCTATGCTGAACATTATCATTTCCTTTAACCAAGGCATGTTTTTATGGCATTTTTTAAGTCTTCTCAAAATGCTCTAAAGTGTCTATTTTCTAAATATGGTTCTCAGGCAGAAAGCAGTATTCCAGATCATTCCTAACCAGGTCAATGTTTATTAAAATTACAACCTTCCTAATTTTGAATACTAGCCCTCTTTTAAAGAACCTAAATATAGTATTACCTTTTTTTTTTAAGACAGTTGAGGAACTTTGCATGTACTCCTACTAAATTATAGATTATTTGATTTGGCCAAATTTCCCTTAACTGTTAAGATCTTATTTTGATTCTAGACTGTCATTCAATGTGCTGACTTCTCTATCTTTCCTCATTTCTGTCATCTGAAAATCTGATAAATGTGTCATATATGCCTTTTTCTAAGTCACTGTAAAGTCTGAAGAAGAAAGTTATTTTTTTAATGGAAAAATAAGCTTAGTTTTAGAACTGTCGAATTTGAAATCCTCATGGAACATGAAATTAGACATTTCCTATATGACAATTAAATATATGGCTATGGAGCTCAAGAGAAGTAAGGGATGGAAGTTAGATTTGAAAGTTATCCACTTAGAAAGTATAGTTCAGTGGATTGGATTTTCTAAAGTTAAAAAGAGTTTGTATAAAAGAAATCTTCTTGACTTTTTTCATATGTGTTATGGCCACTTTTGGAGTCTAGGTAGCCTATGGACCCATTTTCAGAATAATACTTTTTCAATTAAAAAAAATACACCATGTTAAAAGGAAAATAAATTATTCTGAAATAGTTATAAAATTTTTAGTGCATTAAAACCAGATGAAAAGGCCCTGGCATAGAGAAAAATGGGGATGAGTTCAGATTCCTGGGGAAAAGTCATCTCATACTAAAAGATGGAGTGGGGAGAAGAGTAGTCAGAGAAATAGGAGAACCAGATAATTTTCTGAGGTCTCTGATATTATGGTTTTAGGGGAGGATAGTGAAGAAGGATCAAGGATATGAATAATACAATAGATGTATTAAGATATTCAGCTGCTTTACTTCTTTATTCATTAATTCCATGGTTATTAAAAACGGATTAACAAAAAATGATGTAATAGCTTTTTCTACAAATAGTTGGATTGTCTTAGAGGGAGGCACCTATGTGGGAGACAGAAGGGATTGTTTCTGGTATAAGATATCCTGCCTTTCCCTATCACATGGGAGCAGCCCTTTTCCATTGTCTACAAAGTCCAAATAGGCTACATTTTAAAATTACCAGATTAGGATAATGATACTTTTTCTTTCTGTAGTATTCAAAATTGAAGGTCACAATTCACCCAAAAGATGGACACTTTGCAATAATCTGGGCTTAGAGGTCAGATCTAGAGAGTCACTTCTCCTTCCTCATTAGGCTCTGTGACTCCATGAATTCTGCTTGAGATTTTGGTCTATTTTTGTTTGTCGTTTCCAATCGGAGGCAAGGTGACACAGTGTTCAAACCCTGGAGTTCTAACAATGACTTTAGAGTGAGAAATCTATGCCATGTGCTGCTGTTAGCATATTAAGGAAGAAAAAGAGTACTAGAACACCAGGGACAAGGGATGTGACATGAAATTTAGTGGAACTAAAATGCATATGTAATTAATTAAATATTAAATCTAATTGCCCTCTACTCTTCACAAACTTAGGTGATGTAGAGAAAATTATGCCTTTTTAAGTGCTGAAGATGTTTGTGTTTTGGGTTTTAGTTATAAGTTCAAAATACATATTCTTCTGCAAAAAAAAAAAATCAGGTAGCAAAATGAAACTGAGGAGCTTAGACTCCCCCTCCACACACACCAAATTGGGGGAATACAAGTAGTAGAAGTTTCTTGAGCTAATGCTAGAGACTAGATACTCCCCCCCCAATTTCTTTAAAAGGTATTGAAGAACTGTGGGGAGGGAGTATGAAATGTAATATGTTTGGCTTTCAGGCAATAGTCATCACTGTTAACAATGGAAATGAGATAACTTAGTATCCTCTGTTTTCTTTTTTCTTTTTTTCTTTTAAATAACTTTTTATTGACACAATATATGCATGGGTAATTTTTTACAACATTATCCCTTGCATTCAATTCTGTTCTGACTTTTCCCTTCCCTCCCTCTACCCCCTTCCCTAGATGGCAAGCAGTCTTATACATGTAAATTACTTTATAGTATATCCTAGATACAATATGAGTGCAGAACCATATAGTTTTCTTGCTGCACAGGAAGAATTGGATTTAGAAGGTAAAAATAACCTGGAAAGAAAAACAAAAATGCAAACAGTTTACACTCATTTCCCAATGCTCCTTCTCTGGGTGTAGCTGATTCTGTCCATCATTGATCAATTGGAACTGAATTAAATCTTCTTTGTCAAAGATATCCACTTCCATCAGAATACATCCTCATACAGTATTGCTGTTGAAGTATATAATGATCTCATGGTTCTGCTCATTTCACTCAGCATCAGTTCATGTAAATCTTTCTAAGCCTCTCTGTATTCATCCTGCTGATCATTTCTTACAGAACAATAATATTCCATAATATTCATATAGCACAATTTAACCAACCATTCTCCAATTGATGGGCATCCATTCATTTTCCAGTTTCTAGACACTACAAACAGGGCTGCCACAAACATTTTGGCACATACAGGTCCCTTTCCCTTCTTTAGTACCTCTTTGGGATATAAGCCCAGTAGTAACATTGCTGGATCAAAGGGTATGCACAGTTTGATAACTTTTTGGGCGTAATTCCAGATTGCTCTCCAGAATGGTTGGAGTATCCTCTGATTTCAAGCAGCTTTGTTCCTCACATTATAAATTGTACCAGATACTTGCCAACAGGATTTGTTTCAGTTGCTTCACTCTACCCAGACCCTACATACATTTTATACGGTATGGTCAAGTGTGTGCTGTGGGTGACATACAGGGAATGACTATTCCATGTAAAAGGACATTGAAAGGGAATCTAAGAAATACCATTCTTTAGGAGAGACAGAAATATAATTTTATACAAACTTCAGTTATTTTACCCCTATCAGATTGATGTCACTGTTGGTGGAACTGGGAATTTGGGAATTTAACCATTTTGGAGAACAATCTGGAATTATGCCCATTGCCAATACTCTATGACCCAGCAATACCACTACTAGGTCTATTTCCAAAGATGATTAGGATAAAACAAGATAAAAACCTGTATGTTCAGAAATATTTGTAGCAGCTCTCTTTGTGGTAGCAAAGAACTGGAAATTGAAGGGATATCTATTAATTGGGGAATGACTTAACAAGTTATGGCATGTGATTGTGATAGAATACTATTGTGCTATAAGGAATGATGAACTCATTGATTTTAGGAAAAAAATTTGGATAGATTTGCATGAAATAATGAAGACTGAAATGAATAGAAGCAATAGAATTCTGTTTATAGTAGCAGCAATATTATTTTCAGGACAATTTTGAGTGACTGAATCATCTTGCCTAATATAAATACCCAAATTAACTATAAGGGATATATGAATCAAGGTGCTATTTGCATTCAGAGAAAGAACTGTTAAAAAGAAATATGTACAGAATGATTTTATATATATATATATATAATACAAGTTTATGCATACAAATATATTGTATATTTGTAGTATTTATCTCTAGAGTAGTGTGGGATAGGGAAAAAAAACCAAGGGAAAAAAGAAATTTATTTAAAAGAAACCTTTTTATCCAGGAAAAAATGTAGGTTCAAGCCCTGCTTCAGACCATAGTAGCTATCTGATGATAGACAAGTCACTTTTCCATTCATTTTCCCCAAAAAATCCTCTGAGACTCTTAAATTAAAGGTTATTGCTTTGGAATGGTGGAAAAATTTGTCACATCAGGAGCTCCCCACACTAACAAATTAGTTGTCCTAAACCAAAAAGTGGGGAGGGAATCTGTAAAGGCTTTAAGTAATTTTATGTGTAAGAAAAAAAAAAGTATTACAACCAACTATTTATAAAACTGTGCATGAATAGCCTACTAGATTCTAGCAAGTAGTGTTCTTTTTCCTTTTATTCCATTTTTTGCTTATTTACTTAAATTATTATTTACTCTTGGCAACTCAATACCTGGAAATATTGGCAAAAAAACTTTGATATATCCTCAGAAATCCTAGTTCTGAATGCCTGTGAGAGGTGGAAAGTTCAAGGAAAGTTTAATTCTATCCTGCTGGAAGAAAAATTAAAACCCCATAACTGTGCCAAAAGATAGTCTCATAGTATAGTACTCAGAGCAGAGAGGAAAAACACTTTTAAATTACAGACATGCCATCAACTCCAAGATGTCAATTCATTCCCTTTGTTGACAGCAAACCTAGCACCAAATGACTTGAGCTCGGAAAATGCAGTGATCCTGAAACTGTTGAACGTGCTTCCAATCAGAGGCAGCAGAGAATTTTTCACCTCTTACTTAACAGGGCAGATAATGTAAACATACCAGGGATGAAGCCGTCATTCAATTCAGTTTCACAAGTGATCTCCAAATGCTTCACTGCAAGAATCTGTTTCCAACTGCCTTCATTGCAGTGATGCTACAATTCTTCAGTGTCGATCTCATTGCTAGTTTTATCACCTAGAACATAGTCTCATTTCATTAGTTGTAAGCCAGAAGATCCATTTTTACCCTATGTTCACCTTTGTGTCTTTCTCTCTCTTTAAACTCTTCTCTCAATAAAATGGCTGGATTCAAGCTTCATTTTTTGGCTTGAATGGCCTTTGCCATTTACGAACCTGTTAAGCTTCAAGTCACTTCTTTGCTCTGATCTTATTTCCCTTTCAATAAAATGTAGGTTGTAATACTTTTACTAAGTACATCTCAGAGTGGTTATTAGGAAAGGGTTTTATAAATAGTAAACTACAATAGAAATTAAGTAAGAATGAGAATCATCTAACTACTTAATAAATGTGAATTAGAGATGAGAGCTTGATACATTTTGAACAACATACTTAATATTTCATTATCCCTGGCAATTTCTCCAAGACTATAAATCAATCAACAATTATTTATTTATTACATGGCTACTATTTGCTAGATTCCATGTTAGTACCATAAATGCAATGACAAATTTAATTTTCAAATAGTCCATCAAACCATTTACAAAATAGCCAAAGAGGGAAATATCCACATATACCTATATATAGAAAGAATAGCTACCAGGTGGTTAAGAAGTGGAGAAAAGGGAGAGATAATTATTGATCTGCATCAGAGGGAATTTTCATACCAGGAAAGCAGGAATTCCTTCCAATGATATAAAAAAAAAAGTCTGGAAATTCATATATACCACATGTGTAATTAGTACGTATATGTGAAAGCTGTTACTAACTTCATTCTTTCACTTTCATTCCTGTTCTCATATTGATAAGGGCATAGCCACATATGTATCATTAGGTCTCTAACTTTTAATATTCTAACAATTCTATTCCACATAGTTCTGGAAAATCTCAAATCTCTAAGGAAAATATCATCTCATAAGTTCAAGAGAACCTGAAAAACACAAGAGGGAAAACACATACACAACAGAAAAACAATATAGAACACCAGGATTAAAACATACATTGATTATTTCAGGGAAGTTTTAACTTAAAATATATTACATTTATTTTCAGATATCTAATTGTATTATGTAGATTCTTTGCTTGGGGAATTTAGATTTTTAAAAAATTCTAACATTAACAAAAAGCAGTATCTGTCTAGTAATTTAAAAGGATTATATTTCCAGGATTCTGCTGAAATTCAGGGAATGTGAGAAATCATCCATCACTAATGCTTTCAGAGACCAAATATAGACAAAAAATAAGGAGTTCCTTATATAAATGAAACCATAGAACTAATTCCTTTCTTCTGCTTATGTTAAGGTGGGGAAATGTTATCTATTCATTTATGAAAAATCAAATTTCCTTATAATTGTAGCAATAGCAGGAATTGGAAAAAGAAAATAGGAAGAGAAGGAGGAGGAGAAGGAAGAATATGGAAATTTTTATTAATACTATTTGAGAAGAAAACCGTGGACAACACCAAGAATAGCCTGTAACTTTTTCTGGAGTTTTGGCATCCAATTGGTTGGTATACTTGACTATCAAAGAATCAAATGCATCTAATAGAAGCAGAAATATCTTTTTTCTAAGTAGTCATTAAAATACCTGAGCTAGTAAAGATTTTACTCTGATTGAGAAATTTAAGTCATTTCTGTTTCAAAATGCAAGCTTGCATTGCAAAGGGGGAAAACCTGAAAACTGGATCAAATCCACCAAGGGAAGTAGAAGGAGGTGAATTTTATCTGTGAAGGACACAGTTCTATTAGTATAGATTCCCCTTTCATCCTAAATTCTAGGTTGTCTTTTTTTCCAACTGAATTACTTTATCTCCATTTTATTTGCTGAAATGAACAAAGTTCCAGGCTATCAAAATGTTCTCTACCTAGACAAGCCCATGAAAATGAATGATTTCATTTACAACAAATTTCAGTTCACCTTTAATATACCATGTACTACTGTGCGGCTGAAGCTAATGAGCTTGCAATTTAAATGTCTTTTCTCCTATGTTGTTGAGACCTATGAATTAAACCAGTCTTATAAGCAGAATTTATTGCTAATTAACTAGAGTGCACTCTACTAGTTGAAATTGCTACCTCTGCAAATGAAGAAAAATGTTGGAGCCTTTTTTTATAACAGGAACTAAATTCCATCAGCTATTGTAGATTTGAAAGCATATTTGCTTAGCAAGAGGTTATTTTTCACTTGTTAAGAACTACGTGAAAATTGGTAGAAAAAATTAGCCACCATAATTCATGCAGTGCTTAATGAACTAAGAGAAGAACATGTCAAATTATTTTTTTCCTTTAGCAATGCATTTTTTGAAGGGTAGGGGAGGGGAGGCAATAAGTGTTAAGTGACTTGCTTAGGGTCACACAGTTAGTGTCTGAGACTTGATTTGAACTCAGGTCTTCCTGACTCCAATGGCCACTGTGCCATCCAGCTACTGAAAACATCTTTATCACTAGATTTTTTTTTTTACAGTATAAAATCAAAATTAGTATTAGGGAACAATAAAGCAAATGTGAGCATAACAAATTCAATCCCAAATTATCATAATTCTATGAATATTTTTAAAATCTATTTAAAAGTATATTCCAAATTATTAATCTAAACTCATCTCTCCATTTTCAATACACACACACAGTCCTATCATGAAACAAAAACAAGTTTATATTTCCTTCTTTCAAACATACTACTGTAGTAGAAAATGAAGATTTTATGAATTTAGGTTCTGGACTTATTTATTTTTAGAAGATGGGGAAAACTCCATGAACTATTGTATTCAAACTCTTTTAGGAACTGGTGAAAACAGGATGAAGGAAGGAAGGGCAAAATAATTTTCCCTTTTCTCCTACTCAGTACCTGCCTGTTGCACAGCATAAACTGCTTAGACCATCTTAAACATGGGAGGTATGGTTGCAGGAGTAGAAATATTTCAATAGAAAGAATGATTTGAATGATATTTGTAGCAATAGCAGGGGTTGAAAAAAGAAAAAAAATAGGAAAAGGATGATGAGAAGGAGAAGAAAGAATAGGAACATTCTTATTAATAATATCTGAGAAGAAGGCTGTGGACAACACCAAGAGTAGTTTTTAACTTTTTCTGGAATTTTGGCATCTGATTGTTTAGTATACTTGACTATCAAAGAATCAAGTGCATCTTTTAGAAGCAGAAATATCTTTTTTCTAAGCAGTCATTAAAATATCTGAGCTAGTAAAGATATTACCCTGATTGAGAAATTTAAGTCATTTCTGTTTCAAAATGCAAGCTTGCAGTGCAATGGGGAAAACCTAAAAAATGGACCAAACCCACCAAAGGAAGTAGAAAGACTTCTACTTTCTTAAAACTGCCCTAATATATCAAAATCAAAGTATCAGGAACTCTATATAGCAACATAATCAAAGAAGGAACAGAGTCTTTTTGAGATTAAATCAAATTTATTGAATCAAATTAAAATTTTATTGGTACTTAAGGGTCCTTTGCTTATGAAGATTGTTTGATTTATGCCACTGGGATTAGTTGAATGGCGCTATAGATGGCAAAGCATCTCTATTGGCTAATTCCACTTTCGAACATAAATTTGGAGCTGCCTGAGATCTGAGAGTCCAGCTAATCAATATTCTTCATTTTACAGATGAGGAAACTGAGAATGAGAGAGGTTCAGTGACTTTTCCATTGTCAAACATATAATAAGTATCAGAGCAATGATGTGACAGCCCAAATCCTTTGTCTCTGAATCAAGTGTTTTTCCCACTGAACCACTAAAAAGGTCAAAAAGTTACTTGGGGATATTAGTTCTATTTATAATTAAGATTGAATTGTAAAAATTAACCATCAATGATGCTGTGTTTTTCTTTTGTAGAAAAGTTATTTTGTAAAATTGCTAAATTAGATTTAAAACAAAAATATATTAATTTAAAATTGAGTAAAATGTATATCCTTATAAATGAATTTAATTTTAAAAATTAATTCTCAGTAAAAACAAAAATGAAAAATCTTTGACAAATTCTTTTTCTCAAATAATATAAGAATAGTTTTATATGCTAACACAATAAAAGAGCAAAAAAGAGAAGAATCATAAAAGAAAAAATATTATTGTTTTATTAGGCTATAGTAACACATAAAATCATAGCATATTAGAATCATTTTATCTTTAAATTATTCATCACCAAAGGATAATTGATTTCTATAAAAACATTCTCTAGAAATATTATTTAAATGCATATATCATATATACATATATATTGTATATGCACACATGTATATCTATATATATATATATGCATATACACATATTTACATACATACATATATACTTTTTTGTATCTTCTACTTAATCAGAATAGCTTTTCCGATACTATAAATAGCTGCCTTTTATAATATGGATTTTTAAAATTGCATTTTAATTTGATTGTTACACATTATGAAATCCTTTAAAAATTCATTTTTAAATAAAATTTAAAAAAAATATATGAAGCCATAAGCAAGAGAAAAATATTCTGACATGGTGGATAGAAGACCCAAATTTGAATTTAAATGATCCTTGTTTTAATCCTGACTTGTCCAATTACTAGCTTCATAATTCTGAGAAAATCATTTAATCTTTCTTGATTTGTTTCTTCATCTGTAAAATTAAGGGGTTGAACTCTATGGCTTGTAAACTCACTTCTAGACTTAAAATATATGATTCTATTTGTGAGTTCTGTGTTGCATATAAAATATAGGAGGTGAAGACTTAAGTCAGAATATAAATTATGTCTCAAAGTGGGTGTCATAAATAAAGCTAGCAACAGATCATGTGATTAATAGTGTTAATAATTTATAAAACTCTAGATATTCCAGCTCTACATCTATGACCTTAAGATACATATTTTTAGAGTTTACAAAAGTCTTTCTAGGCAGCATACCCATACCCATAAGAAAGTATAAGAATTATTATCCCCTTTTTACAGATAAGAAAAGTGAGGTTCAGAGAAGTTAATGCAATTCCACTGGGATAATGCATTATTCAATAAGTAGTGTAACCTCAACTTGAACCCAAGTCTTGTGAATTCCTGATACATTCTTTTTCACTATATAAGAAACAAATAGCACTTAATAGTATCTTCTATTAGAATAAGAAAGAGAAACAATGAACTTTCATTGATTTGAGGATTTCAAATTCTATGCTTTCTCCACATACAGTATCCAAAATTTCAAATCCTTTTTGGCAGTGAGAGCCAAATATGTATTGTGAATGTGGAGGAGGAAGAGGAAGAATGTAAATAAATTTGTACTAAATAAAAGGGCATGTGTGGTGGAAATGTTGTCACAACAGTCATTATTTTGTGCTTTCCCCTCTCACTCTCAAAATTGTGCTATTGCAGGCTCTATCTGTGGATCCTTCATCTCTCTATAATGATTCACTTAGCAATTTTCTCTAAAAGTTAGGTTTTTAATGAGTAACTATTGTTTATTGTACTTTTAAAAGCCCCATTAGTGCTAAGAAAGAAACAAAATTAGCAATCTTTCATCAAAGGGAAAGTTGTAGTTGGTATGAGGAAAATCATAATTCCTCAGAAGTCGTGAAATTAGCAATATGGCCTGGGACCTTCATTAGACATAAAAACAATTGTGAGAAAAAAATATTTTAATTCCATTTATACTTAAAATATTCAGTTGAGAAAAAGGAGTTTTCTTAATGAAAACCTCTTGTTAAAAACAAACAAACAAACAAACATGGGATTTCCATTTAGAGAACCATGTTTAAGTTCATACTAAGGTAGTTTCATGAAAAAAAGTAGGAGCAACTTTCCTTTCCCCCTTCTTTTTTCATTACTACTGAACTGGGATTTATAGAAATACAATACAATCCTAAGGAGGGTATTTTGTACCTGTATTTATTTAGTTTTCAGTTATATGTTTCCTTTACAAAGTGGATTCAGATAGCTACCAAGAGATCAGCGCTGTATACAAAGAATTTTTTTTTCAGAATTAAAAGCAAGGAAAATAGGGAAGTTATTAGCAAAACAACTACCTTATTGCTCTTAATTATTATTTATAATTTCTGGTATGTTATGAGGTTTTCTAAATATATACCCTAGAGAATAACTAGGAATGCACATACAAAATATACACGACTAATATCACCGAGTCACCAAGAACTTAAGTGATTTGGAAAGGTAAACTTAAGTCACACTGATTTATGCAGAAATTGCCAAACCCAAACAGAATAATCTGTCACTTTAATACCTATAGTATCTTTGGTAGGAGTGGTGATAGAATGAAAGAATAGTGGAAATTCCAAAAGCAATGGAAACAAAGCATTTTGGAATCCTTAAAGCACTATATACATGTCAACTACTGTTATTTTTGTGATTTGATCCATTTTAATGGAGTTAAGATTGAATTTTTCTGCAATAAACCACCATATTATTTTTTAAATTTAATATTCTGAAATCAAAAGTGGATAAAATACTGACTTTTTAAATTAATAAATATATTGGGACATAGGCTTATCTTCTATAAGTTCAAGGAAAGCATGTGTAGGAAAATTCTAGCAGCTAGCTAATGATGGGATTGATAAGTAATTCAGTAGTACTCACATGATTTTATTTTTTTTCTATATATCTATACTTTGAAAGATTATTTTTGCTCTATGTAACTTGGTAATTATTAGCATTGTGTATGCGGACATTTATTTAAAACAATTTCTTAATTTTAAAAATAGATCATTGTTATGTTTAAGCTGTTATGGGAACCAACTGTATTTGGGATGATTGTCTTATTTTAGTATTTCTGTTAAATTTTCAAGGACGCTTCAGGGTCTGCAGTTTTAGTACAAATCTGTAGTAAAAGACTGTATGATTGGGGCGAGTAAGGTATTAAATTTCTCCTTGAACAAAAAGCAAAGATTGTAAGTTGCAGAAAAAAGTGCTGAGTTGCAGTGGGAGAGGTAATTACCTTATCCAGACATTTTCTATTTATCAGTTGAATCCTGATATCTAATTGTAGGATAGAAATTTTTCTTGTGAGTATACTTTTAAGAAGTAGCAATCTTGATAATATCAGCAGTAACTAGAGCAACAGTTTGATAATAGCAGCTCTAGGAGTAGTAGTAGCACCAGTAGTAACAGCAGGATTAGCAAGTGTGGCAGCAGAACAGTAGCAGTAGCAATAGTAGCAACTGCAGAAGTAGTAGTAACTGTAGCAATGGTGACAGCAAGGTTAGCACTTCTTTCAGTACTTGTAGCAGCTGTAATAAAAGCAATAGGATCAATACCAGTACTAGATAGTAACTGCAGCCACAACAGTAATAGCAGCAGCACGTTAAGTTATGGGAAGAGCAAAAGAAATTCATATTATGAAGCCATCATTAACTTTTTATGAGTTTTAACAGCCTATTGTTTCTATTGAGTCATTCTCTTCTTCAATTGCTAAAAGTCCTGGAAATAGTTTCCTTACATTGAATTGAAATTTATGTTTAACAATTTGAAGAATATTTTTGGTTTCCTTTTCAAATAGCTAGAGATGCTGTGGTTATTAAAAAAAAAAAAGGAGGGTGCAATTCAAACATTATGGACTATTGAAATCATGTGAAAGTTAATTGGTGCACACATATCATGGAAGAGGTTCCAGCTAAGTTTTTCCACAAACTTGAAATTTGGGTTGTATGGCTCTTTTACCTTTAGATGAATTAGCAGAATAGGGAAATGTGCTCTTCAAGCAGGTTTTCCCAATAATGCACCAGATTGTGAAACCTGGTCCCTATAACACAGATATAACTTATGTATATAAAGGTCTACTATGTGTTTCACATACTTCAAATGACAAGTAGAAAGGTAGGCTGTTGGTGCCCAAAGCAATAGAACTCTAGGGATTACATGAGAATACAGAATTCTTTTGATGCATGTTTGTCAAATAGTGAATAATCCCAAGGAGATGTCAGGGGTGAAAGGTGAGCTACTGATTTATTTTTTTAAATACATATTTAAAGTTGTTCTGGAAGCCCTACTCATTAATCACTCATCTCCTGATGAATGTTCCCACAGCAACCAAGCAGAACACACCTGCTGTGCAGCCTCATTTCCAAGTACCTCCTCCTATCACTTTGATTTGGTAGAATGCTGAAGGCAACATCAGCACAGCACATGTAGTAGAGGATTAACACTGATAGTGGAAGTATGGCTGAAGATTTGAAAATTTAGGATATTGAGGAAATGCCAGTGTTTTTTTTTCCTTCTATTTATTCTTTTTTCATATTTACTTTGGGATTGTACCTTTTCATTTGTGCACATGATGCTGTGGTCACATTGGGAAAGTAGAGATGTTCTTGACTTGTACCAAATGTGATATATAACTTGATTAAGACAAGTCATTACTTAATTATAGTAATATAGGGAACCAGTAGTAGAATTATACAGGCATTTAAAAATCTATTTTGCAATGTGGAATATTCATTGTACTACATAGTACTCTTAGTACTACATAGTACTTACACTATGTGAAACTGAAATAATATTTGGTACTGATGTAAAGTAAAACGGTTGTTCTAGACACTGGGTTGTTTCCCCTCAGTTCAGAGCCTCTTGAACTAAGCAACAGCTTCCTAATTGATCTTTCTGCCTCCAGGATCTCTTTGTTCTATTCTTTCCTCCACACATCTGGCAAACTGATTTTTCTTAAGGAGGCAGGACCCTAACCATGTCAATTCCCAATGTGAAGAAACTATCTATTATTAGGATAAGGGTAGGATAAAATACAAACTCTTAAATTTAACTTTTAAAACTCTTTACAACTGGACTCCATCCCCTATTTCTAACCATATGACATTACTTCCTTTATCTTACTCTACTGTCTACCCAAATTGATTGAGTTTTGATGTTTTTGTAGCACTCCACCTCCTATCTTCAAAATTTTGCATCAGCTGCTCCTTATACCTTAATCATCTCATCCTATTTATTTCATTCCATTCTTCTGTTTTATTCTATTTTACTAAAATTTTACCTAAAATATTAATGGTGAATTTGGGATCAGGGAATGAGAGTTTCAGTTCCAACTCTGTCACTTATTCAGCCTTGATCAGCTAACAATTCATTAGAACTTCATTTTTCTCATTGCTTAAATAAGGGGTAGGATTAAGTGTTTTCTGATGATCCTTCCAGCTATAATGTGTATCTATTTGATTTCTGGAATTCTTTTCAGGTTCATGTCCAATTACTTATATTCTTCTATTTTCCAGCCCCAAGTCAAGTAAAATTTTATCCAAAATTTAATGGATAATATTCAAATTTGGAGACAGAGTATAGATAAAAGGTGAATGATAATACTGATTCAAATTCAGAACAGCTGTATTGCATAATACAAAAAAAGAATTGTGTAACCTAACATGAGGATTAAGGGGGAAATATATATTAATGGCAAACAATACAGTATTTCTAACTATAAATGAAAAGAGTAGATAACAGAAATGTGAATGATTTTCTTAAGATGTGTAAGAATAAAAAAACAGCAAAACATACACAGTTATCCTATGTAATAAAGTACCTACTAAAAATAAGTAGTCCTTGTCATGAAGAACATTTCTAAATGGGCATTGGAATTTTTCTGTGCCAAAGATGAGAAAAAGAAAGGTGACAATAGATAATATTTAGGGTATTCAGAAGAAAACCTTATAATTTTCAAATAGCAGTTTTTGATTCCGACAAAGACATTTAAGCAGTTGTGATTTTTGTTTCTTAAGCTAATTTAAGATCATGAGTATTACATATAAGTACTTTGTTGTGTTTCTGTCTAATAACATGAGCATCTCAATGGAGAACATTTTTTTCAGATTACTGATGAATTTCAAGGAAGTCACAAGAGTTAGTAAATGATGCCTGATTGGATATGGCAAACATTAAGTTGTTTAAGGTTACTTTGGCCACAACCAATTATCTGGTTCTGGGAAATGTAGATAAATCATTCAGAGTTGATTGTCTGCCAATTAAAAGCACATTTTCATCAAGTTCATCACTTCTAGAATATTTCTAGTCACTCAACTTGTACTTTTACTTGAAGTTGGAGAACATGAAATGAGAAAATGAATCATGTTTATAAGTAATAAATCTCTATTGTTTATCCCAACCTATTATCCATTTATAATTTTAATTGCAAAATGCAATCTAAATTGTTTTATATTTAATTTGGAATAAAAATAAAATGTTCATAACATTTTTGGCATTTATTAGAGCAACTTGTTCATATTTGAATTTTGCATTAACTACTAAAAATGAGGAGTGGATCATGTTACTCAATAAGTCATAGACCTTTTAATTGAATAGTAGTTTAATGGTTATCTAGTTCAGTCCCTTAGATCAGAAATTTTACATTTAAATTGCTGAAGGGACTTGCTGTATATCACACAGCTAGTTAATAGCATAGAAAAATTAATAGCATAGAAAAACCTTACATCTAGATCTATTTATTGGGTAGTGGAGTGATGAAGTGGATAGAGTACCAGACCTGGAGTCAGGAGTCATTTGAGTTCAAATATAGCCTCAGACACTTACTAGTTGTGTTACTCGAACAGGTCACTTATTCATCTTTGCCTTGGTTTCCTCTTCTTCAAAATGAACTGGAGAAGGAAATAACAAACCACTTCAGGTTTTGTTTTTGTTTTTGTTTGTCAAAAAAATCCTAAAGGGGGTCATAGAGTTAAACATAACTGAAATGACCAAACAACAAATTAGATCTATTTATTTTAAGTGCAATGTTTTTTGGAGTGCAATAGCATGATTGATAGTAAAAAGGAGTTGATGAATAAATTATCTCAGAGATATCTTCTGAAGTTTTATTATAAGAAATGAAATCCTGAAAAAAAAATATGAGAATTGACTACTAGATCAGGTTTTACCACTAAGTAGCAATGTGATTTAGCATTTTGCATTTAATCTTTACTTTTTTACTAATAAAATTAACTTAAAAGACATGTCTAATAACTAAAATTAGAAGATTCTGTGATAATCATGAATGTGATATAATTGTCATTCATATTCAATTGGCAAATTACATGAAATGAGGATCTGTGTGAAGAAATAAATCTAAAACAAGTAGTGAAAAAGTAGCAGAAAGTCATGAAAGTAAAAATAGCAAGCACTAGTCATTGGGGGTATCAAACTATACCAAACTATACCAAATTCTGCCATCAACTACCTAAGTAGCCTTCCTTGAACAAATTGCTTTACCCTTCTGTATCTGTTTGCTCATCTTTAAAATGATGAAGAAGAGTTAGAAAGAGTTTCATGATCCCTTTCCATCTTAGATTCTATGAGTCTAACTATTTTAATTATATGCAATTGCTTTTTTTCATAGAAACACATTTATAAGTTGTATCATGATCCTGTAGATAAAGAAGATATGTAGAAGGTGATGATATGATAACACATGAATCTAGATCTTTGATTTCTTTTTAAAAATAAGTTGAAACAATAAAAGTATGTAAGGAAATGTTGTAACTTTTAGAAATCTGTGTTAAATATAGATAACGGATCTCTTAAGATATTTTCTTTATCATGACTAAATGTGTGCTTATGATATACTGTAAATGAGCTTTGAAATCTGCATTATATTATTGCATAAAATCAGAATGTTTTGCATTATAGATCAGTTCTATATCCTATTAACTGGAACCATCAGCTGTAATATATAGCAGAGATTAAGTGAGATTTTGGCATTTAGGTTGATGGCAATAATAGGTTGTTGCACCTGACTTTAATTTTAAGTAAAAAGTAAACAAGTAAATTAAAGACAATCAGCAGTTGTAAAGATTTGTCCAAAGATGGTCAATTCCACTGAAGTTATATCTCAACATGAATGTCTTAAACAGAAAGAATATTACTAATTTGGGAAGATTAATAAATAAAAAATTGAAAATTATTGGGTGCTTAATTTATTTCAATATCATGACCATTTTCCAGAGTTCTTTTCAAAATATGTAGCATCTTAGATAATATAATACTTTATTATAAAGGTCATTTTTTTTGGTGAATTTCAACCTTTTAAAAGCAAGATAAAGATATTAATATATACATATGGATTGAAATATAGGAAGAGCAGAGTTCATCTTCCACTATCCACATTGAAATAATATTTTTTTTAAAAAATATACTGAACAAAACTTATCTTTACCCAAAAAAGGAGAACTCATCTAATCATCAAAATACATCTTCTGGGGAAAAAATTAGGTATTTTATTTTGTTTTCTAAGACAAAGGAATATTCACTCATTGCATACTTGTCTAATTTCATGTATCTTGATATCTTGATGTGATAACCTTCTTGAATGGAGTGTCATCTCATAATATATATGCATAATTTCTCATCCTATGTTACTTTTTACCACTATTTTTGTTACATTGGATAAATTGCCTATGATATGTGAATCTCAGTTTCTTCCTTTGTAAAATGAGGGGACTAGAATTGATGGTCTCAAGATGCCTTCCAAATCTAGCTGTATGATCCTATGATATCATAATCTATAGAATATAAGGGCAATGGTCAAATTTGATTATTAACAACAAAGAAATCATCTGATGCCAGACAACATACTTCTTCTCTGCTGTTAATATTATAATTAAAAGACAAGGAATATTAGATATGTTTTTTTGGGAAAAGGGAAAGTTATTTGTTAATCTCACATTTCAGTTGAAACTTTTGAGTGTTCAGCTGTATTTTATGAATAAGGCAAAGAAGTAGAATCATGTCAAAAACCTGATCATTTAGGTTAAGAAAAAAGTTTAACTTATGAATTTGTGCATATGTACTTCTCTGTCTATATATTTATATATTTATAAATGCTCAGATTTGATCAGCTGGGTATATCAAGTGAGGAGCAGCTTGGTGGTGCAGTGGAAAGAGTACCAGTCATGGAATCAATAACATTCATATTCATAATTTAAAATTTGGTCTCGGAATTTATTCCTGCATGCCCATAGACAATTCAGTTAGCCCATCTGTAAAATGAGCTAAAGAAAAAAATAGCAAATTATTCCAGTATCTTTGCCAAGAAAATTACAAATGTTGACACCAACAATCAGGTACAACTAAAAACAATTAAGCAATAACATAATTAAGTTAATTTATTTGTTGTATTGGGATTTTAAATTGTATGATTATCTTAATTAATTCATAAATTATTGATAAACATGCTGATGATAAAGCAATACCATAATATTTTAAATGCATTTTCTCCACAGAATATTGACTGTTTGAGACTGGTTCTTAGGACTTTATTATATGTTTATTGACCATTTTCCATTTTTTTCTTATTGAAAAACAGCATATATAAACCCATTAAAATGTACAATTATTTTTAAATAAAAGTATCCTGAAAGTTGAAAAATCTTCAAATAGTTATAATTTTGATACCATGATATTAGATGGTTTTCTGTAGTATATGAATTAGGATCATTTAAGCTTTAGTCTTTTAATTTGAATTGTAGTCTTTGAATTTTTTTGGTTACAATGATTCCTGCTGTTTAGGTTTTAATTTCTATTTCAAAGTGAGAAAGGGCTCATTAGAGACTTTGTCCTATTCATCTTTTCCAGTTGCATTACCTCTTGATTGCTCAGAATGAATTAAAGTTTATATTTTGAACCTTCTTTTCTCAGTCTTCACCAAGCTACTAACATTGCAGTAAATCACCTCATCAAAATATTGAAATAGAGATCATCCATAGTCAAAGAGACCTTTTTTAGCACATGAATCCTTCCTATGGTTAATAAAATCCTCTCCTCACTTGAATCTGTAGCTGCCAAGATCAGAAGCAAATTGATCTATCAAACATTCTTCAGATGTTTATCTGAGTAAGAAAGTGGTTCCAGTTCCAATTGCATCATAGTGGGGTTTATCATTATAATAATCACACATGATGACCTCATTTAATCTTTTAGGCATTGTTTTTGAAAATGAATAGTAAGCAGAAATGATGCTTTAATAAGAGGTCCTCAAATTACGGCCGTGGACCAGATGCAACATCAGAGGACGTTTATCCCCCTCACCCAGGGCTATGAAGTTTCTTTATTTAAAAGCCCACAAAACAAAGTTTTTGTTTTTACTATAGTCCGGCCCTCCAACAATCTGAGGGACAGTGAACTGGCCCCCTATTTTAAAAGTTTGAGGACCCCTGCTTTGACTTGATCTTAAGATAAGAGGGGAACTTTCAAATTTACCTAGTTGTCATGGCAAATTGATATGGGAGTCTTCTATCTTTTTTTTTTTTTTTTGATAACAACTACAGTAATTTGCAGACATATAGAAGTAAGCAGTAATTGGTGCTCACTGAATTAATTGTTGAAAGAAAGATGGAGTAATCTGTTCATCAAAAAGGAAGAAATGTGAGGATAGAGATTTACATTTGGCTTTTCATCTGCCTATATTATTCATTGTAATTCTTTGATTATGACATTTAGTTTAGTGAACTAAAATAATGTTTCTTGCAGAATACAATTATAGACAACCAGTTGAGAAGTTCTCTGAAGAACAAATTCTGGATGATGGACAAGTATATATAGCAAAGGCATCTCCTTTGCCATCTTTGTTGATATCAACCTACTACATCTCATTGGGGCCAGGTGCATGGTGGTGGTAAGTGCCATAGGAGCTGGAATACAGGAAACTCACTGCCTCTTTATACTTATCAGTGTACAAATGACTTATGGGCACTTAGAAAAAGGAAATGATGATCAGTCATTGATCTGACATGTTAAATATATGTATTATGCAAACTCAAATTTCTTTTTTTAAATGAGGTTATTAAATAAGGTTAGGAAATAAGGAGTGGTTAGAGACAAAATATTTTGATTTCTTAGAATATTTAGCACTGTCTCTCATGGTATCCTGTGGATAAAAGGAAGAAATATGGGCTGCATAGTATCACAGTTAGTTTTTAGTTAGTTTTGTTTTTTTTTCAGATTAAACTAGTACATATCACCATATGTTGGTTAATGGATCAATGTCACCTTCGTTGTTACATGTGATATAGAGCCCTTTATCCAAATAGGACTTTTTAAAAAATCAATGATGTGAAGGAAGAAAGACATAGAAAATTTGTTAATTTAATTTGTAAATGACCTAACCCTAGAAAGGGTAGCTAATGCACTGGTTAACAGAATCAGGATTCAGAAAAGACATGTACAGCCTGGATTTAAGGACTGAAACTAAGATTCATTGAAAAAGGATAATTGTAAAGTCGTGCACTTAAATTAAAAAATCAATTGAACAACTAACGGATAGCTAAGAAATGGTTTGATAAAATTTTATGTAGAAAACAAAGAAAATACTAAGGGTTTAAATGGACTAAAAGCTCATTATGAGCAAATTGTGTGATTAGCTGCACCAAAAGCTAAAATTAGGAATAGAGATGTATAATTTCATTAGTATAGGCAACTGCCACATGAGGAGCTCCCCTTCTCAATAAAATTCAGAGCTTTCTATGCAACTTATACTCTTAAAGAGTTAAATGCCTTCCTATTGTCACTCAGCCAGCTGGGTCAAATGGAGCACTTGAATTCTAGGCTCTAGATTTCAAATCTAAGTTTTATCTACCCTAATACACTGCCTCTTGTACTTTGAATTGTATTACCATAAATATAATATCTCTAATTAGAAAAGTAACTATCCTTATGGCCGTACTATGCATCTTTATAATATTTTCAGTTTTGTCACAATTTAGTAGGAATACCAATGAATTACATCATGTTTAAAGGAGTGTGTTTAGAATATTGAAACATATAGACCAAAGTCAAATGAGGAACAAATGTAGATGCTCTAGATGTTAGTCCTAGGAAAAGAAGAAGATTATTGGGGATAGAGGAAACAGTTTGGTGCAATGGGTACAGGGCAAATGAGCATAGAGCTCTTTATTGCTATCATCAAATATTTAAGTTATTTAATGATTAGAATAAAAGAATAAACTTGTGGATAGTAGATAGATGAATTAAAGGCAAATTATAGAGACAAAGCATTATTAAGCAATTAATTTAATGGGATATCTTTTGAGGAACACTTAGAGGAAATTTTTCAGAATAGCAGTATAATTCTGTGCATGTGTGTGTGTGTGTGTGCGTGTGTGTGTGCATATGTGTGTGAGAGCTAGTAAATGAAGAAGTTGGGATCTGAATCTACCTTTTTTGATGTTTATCAGAGTGCAACATGATGTGGAAAGCATGCCAGATTTGTAACCAGAGGATGTGGATTTGAAAGATGGAGTATTTTCTGAGGCAAGACAGTTCCAGATTTCTGGACCTCAGTATCCTTAACTTGGCAATGAGGGAATTGGAATAAATGACTTTTGAGATCCCTTACATATGCAGACATCATCTTATGATTCTGTGACACTAGATGTAGTGTCCTCCTCTGGCCAATTAATTTTTTAATACATAGATGTGTTTGTTGCCTACTCTGAAATATTATATCTTCATTGTAACTGCTTAATGGAAATACTTATGTAATGTTTAAGATTAAGATTAAAAAATAGTAAATGAATTTATTTGAGCATCCCATTGTGCTCAAGGTGAGGCTCAAACCAGTATGGTCCCGCATCCCATTATTTCAAATTTACCAATCTGTTAAAAGTTGCTAAAAGGTTTTAGAAGCAGTATTGTTTTCTGAAATTTTGTCACTAATTTTCTGCTTTTTAATCTCGAGTTTCATTTTCTTTATAATTATTTAAAATTTACATCATAAAGCATTTCAGTGAGGACTTGGACATACATAAATATATGACTATGTAGGTATGTGTTTCTATATCTATCTTGAAATAGCCCAGGCAATAAAATTCAAGACAGCCGCAATGAGGAAAGTTTAGAATGTATTTGGTATTGAGCTCCTGGATGGAGTTCTGATCAAATTCCGTACCTCATAGAACTAAAGGCAGCCTTATAAGCATTTCTGTTCTGCTTGTTACATTTTAATCTGTGATTCGCATTTTACAAGAGGATGGGGGTTTTACCTGCACCTGGGCAGATATTTTAACATAGATAGATTGGGTTTCGACTACCATCCTCCCATCTCGGTACCACCCTCCCACCCGCTACCACCCTCCCGGTACCACCCTTAAGAGCATTGTTGAGCTGGCCCTTTGAAGTGCAAAAGAAGTCCCCCAATCTAGCTGAGCAAACTTTCTTCCGCCCGAGGCGGAAAGGAGGGCCATTTGTCCATTTCAATCTAAATAGAGAGAGAGAAAGAGTATAATGTTGCCTTTGACCATTTACAATGGAAAGACTGAGTAATCTTTTGTTGTTCAATCATTTCAATTGTGTCTAACCCCATGTGGGGTTTTGTTGACAAAGAAACTATAATGGTTTGTCTTTCCTTCTCTTTCTCATTTTACAGATGAAAAAATTAAGTCAAACAAGGTTAAGTGACCTGCCCAGGGTCACACAGCTAATAAGTGTCTGAGACTAGATTTGAAATCAGGAAAAGACATCTTCCTGACTTCAGGCCTGGTATTTTATCCACTGTGCCATCTAATTATCATACTAATTAGAAGTAACAAAAGTCAAAATGGAGTAGAGGATAGACACCTGACTTTGGGGTCAGGGCATCTGGGCTCTAGTGATACCACTGATACATATTAACTATGTGAATCTGGAAAGTCACTTACCTCTCTCAGTGCCCCAGGCAGGAATAGATAAAATGGTTACCTATCTGTATTGATACATGGAGTTTCCTCAAAGGGGTATTCCCTTACATCAGTGAAATCACAGATGCAGAAAGAAAAATGCCTGTTGTTCCATAACCATAAATTGCCTACTATCAATGTGGCTATAAATATTTCCCAGATGTGTTGTTTCCTCATTCTGATATTCCTATCAGTCAATAAGTATTTATTAAGTATCAATTTGTGCCAGGTTATCTTGTCTTTCAACACTGAGTCACATTACTCTAAAAATTCTCAAGCCTCTCAGGTTTATTTTTCCATCATACATTCATAAGAAAATACTATATGACTTGCAGATGTTCTCAATAGGTCTTACCTTCCCTTATATTGCTGATTTGAACTGCATATTCTGAACTTCCTGTTTAATGTAGATGCAAATATAAATCTATATCAGTCTTCCTTTTGCACAGGTCAGAATTTAAGTATTGTTTTCTTTAATTATGAAGAGAAATTCCTTTGACTTCCAAGACAGTTGAAACTTTAAGAAAGAGATTTTAAGAATAACTAATTATTAAATATTTATTATCCTGGGGAAATTACAGCTTCCTTATTTGTGATGCAATAATCAAAAATAAGATGATTTTGAGATGATGATGATGATGATGACAATGAAAATGATGATTTGAAGTGAAAGTATCTGGATTCAAATCCAATCTCTATCATTTATTACCTATATGCTTTTGGCCAATTTGCTTAATGTCTCTGGGACTCAGGAACCATAGTCTGAATAATTAAGTGACCAAATTGTCTTTAATGTCCTTTTTAGTTATCAATTTGGGACCAATGATGTACATAAAGAATTTAGCATTTTGGAAAAAAGATCATTAATAAAAACTGAAGACTGAAAATAAAATCTAAAAGCAAAATAACATTTTCCTGTTGTACTTCTTTTATGTTATCTCCATTTTCACTTATGACTGTAACTTCTCTGATAGTGTCTTCTAATAATAAAGTAGGTGATAGTTGATATTCAACAGAAAATATCATAGAAAAGTTAAACATCGAGCTTTAAAAAAAAAGTTTCAAGGAAAGTATGTCTGACTGTTAGGAAATTATCATGTATAGTTCAAAAAGTAGGCTTTGAATCTTTTGTGTTTCTAATCTACATAAGTGATCTAGACACAGAGACCAGCTACATTTAATTTGATGATACAAAAAGATGAAGGCTATTTTAAGCACAGAATGAATTAGTGGTTAGGATCTTCTTAGTAATGAAATTACTTTCTATGTGTGGATGAATCAGACACTAAACAAATGGGCAAAGGTTTAAATGAGTCTATGTTAAAAACAATGATGGATATACTCTTCAAAAATATCAAAATATTCTAAAAGCAGAGGTATATAGAAATTATATCAAATATTTTCATTGCAAATTAAACATATTGTCAGAAAAGTGATGCCAAATTAGTTAGCCTTATCTATTCAGTTCTCACTAAGTGCATTGTCATCGGGCTAAAATAAATAAACATTCATCTAAGGCAGTTTCATTAAAAGACATTGTTTTACATCTTTATGGAAAAATAAAATATCTAGAAAAAAGATTGTGGCCAGATATTGAACATAATTTGCCCCTTTGTTTATAAATTCTCTTTTTTCTTCTTCTTGTTTTGTTCTTATTTTAATTATAGCATTAAAAACTAAAATCCTATATTAATTGTTCAGGCATATATGGACATATACATTGTATATATGCATACATATATGTACAATAGACATATGTATATGTAAACACACTAGATTTTAAAACTAGAAAGGAAATTAGAACTAGAAAAGAAAATTATTCCAATCTGTTCATTTCATAGGTAAGAAAATTTAGAACAAAAAGGAAAAGTGAAGTATTTGACAGTGTCTCACAGATGGCAAAAACCAGATTAAAGACCAAGTAACTCATTCCCAGTCTAGTGAGAATCATACCACATTATGACATGTTTTACAATAGACCTGTTCAATGAGATTCACAAATATTTATTTTGATATACATATAGGTAAAGGCCTTGACCACTATTTCATTTTTTCTCATTTTCTAGTAGGGGATCCTACAAGGCTCCATTAGTATACAATTCTTTCTTCAGTCAATTTTTCAATATCCTTTGACTCATATCGACCTATATTTAGTCAAAGAATAAGTAGTGAAGTAATTTCTCATTTAAATGAACAAAGTAAAGAGAATTACTCTTTTGGAATGAGAATCTATAGGTATAATACCTCTCCCCTCTGGGAATTGTTATTTTTTTTTTAATTAATTTAAGTATTTGTACTATGCAACTTGGTAAATCAGATTTCATTTACATTGAATAAATTCAAATTCTGATAGCCAAAATCAGAATACAAATGGATTTTCTTAATCCTTGTTTTCTAATTCAGTTGAGAAATTAAAAGCAGATGTTCTTACCCTTCAACTTTACAATGAAATTCAAGGCCATCCATCTTGAGTGCCTTTATTTTCCCTCCTCCACACTGCAAATACTCTCAATCTTTACTTCTCATCTTCTCCTTTATTCAGGTGCCTGAGGAAAAAATAGTTCTCTTTGCCAAAGACCCTCTTTTTTACTTTTGCTCTTAATCCAACTCCTTCCTGTCTCCTATGAGAGATTATCCAGCCAGTTACCCATTCACTCTCCTGTCTTCTTCAATCTCTCCTTACTGACTCCTTCCCTAAGGCTTAAAAACTTGCTTAGATATGGTCTAGCCTTTTTTTTTTTTTTAAGTAAATTAAATATGCTTAAGCCTTTGTGATCATCTACCTATGGGACTCTCCTCTCTTTCACTTCCAAACATCACAGAATTGTTTCCATTTTATTATTATCTTTTTTCACCATCCACTCACTTTAAAATCCATTACAATTTAAGTTTTGACTAGAAAATTCATTAAGCATGGACCCACACTTAACACTGTATCCGAGATAAGATCAAAATGGGCCCATGATTTAGACATAAAGAACGAGATTATAAATAAATTAGAGGAACATAGGATAGTTTATCTCTCAGACTTGTGGAGGAGGAAGAAATTTGTGGCCAAAGATGAACTGGAGACCAGTATTGATCACAAAATAGAAATTTTTGATTACATCAAATTAAAAAGCCTTTATACAAACAAAACTAATGGAAACAAGATTAGAAGGGAAGCAACAAACTGGGAAAACATCTTCACAGTTAAAGGTTCTGATAAAAGCCTCATTTCCAAAACATACAAAGAATTGAGTCTACTTTATAAGAAATCAAGCCATTCTCTAATTGATAAATGGTCAAAGGATATGAACAGACAATTTTCAGATGATGAAATTGAAACTATTGACATTATTGAAAGAGTGTTCCAAATCACTATTGATCAGAGAAATGTAAATTAAAACAACTCTGAGCTACCACTACACACTTGTCAGATTGGCTAAGATGACAGGAAAAAAATAATGCTGAATGTTGGAGGGGATGCGGGAAAACTGGGACACTGATGCATTGTTGTGGAGTTATGAACGAATCCAATCATTCTAGAGAGCAATCTGGAATTCTGCCCAAAAAGTGATCAAACTGTGCATACCCTTTGATCCAGCAGTGCTACTACTGGGCTTATATCACAAAGAGATACTAAAGAAGAGAAAGGGACCTGTATGTGCCAAAATGTTTGTGGCAGCCCTGTTTGTAGTGTGCAACTGGAAAATGAATGCATGTCCATCAACTGGAGAATGGTTGGGTAAATTGTGGTATATGAATGTTATGGAATATTATTGTTCTGTAAGAAATGACCAGCAGGATGAATACAGAGAGGCTTGGAGAGACTTACATGAACTGATGCTAAGTGAAATGAGCAGAACCAGGAGATCATTATATACTTCAACAGCAATACTGTATGAGGATATATTCTGATGGAAGTGGATTTCTTTGACAAGAGATCTAACTCAGTTTCAATTGATCAATGATGGATATAATCAGCTACACCCAAAGAAAGAACACTGGGAAATGAATGTGAACTGTTTGCATTTTTGTTTTTCTTCCCGGGTTATTTCTACCTTCTAAATCCAATTCTTCCTGTGCAACAAAAGAACTGTTCTGTTCTGCATACATATATTGTATGTAGGATATACTGGGCATATTTAACATGTATAGGACTGCTTGCCATCTGGGGGAGGGAGTAGAGGGAGGGAGGGGAAAAGTCGGAACAGAAGTGAGTGAAAGGGATAATGTTGTAAAAAATTACCTAAGCAAGGGTTCTGTCAATAAAAAATTATAATTATTTTAAAAATAAATGTTTTTTTTTTCTGATCAATAGTAATTTAGAGCTTTTTTCATATGACAATAAATGGCTTTAATTTCATCATCTGAAAATTGTCTGTTCTTATGTTTTGATCATTTATCAATTGGAGAATGACTTGTATTATTATAAATTTGACATAGTTCTTTAGGTATTTTAGAAATGAGACCTTAATCAGAAACATTGGGCTGTAAAGGTCTCCCTCCACCCCAGCTTTCCCATTTAATCTTGTTTCTGTTTGTTTAGTTTGTGAAACAACTTTTTAATTTAATGTAATCAAAGTTGTGTATTTTGCCTTTCATAATATTCTCTACTTTTTCTGTCAAAAATTTCTCTTTTCTAAAGATTTGATAAGTAAATTATCTCTTATTCTCCTAAACCAGTGTTTATGGTGTCATTCTTTATATCCAAATTATATGCTCATTTTGACTTTCTTTTGATATGGGGTGTGAGATGTCAGTCTATGCCTAGTTTCTAACATTATTTTCTAGTTTTCCCAATAATTTTGGTCAAATACTGAGTTCTTATTCCATAAGCTAGGGTTTGGGGGTTTATCAAATACTAGATTAGTATATGTCTTGATTATTGTGTTTTGTATATCTAATCTATTTCACGGATCCATTACTCTATTTCTTATCCTGTACCAAATGGTTTTGATGATTGTAGCTTGTAATACAGTTTTATGTTTGGTATTGCTAAGCCAGCATGACTTTATTTTTTTTTTTTCATAAATCCCCTTGCCATTCTTGGTCTTTTGTTCTTCCAGATTAATTTTGTTATTATTTTTCTAGTTCTATAAATTACTGTTTTGGCAGTTTGATTGGTATGAAAAAACAGAGAAATTTAGACAGAATTGTCATTTTCATTATATTAGCTGGGTCTATCCATGAACAATTGATTTTTTTTTCTAATTTTTTAGATCTGACTTTATTTGTATTAAAATATTTTATAATTGTATTCCATAGGGCTCGAGTTAATCTTGGCAGGTGGAACTCAAAGTATTTTATTTTGTCTACAATAATTTTAAATGGAATTTCTTTTTCTGTCTGTTGCTGATAGGCTTTGTCAGTAATATATAGAAATGCTGATAATTTATGTGGGTTGATTTTATATTCTAAAAATTGCTAAAGTTGTTCATTGTTTCCAGTAGATTTTGGGATGATTTTTCCAGGATTCTCTAAGTACAATATCATATCAACTGCAAAGAGTGATAGTTTTATTTCCTCATTGCCTATTCTAATTCCTTTAATGACTTTTTTTTTCTTTTCATAGCTAAAGCCAACATTTCTAGTATAATGTTGAATAATAGTGATGATAATGGCATCCTTGTTTCAACCCTTATTTTATTGGGATTGTGTCCATTACAAATAATACTTCCTGAAGGTTTTAGATAAATACTGCTTATTATTTTAAGGAAAGCTCTTTTTATCCCTATGCTTTCTAGAGTTTTTAATAGGAATGAGTGCTGTATTTTGTCAAAAACTTTTTCTGCATCTATTGAGATTATCATGATTTCTGTTTGTTTTGTTATTGATACGGTTGATTAACATAATAGTTTATCTGATATTGAACCAGCCCTGCATTCCTGGCATAAATCCCACTTGATTATAGTGTATTATCTTACTGATAAATTGCTGTAAGCTCCTATTGATCAGAGAAATGCAAATTAAGACAACTCTGAGATACCACTAAACACCTGTCAGATTGGCTAAGATGACAGGAAAAAATAATGATGAATGTTGGAGGGGACGCAGGAAAACTGATGCATTGTTGGTGAATTGTGAACAAATACAACCATTCTGGAGAGCAATCTGAAATTATGCCCAAAAAGTTATCAAACTGGGCATACCCTTTGATCCAGCAGTGCTACTACTGGGCTCATACCCCAAAGAGATACTAAAGAAGAGAAAGGAACCTCTATGTGCCAAAATGTTTGTGGCAGCCCTGTTTGTAGTGGCTAGAAACTGGAAAGTGAATGGATGCCCATCAATTGGAGAATGGTTGGGTAAATTGTGGTATATGAATGTTATGGAATATTATTGTTCTGTAAGAAATGACCAGCAGGATGAATACAGAGAGGCTTGGAGAGACTTACATGAACTGATGCTGAGTGAAATGAGCAGAACCAGGAGATCATTATATACTTCAACAGCAATACTGTATGAGGATGTATTCTGATAGAAGTGGATTTCTTTGACAAAGAGATCTAACTCAGTTTCAATTGACCAAAGATGGACAGAAGCAGCTACCTCCCTGTGCAACAAGAGAACTGTTCAGTTCTGCACACATATATTGTGTCTAGGATATACTGTAACCTATTTAACATGTATAGGACTACTTGCCATCTTGGGGAAGGGATGGAGAGAGGGAGGGGAAAAATCAGAACAGAAGTGAGTGCAAGGGATAATGTTGTAAAAAATTACCCTGGCATGGTTTCTGTCAATAAAAAGTTATTTAATTTTTTTTAATTCATTGAAATTATTCTCTTTAAGTTACCAGTGATCTCCTAACTCTTCAGTTTGTTGTCCTTTTCTCCTGCCTCAGCCTTTCTGACCTCTCTGTAGTTTTTTAGCATTGTTAATCCTCCCTTATTTCTGGGTATTTTCTTTTCTTTTCTTTTAGCTTCCATGATATAATTCTTTTCTGTTTCTCCTCCTAACTTTCTGACTGCTTCTATTTAGTTTCCTTCCTAGACTATTATCTATCTTTCTCCCTTTAGCCTGGACATCCCTCAAGACTTTTACCCTCTCTTTTCCAAATGTGCTCTCTCAACTAGTGATCTTATCAGTCCCCATGGTTTCCACAGTAACTCCATGTAGATATTTACTAAATTTATATAGCCAGCTCTAATTTTCCCTCTGAATTCCAGTTTTGGTTTATCAATGATCTGTGAGAAATCTCTTACATATTTTGATTGCACTACAAATATAAGACTAAAATGGAGCATAATTTCCCCTCTCTAAGCCCTCCCTTCCTCCAAATTTCCTTTTTTTGCTCTACTAGTCACCCAGTTTTACAACCTCAAAATCATCTTTGATTATTCTCTGACCCATATTACCCACATTCAACTGCCTGGTAAGTCTTGTTGCTTCTACCTCTATATGATGTCTCACATCCATCCTCCTCTTTACACACATGTCCACCACACTATTTAAGACACTAAATATTTATATCCTGGTCTATTTCAACAATGTTCTAGTTGGCTTCCATGTTTCCAACCTTTCTTCTCTTCAGTCATTCTTCCACATGTCTGCCAAAATAATTTTCATCACACACATGTGACTTCCCTGCATAAAATCTTTCAATGCCTTTCTATTGAAGTAAAGAAAAACACAAACTTCTGTCTGATTCGAATATTCTCCACAATCTGGCTCCTATCTGCTTTTCCAAAATTATTTTGTTTCACTACCCTAACAAACCCTTTATTCTAGTTCATTTATACTATTAATGTTTTCCCTTGAATTTAATATACCATCACCTTCTATAAATTTGCATGCACACACACACACACACACACACATGCACATACACACATATTTTTAGAAAGTGCTCCATCTTCAACTCTGACTCTCAGAAAAATTATTTTCCTTCAAGACTCTATGCAGATACTTGATTCTCTGTAAAGCCTAACCAGATCATTGTTTCTTTTCCATTTCACCTCTGTTATACTCTTATTCCTAAAAATGTAAAGCATGTATGTGTATATATGTGTACCTGTGTTTTGTTGTAGTTGTTTTTATACAATGGATTTATTTCAAATGGCTTTGTTTCCTTTGGTGTTGGAATTATTTCAATACTTTAAACACTATTTTCACTTTCTAATAAATCAGAATTTTTCATGTAATCAAATGTAGCAGTTCAGAAATATTAATGAATTATTAAAGATTTTGAGAAACTTCTAATGTGTCACTGTGGTCTTTTAGCTTCAAAAGTTATATCAAGAACCTTTAGTTAAATAAAACTTCATTGACTCTAACTAGTAATTCCAGATTGCCATCCTCCCCCCCCCCTTTTCTCTCTTGGTAAATCACGTCTACTTTTAATTTAGAAATGCAATTCTCACTGATTATTATCTTGTTTACATATGGTCTTCCCTTTATAATTACTTATAAAGCTTATGCAGAGAAATTGTAATGTATTTCTACTATTGAAGTTGGTAGTATTAGACAATCCTTAATTAACATATATCTTTGTGACTTATATG
This sequence comes from Antechinus flavipes, assembly GCF_016432865.1. NCBI lineage: Eukaryota > Metazoa > Chordata > Mammalia > Dasyuromorphia > Dasyuridae > Antechinus > Antechinus flavipes. The sequence continues at coordinate 152,310,576 of NC_067402.1, forward strand.
AAGAGATTTGTGGAAAGCATAGAGTGTACCTAAGAACTGGGACATAAAACCCATGAGGAAAGGTGATAGAACCTGAGCCATTTTTTTTTTTTAGAGAAAGAAATTTCAGCATGATAGTCAGCCATATATCATTTGTTTACTGTTATAAGCCAAAGACTATACTAAGTGCTAGTTGAATTTGAGTGAAGAGCAAACTAGTTATAATACACGGAAGAACCTATACTTTTAAGCCCTGTAAAGAGATCCTCCGCTTTCAAAGTAATGGCACATATGTATCTTTTCTATTTTGAAATGTTTACATTTGAACAAATTGAAAGAGAACATAAATTTTGAGAACTGAAACATAAATAAGGGAAAGATTTCTATATGACCCAAATTCAATGCTATTGTCCATTCTGAAATTTGAAAATATTGTCTTGTCACTGGTACTATTAAAAGTTGAAAAAGATTCATGTCTGGAAGCATTGTTTATATATGTTGTAAAATCATTTGGTATGGATCTCAGCATCTAGAAATCTTAATTACGTTTTTGAAATAATATAAAACAAATGAATTCTTTTTTTTTCTAATTTTGAAAACATGAAAAGGGGAAGCATGTGTTCTTTAAAATACATTTTTTTATTTTATTTTTTAGTTGGATGATTAAGTTAAAATATGATAAAAGCAGACATACACTGGGTTTGTTTGTAATTTGTGCATTATCTTGTTGGTGTCAAAAAATGTTGGCTTACCACTGTAAAATGTAACAACAGTATGGTGTTCATTCTCTGTAGCTCTTTTATCTTCTACAATGTTTTGATTTTCATAAGTGTCCTTTCTTTCATAGTTATGAGCATTTCTAGAGCTAAACACTAAATACTTATAAAAACATATATTGACATCAGTATAGATATCCTAGTACTTTGAGTTTAAGATACAGTTGCATCTAAAATGCCTTTTAAAAAAATAATTAGGTATATGAGAAAATAGATCTATTAATAAACATTAATATGTATAATCTAAACTCAGATAATCGCTTAATTCAAAATCCATCAAAATCACAAAGTCTTTTAGAAAAAAAGAGATTTAGGTGTATGAAAAACCAACTCATGACTAGAACTAAGCAAACTAAAGAAAAAAATCAATACTTAAAAAGAATTGTTTTTATTTTCATGATTTAAGAAAATAAACAATGAAACATCTCCCTCAACCCCCCCCAAAAAAACAACTAATTTACATATTTCTGGGGTCTACATATCTCCCCTTTAATTAACAACTATATGTAATCAGTTTTCTTGAATATGGGGAACAGAAAGGAATGACCAGCAGGATGAATACAGAGAGGTTTGGAGAGACCTACATGGACTGATGCTAAGTGAGATGAGCAGAACCAGGAGATCATTATACACTTCGACAATGATATTGTATGAGGATGTATTCTGATGGAAGTGGATTTCTATGACAAAGAGACCTAACTGAGTTTCAATGGATAAATGATGGACAGAAACAGCTACACCCAAAGAAGGAACACTGGAAAATGAATGTGAACTATTTGCATTTTTGATTTTCTTCCCGAGTTATTTTTACCTTCTGAATCCAATTCTCCCTGTGCAACAGGAGAACTGTTCGGTTCTGCAAATATGTATTGTATCTAGGATATACTGCAACATATTTAACATATATAGGACTGCTTGCCATCTTGGGGGGGGGGGTGGAGGGAGGGAGGGGAAAAAACAAAACATAAGCAAGTGCAAGGGATAATGTTGTAAAAAATTACCCTGGCATGGATTCTGTCAATACAAAGTTATTATTAAATAAAATAAAATTTAAATAAAAAAAAAAGAATATGGGGAACAGATATGATAAAACATCAAATCTCTGAGCTGGAAAAAAAATTATAGAATCCATCTAATTCAATCTATAAAATATATAAGAAATGGTACAATGTGGTGTTAATACCTCTTCTGAAGATAAACCTATTACCACTTAATTCTACTTTTGCAAAGTTCTAATCACAGACAAAAATAGCTATAACAATTTTTTGCACTTTGTCTTTATTTTTTTTTCCTTTGATTTTCTTTATGATTTATTCTTAACAATGGGACCTGGTATGAGAATTTTGGTTACTTTAAAAATTTTAACTCAAAGTTGCTTTCCAGAATGGTTGAATTAATTTATAACTCTACTATATTGTACTTATAGTATATGCGTATTTCCAAATTCTCTCCTACATCAATTATTTTCTTTGTTTCTCAATTCTATTCTTTTGCTCACCTTAGAGTTTTGATTAGTACTTACTTTATTATAGTAACTTGGAAAATATTTCATATGCTTATCAACCATGTGTAAGTTTTCTTTTGAGAATGATTTGTTCATATTATTTGAGCACTTATCTGTGACAATGTTTTCCTTTTATAATTATACTCTGTTATTTGCCCTGGCTTCCATCATTTGCAAATATGTCTTAAAATCTAAGCCTGTCAGTTAATTCTGCACATCTCTGGTGGTCTTTTTAAACAATTATCCTTCTCCTTAGAATATATTTTTTTTAATCTTTGGAATTGCATTCTTGAAAGCTTGCCATCCCTCCTGGACAGACTCTACCTATACAATTTTAGGCTACAGTAATCCTATCCTATTAATCCTTCCTTTAAATCCTTCAAAAGATGCATGTCCCAAATCCAGGGTTCATGCCAGACTATTACTATCTTTCCTTTTTCCTATCAAAGTCCTAAGATTAAGCCTTTCCCCTACATTATTCCTGTCATTTCAAATTTAATACTCAGTTCTTCCTTTTTAGCAAAGGTCTAGAATAACAATTATCCTATATTCTTTATCTTTCTGGATGATGAAGTTGTCACTTTATCATATTATCCTTGACTAATTCCCCTAGTTAAATCTGTTGGGTATTATTTACATCAGTATTTAAACAATCTGAGCCAAACAAACAATCTCATCTTCTTTTTAACCAAAAAGGAAAGTTTGCCCTATGGAAGGAGATAAGAATTCCCTTTTAATCTTGTTTTTTTTTGTTTGTTTGTTTTGTTTTGTTTTGTTTTTTTGTTGTTGTTGTTGTTTTGGTTTTTTTGTTTGTTTGTTTTTTCATGGAAGTAATGGAATCTTGGAGTTACTATTTGTAATTGCAGTTGTGTACATTGATTCTATCCTTGATCAATTTTGCACTTTCATGGTTTGGATCTCAATCTAACACAGCTTCCCTATGGTTCTTCCCATGATTCTCAACCATATGATATACATAATCAGTGAAATACCAAAACAGAAGATAGGCTTATTTCTGGCACTATGCTACATAAGACAGATGACTGTATCAAGAATGCTAAGAATACTTGAGTGTGAGAATCAATTTTGCAGAATAAGTTCATGATAGAGTGAAAAGTATGATTGAAATCTTGTAATTCAGTTTTTTTAATCAAGTATTAAAATCTAAGATTTTACACTTAGAACATGCGATGCCTCTTTTCTTACACTGTGACTTCAACCTTAAAAATAGCACATCTATCAGTCATTGCTTCAACCATGGTTTATCATAGTTTTCATTTGGATATTCTATCATAGAAAACAAGTTTGCAACTATGTAAGAAGGGAAATAATGCAGTTATGTTATACAAACAAATTCACATTGGTTGATACCAGAATAGCAATATTTTGAGACTTTTTTAGATCTTTAATCTCATTAATATGGACATTCCTTCCAACAATGTAAGTCCTAACACACTCATATATTTTAATACTGTGTACATCTTGTTCATATATCTCAATAAATCTGCCACATGAGGGTGGATGGCATTAACCATGATAGGTGTCTTCTTCTAGGTCATATGACATTATTAGGATACCAGTACTCTTGCAGGTACTCTCTACTTATTATCCCATCTTTTCACTTACATGAGGGTCAATTTGATCCTCATTCATTTAAATTGAATAAGCATCTATCAAGTAATAACTATAGCTCAGGCATTTTTTTTTTTTTTAGTGATGTTGAATCTCATTGTTAGTATGTGCCAGAAGTTAAGAACCATAAAACAAATGTATCTTCAATGGTTTAGAAATGTATACAAATAACTTTTTTGGAAGCTATCACACACAAAATAAAATTTTAAATGTTATTTTTTTTTGTTCACAATTTTAAAATTAACATCAGTTTTCAAATTATATAATATATCTTTTCGTTTCTGTGCCTTCAACCAGAGAAAATGTTCATGATCCTTAACAACTTTTGTTTTCATGACATTCTACTTTTGTACTTCTTGTGCCAGCAAGATAGAAATTATTCATTATGTAATCAGCACTCATTCCTTTTTTTTTTTTTTTTTGATGTTTTTATATTAGAGATAGGGCAATCTATGTGTCCTATTGATCATTTAGCAGAGAATCTATATATTTTCCAAAGTACTTTTACTCAAATATCCATAGTTAAATTAAAATACTTAAATTAGACTTTTACTTTATTTGAAATGAAAATCACTTCAAATCTTTTTAATGAACACAGTTAAGTCACACAAGTGTTTTGTATATTATGGTTTCAAATAATAATGGACATCTGGTTTCTGAAAAGCCCTGGAACATTTCATAGATAGGATCATGTATATTGTTTCCTTTATAGCATGCCAAGCAAATGTAGAGACAACAGCTGATCCATTTCACCTTTTACTTAGTGAAAACTGACTCACTGATAGCACAGGGGTCTTAGTTTATATCATTAATAGTGTTCCCCCACTGCACTCCCTTTTCAGTAACTGCAGAAGAAATGAATATATTATTGTACTACATATTGACATGCTATTTGTCATGTTCTGTATCACTCAATTTTAAAATAGAATTTAGAAATATAGTACCTGATAAAAGAGTGAGGTCTGAGTGATTCAGGTCCATAGTAATTAGTAATGAAAATGCTTTATCAGAGATGTGAGGATTTCTTGTTTAAGAAAAACTTAAAATGGAATTAAAATTATTTATTTCATTTTTTATTTTGAGGGAAGAGTGAATCATGTCTTTCTTGGAAATTGTATCAATATATGCTCCAAACACATATCCATTGAGTCATTTGGGTGGGAAATAGGCAAAGGAGAACAATAAAGGTTTTCACATGACCACCATTTCTTTCACTTATGAAGGACTTACTTCAGTTGGAACAAAATTAGTTGAATTGAGAAGGGGAATGGAATGAGGATGTGCTTAATTCAACTAAATGGAGCCATTATTTGCAAAGTATTATATTTTTAAAGGTAGAAGGGACTTAACAATTCCTTTAATTGAACTTCTGCATTTTACAAAGACCTTATTTTACAATGAGATCTCCGGAATCCATGTGATTTGCTCAAGGTAACAAGTGACAGAGAGAACTGGGATTCAAAATATCATCTTACACCAAATGCAATAAATACCCTTTCCATTTTACCATGTTGTCTTCCATTGGGTTAGGTCCTGAGAATACAAAGATGATAAAAGGACATATATTTGAAAAAACAGCTAAGAAATATTATTTTATTGAAAAATAATCACAAAGGTAATCAGAAAAAATTACTATGTGATATTAAAACTGTGCTCATATTTTTTTTAATTTATATTGATAATAATATCTAGCATTTATGTAGTGCTTAAGTTTGCATGTTTTAACTATTTTAGCAAGAAGCTGAGTGGCTAGAGATCCAAGGCTAGAATCACAAAGATTTGGGTACAAATCCAGGCTCAGACACTTGCTAACCATACGACCTCTAGGTATTTAATTTCAGTTTCACATCACTAAAATGGGGTTAATAATAATAGCACTCTCCCAGAGTTGTTGCAAGGACCAGATAAGATAATCATTTAAAAACCCTTAGTACAGTGCTAGGAACATAGTAAGCACTATATAAATGTTATTATTATATCACTTTGTCCTCCACAAAGCCAAGGGTGCATGTAATATTATTATCCTATTTTATACATACATAACATGATGTATTATTTTATTATAATAAATTATTGTTAATTAAAATGATTAAACAATGGGTAATGTAATATGTTATATATGATCATATTTATATGTACACATATATGCGTTTACATATATATACACAAACATATATATGTACTGATAATTTAAGTAACTTGCCCAGGGTCATGTAGTCAATAAATGCATGAGTCAGATTGCAAACTTAGGTCTTCTTGATTTCAAATCCAGCATTTTCTCCATTTCACCACCTATTCACCTGGGAAACATATGTGCTTTTTTTTCACTTAGTGCAGCATGAAACCAATATTTTGGGGTTCATAGATGAAAACTAAATAAAATTATGTTTGTGGTGTGTAGTTCATATAATCTCAATGCCCATTGGGCACTGAGAAGTTGGATATAGAGGTCAAAGCCTTTTAGTCACATAAGATGATCTGTCTAAGTATCTTGAAAGCTACTAGTTTAAAAAAGAAGAAAGCACTAAATACATAACAGATGCAGAAATGCATGTTGGAATGATTTTGTTATGGATACAGAATTGTCAGCACCCTTTCCACAGTTATTTTTTTTTTTTTCACTTGTTCATGTGGTACACATATGTGATTGCTGCTGATTCATTCAGGTTGTGATTCAAGGAAGTATTTGGGCTTGTGCCTCTATTGGACCAGCTTTTTATCTGATTTCTTCTTTTCTCAGACTAGAGAATTCAAGAATTATTCCTCATCCCCTCCCACACCCCTAGTTTCCACTGAATATTGTTTTGTGACTATTTTTCAATGTGATTAAAGGCTTAGGAAAGACCAGTTGGCATAATTTAGCTTGGGGTCAAGTTCAAATTCTGATTCACACTGGATCCTGAGCATGACATTTTATTTCTTGATACTCTCCCAAACTTTTTAAAATTAAAATTTGCTTATCTTCATTGTCAAGTCTCCTTAAGAGTTAACAGTGTGGGGTCAGGTAGGTGGCACAGTGGATAGAGTACTAGCCCTGAAGTCAGGAGGACCTGAGTTCAAATCTGGTTTCAGACATTTGACAAGTCCTAGCTGCAAGTCACTTAACCCCAATTGCCAGAGAGAGAGAGAGACAGAGAGAGAGAGAGAGAGTTAACAGTGTCAAAATAAAAAGTTAATAAAAAGAAAATAGGCTAGTTGGTCTGGCCTCTGATATCCTTCATTACTCATAGATTTGTGGTTATGTTTGTATTGATAAACTTCACCAAGTTTACATTAATCAATCCATTATATAACATTTCTAAGAAAGAACTGTGGGAGTTGGAGAAAAGACTTATTTTCCTTCATTAAGATTTCTGAAACTGGAATGCTCATTAGCTATCTCATATTTGGTCTCCATTAAGAGCAGCCCAATCAAAAAGTATGTCATTTTTCTTTTTTTTTTTTCCCTCTATGTTCAATCCCTGCTCTCCCAGCAGTAGTTCTGCCACCATTGATACTAAAATTTCAGACATTAATATCTTGTCCTTGGGGGACTAAGAAGAAGGGAAGATTCCAGCTGCCATTCCAGACCTCACAAAAGCCAATACCATAGAAAAGAAGATACAAATAGATGTTGGGTGATCAGACATAAAATAGAAAAGGGAAGAATGCAGAAGAGAAGAGTAGGGAAGAGAAGGAAAAGGAAGGGAAGAAAAGAGATTTAGAAGATTAGTACAAGGGAGGATAGGGGAGATTCAAGAATGGAACTGTAGAAATGGCAAGGATACAGAATAAAAAGAAAGGTAAGGGAAAGTAGGGAAAGTTTAGGGAAAGGAGAAGGACTGTAGGGAAGTGAAGAGAAAAGCATTTATATAGCACCTATTATATTCCAGACACTGTCAAGTGCTTTTTTATAATTTATTATCTTACCTTATTTGATCCTTACAACACTGTGAAATGGGTATTATTTATTATTACACTCATTTTATAGTGAGAAAACCGAGGCAAAGGGAGATTAAGCAATTTGCCCAACTATAAGCAGGGAGGGAGATTGGTGAAAGGGAAGGAGAAAAATGTGCAACACAAGGATGAATATTAAAAACTATCTTTGCATGCATTTTAAAAATAAAAGGCTATTATCAAAAAAATTTTTACAGCACTTTGCCCAGGGTCACATAGCCAATAATTTTTCAAGGCTGGGATGGTTTGCCTCAGAGATTATACATTCAGGGAGCCAGGACCTCATTGAGGAGAAGAAAGTGAGGCCTCCAACCATTTACTCTCCAAAATTGATATCTAAAGGCCATCAGGAAAGAAAGGTCTGAGAAGAGAGGTTTGCCTTTGATTATATCCATAGAGCCAAATTTGGTTCTGCAGCCAAATAAAAGTATCATCACAGTCAGTAGAAGAAATCATGGGATATTTATCCTGCTCTGAAGTGTGTAGTATGGAGGACCCTCTATTACACAATCCTGAAAGTTTGTTAAGTGGATCATAAGTTTAGAACAGCAGAGGATTTTAGAGTTCTTCTAGATCAATCTCTGTATTTACAAACAAACAAACAAACCTGAAGGTCATTCAAACCTAGCTTACTCAGCTGTTACCTGTTTGAGCCAAGATTGCTTCAGACTCAGGTTCCATAACTACAAGTTGAGGAATCTTCTCATGTATTTTCATTACCGCTATCAAAGCTATTGATATTTGAACATTAAGCATACATGTGCTCACCATATATGTGCTCAACACAATATAAACTTTTTTTTTTTTAATCTAAGCACAGGATCATAAATTTAGAAAGGAATCTTAGGAATCACCTCGTTCATCCCTTTCAATTTATATAAAATGGAACTGAAACCCAAAGGGACACAATATTTTTAAGAATTAGGTATTGAATCCAGTTCTTTTTTTATTCCAGGACCATCTCTCTATCAACTATAGTGAATAAGCCAATATGAAAGTGGCTTCTCATAGTTATGGTAACATAGCCAATATTTTAAAGAAGGAACTCCTAATTCCAGGGCTTTTTGACCCCAGTGACATCTCACTATGACCTATATCATTTCACTTCTTGTATATGTACATGCATGTTTATGAAGATATATATACTCACATATGAACATTGTTCAGTTCTTCTAACTCTTAGTGACCTCATGAGCAACAGTACTCCAAGTCCTGCTATCCTTCACTACCTCTCAAAATCTATTCAAGTTCACATTCTTTATTTGCTTGACGCTATCCATCTCATCCTGTGCCTTCCTCTTCCCCCATTTGTTTTTAGTCTGTCCCAACATCAGGGTCTTTTCCCATAAGTCCCATGTTTTCATTAGGTGGTCAAAGTACTTAAATTAGTTTGAGTATTTGGCCTTCCAGTTAATAATCTGAATTAATTTTTAAAAACGGACTGATTTGATCTCCTTACTGTCCAAGGGATTTTCAAAAGTCTTCTCTAGCACCACAATTTTAAAAAAAATCATTTCTCTGTGACTTAACTTTCCTCATACTTCAGTTCTCACAGCCATACCTTATTACTGCAAAAAAATCATAATACTGATTTTGTTAGCCAGGTGATGGTTCTGCTTTTTAGTATGCTGTCCAGATTTGCCATAGTTTTCCTTCCAAGAACCAAGCATCTTTTAATTTCATGGCTGCAGTCACCATCTGCAATGATCTTTGAACCCAAGACTATAAAATCTAACACAGTTTCCCTTTCTTCGCTCTCTGTTTGATAACAATTGATGGAACCCGTTAACAAGATCTTAGTTTTTTAGATGTTAATCTTCAATCCATTTTTTTATACTCTCCTCTTTTATCTACATTAAGATGCTTTTTAATTCCTCTTAAATTTCTACCATCAGAATGGTATTGTTTACATATATGAGATCGTTGATATTTTCCTATAACTCTTGATCCCAGCTTTTGGTTCATCTAATATAGTATTTCATATGTTGTACTCTGTATATAAGCTAAATAAATAAAATGATAATAGTCTTTCCATACTTTTCTGATCTTAAATAAGTCTGTTCCATGTTAAGTTCTAACTATTGCTTCTTGACCCTGCACACAGGGTCTCTACAGACACACACACACACACACACACACACACACACACACACAGAGACAGAGAAACACACACACATACACACAGATGTATTTGTATTTATAATATATAGGAGTATACTGCATTCAAAACAGTAACTCATGTTACCTCGTGTAGTAGTGTATACCTCTAAACCCTGCTTCCAGGAAGAGAGAGACTGGTAGATAATTTGATCTTAGTACTTTGGTAATTCTGAGCTGTAAAAGTTAATGGAATTTCCACACTAACTCTAGCACCAATATGGTAAACCCTCATGTGACAGCCAAGATTTCTTTGCAAATCAGTAATGGAACTGGTCAAAAGAATAGTCACTATAATTCCAGCCTAGGTGAGAAGGGAAATTCAGTTAAAAAAAAAGCAAAATAAAATAAACAAAAATTCATATTTACATGGAGTATTTACATATTTTCATTTGAAACTCAAACTCCTCAAATGGTATGTGAATTATTCTCATTTTTGCAAATGAGAAAATTGAGGTTCAGCTAAATTCAGACTTAACTAAGATCACTGAAATTCAGGACTTTCAATCCACAGACACTATACCATGTCTCCTAAATGCACACTCATGCTAGAAAGAAGACATATTTAAGATACCTTTGACATTTTCACATTTATGAAAGCTATAATTCATGAGAGTCAATAGCAGCTTACTTATTACTAATAATGGAACAAAGTAGTTGCATGGGTAATATTTTTTTTAATCGTTGATATTTTGCTTCAGAGAAGCCTATTTTTTTTTTTTTTGACATTTTATTATGGATATATCTGGCATTCTGGGAATTTACCACCCTTCAAACTAAATAATGCAGTCTTTTTATTATGCCTTCCTACTCAATTCTTTCCTGGCCTCATCTCATCTCTCAAATGGGTGAGCACTCTGAGCTCTTCTTGTCCTTTTCCTCATGAGTCACTGTTTCATTTACACTATCCCAGAGCTAGAGAACAAAGACAATGATTAAAAGGTCCCTCTTAGAAGGAAAGCCAGTGTCAGACTGAAAGGTGGTTTTGTTTTGTTTTGTTTTAGTTTTATTTTTTCCCCTATACTAAAACACCCTAGGGCAAAGAAGCTAAACACGGGGATGAGACATTTTTTGTGTGTTTTAGATATTTATTAAAACAATTAGCAAATATGATAAAACTAAAAATATCTGGAAAGAAAAAGTGGTATATTTGTTTTTATTGATTTGAGTAATCCTTCTAGTATCACAATTTGATATTTTTTTTCTTTTGAATAGAATTATTGTTTAACTGAATCAATTAATCCTGTTCATGACATGGTCTCTATTGCTTTGGAAAGTGAGCAAATTTTTTGTTTTGGAGATCAGAGTTTAAACCAATTGATTAAAATTTGTCACTATAAGATCAATATGTATATGTATACACACATACATATATATATATATAATATATATGCACATATGTATAGATAAAAAGTATATATATGTATACATATATAGCACATATGTGTATATATACACATCTATGTCTATAAATATATACATATATATGAATAATTTTATGAGGTATTTTTCCTCCCTTACTCTGCTTCTCCAAAAAAAAAATAACAAAACATTAAAAAACAAGCAGTAAATCACCATAATTCTCCCATATTCATACCCAAACAACCATAAAATAGCTCATCAAAAAAATCCTGGATTAGCTGAACCAGCAAAAAAAAAAAAAAAAAAAAAAAAAAAAAAAGCAGGGTGAAAAAAGGTTTTAGCCCAAGAAACTTAGATAACCAAGATAGGTCTATCGGACAAAAGGAAAACAGTTTAGAATAGTTGGCATCCTAGGAAGCAATCAGCCAAGCCCCCACTCAGCAAACCAACACTAGATTCTGAGCTTAGTGTAGTAGAGCAGGCAATTACTAATAACCTAGAGCCCCCAAATGCCTCAATATAAGCAGGAGAACGGGCAGCTTCTAGCCTCAAGAAACACCCTATATGTCAGCATATCCCTGGGCAGACAACCTACAGCCAGAACTTCATGTGCTTCAATGTAGCTTGGGGCAGAAAAGTGCACCTGTCTCATACAAACCAGACACCAACACTAGGACTCTGAATCAATTGCAGTTAGGCTGCCAGACCCCTAAGGCCTCCATTAAACAGGATAAATAGAACCAAATACATAGGATCAAATCCCCACTGGCAGAGCACCAGACAAGAGAGTCCCCCATGAGCCTCAGGGCAACAGTGAAGCACCAAATAAATGACCAGAGCCTGCAGTCCTCAAAAGTCTGAGACATTGCTGCTTCTACCTAAAGCACAGAGTCCAAATTTTTAAAAGGCTAAAAGAGATTAGCATAAACTGATTTTTTAAAAAGCATCTGACAATAGAAAGTCATTATGGTGACAGGAAAATCAAATACAAACTCAGAAGACAACAACAATGTCAAAAAGCATTTTGACATTGTTGTTCTCTTCTGAGATCTCCAAAGAATAATAGAAATAGTCACAAGCCCAGAAAGAATTCATGAAAGGGCTCAAAAAAGAATTTAAAAATCATATAAGTAAAGTAGATGAAAAATTGGGAAAAGAAATGAGAGTAATTCAATAGAATTATGAAAAAAGAGTTAATAACTTGGAAAAAGAAAACTGCTGAAAAAATAGAATTGTTGGAAAGGAAAAGAAGATACAAAAATCCACTGAAGAAAAAAACTCCTGGCCAAGATGGTGGAAAGGATATTGCTTCTTTCTGATCTTTTCCCACAACCCTCACCAAATCCAATCTCTGAATTAGTTCTAGACTGGCAGAATCCAGGAACATTGGAAGTCCAACAAATTACCAGCAGAAGATAATTTTGAAGATCACCACAAAAGGTCTCTTTCAATTGAGCACAGAGGGAGGTGATCAGGTACAAGCTGGCCAAGCATGGATGCCAGCCCACGCTGTGTGGACTCTGGGTGAGTGCAGATTCCATGGGTTGGTTTGGACTCTGAGGAGTGGTGCAGACGCCACTCAATGGAGAATAGAGGGGGAGGATTATACAGCAGTGTCAGCTACTCTGCCCTGGCTGCAAGCCAGTAGATCAGCAAAGAAGTTATAAAACATCGAATACAAACACAAAAGATAAAAAGTGAACCCTGAAGCAAAAGAGTCTCATAGGACATGGCCACACCTGCCCAGCACTGGGAGTGAGTCAGCATGAACTCAGCACAGCCACTGCTGCTTGTAGAAGAAGTTTGGAAAAACTCCCTTTCCCTAAAAGTAGATCCCAACTTTTTTTTTTTTTTTTTTTTAATGAGTAAAATGGCAAAGAGAACTCTGACCATAGTTTCTAAGGTGAAAGAGAAGAATAGGTTTTAAACTCAGAGAAGAATAAAAGCAGATCATCTCCAAATAAAGCCCCATTATATAAGGCTCTCCTAGAAGAAATTAAAAAGGATCTTAAAAGAGAGCTAGGGAAAAAAATTGGGAAAGGAAATGAAAATTTTGCAAGAAGCTTTGGGAAAGACATATAACTCACTAAAAGATAGATTTGACAAAACGGAAAAAGAAAACAATTCCCTGAAAAACAGAATTTGTGGAATGGAAAAAAAATAACTCCTTAAAAAAAAAAATTGTGAAATGGGAAAAAAAAAATTCCATAGAACAAAATAACTTATTTAAAAACTCAATTGGACAAATAACAAAAAGAAGTTTTAAAAAAGTAAATGAAAACAACTCATTAAAAATCAGAACCAAACAAATGAAAATGAATGACTCAATGAGACATCAAAAATCAGTCAAGCAAAACCTAAAAAAAAATGGAAAAGAAATAGAAAAAATGTAAAATACCTCATTATAAAAAACAGCTAACCTGGAAAATAGATCTAGGAAAAATAATCTAAGGATTATTAGACTCCCTGAAATCTATGATGAAAAAAAGGAGCCTAGAGACTTTTTTTCAGGAAATCATCAAAGAGAACTATCCTGATGTCATAGAATTAGAAGGTAAAATAGCCATCTAAAGAATTCACCAAACATCTCCTTAAAGAGATTGCAAAATTAAAATTCCAAGGAATATTGTGGCTAAATTGCAGAACTATCAGATCAAGGAAAAAATATTACAAGCAGCTAGGGAAAAAAAAAAAACAATTAAAATGCTGAGGAGCCACAATAAGGATCACCCAGGATCTAGCAGCTTCCATCTTAAAGGATCAAAGACCCAGGAATCTGATATTCTGTTAGGCAAAGGAACTTGCAATGCAGCAAAGAATAAAATACCCTGCTAAACTGAATATTTTCTTTCAGGAAAGAAGATGGGCATTCAATGAAACAGGTGAATTCCATTAATTTCTGATGAAAAGACCATAGCTAAACAAACAAAAAATGACCTGCAAATATAGGACTCAAGAGAATCATAAAAAGGTAAAAAAGAACTCTTGAGAACTACATTTCTGATATGGCGTATACATAGAGACTACATGTATAATCAGATTTTACTGTTATAATTTAAAAAAAGAAACTAGAGTTGAAAAGGGGATTATACCAGAAAAAGGGAAAAGAAGAGGTAAAATAAGGAAAAGTACATCTCATCAAGAGGTAAAGGAAACCTATTATAGGGAAAGAAGGGGGGGAGATGAACATTGTGTGAATCTATTCTCATCAGATTTGGCTCAAAGAGAAAATATTAGATATATTTGGTTTACTGAGTAACTTCTCTCACCTTATTGAAAAGTGGGAGGGGAAAGGCAAAAAGGGAAGGGATAGGCTAAATAGAAGGGAAAACAAAAATAGTAGAAAAGGTATAAGAAAGGGGGAGGGCTGCTTGAGGCAAGTGATGCTCATAAGTGAATTACTGGGAAGGAGGGAAAGGAGAGAAGGAAAGAAAAAAGTATAACATATGGCAGGAAATACAGAATTAGTACTTTTAACCATAAATGTGAACAGGATGAACTCTCCTATAAAATGGAAGCAGATAACAGACTGGAATAAAAACCAGAATCCTACAATATGTTGTTTACAAGAAACACATTTAAAACTAAGTGATACATACAGAGTAAAGGTAAAAAGCTGGACCCGAATCTATGATGCTTCAGATGAAGTAAAAAAACAACAGCCATCCTGATCTCAGATCGAGCAAAAGCAAAAAAAAAAAAAAAAAATGATTAATTAAAAGATATAAGGAAGGAAATTATATCTTCTTAAAGGGTACCAATAGATCATAAAGCAATATCAATACTAAATATATATGCACCAAGTGGTATAGCATGGAAATTCCTAAAGGAGAAGTTAAGAGAGCTTCAAGAAGAAATACACAGCAAAACTATAATACTGAGCGATCTCAACCTTGCTCTGTCAGAACTGGAGAATCAAACCACAAAATAAATAAGAAAGAAGTCAAAGAGGTAAATAGCATACCTGAAAAGTTAGATATGATAGATCACTAGAGAAAATTGAATGGAAACAGAAAGAAGTACACTTTCTTTTTGGCAGTTCATGGAACCTATACAAAAAATGACCATATATTAGGACATAAAGACCTAAAAATCAAATGCAGAAAGTCAGAAATAGTAAATGTATTTTTTTCAGATAAAAATGAAATAAAAATTGCATTCAATAAAAAGCCAGGGGAAAATAGAGCAAAAAGTAATTGGAAACAAAATCCTAAAGAATGAATGGGTGAAACCACAAATCATACAAACCATTAATAATTTCATCCAAGAGAATGTCAATAATGAAACAACATATCAAAATTTATAGGATATAGCCAAAGGAGTGATAAGGGGAAATTTTGTATCTTTAAATGCTTACTTGCATAAAATAGAGAAAGAAAAGATCAGTGAATTGGACATTCAACTTAAAAAGTTAGGGAAAAAACATATTACCCCCCCCCCCCAATCAAATACCAAACTTAAAATTCTAAAAATAAAAGGAGAGATTAATAAAATTGAACATAACAATTATATATATTGAATTAATAAATAAAAATGAGCTGGTTTTATGGAAAAACCAAGAAAATAGATAAACCTTTAGTTAATTTGATTAGAAAAAAAGAAAGAGAAAAATCAAATTGTTGACCTTAAAAATTTTGAAACTGGAGAACTTTCAACCAAAGAAGAGGAAATTAGAGCAATAATTAGCAATAACTCTGACCAACTTTATGCCAATAAATTTGATAACCTAAGTGAAATGAAGGAATACCTACAAAAATATAGATTGCCCAGATTAACAGAGGAGGAAATAAATTACTTAAATAGTCCCATTTTAGAAAAAAAGAAATAGAACAAGCTATTAATCAACGCCCTAAGAAAAATCCCCAGGACCATATAGATTTAAATGTGAATTCAACCAAACATTTAAAAAACAATTAACTCCAAATATTCTATAAACTATTTTTAAAAATAGGGAATGAAAGACTCCTACCAAATTACTTTTATGATACAAACATGGTACTGATAGCTAAATCTGATAGGATGAAAACAGAAAAAGAAAATTATAGACCAATCTCCCTAATGAATAGTTATGCAAAAATTTTAAATAGAACATTCATTAGCAAAGCAATTACAGAAAATCATCCCTCAGATAATACATCATGACCAAATAAAATTTGGGGATGCACAGTTGGCTTAATATTAGGAAAACTATTAGCATAATTGACTATATCAATAACCAAATGAACAAAAACTATATGACTATCTCAATAAATGCAGAAAAAGCATTTGATAAAATCCAATACCCATTCATATTAAAAACACTAGAGAATATAGGAATAAATGGACTTTTCCTTAAAATAGTCAGGAATATCTATTTAAAATCATCAGCAAGCATCATATGTAATGGGGATAAACTGGAACCATTCCCAGTAAGATCAGGAGTGAAACAAGGCTGTCCACTATCACCATTACTATTCAATATTGTATTAGAAATGCTAGCCTTGGTAACAAGAGAAGAAAAAAAAAATAAAGAAATTAGTACAGTAGGTAAGGAAGAAAATAGATTATCACTCTTTCCAGATGATATGATGGTATATTTAGAGTACCCCAGAGATTTTACTAAAAAGCTATTAGAAATAATGCACAACTTTAACAAAGTTGCAGGATACAAAATACATCCACATAAATCATCAGCATTGTTATACATCACTAACAAAATCCAACAGCAAGAGATAAAAAGATAAATTCCATTTAAAATAACAGTCAATAGGATAAACTATTTGGGAATCTATCTGCCAAGGGAGAGTCAGGAACTAGATGAGCACAACTTCAAAACACTTTCCACACAAATACATTTTGATCTAAGCAATTGAAAAAATATCAAGTGCTCTTGAAGAGGTCGAGTAATAAAGGTGACAATGCTACCTAAACTAATCTATGTATTTAGTGCTATACCAATCAAACTCCCAAGAAACTATTTCACTGACCTAGAAAAAATAGCAACAAAATTCATCTGGAAGAACAAAAGGTCAAGAATTTCAAGGGAATTAATGAAAAAAAAATTAAATGAAGGTAACCTCATTGTACCAGTTCTAAAACTATATTATAAAGCAGCGGTCATCAATACCATTTGATACTGGCTAAGAAATAGGCTAGTTGATCAATGGAATAGGTTAGGTTCACAAGACAAAATAGTCAATAACTATAGCAATCTAGTGTTTGACAAACCCAGAAACCCCAGTTTTTGGGAAAAGAATTCACTATTGGACAAAAACTGCTGGGAAAATTGGAAACTAGTATGGCAGAAACTAGGCATTGACCTGCACCAAACACCATATAACAAGATAAGGTCAAAATGGGTTCATGATCTAAACATAAAGAATGATATTATAAAATAAATTAGAAGAACATAGGATATATTACCTCTCAGACCTGTGGAAGAGGAAGGAATTTGTGGGCAAAGAAAAACTAGAGATCATTATTAATCATAAAATAGATAATTCTGATTATATTAAGTTTAAAATTTTTGTACAAACAAAACTAATGCAGACAAGATTAGAAGGGAAGCAATAAACTGCTAAAACATTTTTTACACTCAAAAGTACTGATAAAGGCCTTATTTCCAATATATAGAGAGAATTGACTCTAATTTATAAGAAATCAAGCCATTCTCCAATTGATAAATGGTTAAAGGATATGAACAGACAATTTTCAGATGAAGAAATTGAAACTATTTGTAATCATATGAAAAGGTGCTACAAATCACTATTGATCACAGAAATGCAAATTAAATAGCTCTCAGCTTGGCTAAGATGACAAGAAAAGACAATGAGGAATGTTGGAGGGGATGTGGGAAAACTGGGACATTGATACAATGTTGGTGGAACTGTGAAAGGATCCAACCATTCTGGAAAACAATTTGGAACCATGCTCAAAAATTTATCAAGCTGTGTATATCCTTTGACCTAGCAGTGTTACTACTGGGCTTATATCCCAAAGAGATCTTAAAGGAGGGAAAGGGACCCACATGTGCAAAAATGTTTGTGGCAACTCTTTTTGTAGTGGCTACAAACTGAAACTAAATGAATGCCCATCAATTGGAGAATGGCTGAATAAATTGTGGTATATGAATGTTATGGAATATTATTGTTCTGTAAGAAATGACCAACAGGATGATCTCAGAGAGGTCTGGTGAGACTCACATGAACTGATGCTAAGTGAAATGGGCAGAACCAGGAGATCATTCTACATGACAACAATAAGATTATAAGGTGATCAATTCTGATGGATGTGGTTCTCTTCAACAATAAGATGATTCAAACTAATTCCAATTGTTGGGTAATGAAGAGAGCCATCTACAGCCAGAGAGAGGACTATGGAAAGTGAGTGTGGACCACAACATAGCATTTTTATTCCTTCTGTTATTGTTTGCTTGCATTTTTGTTTTCCTTATCAGGTTTTTTTTTTTTTTTCCAGATCCAATTTTTCTTGTGCAGCAAGATAACTGTATATTTGTGTGTATGTATATAAATATATACATATAATGTGTGTGTGTGTGTGTGTGTGTGTGTGTATTGGATTTAACATATTTAGCATGTATTGGACTACCTGCCATCTTGAGGTGGGGGGGAGACAGAAATTTGGAATAGAAGATTTTGCAAGGGTCAATGTTGAAAAATTACCCATAAGAAAACTGCTCGGTTCTGCAAACATATATTGTATCTAGGATATACTGCAACATATCTAACATATATAGGACTGCTTGCCATCTAGGGGAGGGGGTGGAGGGAGGGAGGGGAAAAATCGGAGCAGAAGCGAGTGCAAGGGATAATGTTGTAAAAAAAAAATTACCCTGGCATGGATTCTGTCAATATAAAGTTATTATGAAATAAAATAAAATAAAATTTTTTTAAATAAATAAATAAAAAGGAAAAAAGAAAGAAAAGAAAAATTATCCATGCATATGTTTTGTAAATAAAAAGATATAATAAAATAAATAAATAAGAAAACATATTAGAGTAGGTCTTCATGATTATCATATCCCTTCCTAAATGCTCATGAGATATTCCTTGAATAAGTATTCTAGAATTTTGAGAATAATAAAAATCAAGGACCATTAAAAAAAAGAAGAAAAGAAAAACTCCTTAAAAAAATCAAAATAGCTCCAGGGCAGGAAAGAGTGCTTGTAATCAGGTTCCTAGAAGAATTTCTGAAAATTGCTGCACGAAACCCTTGAAGCTTTGGACAATGCACTCTCTGCTCTGGAAACAGAGCCCTATTTTAACAAAGAGTTAAAAGCCAAGGAATAGGCTAGAAAAATAAGCAAACAAAAAAAGTTTTTGACCATTGAAAGTTACTATGACAAATATCAAAACACACACTCAGAGTATAATAACAAAGTCAAAGCTCCTACATCCAAAGCCTCCAGGAAAAATAAGAATTGGGCTATGGAAGTGCTCAAAAGGAATTTTGAAAATTAAGTAAGAGAGATAGAGAGAAAATTAGAAAAAGAATTGAGAGTGATGAAAAAGAAAATACAAAAAAACTGATGAGAAGAATGCCTTAAAAAACAAAATTGGCAAATTGGGAAAGAAGGTACAAAGCTCTCTGAGGAAAATAATTCTATGAAAATTAGAATTAAGCAAATAGAAACCAATGATTTTATGAGAAATCAAGATACATTGAAGCAAAACCCCCACAAATGAAAAAAAATTAGGAAAAAATGAGAAATATCTCATTGGAAAAACAACTGACCTAGAAAATGGATTCAGGAGAGATAACTTAAAAATTATTGGCCTACATGAATCATCATGATAAAAAAAAAAAAAAAAAAAAAAAGATCCTGGACATTATCAAGAAAGTATAAAGGAAATCTTCCCTATATTCTAGAAAAAGAGGGTAAAACAGAAATTGAAAGAATCCACTGATCACCTCCTGAAAGAAATCCCAAAATGAAAATGTCTAGCAATATTTATAGCCAAATTCCAAAGCTTTCAGGTCAAGGAGAGCATATTGCAAGCATCCATAAAGAATCAGTTCAAGAATAGTAGAGCCACAGTCAGAATAGCACAATATTTAGCAGCTTCTATATTAGAAGACCAGGGGACTTAGAACATAATATTCTGGAGAACAATAGATCTAAAATTATAATCAAGAATCACCTACCCAGAAAAATTGGAAATAAGGTTCACTCATTCACCCTCTTCTCTCTCACTTCGCATCCACTATAAAAACTTTTTCTTGTCTTTTTTATAGCAGATATTTTGCAACATTTTACTTTTCTTCTCCCCTTTCTCTCAGAATATTCCTCTCACCTGTTAATTTCATCATTTTAAAAGATAAATAAATAATAGCTATGCCCCAATTGATAAATGATCAAAATATATGATCTGTGCCCAAAGAGCTATAAATTCATGCATATCTTTTGACCTATCAATGCCACAAATAGGCATGAATGCCAAAATGTATTTTAATAAAAGAAAAACAACATATATCTAGTTCTCTTTTCAGGTCAAAAGAATTGGAAATTAAGTGAATGCCCATAAATTGGGAAATGGCTCAATAAAGTGTGGTATGTGTTTGTGATAGAATATTATTGTCCTGTTAGAAATGAGGAGCAGGATGCTTTCAGGAAAAAACAACAACAACAACAACAACAACAACAACTAGAAAGTCCTCTATGAACTCAAGCAACATGAAATGTACTCTATGCAAAGTAAAAGCAATGTTCTGGATGACTAGTTGTAAAAGACTTTGTTATTCTCAGCAATACAATAATCCATAATTACTCTGAGGGACTTATGATGAAAAATCCCATCCATACCTAGAGAAGGAACAGATTTTTATTATTATAGATTGAAGCATTCTCTCTCTCTCTCTCTCTCTCTCTCTCTCTCTCTCTCTCTCTCTCTCTCATCTCTTTCTTTCTGACAACTTTATTTTTCTTGAGGGTATTTTTTCATTAGGGAAGGGAATCTATATTTTCTTTCACAATGTTACTTTTATGGAATTTTTTTTAACATAACTTCACATGTAGTTTCTTATTTGGGGTGGGAATGAGAAAGAAAATCTATAACTCAAAAAATTAAAAACAAATTTAAATGTTTAAATGTAAATAGGTGGAAACATTAAATAAATATATCAAATGTCAAAAAAGCAAAGAAAAACAATTAAATTAAAAGAAAATAAAGAAAACAGATCAAGAAAAGATAAAAAAAATTAAGAAAAAATAATTAAGCAAGTGGAAGCTAACGACTCTATGAGACATCAAGAATCAATCAAACAAATTCAAAAGAATGGAAAAAATGGAAGAAAATGTATAATACATCACTAGAAAAACAACTGGCCTGGAAAATAATTGCAGGAGATATAATTTCAGAATCATTGCATTACCTAAAAACCATAGTCAAAAGACAACCTGAACAATATCTTTCAAGAAATAATCAAGGATTCCTGGAACTGGAGGGCAATATAGGCATTGAAAGAATCCACTGATCACCCAGAAAGATTATAAATAAAAACAAAAGTCCAAAGGACATAATACAAACATAAAATGATTCTCAAGTCAAAAAAAAAAAAAAAAGGTTCTGCATGTGGCCAGAAAGAAATAATTCAAATATCAGGCATCCATAATCAGGATTACACAGGACTTAGCAGCTGCTTTATTAAAGGATCAGAGATCATGGAGGATGATGTCTAAAGAACAGAGAAGCTAGGAATATTACCAAGAATAGCCTACATATAATACTTCAAGGGGAAAGTGGTCATTCAATTAAATAGAAAGATTTCAGGCTTTCATAAGGAGAAGAGTAGGATATTAACAACAACAAAAAGTGATCTACTATATCAATGTAAAAGAAATCAAAAAGGTGGAAAGGAGAAAAGCATAAAGGGATTCCATAGAGCTGAACTATTTATATTCTTACATGGAAAGATGATATTTTTTTATAATTTAATTCTTTAAAATTACACCTCTAACATTACCACTAGAAGGAATGTGCATAGACAATAGAGTATGAGTATAAGATGAAATTGAGGGAATGACATAAAAAATAACTAAGAGATGAAAAAAAGAGCAGAAGAAAGGGAGAGGTAGAATGGGGTAAATTATTTTACATGAAGAGGCACAAAAGACTCTTAATACAGTAGAAGGGAAGATTGGAAGAGTGGACAATAGGCATTGCTTGAACCTTACTCTCATAAGTATTGACTCAAAGAAGGGAATAATGTGCACAACCAGTTGAATATAGAAATCTATCTTAATGGACAAGAAAGTAGTGGGAAAGTAGATTAAGGGGGTGCTAATAGAAGGGAGAGGAGATCAGGGGAGTTAGAAAACAGAAGTAAAACATGAATGAGGAGGGAAAGAATGAAAGGAATGAGAGGACAAACAAGAGGAAAAACAGAATGAAGGGAAATACACAGTAACCTTAATTGTGAATATAAATAGTATGAACTCTCTAATAAAAGGAAGCATGGAGTAAACTGGATTAAAAACCAGAATCCTACAAAATGTTGTTCACAAGAAACATTTTGCAGCAGAGAGACACACACAGAGTAAATGTAAAAAACTGGAGTAGAATCTATTACTCTTTGGCTGAAGTTAAAAACAAACAAATAGGGGTAATAATCCTGATCTTAGAAAAAATAAAATAGATGTAAACAAGAGAGATAAAAAAGGAAGCTGTTATGTGTTTTTTTTTTTTTCTTGTTATGTTTATCATATTTAAGATGTTTCTGAGGCTACATTTGAAATCTGGTCCTCCTAGCTCCAGGTTCAATGCTCTACCCATTCTACCATCTAGTTTGTTTCACATAAATCTGTGATTTCATTCCACTGAGGAACTTCCAGTGTACAAACCTCTTCCACCCAGTTAACTGTAATTTAGACTGAAGCTCTACAGAGCTGTTATGCTGACATCATTGCTGTATACCTGTGAAACCTACCCAGCATATCAGAGCTATACCAGGAAACTGAATTGTTTCCTGTGGAATTGTCCTAAAAAGATTCTGAAGATCACCTAGCAGAATAAGATGTAGATACTGAGGTCCTTTCTCAAACTAAACTGCCAAGAATTTCCACTCTACTACAGAGAGCACAACTCAGTTGGGCTGGCCATATTGATCAAATGTCAAATGTACACTTGCCAAAAATATTATTTTAGGAAGAATTCACATTCAAACTCTACTGCAAAGAGCACAATTCTGATGGACTGGTCATATTGTTCAAATGCCAAATGTAATCTTGCCAAAAAAAGACTATCTTGAGAATAATTCACACAGGGCAAGTGTTCATAAGGTGGTCAGAAAAAGTGATACAAGGATATCCTAAGGTCTCCCAAGAGCTTTAGAATTAATTGTATGACATGGGAAACACTGGCAGAGGATCACCTAACATGGCATACTCCCATCAGAGGAAATGTTGTGCTTTATCAACAAAGCAGAATTGAATTAGTTCAAAAGAAACATGAAATTCACAAAATTAGAGAATCCACCTCAAATTTTCATAGGGAGTATTTGTGTCTGACCTGTGGCAGAGCATTCCAAGCTTGTATTGGTCTGATAAGCCATGGTGAAAAACATTGTAACTCGACTCTAACATAGGGATGTCATTTTGGTCCTCTTCAAGAATGAAAGACAGTAAGTAACCAATTTAAATGTAAAGAATTCCCTGGGGCAGTAGAGATTAAATGACTTGATTATGTCCATATAGTTATTAAATATTAGCAATAAAGTTTGAGCCATGTCCTTCTAACTTGAGATTTTTACCATGCTATCTCTACTAGTCTGAAGCCATGAAAACTTATCTTTCTAAATTCAAATTTGACCTCAGATATTTCCTGCCTAAATGACTCTGGGCAATTTACTTTACCCCATTTGCTCCAGTTCCTCATCTGTAAAATGTGCCAGAGAAGGAAATTACAAACCAGTCCAGGAGCTTTGCCATGAAAACTCCAAATGGAATGACACTGGCACAATGGAACAATGTTTGAACAAATATTTATTGATAAAATGGTTGGATTTTTAGACATTTTCAAAAGGACACAAAAACATTAAAAATGTGAACTGTAACTTTTGATCTTTCAACATGAGAAATAATAATAAGATAAGAAAAAAATGAAGGGAATTGTCCAAATATTTGAATTACCTTTCCCTGAAAAGCTTAACTATTCAGTGTATCTTTTAGACTTATTTTATGATTGCAGAGTGTCACAGATAGTGGGGGAACTCTGGATGAGGTATAAGACCCTTCAGCCCAGAGGGAACCTGTTGACAATGTCTGGTTCAGCTCTCCATCCATAAAGGCTCTCAGCCTTCCTGAGAAGTCAGAGGATGGTGACAAACTGTGTTGTGATTGAAGCAGAGTGATACCAGGTGGCAATTTACATACAATAGCAAGTTGTTTATGTGGTCCCACATGGACAGTATATACTTAGTGCATGTGCAGTATTGCTTTGGTTATATAAGGGTATGAGGGTATATAAGGGTTAAAGAACTTAGAATAAACAGACTCTATATTTTAACCATTCTCAGGAGTTTTCACTTCATCACTCCTCCACTTTTTTCACCTCAGCATAGGGGCTCTAGAAAGCACGGTACATTTTGTTACCCCCAACTTGGGGGCTCTAGAAATCAGGACACAACATATGTTAACGTCATTCTCTGGATTTAAAAGGAAGACCTTTTTATTTTCACCTTCCTTTTCTATTAACAGTTCCAAAGACAGTTAATGAAATAAAATAATAAGAAAAATATCAATAAAGCATTACTCCCATATACCTGGGGTAAATACCAGAAATGCTCATATCATCTTTGAGAAGGATACAGGCAGTATAGACAGGTGATTTGGACTTCTTCTAGTACTAGGATCTAGGTATTAGCTCATTAAATACTACTGAGATTAAATGATAGTAAATATGAACTGTGGTTTTTAGTGCCTAAGGTAAATGAATAACTAAATCTCTGACTTTTTATTTTGTATAACACCAATTTTTAATGTTCTCTCTATTTTACTTCCCATTTTATAGGAACATGACTTTTTATTGCTTTCTATTAGTACAGTTGAAATAAAATAGAATTATAGGAATTTTCTGGGTTTCTATGTAACCTTTGCAATCATAAAGAATGAAAACACATCAAGGTATTATAAAAATTCATTGAAGCAAATTCCTTGCTTTTATATTATGTTCCTTGATGTGAAATTAAGAATAAATGTAGGGCAAAATCTTAAATTTTCATCTCAAAATTAGTTTAGACACTAAACATTGTAAAAGTGTATAGATATATCTCTCTCTATAAATGTATATACATAGAGAGATATAGATATGTATGTTATATAATAGTAATGACGGCATCTGGAAGCCATTTCAGTGATAGGAGGAGCCAAAAGTTAATGGAAAGCAACATGTGCATAAATATTATAGCTTTTGATATATGGTTAGGTATTTAACTGCCCTTTGGCAGTTAATACCTCATTCTTTTGATATGAAACACTATCATGCTGATATCGATACTAAATGATCTTTTTTTCCCAAAAATATTAATATGTTCTGAAGTTTATCAGAACCTCAACCATGGATGGTATCATATAAAATGAAAGATTTGAATTGAGGAAAGAGCCTGGCTTTGGAGCCAAAAGCCTAGGCTTGTGCTCCAGATTTCATACTTACCAGATGTGTGACTAAATCACTGTCTTCCAGAGCTTTATTATTTTCACCTATAAAATGGGAGAAAATAGTATGCTGCTTCCTCAGTTATGAAATGTGGATAATACTTGGACTATCTTTCTAATGGGGTTATTATAAATTTCTTTGTAATTTTTAAAATTATAATTACCTTGGTTATTATTCTGGTGGTATTAGGTATTTGAGAAAGCACAATGGAAAAGAATATTGGATTTTGGAGTCTACACACCTGAGTTTGAATACTTTCTCAGAAAGCTCATGGCTATTTTAGCATTGGAAAAGTACTTCACTTCTCACTGCCAGAATCTTATTTTTTATCTTTGTTTTTGTTTTTAACCAACTAAAAGAGAATACTATTATTTATAGGGCAATCTCAAGTTGGAAAGGTGAAATGAGAATATATAATATGACATAATTACATATATATATATTTTTAGAAATTATAACAATAGTTAATTGATGATTAAAGAAATTAAATAATTTGGGAAATCCATTTCACCTGAATAGTGATGTTTTATTCTAAAATTAACAGAGTTGATTCATATTATCAGATCATCACAATATTTTAGAATAATTAAAAATTCTCATTTTTTTCAAATCTAAACACCAAATTCACTGGAAACTATTACAAAGAAAATTAAAATTCCAGTTAGAAGTCAAATTTAGAAAATACATTTGAAAAGCAAAAATCATAGTTTTCCCAAAATCTCTATTTATTAGCTCATGCCCAACAGACTACAAATATACCCAGGTTACTTTTATCATTTAAATAAAAATCTCATTTGACTCTAGTCATTATCTTATATCATTGCCCCCCTCACAACCAAATTCCTCAAAAAACCTCTTTAATGGTTGTCTCCACTTTTTTTTATATCTTATTCACTTTTCAACATCTTGAAATAATGTTTTCTTAATTGCTAATTCCAAAGCCTTATTCTTCTTGACCTCTTTGCTGCACTTGATACCTTTACTCTCTGTTCCTGGATCATCTCTCCTTTCTGTATATTCACAATACTCCTTTCTTCTAGTTCTCTTTTGTATTATCATAACATTCCTTTTTAATTCTCCTTTGCTGATCACCATCCATCCATGTTCTTCTACTCACTGTCTGTTGTTTTGACCTGGACCCTTTTGTTTTCTCATTCTATCTTCTTTCTTGGTAAGCTCACCCATTACCCTGGGTTCAATATTAATTTCTGTGCAAATTACACACAAATCTACATACCCTGTCTTCATTTTTTTCTCCTGAACTCCAGTTGATCCCATCAGCACTTTCCTTTTAATCATCTCTTCTTGAATGTATCATAAACATTTCAAAAGTATGTCCAAATTAAAATTCATTATCTCCCGCAAAGAAACATCCCTCTTTCCAACTTGTCTTTTTCTCTCTACCATTCTTCCATTAAAATGTAAGATCCTTAAAAGTAGCAATTGTTTCATCATTTATATTTGCGCAAATATATGCTTTATATTATGACACAAATATATGATATAGTGAATGATTTCAGTTGTTCAAGTTAACATGCCTTGAATCTTCCTTTACTCTTCACTCTTCATTATTTCTTCTCCTTTCATCTTTTTTTCCAAATAGGATTTACATTCCTGCCAGAAGGAGAAGCAAATTTTGGTTGATGCCAA
The DNA here is from genome assembly GCF_016432865.1 of Antechinus flavipes. Taxonomy (NCBI): domain Eukaryota; kingdom Metazoa; phylum Chordata; class Mammalia; order Dasyuromorphia; family Dasyuridae; genus Antechinus; species Antechinus flavipes. The sequence continues at coordinate 152,338,226 of NC_067402.1, forward strand.
AAACTCTGATTCTGCTCTCTTCAATGAGAGGGGATTTCAGATTAGATGTATGTTTATCTGCTTCCTTAATTATTATTGATCTAGGAGATACAATTAGGTTTGAGCTAGCTTTTGATCACTATCATTTTGGGATGAAGGAGGAATCCAAATTGTATCCAACACTTGACCACTTTCCTACTCAAGGGCAATTCCACAATAAAGAAATATAGAGAACAGTAAAAGGATCTCACTTAAATCAAAGAAGATTTGCATGGGAAAATATATACTAGACAAAGTACTCAGTTCAACTCAATTCAACCAAGAGGAAGAGTCCTAGATCTCACTCAAGGAAAAGTTCTTCAAAATTTCTAAAGGAGCAAACTGGAATATAGGCATAAGAAGTACTGCCAGTTCTACTCATATGTTCCAGAGGCTTTTCCTTTCCTTTCCAACTTAAAATGGAGTTGGCTTCTTCCATCTTCTCTCTTAAACTTTAAAGCCAACTCAAGTTTCTCATGTGAAGAATTCTGAAGAATGATTACCACTGGAAGAGTCCTCAAAGCAAAAGTGACTGAGAACTTAAGCTCTCACTTCTCACCTACTCTACTTTTCCTTTCAAGCAGGTCATGCTTTTCCTGTTTATCAATAAGGAAAAAGTCCCATATCAATGAGCTTTGGAAAAGGAGTTATACAGATATGACTGAAATATTAAACCTGTTCCTTGCCTCCATTAGACACAGAAAAATATTTCCCTTCTCACTTAGTGAAGGGAACATGCCAAGAATTCAGGAGCAACTATTTTCTCACTAAAATGCCATTCTGCATATTTCCAGAGAAAGACTTGGTTTGGGAATGAATGAAACCATTTTTAAACTTTTCCATGTTTTAAATTGGGAAATGAAGAAGAGCACAGCTATTAGTAATTTCCTATTGATGTCAATAGTTAATCTTATCTAAGCCTAAATTAAGATTATCACTCTGGTTGGTCATCTAGGATATTCAACTAACATTATCTAAAAAACTAAAGAAAGACAAAGTCCTCAAAAATATTTTATTTCTTAGTTATTATATTTTCTTTAACTCTTTAACCTTAATAATGTTTTTCAGTTCTCTTCAATTGTGATACATCTTACAAGCAGTGATTTCAACAGAATTCATTTTATAATATTTAAGCATTATGAGTATAGTTGAGAGCTGTACTCAATGAAATTTATGCTTATGAATGTTCTATCAGCATGGGCCCTTTGCCATCTCTCCATATTGTAAACTTATCTTACATATATTCTGCATTCCTGAATTTCTAACACTCATTCCTTTGGGCTTATATATATATATCGTGAATTATATAATTTTAAATATTCAAATAATTGCATTTTGTTCTTAGGAGTTATTTGCTACATTTTATTTTTACCTTTGAAGTTATTATTCTTTTTCCCCTAAAAGCACAAAAAATGTGCTTTTGTAGAAGATTCTGAGAAGATGGAGAAATAGCTCAGAAAATTCAAAGCTCTCTAGATTTCTCCCAAAAACAATTTCTCCCAAAAACAAAAACTCCCAAATACAAAACAGAATTGTACCTCAAAGCAAATGTATGCTAGTGAAAACCAAATAAGACTTGGGGAAAAAACCAGAGGTCTTCCTAGGACAACCAGAGAAGATACAAAGAAAAACTCAAGGAGGTTTGGCTTCTGTACAAACCTACAGGCTAGCTCTGCTGAAATACTGAGTGGAAAGCCTTAGGGATAGCTGGGTTCAAAAACAGCCTTAGACCAAAAGGAACTTTCATCTCCTAGACAATGTAAGGAGTTGGGGGTCTGAATCTTGGAAGATTGAAGGAATCTCTGCTGATAAGGAACACCAGGTCCAGCTGTATTGTTGTAATGAACCCTGGGAAAGAAGGAACCATCACATATTGGTAAGTGCAGAAGCAAGGAAGCAGGGAAGCTGGCTTACAGCTTACTTATAAAAAAGTAGAGTTCTTAGTTTTGATTGGAAAGCTAGAGGGGAAAACTGAAGGAAGATCTGAAGCCAGAGGCACCATCTTCCCCATCCCAGGATTAAAGATGATTACACTAAGAAGCTCATTAAAAAAAAAAAAAAAGCAGGCAAAGGAGAAAGAAATGAATTATAAAAAAAGTATTGTGGGAAAAGGGAAGTCCAGGATTCATTTTCAGAGGAAGATACAGAAGTATAAAATGACTCTCCTACCCCAAAGAATAATGTAAAATGGTTACCTGCCCCAAAAGAATTCATAAATGATAAAATCAAATGAGGGAAAGTGAGGAAAAAAAAAAAAGAACAAACACAAAAAAGAACAATTTCTAAAATTCAAGATTATGAAAAGAACTAGAAAAAGAGATCCAGAATCTTAGAGAAGAAAATAAGTCTTTGAAAACTATAATTGAGAAGCCAATGAAGTTAAAAAAAAAGTCCAAAAATAATAATAAAAATAAAGAATGAAAAAAAAAAAAGGAGAAGATAATGTGAGACATCTATATGAAAAACAACACTTCAAGAAGATAAAACATAGAGTGATGGGATTACCTGAAATCTGTGACCAAAAAAAAAAAAAAAACCTTTGATATAATAACACAAGAAATAATCAAAGAAAATTGTCCTGAAGTAATAGAACAAGAGAGGAAAGAAGATATAGAAAAAAAAAAAAATCACTGATCCACCACCTGAAAAAAGATACTGTAAGAAAAACATAGAACAACATCAATGCTGAATTTCAAAATCCCCAGATCAAAGAGAAATTTTATAAGCAACCAAAAACAAATGCACAAACAATTCAAATAAATAGTCACATAAGGCCTATCAGCAGCTACAGTAAAAGATCATTAGTCCTGAAATACTATGTATCAATAATTAAAAGAACAAGAGTTATGACTGAAAATATTATATTCCATAAAAACTAAGCATAATATTGAATTAAAAATGAACATTCGATTGTTAGATTTTCAAGATTTTGTTGCAAATGAATCTGAACTCTGTAGAAAAATTTACATATAAGATCCAACATTAAAAAATAATTTCAAGGGACTCAATAAAGACAAATTGTTTTAGTTTTACAGGTAGAAATGTAAGCCATGTATCTGAGATTGCCATTAATATTTGGGTAGTCCAAAGAAATACTGGGGTAAAGCTAAGTATGATGTGATTCTAAAAAGTAAAAACACATAGGAAAAGGTAAAAACAGTAATTATGCTGTATGGATAAGGTGCAAGAACAAGAACCAACACAGAAGAATTTAATGGGGAAAGAGGGCATATAGTTCTGAAATCCTATTCACATCAGTCATGTGTTAAATAGGGAACATACACACAAATATATATGTATATACATATAGGTAAATAGATATACACCAAGAAGGTTATAGGAACTCTCAATTTCATTTAAAAAAGGGGAGGGGGAGGAAAAATAGGAAAAGATACATTACATAAGGGTGAGTAGATTAACAGGAAAGAGAAAAAAAAAAGGGAAAAGGTGTGGAAACATGATTTAAGAGGGATCCTAGGGGAAAGGAAAAGAAAATAAGCATAACAAGGCAAGTCAGCAGGTAGAAGTAAAGTAGAAGAGTTAGGAGGGATAGGAAACAAGAGATGACACATATCTATGTATGCATATATGTGGATATGTGAATATATATGTATGTGTATATAAACATATATATACATATATATATGTATCTACTATATATACATATACATATATAGAGTGTGTTTGTGTGTAAATATAAACATATCCATGTTTAAATGTATGCTTGAAGGGAGGAGAAAAAAAGTAAAAGATACATCAGAGAACAAAACAAAATCTTTAATGAAGCAAAGAAAAATAGATGAACAGTTCTGAATATGTTTTATTGTTATATATATATACTTTATTGAAATGGAAATGTACTGTTACATATTTTGGATCTTCCCATAATTTCTGCTGTGCACATGACAATTTTTAAACTTTTTTTTTCTTTTTCTATTTGTTTAAAATTTATAAAGAAAAAAAAAGATGTTTTTGTATTCCCTAGAAATGCTTATAGTCATAGTATATCATTATGTATTATTATTCTTACTGTAATATGTAGTTTCCTGTCACCTTCTAGTTGACTTATAAAAAGTGTTTGTCATGTGTTATTTAGCTGACCTCTCATTACATGTATTTTTGTAAGCTATCTGTATTTTGATATATACTTACAATATTCAAATTTGAAAATATTGAAATATGTCTCCACCAAAAATATAGCAACCAGGACGGTACAAGAAAAATCGTTCTGGATAAAGAGCAAGAAATCTGGATTTAAATCCCAATTGCCACTTAGAATTTCTGTGATCCTGTAGAAAGTCATCAAATGTTATGGGTACCAGTTTGCTCATATGAAAAATGAGGAAAATTGACTCTGAAAATTCTAGCTTTAAATCTGTAATCTTTCAATCTGTGAAATGATCAAATTCTTTGAAGAGGATTACTGATTTGGAAACAGAGGACATGAGAAGGGGGGAATAGACTAGATGACCTCTAGTTTCCTTGCCTGCTCTAAATCTATAGTTCCATGAATATTACTTTTGAAGCTCACCAAAAAGCTTAAAATTGAGTTCTTTGGATTTGGGTTAATTGAGATTATTTTGTGAATTGCTTCTCTTGGATTAAAAAAAAAAGCTTGTCAATGATTGTAAAGTGGATTTAATAAGACCAGTAATATAGGAATAGAATTCACAGTAACCTTGTCACAGTATTGACTTCTTTTAAAAACAGGATAAAGCTTGAGAGATCACTTAAGGAAATGAAGTTCTTGGGAAGCAAATAGCAATGCAAAAAAAAAAAAAAAAGACTCATTAGGCATATACTAGTGCTTTTATTATTAAAGACCAAAGAATTATGGACTATATTAATAGGAATAATGAAATTCAGGAGCTCCTTCCATACAAGATATTAATACTGATTCTTTTTTTTGGGGGGAGGGGTCTTTATTTAATGAAAAATATAGAGTAATTGGATAGCATCCAGTAGAGTTACAAAAATGATTGTTATTTTTTGTAAGTGACCTATTTGACATCTGAGAAATGATTAAAGCACTTATAATTAATAAAGAACTTTGGAGGAGAGAAGTAAGACAGGCAGTTTCATGGATATCTTCAAGTATTATAAATTTGAAGCATAGTGTTACAAGAATAATGATGAATTAATCTTTCTTACAGCAGCAGAAATGAATTCTATAACAACTTTCTTATACTTATGGGAAATCTTTTCCTTGAGATCATTAAGGAAAGACACTCATCTATGTGGAAAGATTTAAGAGGAGGTTCCACTTGAAGGTAGGGGTCAGACTTACATTTTAAGAAATCTCCTAACATAGTGTACATGAATATATGATACTTTGGAAAAGATACTGGTTCCTAAAATATAGCCTCATGCACTTGATTTTTTTAATATTCTCCTGCAGGGAAAAAATTATTTTCTTTCTATAACTCACTATAAATATTAGGTAGTATGCTACTATTCACTTATTCAAGAATAAACAGAATTGGTTTATGCTTTTGCAAAGAATTTTAAAGATGTTCTTTCCTATTTGAAGATATTTCAGTCAATTAAGTCTAATATATTTATAAGTGAGCATATGGGGAGAGAATTATTAAATTGATCAGGGTCTCTCCTAATCAATTCCCAGTAAAATCATTCACTTACTATACAGATAAGCCTGTACATTGTAAACTTTTAAGAATGCTTTCTATTTCTCTCCCTGCTTGAAATGAATCATTTTTTGATCATGATTGTGAACAGATTCAAAGCTTAGATACAAAGAGCATGGTCTGGTTTTCTCCTAGCTCCCACTACTTAAATTGAATACATTACACTAATGTTCCTTCTATCCTTACATTGCCCAAGACTATGGCACTCCGTTACAAGTCTGCTCTCCCCTAAAAGAATGAATCACTGCCTGCCTCCTTTCATTTAGTCCAAAATTCTCAAAGTGTACCAAAAATTATGTTAGGTAGCAGAGGTACAAAAAGAAAAGTGAAGAAAGCCTGTACCCTAAAAGGACTCACATTTTACTAATGTTGTTATACATGTTGTATAGGAAAGTATTCCAGTGAAACTTTAAGATCCTAAAACCAGTTCAAGGAAGATCTTGTCAGGTTAAAAATATTTTCAAAATAATACTAAAACACTCTAATTTCTAATAAATTAAGTATCATTAATAGGCATTATTAATATTAGTATGATTATTAGATATAAAATATGTAATAAATTAAACCAGATTGGTAAATAGCTCAATAGATAAAGTTCTAGGCCTGGAGTCAGGAAGTCTCATCTTCCCAAGTCCAAATCTGGCCTCAACACTTACTTACTGTGTTACCCTGGCAAGTCACTTAATCCTGTTTGCCTCAGTTTCCTCATGTGTAAAATGAGCTGGAGAAGTAAGTGACAAACCATGCCAGTATCTTTGCCAAGAAACTCTCCATGAAATGTTGAATATAAGTGAAAAATGATTTATCAATAATTATTAGTACTGCTTTCATTACTTATCTCATAGAGTTGTGAGAAAGTGTTTTGCATACTTCACAATGCTTTGAAAAGATAAGGATTTATTGTGTTCTGTACTCAGTGACAGCCACTCTTATAAATAATCTATATGCATGGATGTGTGGGTGCTAACATATTACCTCTTTCAGGAAACATAACCACAGCTGAGCAAAGGAATTCTGGAGGCCTAATACCTCTATCCAAAGAACAAAGTCAAATGGTGAAGATTCCAGACATATTCCTAGGCCCATAGGAAGCATAGCTTTAACCATGTGGGACTGACATGCCTTTCAATTTTCAACAATATAATAGCATTAGGCATCTGTTATGAGACTGTAGCTATCCAGAGAACACCTAATCCTAAAAATATCTGATTACCTTCCATTGGTCTTGAATCAGATACTTCTTAGTTTTGAATTCAATTTTAACTTAGGGCTGAAGATTGAGCATCAGCTAATATCCACAAGAGGAAAAAACAAATTGGTAGTATTTTTCATTGTTCTTGAGTCCACATAGTTTTCCTGAAATAGTTATTCCTAAATTATCATTTACAAAACTTTTGGCTTCACTTTGCTATAGTCTTTTCATGTATGTGCCTTATATAATTGAATTATTAAAGCCTTGATGTTTAATAAAATTTAAAAGGCAGATGAAGTAACTGCGAATCTTTCATAACAAGTTTTACAGGAAAAGATATTTCCTGTCTAAGAATTACTGTTTGGAGAGCTCATTATATTGTCTTCCTTTCTCCCCTAAGTATCATTACCTTGGAAATTCTTATAGTGAGACTGACTCTTGATGACAACCCTGGTCATAGTTGACCTTTACACATTTGATTCATGTCAATGCAGTAAGGCTTTGTCATTATTAACATTATTAACAACAATACATTCGGACAGTTTCTTTGAAAGTATGGCCTACAAGCTTCCTTTTTGTAAAGTACACTGCTTCATTTCTTAGATGAATCACAAATCCCATTTCACACACAGAAATTCATTATCATGCCTTAATTGAGTCTCTTCAACATTATATTGGCAGTGAATGCATAATATAAATAGCAATTATATTCCTTGGTATAGCAATGACACTATACATACTGCAACAAATTTTTCCAGTGACCTACCGTGATAGTATGGATGAGTTTTTTATGTAATTCATTCCTATACACTCATAGCAAAGCAAAGTACAGAAATACCTACCATCATATTGTCTATATAATGTTACAACAATGGGTTGAAAGACAACAATTTCAACAGAAAAGCAGTTTGCAAAATTGACACAATGTCATGAAATTGTTTTTAATATTAAATTTTCACTGACTTTATATAGTTCCAGAGAATTAATTGAAACAATTAGAGAATGTTGAGCTGTAAGAGAAAGTCCAGAACTAATGCTACTCCTCACTTAGTTTGGTTCTAGGACCTACTGATTCTAAAATATTCAATTAAACAAACATTTATTGCTAAATTAACATTTAAATAGTACTTTAAGTTCTACAAAGTCTTTTAATGATATCATATCCTTTTATCTTCACAAAAACCCTGCAAGGAAGGTACTATTATCTCCATTTTACAGATGAAAAAAAAATGGGGGTAAAAACAAAGTCAGTAACTAGTCTAGAGTCACATAGGTAGTAAGCATCTGAGCTAAAATTTGAATTCAATTCTCCCTGAGTCTCAAAGCAGGCTTTTATCTATTATACAATCTATTAAATGACTACAAAAATCATCATAATACTAATAAGAGATAGCAGAGTGGCTAGGAGTTACATAGAGTTTTGAATGCCAAGGAAAATTTTTTGCCATTCAAAAAGTTATATAGAAGCAATGAGAATCTTTGAAATAAGACTTATTGAATTTTGAGATACAGATTGATTAAAGGGCTAAATCAAGAGAATAAATATCAGAATTAGATCAGCTAGATCTCCTTTTGTGAATTCTGGAGAAGAGATTTTGAGTTAGGATTAGTTGGGATTGTTATAGTGCAAGTAGAAAGGAGAGTATTCATGCAAGAGATATAGTGAATTCAGAAGAGAGAAAACTTAATCATAAATCAATGAAACAGCTCTGCTGTCTTAGATTCAAATAGACTTTTCAGAGTTCCAGCCCTCTACACTGAAAATTCATGGAGAGATAAAGGATAGAAATACAGACTCAGGCACTTTCTAAATAGATTAAAGCCATATGAGTAAATATGACCTCCAAAGAAGAAACACAAGCACAGAAATTTGAACAGAAAGAGGAAGGTGAGCATTCAATGAAGAAAATATAAAAGAAGCTAGAAAAAGTAGAAATTTAGAGAATAGCATCACCAAACTCAATGAGGAAAAGGAATCTTGGAAGAATTAGACACAGACATACATGGAATATGGGTAGTATGTGCTGGCTCTTTCCAGAGGAGCATTCATAACAGCTATTTCCTTTTTGAGCCTCTTAGAAACATGGATAAGGAAAATCATTAATTTGCTTTACTATAGACCTTTCTACAAGTTTACACCAACCCATTTATCACTTGGATTTTGTCATTATTTCAATTACAAATATATCTAACTTGTCTTTCAGCTAGCCTTTAAGTGACCTCTAAAATTGATTTCACATTAAAATTTCTATAATATTAAGAAATTTTGCATTTGAAATGATATCTTGTCCTTAATATTTGTAGAATTATGAAAATCTTTTGATGAAATTTTGACTGGAATGGAAATTTGCCCCAGGGCTGATTACAGCCCTAGTCTACTTCATAGATGGCTAAAAGGTTGGCCATAGTATCATGTGACATACAGATGCAAAAATGGATGAGAGGGGAAAACTTTCTTTGAGTGAGTTTTATTTTTCAAGAAATTTACCATTGTCTCACTTGCCTCTCCCCTTTTATTGGGGGACAAGAGGGAAGAGCACTAAAACTTTCCAAAGCCTTCCCTTATATAAAACTTACAAATATTCTGCCTCACAAAACAAATCCTGGAATAACAAAACAACCAAGAAAAAAAATTTTGAGCCCAAGATATTTGGAAAATTGTCAGAGAAGGTTTCTCTCACTTGGTTAAAAGGGAAGCACAGCCAAGAAGAGGAAAAATCTCAACAAGCCAGCAGCAAGCCTCACCTCAGTAAGCAAGCAATAGATCTTGGGTTCCAGTTTAGTTGAGCAACCAAATGATGGTACCAGTACACCAAAATATGTCAGCATAACCAGGGAAAGTGGCAGACACCATCTCAATCCTGAGCAAATAAGCAATCTCCAGTGGCCAGACATCTACATCTCTTCAGTGTATCATTGGGAAATGTAGAAATATTATACTAGCTCCAGCACTCATTAGGCAATATCACTAGGACACTGGCTCAACTCCAAGTAAGATGCCAAGTCCCTAAGGTCTTCAATAGTACCAGGCACCTCCCACCACATCCCTTTAGTACAACAAAAGACACAAGCATCTGCCATGGACCTCAGGGCAACATTATTGCACCACTAGGACCTTCAGCCCATGGCACAAGAACCCTGAGACAATGCCCCTTTCATGCTGGGGGCAGACTTCAAATTTAAAAGAAAGGGTATACTTCCGGCCAAGATGGCGGAGAGGAGCTGAGTAAGCTCTGCGTTTTTTTCTCAGAATTCATTTCATGACAAGCTTCTGAATTAATGCTTGACTGAAAAAAAAAAAACCCACAAATAGTTACCAAGTGAAGACAGCCTTGAAATTCGCCAGGAAAGGTCTGTTTTAACAAGAGGGTGGGGGGTGGTTATAGATCAGGCGCAGGCTGAGGACAGGCAGCTACAGCAAGAGCAAGGCAGGCAGCTCACAGTCAAGCAGACCGGAGGTGGCTGGGGTGTGATCTCAACCATCTCTGCGGGGAGAGCTTTGCTACAGTATTGGATGCTTTGCCCTGGCAGCAAGCCAACAGACAAGCAGAGAAGCTAAAAACACAGGGGATGAAGAATACAACCCCAAACAGTTAGAGTCTCTTGGGACCTTGGGACCTCCCCCACAGTGTCTCAGCACATTCTCAGAGTCTTAGAGCACAGACGCAGCACAGCCATTGCTGTCCTGCTAGTGCCTCGCTGCTGCCCGACCCGCCTCGCAGTCTGTAGAGGAAGCTTGATAATGTCACCCAGCCCAAAAAAGAAAGCAGATTCCTTTTGCTTTTTTTTTCTTTTTTTTCTTTGCTAGTTTGTTTTTGATTTTTCTCTGACAAAATGAGCAAAAAATTTAAATGGACCTTAAACATTGATAGCTTCTATATGGATAGAGAGCAGATTCTAAACCCTGAGACTAAAAACAGACTGTCTCCAGGTGAATCCCCAAAGGAGGATATCATCTGTTCCTCAGCACATATGAATCTCATAGAATAAATTAAAAAGACCCTCACAAGAGAAGTAGAAGAAAAATGGTAAAAGGAGAGGGAGGCTTGGCAAGAGAGTTTGGAAAAGTCATCCCATTCATTTAAAGACAGAGTGGATAAAGAAATCAAATTGTTGAAAAATAGAATTAGTGAACTGGAAACAAAATAGCTCTCTAAAAAATAAAATCGATGAAATGGAAAAAAAAATCCATAGAACAAAACAACTCACTTTAAAACTCAATAAAAAAAAATATTAAAAAAAGTGAGTGAAGAAAATACTTCAATGAAAATCAGAATCGAACAAATGAAAATGAATGAGTCAAGGAGATAACAACAATCAGTCAAGCAAAACCAAAAAAATGAAACAATGGGAAAAAAAAATGTCAAATACCTTCTTGGGAAAACAACAGACTTGGAAAATAGATCTAGGAGAGACAATCTGAGAATTATTGGACTCCCAGAAAAAATATGATGAAAAAAAGAGTCTGGACATTATTTTCCAGAAAATTATCAAAGAGAACTGCCCAGAAGTCATAGAAACAGAGGGTAAAATAAACATTGAAAGAATTCATCGATCACCTACTGAAAGGGATCCTAAAATCAAAACACCAAGAAATATAGTGGCCAAATGCCAGAACTATCAGACAAAGGAAAAAATATTGCAAGCAGCTAGAAAAAAACCAATTCAAATATAGAGGAGCCACAATAAGGATCAAGGATCTAGCAGTGTCCACATTAAAGGATCAAAGGGCCTGGAATATGATATTCCAAAAGGCTAAGGAACTTGGTATGCAACCAAAAATAACTTACCCAGCCAGAATGAGCATCTTTTTCCAGGGAAGAAGATGCACATTCAATGAAATAAGCACATTTCACCTATTTTTTGATGAAGAAACCAGAACTTAACAAAAAGTTTGATCTACAAATATAGAACTCAAGAGAAACCTAAAAAGGTAAAAAAGCAACCTTGGGAACTATATTTCTGCTAAAGATGTATAAAGAATACATGTATACCTTGTTCTAGAAACTAGAGATGGAAAGGACATTGTACCAGAAAAAGGGTAAAGTGGGGGTACTACATCTCATGAAGAGGCAAAGGAAACCTATCATATCTGAGAGAAAGAATGGAGAGGGATGAATATAGTGGGTATCTTATTGCCATCAGAATTGGCTTAAAGAGAAAAAAATTAGACATATTTGATTTATGGTGAAACCTCTCCCACCTCATTGAAAAGTGGGAAGGGAAAAGTGAAAAGGGAAGGAATAAGCTAAGCGGAAGGGAATACAGAAACTGTGAGGAAAAGGAATAAGATAGGGGAAGGACTGCTAAGGTGGAGAGAGGGATACTAAAAAGGGAGGGCTGTGAGAAGCAAGTGATGTTCACAAGTTTAATACTGGGAAGGGGGGTAAAGGGGAAAGAAGGGAGAAAAGCATAAACAGGGGTTAACAAGATGGCAAGTAATACAGAATTGGTCATTTTAACCATAAATGTGAATGGGGTTAACTCCCTCATAAAGAGGAAGTGGTTAGCAGAATGGATTAAAAGCCAGAATCCTACAATATGTTGTTTACAGGAAACACACCTGAAGCAGGAAGATATATACAGAGTAAAGGTAAAAGGTTGGAGCAGGATCTATTATGCTGCAGGTGAAGTCAAAAAAGCAGGGGTAGCCATCCTGATCTCAGATCAAGCAAAAGCAAAAATTGATCTAATTAAAAGAGATAAGGAAGGGCACTATATCTTGCTAAATGGTAGCATAGATAATGAAGCAATATCAATATTAAACATATATACACCAAATGGTGGAGCATTTAAATCCTTAAAAGAGAAATTAAGAGAGCTGCAAGAAGAAATAGATAGCAAAACTATAATAGTGTGAGATCTCAACCTTGCACTCTCAGAATTAGATAAATTAAACCACAAAATTAGAAGAGCAAAGAATAATTTACCTATCAGATCTTTGGAGAAGGGAGGAATTTATGAGCAAAGCAGAACTGGATAATATTATGAAAGGCAAAATAGAAAACTTCAATTACAGTAAATTAAAAAGGTTTTGCACAAACAAAACCAACAGAACAAGAGAAGTACAAGAAAGAACAAGAAAGGGAAAAATCTTTACAAACAGTGTTTCTGATAAAGATCTCATTTCTGAAATATATAAAAATAACTGTGTCAAATTTATGAGTACAAGTCATTCTCCAGTTCATAAATGGTCAAAGGATATGAACAAACAATTTTCAGATGATGAAATTAAAGCCATGTGTAGTTATATGAAATAATGTTCTAAATCACTACTGACTAGAGAAATGCAAATTAAAACAACTCCGAGATTCCATCCCACACCTTTGAAATTGACTGAGAAGACAGCAAAAGATAATGATAAATGTTGAAGGGGATATGGGAAAACTGGGATACTGATGCACTGTTGGTGGAGTTTTGAAATTATATAACCATTATGGAGAACAATTTGGAAATATACCCAAAGGATGATAAAATTCTGCATACCCTTTAACCTAGCAATGCCATTACTGTATCTGTATCTGAAAGAAATCATAAATGAGGGGAAAGGACCCACAGGTGCAAAAAATGTTTATAGCAGCTCTTTTTCTATTAGCAAAGAATTGGAAAATGAGTAGGTGCCCATCAATTGAGGAATGACTGAAAAAATTGTGGTATAAGGAAGTAAAGGAATATTATTGTTCTATAAAAAAGAATAACAAGATGATTTTACAAAGGCCTGAAAAGATTTACACTAACTGATACTGAGGAAAACAAGCATAACCAGGAATACATTGTACACAATATTAGCAAGAAAGTGTGATAATCAGCTGTGAAAGACTTAGTTCTTCTCAGTGGTTCAATGATCCAAAGCAACCCCAATAGACTTTTCACAGAAAATGTCATTTGCATCCAGAGAAAGAATTTTTCCCTTTTGTTCTGATTTTTCTCTCCCAACATGATCCATAAAGCAAAGTGTATTAAGATAAACAAATACATTTTTAAAAGAAAAGAAAAAACAAAACAACTGCTGAAAAAATATAATTGGTTAAATAGGGGAAAAGATAAAAATCATGAGAAAGACAAGTCCCTAAAAAATACATTGGCCTAATCAAAAAGAAATTACAAAAACTAACTGAAAGAAACAGCTCCTTAAAAATTATCATTGGGCAAGTAGAATCTAATGATTTTATAAGACATCAATAATCAACTCAAAAAAAAAAAAAAAAGAAGAATATATAAAGTACCTCCCTGGGGAAAAAAACAAACAAAAAAAAAAAAAAAAAAAAACAAGCAATCTGAAAAGTAGATGTAGCAGAGACAATGTTAGAATCACTGCACTACCTGAAAGCCATGATTATATGGAGAACCTGGACAACATATTTCAAGAATTTATCAAGGATAATTGCCTTATTATCCTGGAACAAGAGGGCAAAATGGGCATTTAAAGAATCTACTGATCGCCTCAGAAAAAAGATAACTCCAAAAAATAAAAACTTTAAGGCACATTATAGTCAAATTAGAGAACCATCAGGTGAAGGAAAAAATACTGCAAGTGATCAGCAAGAAATAACTGAAATATCAGGCAGACACAATCTGGATTATACAGGTCTTAGAAGGTGCAACATTAAAGAATCAAAGGTCATAGAACATAATATTCTGAAAAGCAAAGGAGCTAGGATTATAACTAAGAATCACCTGCCTGGGGAAATTAAGCATAGTACTTCAAGGTAAAAAATGGGCATTCAATGAAATAGAAAGTTTTCAAACTTTTATAAGGAGAAGACTAGAATTAAACCAAAAATTTGGTCTTAATATCAAAAACCAAGAGGAGAATGGAGAGGAAGAAAGATAAATTAAAAAATAAAATAAAATTCAGTAGAGCTGAATTATTTGCACCCTACATGAGAAGACAATTCTTATAATTCTTATAAAATGTTACCTCTAATACAATAGACAAAAGGATTTGAGTAGAAGATGAATTTGAGGAAATAACATAGAAATAAACTAAAAAATGAGAAAAAAATGAAGAGATTAGAAAGATGAGTACACTGGGTAGAGAAGAAAGATAAAGGTAGGGTGGAGTCAATTATTTCACATGAAGAAATATAAAAGATCAATTACAATGGAGTGGAAGATGGAAGAGTGGAGTACGGACATTGCTTGAACCTTACTCTAGACAGTATTGGCTCAGAGGGAATAATATATACTATCAGTTGAATATAAAAGTCTATTTTATTGGGCAGGAAATAGGAGGTAAGGAGATTGAGTAAAGGAGAAAGGAGACTGACAGAAGAAAGGGCAGACCAGAGAAGGTGGTAGATGGAAGCAAAACACTGATGAGAGGGCAGAGGCAAAATGGTGGAGAGTAGATATTTATCTATGTGACCTTTTCTGAATTTCTCTCAAATCAACAGCAGATTAAGCCTCTGAACTAGTTTTGGAGTGACAGAACCCACAAATATTTGGAGTACAACAATTTTCAGAAGAAGATACTTTGAAAGAACTTCAGAAAAGGTCTGTTTGATTCAGGCAAGGGGAGAGACTATCAATCCCAAACTGCAGCTCAGGAAGCCCAGGGCAAGGAGCTGAGGCAGGGAACCAAGGCATTATGGCATCCATGCACCAGGGAATCTACTGTGAGACTTGTGGACTACTCTGCCATGGTTATAAGCCAGTAGTTCAGCAGATTTGCTGTAAAACACCAATAGGAAATACAAAATTGTGAGCCCCTGAACCACAGAATGAAGGAATTGGCCACTCCTACCCAGAATTGGAAGTCAGTCAGAAACACTAGCTCCAAACAAACTGAAAGGGCTGTTACCCCTTTGCCTCAAGAGCAGACCTCAATCCTTAAAAAAATGAGCAAAAATAGGCAAAAGAACTCTGACCATAGACAGCTTTTATGGAGAGAGAGAACAGGGTTCAAACCCAGAAGTCCTAAAGGCAAAGCTCCAGATAAAATCCCAAAGGGTGATTTGAGTTGGTCACCATTCACTTAAAAAATGGCTCTCTTGGAAAAATTCAAAAAGGATCTTTAAAGAGCGTTAAAAGAAAAAATGGAAACAAAATAAATGAGATCTTTGCAAGAATGTATAGAAAATGAAAAAAGAGAAATTATCTGAAAAAAAACTACTTAAAAAAATAGAAATGAGGAAATTGGAAAAGCATATAACTCCCTTCAAAATAGATTTAACAAAATGGAAAAGGAAAATAGCTCCTTACAAAATAGATATGAAAAAGAAATCAATTCATTAAAAAACAAAATTTGTGAAATGGGAAAAAATGCAATGAACAAAACAACTGATTTAAAAAAAAATCAATTGACTAAATACAAAAGGAGATTAAAAAATAATAATTCACTAAAAATTAGAACTGAATAAATAGAAATGAATGGCTCACTGAGACATCAAGAATCAGTTAATTAAAACAAAAAAAAAAATAGAAGAAAATGTAAAATACCTCATTGTAAAACTAATTGACCTGGAAAATTGATCTATGAGATATAATTTAAGGATTATTGGATTTCCTGAAAACCATGTTGAAAAAAAGAGCCTAGATATTATCTTTCAGGATAGTCATCAAGGAAAACTTCCCTGATATCCTAGAATCAGAAGGTAAAATAGCCACTGAAAGAATTCAACGATCACCTCCTGAAAGAGATCTCAAAATGAAAACCCCAAGAAATAGCATGACTAAATTTCAGAACTATCAGAACAAGTTAAAAATATGAAAAGCAGCCAGAAAGAAACAATTCAAATACTGAGTAGACACAATCATGATTCAGAACCTAGTCGTTTCCACTGTAAAAGATCCAAGGACTTAGAATTTGATATTCCTAAAGGCAAGGGAACTTGAATTGCAGCCAAGAATGAATTACCCAGCTAAATTGAGCACTATCTTTCAGGGAAGAAGATGAATGTTCAATGATACAGGTGAATTTCATTTATTTCTCATGAAAAGACCAAAGCTGAAAAAAAATACAGAATTCAAGAGAAGCATAAAAAGATCAAAAGGAAAGAATTCTTGAGAACTATATCTCTGTTATGGGAATATTTAGAAAGTATGGGTATAATTTGATTTTATTATGATAAAATGAAAAGAAAGTAGAGGTAAAAGGGAGATTATACAAAAAAAAAACAGGAAAATAAAGCTAAATGTGGGAAATTACATCTGATGTAGAAGCAAAGAAGATTTATTATAATTGAGGAAAAGAAGGATGGGGGATAAACCTTGGGTGAATCTTGCTTTCATCAAATTTGGCTCATATATTTAGTTTCACAGAGAAACATATCTCATCTTGTAGGGAAGTACCCCTACTTGTGGGTAGGAAAAGGGGAAAGGAAAGGGGGAGGCTACTAGAAGGAAAAGAGAAGTAGAAAAGGAAAAGTATTAAAAGGGATGGGGCTGTAAAGGGGGAGGGCTGTTTGAGGAAGTGGTGGTCAGAAGCAAAATACTGGGGGAAAGAGAAGGGAGGAAAGGAAAGAGAAAAACATAACTTGGGGTAAACAAGATGGTGGGAAATATAGAATTAGTTATTTTAACTGTGAATGTTGAAAAAGATTTTGCAAATAAAGTATCCATTCCCATTAAAGACAATAAAGAACAAAGGAATAAAGGCAGTGTTCCTTAAAAATAATGAGTATCTACCTAAAACCATCAGTAAACACTATCTGAAAAGGGGATAAGGTAGAAACATTCCCAATAAGATCAGTGGTGAAGCAAAAATGCCCATTATCACAACTAGTATTCAATATAGTTCAAGAAATGTTGAGTACAGCAATAAGAGAAGACAAAGAAATTGAATAAATTAGAATAGAATTTAAAGGAATAGAATAAGGAAACAAATCACTCTTTGTAAATGATATGATGGTGTACTTGTAATGCCGAGAGAATCAATTAAAAAAAAAAAACTAGTGGAAATAATTAAAATTTTAGCAAAGTTTAAGGATAAAAGATAAACCCACATAATTCATCAGCATCTCTTTATATGATCAACAAAGTGTAGCAGCAAGAGATAGATAGAGAAATTCCATTTAAAATAATTGTAAACATATAAAATACTTCTGATTCTACCAGCTAATACAAATCCAGCAACTATATGAACACAGTTATAAAATACTTTTCACAAAAATGAAGTCAGACCTAAATAATTTGAAAAATATCAACTGTTCATTGACAGACTGAGCCAATATAATAAAAGGACAATTCTACTTAAACTAACTTTTTTATTCAGTACCATACTAATGAAACTATCAAAAAAGCTAAAAAAAATTCATCTGTAAAAAAAAGATCAAGAATATCAAGGGAATTAATGAAAAAACTACAAAGAATGTAGTCTAGCAATACCAAATCTCACACTATATTATAAAACAGTAATCATCAAAACTATCGAGTTCTGCCTAAAAAAAATAGAATGATAGATCAGTGGAAGAGATTAGGTATAAGAGATGTAGTAGCAATGACTATAGCAACCTTTTGCTTGAAAAATCCAAAGATTCTAGTGTCTGTGACAAGAACTCACTATTTGACAAAAAATTTCTGGGGAAATTAGAAAGCAGTAGGATACAAACTAGATATAGACCAACATCTCTCATATTTACCAAGATAAAATCAAAACGGATACATAAACAGTGACAGCATAAACAAATTAGAAGAGCAAGGAATAGTCTACCTGTCAGATTATGAGAAGGGGAAAAATCATTATGAAACAAGAGAAAAAATAACAAAGTGTAAAATTGAAAATTTTGAATATGTTAAAGTTCAAAGATTTTACATAAATGAAACCAATGCAATCAAGATTAGAAGAAAAGCAGAAAGTTAGGATTTAAGTTTTATAGAAAGTGTCTCTGATAAAGGCTGATCAAATATATGAGGAACTGGGTCAAATGTATAAGAATGAAAACCATTATTTAATTGACAAATGGTCAATTTGATATGAACAGGTCATTTTCAAATAAAAAAATCAAAGCTATCTAGAAGCATATGAAGAAGTACTTTAAATTACTTTTGATTAAAGATATGAAAATTAAAAACTCTAAAATAGCATCTCATGCCTATTAGATTGACAAATATGACAAAAGAAGGAAAATGATAAAATTTAGAGAGAACATGGATGTTAGGATACTAATGTAACTCTTGAAGAAACTGTGGATTAATATAACCATTCTGGAAAATTATTTCGAATTTGGCCCACAGGTCAGCCAGACTATATACATTATCTGTTTCAGCAATACCACTACTAAGTCTATAGCTGAAAAAGATCAAGAAAAGGGGGGAAAGACCTACATGTGTAAAAATTTAGTGCAGTCCTTTTTATGGTGGTAAACTATTGGAAATTGAGGGGATGATTATCAATAAGGAAATGATTGAACAAGCTATGGTATATGGAGGTAATGGAATGTTATTGAGAAAAAAGAAAAGGTGAACAGACAAATTTCAGAAAAAACTTGTAAAGACATGCAAGAACTAATGTAATGTGAAAAGAGCAGAACCAGAAAAACATTGTATACAGTATTGGCAACATTGTATGATAAGTATGAATGACTCATAAATATGAATGACTCTCATCAAAACAAATATCTAAAACAAATACAAGAACTCTAACATTTGTTAGGAGAAAATCTGTTAGAGGATCAGCATAGGTCGTGTGTAGATGGTGGCAGCATACAAGTTAAGCCTTATAGAATAATTGGGATTCTATGAATCACAGGTGAATAGAAAATACACTTAAGGAAAAGAAGCAGCTTGTGCTAAGACACAAAATCAAGAGGTAATACATGTATTGAGGAGGCCAGTGCACCTTGGATTTAGTGTGAGTGAAGGGAGAAAGATGTAATAAGCCTGGAAAGGTAGGATGGATTGAAATACTTTTCCCTCAAGAAGCACAAGAAGTTAAAAAGTAAACTATTTTAGAGGGAAAATTGTCATACAGTACCTGGAGACAGCTGAGTGACATAATGGACAGAGTACCAGACTTGAAATCAGGGAGACTCATCTTCCTGAATTGGAATCTGGTCTCAGACATTTATTATCTATATGATCTTAGGCAAGTCACTTAACCCCGTTTGCCTCAGTTTCTTCATCTACTGGAGAAGGAAATGGTAAATCAATTCAGGATTTTTTTCAAGAAAACCCCAAATAGAGTCATGAAGAGTTGGACATAATTAGAAAATATTCAAACAATAGCAAATTGCAGACTGAGTAATAAATGGTGATCGATTGAAGGATTGGCCTATACCCAGAGATGGGACACTTTTTCATAAAGAAGCATTCAGAAAAGTGCCACAGAGAAACACTGCCCACTGTCTTAGAGTCTGGATTGTAATAGAGAATGCCAATCCATGCTTCTGTAGGATTATTTGGGAAGATGGTGAAGATGGAAGGGTTATGAGAAGAAGCTAATGTCTTGATACTTGGTCTGTGTGACTGATGAGGAACCAAGGGAAATGTGCTAATTGAAAGTGCATTGGAGTTGCAGAGGAGTTTAAAAATTAAAGATGGCAAGTATATAAGAAGGACTTGGAGTTATTAGGCCAGTATTTGTTGATGTTCACTTGTTTCAATCATGTCCAAGTCTTCATGATCCTTTTTGGGATTTTCTTTTCAAAGATACTACAGTTATCTATCATTTTCTTCTTCAGTTTATTCTAAAGAAGAAGCCAAAGTGAACATGGTTAAGTGACTTTTTCCCAGGGTCACACAACTATTAAGTATCTGAGGCCAAATTTGAGTTTTCCTGACTCCACACCCTGTGCTCTAGCTACTAAATTGCCCCCTAGCTCACTATGGATCATAGCATTTCAAGTGGCCAAGCCAGCACCAACAAATTATCTGAGCCAAGCAGAGGATGGAACATGCATCATTGTGGCTCTGCTATCAGATGTATAGGATTTAGATCTAATATAGATATGGACTACCTTCATCATGTTTCTCATGTGACATACCATTTGGATTTCCCTGTTAAATGTTGCAAGTTTATCTAGGCAGGAAAAGAGACCAGTTATCTAGGGATGAAAAAGAAAAATGAACTATTCTATAATTAAATAGCACTTAGAAGTGATTTACATTTAAATTTTTCTCACAAGTTGCAAAAAGGCAAATCTTGCCCATTTTGGTGGGGGGGGGGGGGGGACAAAATAAAACAAAAACAAATCCATTACCACTAAAAAAGAACCAAAAGAACAACAAAAACTTCAAGACAAACAAAACTCTACATTAGTAGTATAGGCTCCCTTAGAAAACATGGGTTCCCCCTGTAATACCAAAGAAACTGAGTAAGACAGAGGCTAGAGACCAATTCAATAGTTTATTAAATGGACAGAGTTACTGTGACCAAATGGATCTTGGTCCCAGGGCTGAACAAAACTATCATCTCAAAGAATCCAGCCCTGAGTACTGGGACAGCAAGCTTTTTTATAGGATAGCAAGAACAGTGACATAATGAGAGAGGTATCTAGATGGGGATAACCTAATGGTGGGGGAGGCCCCTAGGATGGCACAATAGAGGGAGGTTACTGATTTTCTAATGACATCTAAAATGGATAAATCTTTATCCTGTCAAACATTAAGAAGGAATGTCTATAACCTAAAGATATAAAACCATCTCATCAACCATTTAAGAGGGAATAATTATAGCCTGGGGTTTTGGAGTAGAGCAACTGAGGTAGACCTTTATCTAAGCAAACATTAAGAGGGAAAGATTATAACCTGAGGCAGAATAACTAAATAGGACAATTGGAGAAATTGGGTCATAACATTAAAAGAAACTGGGTCACAACATTAAAAGAAACAGGGTCATGACATTAAAAGGGAACTTTGGTACAACACCTCTCACTAGAGTTCTTTGTGTAGATGATGTTTGAATACTTGCTGGATATGTCATAATGGGAATTCCTTTTGGGAATGAAAACTGAGGACTTTTCTAACTCTAAAATTCTGTGTTTCTGAGTTTCCATGTGTTAACAATATATTGACAACATGTGAGAGCATAGTGTTTCAATGCATCATCTTGCAGGGAAACCTGGTGTTTACTCATTAAGACAGGCTAAGTGTACTTTATAAAGAAGAAAAGCAAATAAAATAACTATGAGTTTCAAGAGAGCACTTGAAATTTGTCATTCAATTTTCTTGTGCCTTTTAATAACATTTCCCCTAAATTTGATAGAATGACAGGGACAGGAACTTTAGAAAGGAATTTTAGAAATATTCCTAAGAACAATGATTATGTTGACTAAGTTGTCTCATTGGAATTTTTTTCATTCTAAACCCAGGAGACTGACATGTACATTTCATTTTTCTTCCTTGTGTTTGAAGTAAAGCAGACCTCAGTTCAAATCTTGCTTCTACTACAGTTAAGACTGTGACCAATAGCACATCACTTTGACAAGAGGACCCTGAAACTCTCTGAAAACACCCTGCCTCTGAGACCTGCCCCAGGGAACAAAGATAAAGTAGTTTGTCTTGGTGGGACTAGTTGAAGTACTCTAGATTTCTATTGACCCCTATTGTTGGCTCAAACTCACTCCCAGTAAGTGATCTTATCTAAGCCTGGGGGTAATGACAGCATTGAAGGAATCCCATTGCATTGAAACTTCTGTCCCAGATTTCCTTATAAAAATGGTAATTTTCAAATCATTCTCCAATTGATAAATGGCCAAAGGATATAAACAGATAATTTTCAGATGATGAAATTGAAACTATTTCCACTCATATGAAAGTGTTCAAAATCACTATTGATCAGAGAAATGCAAATTAAAACAACTCTGAGATAACACTACACACCTAAAAATGACAGGAAAAAATAATGATGAATATTGGAGGGTACACGGGAAAACTGGGACATTGACACATTGTTGGTGGAGGTATGAATGAATCCAACCATTCTGGAGAACAATCAGGAATTATGCCCAAAAAGTTATCAAACTGTGCATACCCTTTGATCCAGCAGTACTACTACTGGGCTTATACCCCAAAGAAATACTAAAGAAGGGAAAGGGACCTGTATATGCCAAAATGTTTGTGGCAGCCCTTTTTGTGATGGTTAGAAACTGGAAAATGAATGGATGCCCATCAATTGGAGAATGGTTGGGTAAATTATGGTATATGAATGTTATGGAATATTTTTGTTCTGTAAGAAATGACCAGTAGGATGAATACAGAGAGATTTGGAGAGACTTACAAGAACTGATGCTAAGTGAAATGAGCAGAACCAGGAGATCATTATACACTTCAACAACAATACTGTATGAGGATGTATTCTGATGAATGTGTATATCTTCGACAAAGAGAAGATCTAACTCAGTTCCAATTAATCACTGATGGACAGAAGCAGCTATACCCAGAGAAGGAAGATTGGGAAATGAGTGTAAACTGTTTGCATTTTGTTTTTCTTCCCAGGCTATTTTTACCTTCTGAATCCAATTCTCCCTGTGCAACAAGAGACCTGTTTGGTTCTGCACGCATATATCTAGGATATACTATAACATATTTAACATGTATAAGCCTGTTTATACCCCAAAGAAATACTAAAGAAGGGAAAGGGACCTGTATATGCCAAAATGTTTGTGGCAGCCCTTTTTGTGATGGTTAGAAACTGGAAAATGAATGGATGCCCATCAATTGGAGAATGGTTGGGTAAATTGTGGTATATGAATGTTATGGAATATTTTTGTTCTGTAAGAAATGACCAGTAGGATGAATACAGAGAGATTTGGAGAGACTTGCATGAACTGATGCTAAGTGAAATGAGCAGAACCAGGAGATCATTATACACTTCAACAACAATACTGTATGAGGATGTGGAGGGAGGAGGTGGAGGGAGGGAAGGGAAAAGTCGGAACAAAAGTGAGTGCAAGGGATAATGTTGTAAAAAATTACCCAGGTATATGTTCTGTCAATAAAAACTTATAAATATATATATATATATGTATATGTATGTATATATGTATATGTATATATGGTGATTTTAAACTCAGTCCTTTGCAGAGGACCTGGCATAGCATGGCATGGTACGCCAAGGAACCTCTGCCTGCTGGAATGACATTCTCTTTCAGTGTTATCCTCTCTTAACTCTTTCACCTAAGACTTTATACTGCTCTATCGGGATTTCTTTGCTAGAAATTCTTTATCTCTCTGCCAGGACTCTTTCATTATTTCACTCACCTGTTGGGACCTTGCCACTAAGAAATTCAGTCTTTCTATTCATGCATAGAAAAGGCTGATTTCCCAATGCCAATAATAAACTTCTCTTTATCATAAGTCTACCTTTTTGTGTTCATAAAGGATTTCATGAGGAGGACCTCTGCACTGCCAGGAGGGGGTTCCCACAACTCCCTACCCTGTGTCGAATCCTAAAAGGGATTTAGGGGAGCCAAACCTCTTCATTTAGTTCCCTGAATCCTGAACCTGCCACTCACCTCATCATTTAACTTCCTGACCTGACCACCAGGAAACCCTAATTTCATCATTTGGTTCCCTGAATCTAATCTCATTAACTTGACCTCTTAGTGTCCCAAGTACTGAAATGGTAAATTATAACAAGTGCTCCACATATATGAGACAGAAGAGTTTTCATACTGAGTTCCATAATACCAGAGAAATCATAGATATTCATATAGCAGAAATAAAAAAAGAAGAAAGAGGTAAGAAACTTATCTAGCAAAATCATCAGTTTTAGATGGTATGTATTGAGAGCTTATTTCCCCTGTAGAAAAAAAAAAAAGCTGACTGGGTGGGGCAATTGTGGTGTTTTCATATTTGAGATACCCAGTGTGTTGAAATATGCATGCATTAAAAAAAATAATAATAAAAACTGACATCTGTTCCAAATAAACTTCAGCATTATCAGGAAGTATTTGTCAGGACACTTCCCCAAAATCCTCAGCCACTAGGTAACTTCTGCCCTTTCACAATCCAATTCTCTTTAAATAAACAACAAAAGAAAATGGAATTAATTCCTATATTATTAGTCTCTGCTGGTCTCTGCTCTGTTTTCATGACTAATTTCTTTTGCTAACCACAACTTCACAGACTGTGACCTTCAGACAGCAAGCATGCTTTATGAAAACACGAGTTTGTTATTAGGGTTATGCCTTTCTTCCTCTACCAACTCCCTGGTGGCTTGTTAACCATCCCCACAAATCCTATTTCAATGAGCTGATCACAGAATTAAGTTGTAAAATGATTCAATACCATGGAGGAGTTTTCCTGCTCAGCATACAAAAACCAAAATCTATCTTAAAAGGTTAATCTATCTTAAAAGTAGTGGTCCTTAAAAATGCATTGTTTAAATAAAAAACCTAGAGCAGAAAAGGAACTCAAAAGGTCATCTGTTTAATATCTCTGCCTAAAAAACCCTATACCTTAACTCATCCCATACAATTAGGAAGCTATTCTACTTTTAAAATACCTATTGTGGAGAAAAATGGTAATAACATCCCTTAAAATATTCCATTATGCAATGATTCTTCCTTGTTCCCATCCTTGTATCTAGAGAGAAAGTTTTAATTAATGAATAGGGAGATAACCTTAATATCAGAAATCCCTAGATTAAAACACCACCTATGAAATTTGTGAATCATCAATTCTCTGAGTTTCAGAGAAGATACCAATCGGCAAAGGTAGAGAGACTTCTCCATACCAGGAAATCCCAAGTCATATATGTGTATGTATGCAAGAAAGATAAATACATATGTATTTTGAGGGGAAATGGCTACATAATAGTGTATCAAAATCCTTTGGTATCCAAAAATCTTAAAACAGAATCAGAATAATTTAAAATACCTTTTCATTTCACAACTGTTAAGTCTAACATTGAGACTAAATAACATAGCATTATTTGTATAATGAGGTTGTCTGTGGCAAGCTAGAAATGAAGTCTTTTTACTATCAGACTAATATGATTATTTGTACCAGACTTTATGACCTACTTTAAAGCCCATTATTAAATCACATACTCAGATAACTTTATTACACTTTTCCTTTAAGATTTTAGATTCCAGCTTATGTTATGTATGTGCTATTGGTTTCTAAGTTTTTCTCTCTAAGCATTTGTACCTTCAGAGTTGTTAAGCCAAATATAGAAAAATCTTGTTATGGAAATAATAGGGATGTTTTCTCAAGAGTTTCACCTTTATATTTGTATTTGTGCTTCAACATAAAGTAACTGCATTTTGCAACTATCCCAACAAAACTAAAGTGTCACATAGCTGGCTAATGGTTAATTTATAATCTATTATCTTTAATTTTTCCCCCCAACAACATTTGGTTGGTCATTTTGTATTTTACACTGGGTACAAGTGATTTTTCCTCCTATGTGCCTCACCTTCACATATGTCCCAATTCAATTTCAATTAATTTATTCATGATCCTCTTCTCCAGTTTCCTAGAATCTTGTGAATTTTGAGCTATCCTCCTGCCATTCATTCATTACCCATCAACTGTGAAAGCTTTGTGTATGTATCATCAAGAATTTATTGATGATGTGGTGATTCAAAGCAATTCCAATAGAATTGTGATGGAAAATACCAATTGCATACAGAGACAAAACTACAGAGACTGAATGTGGATTGAAGCATACATAGTATTTTCTCCTTTTTGTTTGTTTTCTTTTTCTTCTTGTTTATTTTTCCCTTTTGGTCTGATTTTTTTTGCGCAATATGACAAATATGAAAATGTTAAAGGATTGAACATATTTAACCTATATTTAACCTAATCAGATGGCTTGCTATCTTGGGAGGTGAAAGGTAAGAAAGGGAGGGGGAAAAAATTAGAACACAAAGTTTTACAAAAATGAATGTTGAAAACTATCTTTACATATATTTGGAAAAATAAAATGTCATTAAAAAAACATTTTAAAAAGTATTAAAGGATATTTACTTAAGAGATCATTACAAAGAATGTTATTAATGAAACTGAAAACACTGAGTTGGATAGCAACACTCATATCCCTCTATATCACTGAACCAGAGATGATTTAATCCCTCAATCAGTCATGTCTCAAATTGTTGGACAACATGTAGAAGTCTATTGATAGGTATGCCCTATCATAAAATCATAGGCCATCAGATCTTTAAAATGCTTTTGTTATTATGTAATAATAATAACTACAATAATGAGAATAATAATTATAATGTTCTCATTCAACAAATAACAACCATGGCATATATTTAACAATCAAAAAAAAAAAAAAACACCAAATTGTAGTGGGGCCTAGAGAAAAACTATTACCCACAATTTTCTGGACATAACATTTATAGTGATCCATAACATTTTAATATGGCATTATTCTGAATATCCACATTCTTCAAACTATGACGAAGGGAAAGCTTTAAAAACATAATGACTTAACAAGAAAAATCAAAATCACCTAAGAACATGAGAAAATACATATCAATCCCATTGTTCTGTCTAGTCTTGGAATTTTCCCAAAGATGGTTTCAGTGAATCCACAGGAGAGGAGTTTGCAATCCATTTTTTTATTCAATTATGTATTCACTCATGTGAAAGAATTATAATAGAATAATAACCTATGTCATGAGTTCTATCTGAATTCTATTGAACTAAAATGAGATCTATGATATAATAAACATGTCAAATTTATATTGCACTTTAAATTTTTAAAAATCATTTATGTACATTATCTTTTTTGATCTTCATTAAAAGAAAAAAAACACCTTATGAACCAGGACCTGTTTTTATCCCTAATTTATCAATTAGAAAACTTAAGACTGTGCAAGGTTAAGTTACATACCTAATATCTTATAGCTAATATTATTAAACCTTAATCTGTACATTGTAGAAGGTCACAGACAGTGGGGAAACTCTGGGTGAGGTATAAGACCCTTCAGCCAAGAGAGAACCTGCTAACAATGTCTAGTTCGGCTCCCCATCTGCCCTGTGGGCTCTTGGCCTTCCTGAGAAGTCGGGGGAAGTGACAATCTGTGTTAAGATTGAAGCAGAGTGATAGCAGGTGGAAGAATGATACCAGGTGGCAAATTACACAATAGCAGGTTGTTTATGTAGTCCCATGTGCACATGGCCAGTATTTTTGTCACATAAGGGTATGAGGGTATAAAAAGGGGAAAGTCCTTGAAATAAATGGACTCCTCTTTTCCACCATACTCCAGAGTCCTACCTCATCACTTCTCAACTAAGAAGGTCTATTTTAATCACCCTTGTGTGGGGGCTCTAGAAAGCAGGACACAACATTTGGTGTCCAAATGTGGGGCTCTAAGTGAGGTCCTATAACACATCAGCTTGACTGACCAATTGGCTGAGTTCAGTGGAGAAGTCCCTGTGACCCAGTATAGGGTAAGTATAAAAATAGGCAAGTGGGAAGAATCATTAAGGGTTACTCTAATCACTTTTGTTTTTAAACCAAAATGAGGCAAATAGTAAGAAAAGAGCCTTCCCCCAGGGAAGTATGAAGCAGGCTTAATTAGGTCAACAGAGAAGCAAGGTTTATTGGTAACTCAGAAGCAGATTACTGAGTTCTCAAATGCTCTGAAGTGCACACCTCTGTGGCTTTGTAAGTGGAGAGTTTGGAGACAAAGATGTGGAAGTTAATGGGAGAACAACTAACCAAATACAGTGGATTAAGAATCCCACAAATTTTAAAAAGAGGAAAGACTTTAAGTTGGACAGCCAGACAAGGAAGTATGAGGAAAGCAAGCAGAGAGTGGTGCCCACCCTAGTCCCGGAGAGCACAGCATATGGGGCAGAGCTAAGGAAGTCCTTTTTAAGGAGATCTGCAGGGCAAAGCTGATTGGGTGAGAAGACATTTAAGTATCTTAAGTACCATTGCCTGTTAGGCAGAAAAGGAATTAAGTACCTTAAATACCTTCCTGATGAGCTTGATTTTCACCATCAAAGCTCATTTTCAATTCTGCCTACACCTGAGTATTCCTTATCTCTTGACCTTCCTCCCTCAACTTCACCTTGGTGGGTGAGGGGAAGAGGAGGAGGAGGAGGACAAGTGGAAGGGGCAATGACACCATCAGCACGCAGTTTTGCCCACCCCTTATTACGAGAGGCGGGACTGGGTTCCAGAGCCCTAGGCAAAAAACAAAACAAAACAAAACAAAACAAAACAAACAAAACAACAACAACAACAACAACAGCAAAAAACTTAGAGCTTGATGGCAACTACATATTACACCCAGAGAGTCTTTAAGCAAGCCAGTGGGGAAAGGGTTTTGCAATTAGGAAGAACAGAGCTGTATGCTGTTGGGACTACTAAGAGAGCTGGAGAGCTGAAACCTGTCCCTGTCTGCCTATATATCCCTTGCTCCACACACAGTTGGCTTGACCATTTCACCTCCTGAGAATGCTTACAAAACAGTGTCCTCCATACACAAATTTGGGAAACTGGGGAATGTGTAGCTAATGTCCCAGTCACTGGCTAAAGATTACAGCAAACATGTCTGGCATAGGAGGATCAATAGCAGTTGAAATTAATACGGCTCCTTTGAGATGGAAATTTGAAGACATCAAGATGGTCCTCCAAAAATAAGAAAGAGGAAGCCACAGGTAATTGTAGAGAACTTCTAAATTTAACTTAATATATTAAAATTTTTTTTTGATTTTTGATGGAGATACACTGGCTCCACCAGACAAGTTTTATAACCTGCTAGAAAGGCAGTGCAAGCAGCTCCAATATCTTTAGATAATTGCCAGGTGATGTGGAAAGATTCAGAAAGTGGTGAATGGAAAGGACCAGAAAGGTTAATTGCTTGGGGGAGAGGGATTGCTTGAATCTCAATAGATGGAGAAGGAACCCGATGGGTACTAATGAGCCTTGTCCATCCGAGAAAGACAGAAAAAGAGAAGACCCAAGAAACATCAGATAGTTCCATCGCTGCCTGTGCCCACCCCTGAAAGAGCTGGGCAGTTAACCCTTTGTGTATGGCAATTGACTCATGAACATTAAAAATAATTCTCAATGAGACTGATGCAGGACTTCATAACCTGCAGGAACCATTGGATTCCCTGATACATGAAGTGATGGACAATAGATTGGTTTTGGACTATATCTTGGCTGCTGAAGGAGGTGTTTGTGTGGTTATGAATTGTCCTCTGTAGAGAGTCACAGTCAGTGGGGAAACTCTGGGTAAGGTATAAGACCCTTCACTCCAAAGGGAATCTGCTGACAATGTCTGGTTCAGCTCCCCATCGCCTCTAAGGGCTCTCAGCCTTTCTGAGAAGTCATGGGGTGGTGACAATCTGTGTTGTGATTGAAGCAGAGTGATACCAGGTGACAAACTACTTACAATAGCAAGTTGTTTATGTGATTCCACGTGCGCGATATATACTGGGCACATGTCCAGTGTTTTTGTTACATAAGGGTATGAGGATATAAAAAGGTAAAAGTCCTTGGAATAAATGGACTCGGGAGTCCTGCCTCATCACTTCTTCACTAGGAAGGTATATTTTAATCATCCCAGTGTGGGGACTCTAGAAAGCAATGATACGTTTTGTCACCTTAACTTGGGGGCTCTAGAAAGTAGGACACAACAATACGATGCCAGGTTCAAAATTCTACCAATTATGATATTATTTTCTAAAGGTAGATTAGTGGTTTTAATGTGTGGCATAGGGTAGGGAAAAAAATAAGTAAAGAAACATTTAATAAGTCCCTTCTATTTGCAAGTCTCTGCTGAATGTTTTATGAATATTACTTCATTTAATCCTCACAACAAATGTAGGAGATAGTTGCTATTATTTTCTTCTTTTTATAGTTGAGGAAACTGACTCATAATTTAAGTGACCTAACCAGGTTCACGGCATAAGTAAGGATCCGGGAGTAGATTAGACCTCAATTCCTCTTATTTTTAGGCCCAGTGTTTTACTACTGTGCCACCTAGTGGCTTAGGGAGCCTCAGGTCTATGAAATCAAAGCTATTTAGATAATAATACTAAGTCATTTTCATTTCTCATATAGTAAATATTGATAAACATAGCCTATATTAACACAAACTCTTTGGAGGATCTAAGAGGAAAAAAAGGCTTTTAAAGAACTCCTGTAGTAAAAAAAAAAAAAGTTTTAGAAATTCTGGTATAAATAAAATTTATAAATAAAAATAATTATAATCTATGTGTCAGGCTAATATTCTCTCTTGAAGGCAATGAATGGAATTACCTATAAAATCCTTAATGTAAGGTTTAATGCAATGCAGTGAGGTAAAGTATATAACCCATGATGATACTAATTTCATTGTTTGACCCTATATAAGTCAAATTCTTTTTACTATAGTTTCCTAATCCAAAAAATAGTTCCAACAACAAATTTATCAGCTATTTTATGGCATTGTGAGGAGATAGTATATGTAAAATACTTTATAAACCTTAAGTTACTATATGTAAACCATTTTTCCTCTAAGACAGAAGCTCAGTGTGGGGCAAGTAAATCATAGTCAGACATAAATGATTTGGCATATAATCCCAATGGAGCCACCTGAAGCACATAAGAGTTAAGTGTTGGATCTGAAGTCACCCAGTTAATGTCCGAAGGTGGGATTTAAGCTGTGATTTTCCTGACTCCTGGCATCTTTCCAAGCTGTTTCTCTATTGAAGATATGGTATCATTAACTTTAAAGGCTAGCCTTCTAGTTCTATATGCAGTCTGAGGCAGGAAATAGTAGAGAATATTCACCTCAGATCTTCCCTATGTTTTGGTATAGCTGGGTATCAAGCCTGACATAGGTAGTTTCTAAATATCAAACTATTAAGCATTTGCTGTATATGAAGCCGAAGAAAGACAGATTTTGATGGTATAAATGTCCTGTTATAGTGACACATGATATTAACTTTCTCCTTTTAACTTTGGATTTGTCCTTCAAGAATCCATGGTTTCCTTGGTGTGCCTTTTCACCAAGAGATAGCTAGGTGTCACCCAGGAAAGAGTGCTGGGCTTGGAGTCAGAAATCTGGGTTAAAATCTGATCTTCAACACTTATTATTTTTGTAATCCTGGAAAAATACTTTACCTCTGTAAAATGGAAATAATAATAATGATTGTCTTCCAAGGTTGTTGTGAAGATCAAATGACATATTTGTAAAGCATTTGGCACAGTGCCTGCCACATAACAGGTGTTTAATAAATACTTGTTTTCTTCTTTCAGTAACTGGACTCCAAATCTGAAATCGTGTAGAACATGGGATGCCATATCCATCTTTCTTTTCCTAGCCTTTCCCTCCCTCATAGTATGGAGAATGTGGACATTCATTATTGTAACATATTAAAATATTATGGATCATTATAAACTTCCTTTTATGCTTTAATTAGTGGCTTTGGTAAATTAAAGTACCCTGAAAATTGATCATTCTGCAATCAACCTTCTGGTGATGAGCCTCTTTGAAATTAGGTAGGACAGCCTTCAGCTGGAACTATATCATTTAAAAATATATATATCTCCAGTGCCTAGTGCAGTGTCTGTTGGGACTTAACAAATGCTTATTAAGATTGATAGATTTATCTCCACACTCTGATGAAGCATCTGTTGTGGTCCAAGACACTAGAATTAAAGGTTTGATTTAACTTCTCACACCACACAACTTCAGCCAAGATTATTGAAGCTAAAATACTATGGAGAAATATCTGGACTATTAACTTTGCCCACATATGATTTGAGACCCAGCTGTGGCCCCTTTGGGTAAGAAGAATATAAAAAGAGTTTTAGGACTTTGGCAGAGGAGTTCTTGAGACCTCAGGGAACCTCCTTGCTGATTGTTTTTAATTTCCTTGCCAGAGGGTTTTTATCTACCTTTTACTTTCTTGGACTTTTTTTTTTTTTTACAGCCTTGTGGGTTTTCTTTACCAGGGGTTGTTGGGTGTTTTTATTAAAGGGATTGTTTCCATTGTACCAGACAGAACCATAGCAAGACAATGTCCAAGTGTGTCTTTTATGGAGCAAGTGCTTAATATATTTTCTTGAACTTAATTTGCAGACCTAAAATATCTCAAGTCCTAGGATTTTGTTTGCAGAAAATTTAATTATTCAGAGGATCTGCATCCGGATAAAGACCAAGGAATCATTTTATCTATTTATGCTATCATAAAATACATTTTAGGGTAGGGGGTCTCTTACAGATTTTTTGACAATCTGCTAAATTTTTGACAGTGTTGAGTGAAGGTCTAAGAAGAACATTTCACATAATATGAAACTTGTCATAAATAGACTCATGATATGATTATTTTTATTATTTCCTAAAGTATCTGTATAACACTGAGAAAGAATTGGTCTTATTTTTCTTCTATTTTTGGTGTTTATCTAAATTATTTTTATTTCTTCATTAACATTCTTACTTCTACTTTTTTTTTTCCTATTACCTCTACCCAGAAAAAGAAGTTATGGTGTCTGAATACAAATTGAAGCAAACATTTTTTTTTACTTTATTTTTTCTCCAGGATATGTTGTTTGGTTTTTTGTTTGTTTATGTTTTCTTTCCCAACATGACTATTACAAAAATGTTTTGTATGACTACATATGTATAACCTATGTTAAATTGTTTTCCTTCTCAATGAGGATAGTGGAAAATGAGAAAGGAAGAGAATCTTTGAATTTTAAAGATGAATGTTAAAAATCATTTTTACATGTAACTGGAGGAAAATAAAATACTAAATAAATGAATATTATATATATATATATTTCTTTTTCATGATCTTCTTTTAAACTAATCTTTACATTGCAAATCTTTCAAGTATCCCTTTCTATGGGTGATTCTTATACATTTGAGAGTAACATGGCAATTTTGGAAAACTATTAACAAATGCTATATCTGACTTGATAAATTCATAAGCTTATTGAAAAAAAAATCTTCATTTGAGTTTTCACTCTGATTAATGAAACAACTCACTGATTAACTCCAGAAAAATAGAATTAAAGGGATTTTATTAAAAATATGTCAAAGTAGCAACAATGGCTTCAAGGTGAGGAAACTTTTGTACCTAACTTTAAGACAATTTAAATAGGTCCACATTAGTAACAGAGGTTGGGGCCCTTGAATCTTCCTTCCCAAGGTAGCAGAAATGTGAGCAGGTAGCAGGTAGAGTGATATGACAAAAAGCAAGCAAAACAGAATGCTTCAGACTTTTTGTCTCCTTCCCCATTAGATTCTCTCCCCAGTACTGGTAGCTAAAGCATTGGGAATAGTAGGTAACTGAATCAACTTTCAATCTCTGTGCAAAAGTGACAACAAAGATGCTATTTAAATTTAAAAAAACAAACTTTATTGCATAAACAACAAAGCTAGTACCACAACAAAAAAGTAGATAGGGGAATGACTTAAATAACTTGTTATATGAATGTGAGAAAGAGCAAATAATAATGGATAAAAGACCTGCCTCAAGTCCAGTTTCTGTTACATAGTAGTTTTGTGACCAATTTTGATCAGAGTGATTTTAATTAAGCACAAATATGACTATTACTCCCCAATTCAATAAATTACATGCGCAAATATATTAAATTTTTAATATTCCTAGGAAATTCCCTTAGAATGTAAATTGTCACATACATATCAATCTACAGAAATCACTGTCTCTTTTTCCACATTAATGAAATCATAAGTCCAAATACACACACACCAAAATCAAAACAAATTAAAAATAAATAAACACAAAAAACATAATGGAATATGTTTTCTTGCTCCACAAGAATAATGACCACGAGGAACTTAGAGAAACATGGGATGACTAGTATGAAATACTGAAAACTGAAATAAGCAGAACCACAAGAATATTCAATGTGATTATAAGGCAAATGAAAAGACCTCAGAAATAAAGTTGAGCATGGACTAATTATAATGATCAATCTTGGTCCCAGAGAAGAGAGAAGGAATCATTTTCCTTCCTTTAATAGAAAGGCAGAAGATCTATACATTCAGAAAGCTGTATATTGGTTGAATCTCCATAAATGATTTTCTTTTTTACAAGGGAGAACTCATTGGGTGAGGGAGGAGGCATACATCTGGAAAGGACTATGATTAAAAAATAAGCAGCATCAATGACTCTTCCAGACTTTCACCTACACAGCGGCCAAAGTGATTTTAATTAAGCACAGTTATGACTATTACTCCCCAGCTCAATAAATTACAACAGCCCCCTACTGTTTCAAAAATAAAATTAAAATCCTTTGTTTAGCTTTTAAAACCTTTTGCGACTGGCCCCAAACCATCTTTCCATTCTCATTATGTTATTCTCCTTCCTTTATTCTATAGCTCTTCTTTTTGCCTTTTTCTCAGTTCCTTACAAATAGAACTCCATTTCTCCTGTTTCTGTGTCTTTGCCCTGGCAGTCTCCTACGCCTGGAATGCACTTCCTCTTCAATTCTATCTCATATCATGTCTCTCTTCTTTTAAGACAAAGTAGAAGCACCACTGTCTATATGAAATCTCTCCTGATCCTTTCCTTGACCCAACTTCTACTGCCTTCCTTCTAAACTACCTGACATTTAAATATTTGTTATTCATTCTGAATGTTCCCTTTTATTGTCCTGACTCAGTTTCCCTAAATTGTCCTGTTTCAGTTTCCCTGCATTGTTCTGCCTCAATTCCTAATTGTTCTGTCCAATCCTGCAACACCACCCCTTCCTCCTAACCACATGATCCAGATAAGGCCGAAAGACCTTCTGTCTTAGATATCATCAGGATGTTGGGTGCCTGTCCCCATTCTGTAATCCCAATTTATCAGAATGCCCTGTGCCTCCCCCAACCCTGTCAGAGCCAGATTGATAGTCCTGTTCCTGCTCTCAATGCTCAGACTCTGCCCCTGCCTCAGTCTACCCCTGTAGCTGAGCCACCTGTATATATATGTCATTGAGAACTCACATTGCTTGCTGGATGCTTTGGATATCAGCCCTAGGGGCAGCATGCCCCCAGCATAATCTCTTTGTTTCAAATAAAATATTAAAAACTCTCTAATCTCTATCTTGCCTCAGTCTCCAGCATTACAAGATCTAGCAAAAATATCCTTTGACTACTTTCAATTTATCATGATGACACTTTTAATTGGCTATTGAGCCAGAATGCAGTGAATATATTAAAGTAATACTCCCAGTAGTGATTGCTTGAAATATAGCTCTGAAAAAAACAGTATTTTTAAAGAGTCCATTATGATTCAAATGGAGCTACTTGACTACCTACACTTTAAAATGTAAAACATTCTAACTTTTATTGAATATCCAACAATAAGCTACAGTCTAAGTCTTTATTGCTCATTGTTTGGGTTCTGATGGCTTATAGTGAGTATAAATAACAATTCTTTTCTGTTCTGACCAGAAATTCTGAGGGTCTTTCCCTCCCTTCCCATTCTTATGTGATGGTAAATTAGACCATCTTTGTCTCAAGTCTTACTTAGCTCTTGATGAATTAGACCTATTGAATAGGCCTTGCCTCAAACTGAGATCTGGGAAAAACTTTAATCTAAAAGAGTCAAGGTTACCCATTGCCATTTGCCAGTTACCTTGATTTCCTTTTGGATTCTGATGATTCTGGAGAAGAGAATGAGGCTGATTACTCCGCCTTACTTAAATCCAATTCATGCACAAGTCAAAACATTACCTTTGTGATGTTGAACAAGACAAGGTGAGATCTTTCAAGACAGTTGTGAAAATTGAGTAAGGCTTCATCTATTTCAAAGTTTGAGTAGGCCTGAAGGACTTTAAGCATTAAGTCAAAGACTTAAAATGTCTCCTCCCTGTTATTCTCTTAAGGGCATACTTAAAGTCTCCTCCCTGTTATTCCCCTAAGGGCATACTTAAGTCCCCTTCTTGTTATCCTCCCTATTTCAACCAAATATGGTCAACTATGTACTTATTGGTCAAGTTCAATTTCTTGGGTAGTTCCCGTGTTTAGAATGTAAGATCCTCAGCCAATAAGGATGAGGGCTAGTGATGGGAGGGGGAATTTGCGTTAGGGATTAAAAGAATTGACCCGCCCCCTACGGTGCTTCCTCCCTTAGATTGTCTGTTCTTTGGTGGGACCCTGATTCTCGGGAGAACGTATAATAAACTTTGCTTTGCTTCTAGAGATCTCTCCAGTCTTTTTTTTTTTTTTATTAAATGGTTTCTGACCCACACAATGTCATTGCTCCTCTTCCACAATAAAAAATGAATAACTCCCAGATGTTCAGTATCCTTTTTTCTAGGGCTTCCAGGAATAAAGACATCCCTCATACCCCTGAGAATGTGAGCATGGATGCCCTTCTCCTCAATGAGCCTAGCCCTATAAGTATATGCCCTGATAGGCAAACACACCTTCCGACTGTGTTTTCTTGCTTTTGGTACAGAACTTAATAAATACCAAAAAAGCAGCTCTCCATTTCCACTTCCTGGGCTCTCTCAAGCTTGGGATATAATTTACCAGCACAGTAATAAGAACAGCACAGAAACAGACCCATGATAAAGGAATGGTTTACATAGGATTGACTGGGCTCCTGGATGTTTCTCTGGCTGTTTCCCATGCCTGAAATGTTCTCGCTTTCTGCTCTGCGTTCTCTCTGTACTCCCAGGTTCCTTTAGTTCCAATTAAAATCCCTTCTCCTGTTATGCCACAGTTCTCTTTTATTGTCCTGATTCAGTTTCCCTAATTATCCTGACCCAGTCCTGACTTAATTTCTCTCAGTGTTCTGCCTCAGTTTATAATTGTCCTGCAAAACCTCCCCTCCCTCTTTATCAGAATATTTGATGAGGATAAAAGATCTTATATTTTAGAATATCAGAAAGCCTCTCCCTACCCCAAGCTATCAGAAAATCAGATACTATCTTATCAAGATGCCTCTCACTATGTCCGGGGTGCCTCCCCTTATTGTATCATCCAGCTCTCTGGAAGCTCACCCCACCCCATTCCTGTTCCCCCGCTCTCAGCACTCTGACTCCATCCCTGTCTCAGTCTACCCCCTGAGTTTGAGCCATGTGTATATATGGTATTGAGAACTCACATTGTTTGCTGGATTCTTGGAGATGATAGTTTCATTCAGCCCTGGGACCAAACCATGGATCTATTTGGTCCCAGTAAATCTCTCCCTTTTAAATAAATTATTAAATACTCTCTAATCTCTATCTTGCTTCAGTTTCTCCAGTGTTACACTCCTACTATAAGTCTTTTCCAATTTCTTTTAATCCCACTCTCTTTTTTCTCTCTTAATTTCCTGTATTCTCTATATAGCTTGCTTTTGATATATTTGTTTGCTTATCATCTCCCTAATAGATTGTAAACTAAAAACTTCAGACTCCTTTTGTATCCTCAGTGCTTAGTACAGTAACTGGCACATAGTGGGCACTTAATGTTTATTGATTAATTAGTAATTGGAAGTGAAATGCAAAGATAGTTAATAAGTAGCCCTAATCAAATTGGATATTAATTTCTCAAGCAGTTGGGATCATTTTGTGATTAAAAAAAAAGGTTAGTATAATAGTAGAATAAAGCCACTTGATCCATATTTGTACTATAGATACCAGTTTATTCCTTAACTCCTGCAGTAGATCCCTTAAAAAAGAGAACAACAAAAAAAATAGATTGTACCTTTGTTGTCTGTATTGGGGGTGCAATCAAAAGCATTGGAAGCCAAACCCTACCCTGAGAAAACTGATAAATCCAGAGCAATGGCCAAACCAAATCCCAATGGCAGGTAAAGGACAGAGACAGGTGAAGGTCACCAGTTCTATGACCTCAATTTAACAGTTGCCTTGCTAGCAATTCTTCTAGAAATGTTTTTGTTAATGTGTATGGTGTCTTGTCTCCCCTCCCCCCTCTCTCTTCCTCTGTCTCTCTGTCTGTCTCAGTCTCTCTATCTGTCTCTCTGTCTCTGTGTGTGTTTATCTCTCTGTGTTTGTCTCTCTGTCTCTCTGTGTCTCTGCCTCTCTGTCTCTGTCTCTTTTTCTCTCTCTGTCTCTCTCTCTCTCTCACACACACACACACACACACACACACACACACACACACACACACACATTCTGAGCACCTAGCAAAGTGCCTAGCATATAATATATGCTTGATAAAATTTTTTGATTGAGTAATTAATTTTTTCCTATCTAAAATAATTCTGGGAAGCATATCTTGCTCAGGTCTTTTTGACAGGATGGTGAAGGCCCTCAAAATTCTGACATTTTAAAGTTATTATAAGGAAAAGGGAATATTTCATTTGGTGAAGGAAAGACTAGAATAGGGAACATATAACAGCTCTTTTAGGGTATTTGCCAAACTGTTATATGGAAGAAAAATAGAATTTCTTATTTTTATCCTCAAAAGGCAGAACTAGGGAGGTGGGGGGGGAAGAGTCAAGGGGAAGAAATGATAATTTAGGCATAACTTAGGCAAGTATGTGTATTAATTTTAACAATCAAGATCATCTTTCAGTGGAATGAGTTGTCTCAAAAAAGAAAAATCAGAATGATCCACTCTCAATTCTGTATAACCATAGGTAAGTTATAACTTCTCTGAACCTCAGTTTTTTCAACTGTAAAAGAAGGATCATATTATCTCTAAATCTGCGTGACCAAGATTATTGTAAAGATAAAATAAGGTACACTACTAATCATGAATAAGTTCATGTGATAATTATGTTCACTAGTATGTTTCCCTTTACCTGAAATCACCAAGTAAAGGCTGTATAACTACTACTTATTTGAAATAGTATTCTTGGTCAATTGATAGGCTCTGGTATCTGTTAAAACTCTGGAATGTTTATTTGTTTTATTTTAAATTTTCATTATTATCTTAACTTAATATGTTTCAATTAGTTCTTCTTGCTTTTGCATTATAGTCTTTTAGAAATTCTATCTTTATCCTTTCCAAATTTTCCCGCCTTTGTAACAAAGGAAATCAATTAAGTAAAAACATT
Organism: Antechinus flavipes; assembly: GCF_016432865.1. Taxonomy (NCBI): domain Eukaryota; kingdom Metazoa; phylum Chordata; class Mammalia; order Dasyuromorphia; family Dasyuridae; genus Antechinus; species Antechinus flavipes. The sequence continues at coordinate 152,377,895 of NC_067402.1, forward strand.
GCATAAGGTGACCACATGTAACAATGCATACAGCATTCTGCAATAGAAATCAAATGCTTTTAGGCTTAAAGGAAGAAGATAAGGGCTTGATTTATTGCCTTTTTTTTTTTTTTTTGGATTGTAGTTTGGTTTCAGTTTTTTATTTTGTTTTGTTTCGTTTTTGCCTAGTCTAATGAAAGTGATGGTAAATATTAATCGTGGATCAAACTTAAAACTGTGTCCTGATATAGATAGACAGATAGAGATACAGATATAGATATAGATATTTTTAATGCAATCCTCTAATGATCGTCCAGCTACTTTTGGTCCTCCAGGCAAAACATTAATGTAAAACCTTCATCAGTTATCCAGTCATCAGTTACTGACAACTAGCAAGGAGAAAAACAAATGTAACTTGATTGACTAACTGTATCAAAGAACTATGTCATTACTAGATTTTAAGGACACTGAAGAAAGGGAGAACATTTGTTTTATCTTTGCTTTCCCCAAAAATGTAGCATATGCACATACACACATGTAGACTCACACAGACACACACATAGACACATATTCACATACTGATGTGGGTGTGGTCCCTTTAAGAACTGATTATTCCTTTCTTTCTGATTCCCAACCCCTCCTAGTTGATTCATCCAGGACCTTTTGATTCACAAATCCTGGTCCCTTTGAATTCCAATAGAAGATCCTGGTCTATCCCAGTCCCATCTGGATCTGAGACAACTTGGGACTCCATCCAGGCCCCTTTAGCTAAATTTCTCATTATAAAAGAGCCAAGCTGTGACCCTCTCTTTGCAGAGGTTCCAAATATGCCAGCCTTACACCTGGTATGCTAGGACTCTCTGTCCACTGGAACCCTGTTTCCAAGGTCCTCTTATCTCATTATCCTCACCTATTTCCTTAACTATAAACCTCTTTTATCAATCTAGCTTTTCGGGCCAAGAAATTCCTTTATTGGGGACTCTTGCGCTGCTACCAGACTTCATTTAACTCCATATCCTTGCGCCGAATCCAAAGGGGTTGCAGGGGAACTCTGTTTGACTCCCTGTACCCCAAATCTGCCACTAGAACTCAATTAAACCCTAATTTCATTTAGGTACCCCATATCTAACCATCATCAAAACCACAGATATAAGCATCTTGAGAATAGGAACTACTGCTTCATTATATCCAGAAACCATGGCTTTCAATACAACTCAAAATCAAATTATTATTGACTGTTTCATCATACTGTTCATTCACATGGAGTTTGTTGTTCAGTTCTGTTCAAGTCTTGGACCACATTTGGGATTTCTTGGCAAAGGTCTTGGAGTGGTTTGTTATTTCATTCTCCAGCTCATTTTGTAGATAAGAAAACTGAAGCAAACAGTTTTAAGTGATTTGCCCCAGGGTCACAACTGTTGAGGGGTGAGATACCCTGACAGAGATTGGGGGTCCCCAGGAGGGTGTTGCAGGTTTTGTGAAAGAATTCGCAGGTCCAGTCTCCAAGCGAATTTGTCAAAAAAAAGGGTTTATTTTCAATGAGAAGCTCTTTGTCTCAGTGGCCTAGTTCCTAATTAGGAAGTTAGCAAAGACTGAGGTACAGAGTTTTTGTTTTGTTTTGTTTTGTTTTGTTTTGTTTTTACTGAGATACTTAAGGTTAAGTGACTTGCCCAGAGTAATACAGATGTACAGATTTTTTTTTTTTTTTTAAATTTCATTTAGCTTTCTATGGCCTGCGGCTAGGGAGTAATTTGAGGGACTAATTTCCAGCTCAATAAAGTGTGGTGATTGTTTCCCAGGACACTCTAATTTCCAGATCAGTTGAAAGTGGGAGTTTCCCTTAAACCTAGTGGGAGGGTGGGGATTATTTTAGGAATTTTTCCTGAGGCCTGGGATGGGTTGAGAGTCAGGATTTTTCTAACCCAGGCCCACCCCCCAACTCCCCACAAAGATCAGGAGAATATAGAGTCCTATTACATCACAACTACTATCAGATACCAGATTTGAACTCAGGAAGATGAGTCTTCCAGCACTCTATTCATTGCACCACCTACTTGCCCGTCATATGGAACTTGACATTTACTAAAATTCTTTTATCTTTTTCCAAATCTCTGTTTTCGAGCCATACTTTCACTACCATGTACTCTTGCAGTTGATTTTTTTATACCTACATATTTCACACGTGAATATAATTATATTAAATTTCTCCTATCATTTGCTTTGGATCTTTGCTCTGTTATTTGATGCAGTGTTGGAGACAGGAAACAAAGAGCCAAGAAGAACATGACTACCTGTGCATAAACTCTGATACAGTTAGCTAAAACCTTATTGTGAACAAACAATACATCCTAAATTCCTGAGACAAGATAATGTGTGTCCCAGGAAAATGGCCATATCTGCCCAGGAACTAGATAACGAGTATGCCCCATGATGTCAGCCACACCTGTGGTCTGACATTCTTCTCTTTACATTGCAACCCCCCACCCAGAAAACGCAGGCAGTCAAATCATATATAACTAAGCACCTCCTTTTAATAAATGAGACTCTTTTCCACCGCAATGTAGTCTCCCTCCTCCTTTCTCGCCCGTTTCTCTTACAGGTCTTAGTCGTTCCTCGACACCCCACAAATGACAAGGTCCTGCTGGTTAGGACAAGTGGCACCCAATGTGGGCCTCGAGGAACGGACTCTTGACCAGGTGGACCCCTGAAGTCGTCCGGACCCCTAATTCTGGTGAGTAGTTTCGTCCACCTCATTTCAGTTATGGGCCATAAGCTTTCTAAGGAGCAGATCTTTGTTAAAGATCTTAAGGATTCACTCAGGGAAAGGGGAGTAAGGGTTAAGAATTCAGCCTCTGTGTTGCAGGCTTAGAAAATATCAAGAAGTTTGAAAAATCTTTCTCCCTCTCTGTCTCTGGCTGACTGCAGCAGCCTGTGAGAAAAAGGGAGAAAAAAGAAAAAAAAAAAAAAAGGAAATGAATTAAAAAAGAAAAAAAACCAAAACAGATTGAAAGGGATTTTAAAATTCAGAAAGTTAAAATATATATAGAAAAGCAGTGTGCCAACATTTAAAGGAAAGAAGTTTGAATGGAATATCTAGGCATTCTCTGTGAAGGCAGAGAAAAGCACTAAATGGGCTTGGAAGTTCACAGAAACCCCTTTGGATTCTGGAATGGGAAAAGGGAATTCAAGGTGAAACAAACTTCTCTCTGAGGGTGGGGAATCCTGGAAAAAGCCCCTAGTCTGTTTTTGCTGATTTAAGAGCTTTGCTAAGTTTTAAGAACAATGATTAAGGAAAATTTGCTTGTGATTTTAAATTTTTTTAAGGAAAAGCCTACTAGAGTAAAGAGCAATAAAATTCAAGTTTAGCCTGGCCTGGGCAATAAAAAGCTCTGAAGATAAGATGCTAATAGCTGTTAGAAGAAATGTGGTGGAAAAGAAAGAAAAAAAAAAAGGAAAAAAAAAACTTTTAAAGACAGCTGTATTAGTTTGATTCAGTTTGTTACCGTCTGAAATATATTGAGTTATTTGTTAACATAAGTTATACTTTAAATCCAGCTCTGCTGGACATGTGTGGGTTTTGTGGAGGTTTGGGCTATTCACTATAGTGTGAATCTTACAGGTTTTTGAAGGGAAAAGGAAAGAGGAATACAGGTGATTTAGGAAGGACTGATTTGTAGGGGAAATTAGAGGTTTGCATGGTTTAAGGAAGGTGAAAGAAAGACTTTTGGGAGTAGGTAAAGAGGTGGGGGAGGGAGCCACCCACCTTCACTGCCTTCTGCTACTTTACCAAAGGAGCATCTGGGAAGGAAAGTTCTTTAAGGAGATTGTTTAAGTATGTAGCTAGAGAGAAGGAGAAAGTTGGAAATGGATGGATTTGGGAAGTAATCTGATATTGGGAAACTGATGGGCTAAATCTTGAAAAGGATCCCCATGTAGGAAATCGAGTGGGGAACCCGAGGGAAGTTTTTTTCTACGGGGTCAGGAGTGGGGGAAGGGTGGCCATGTGGAATCCTCTCCTCCCCTCACCCCTCTTAAGTATGTTCCTGCCGTTCTTTTTTTCTTATCTGATTGCAGCAGTTGCAGCAAACTGTGATTTTTAAGGACATGCTTACTTTTAGGTTAAATGATTGAATATTTGTTTCTTGATACAAATATTTTAAGAGATATGGTCATAAATGTGATCCATATTTTGGTAGAAATATTTCTAAGAGTTTAATTGCTATGTTAAAAAAAAACCTTCTTGAATTCTTTTATGTGGAATCGGGTCTTTTGTATAAGTTTAAATTGATTGTATTGGGTCATTCTGAGGTTATTGAAAGGGTCTCTGAAAATAATAGTTTTTTCTTTGTCCTTTGAAAATGTTTCTGTTATGGACAATATGCAGTTTGGGATATTTTTCTATGTATTGGGTATTTTAAAAGCAAAATGATTTGTATGTATAATCACTCATGTAACATCTACCTAGATATGATAATTGTTCTAAGTTGTGAACTTACTGAGGCAAAATTTCTTTCTGTTATTACTGTAAGATTACGGTAACTCTTTGTTTAAGATTTATCAGAAATTTGATTAATGACATCTGTTATTGAAGATAAAAGTTTTTGGGCTTAGAGTTAATTAGTTAATGCTATTTGGGAGTTTTAAAGCTCCACCCTCTGACAATTACTGGGACAATTGATAAGCAGTTAAAACTCAACTGCTTATGTTATATTATAGTTATGTTCTTGAATTTTTCCTTCTGTAACTGATCTCTCTGATCAGAGCAATGGTCAATGCCTTGCTATTTTCAGTCTGGTCATATGTAATCATGTATCCTAAATGCTTGGGCAACTAAGTATTTCGTCTGGTCATCTGTCTGTTACTGGATATTTGTGTTCTGTTCCTTTAAAGTTCTACATGATAAGTGGACAATGAACAGGGGTCTGTAAGACTGCAGCCATTTGCTTGTCCTGTAAAGCAAACTCATCTCTTCACACAGGAAACTGCTGGCCAATCCATTTTGGCCTCCTCGTATTTTGCAACAGTTTGGTGAACTGAGTCTATCTGAGACTGATCTAATCTTTATGTGTTAGATTTGTGTTTTTGTGCTAGATTTTGGTCAAATTACAGCTATTGGTTTGCTTCTGGAACCGGGATCAGCTTTGATTGTCACCACGGCACACACCCACTCTGCAAGGAATGAGAGCCTCCTATCACTTCCCAGCCTGAAGCAGCAGTTTGTACATGAGACCATGGACTGGATCCTGCATCGACTGTACTTTGGACTGATATGAGGGACTTTGGGAATGGTTGATGACTGACTGTTAAACCTTGCCTGGATCATCTATTACTGTGTGTTTAAGATTTGATATGGGATTTGTTAAAATTGTGTAATTATTGCTGTTATGTTTAAGGGCTTTTTAGGAAATGCTACTGTACTAGTCTGTTATGTATAGGGATTTTGATTCACTCTCGGAATTTATATGGGGAATGGTCATTTGATAATTCCTTTCTGTGAGAAAAAAAAAGGGGGGGGGAGATAGAGATAGAGCATTGGGGAAACTGGTATATATTTTTTCAAAATACCTGAAAGAATGGGAACACCTAGCTCCTATTCACTTTGCCTTAAGCATTTTTGCCCCACCCCCTATCTCACTAGTTCAGATTGAATTTGTATGCTTTAGTTTTAGAATCCCTTATTTTGTTAAAATTTCCCTGGCAGACTCAGTTTTGGGATTATTAATCCTGGTATCAAAACTGGTTCTCAACCTCCCCCTGGATGACAACCCTTCTTCCTACTCTTTTGGGATCATTTGTGGCTATTCTTCTTATTTCTTTTGGACCTTGGCTGTTTGCTAAGTTAACTGGTTTTGTTAAGTCCCAGGTGGATGCTGCCGTTCAGAAGAGTACTCACGTGTTCTATCAAAGGCTCCATACTCCTGAGTCGTTGAAACAAATGCAAAATCCACTTTTTGAGCCTCTGCAGTTTGCCAATTTAGAGGCTGAGCTCAACACCCCCTGGTATCGTAAATGCTGTCGGGATAGTTAAGTGGGCCTAAAGCTGTGGAGGAGCCCATGACGGGATTATTGCGACTCTTCGATCTGCTATATGCTGGCCTTATGCTGCAGGATTATCCTATGACGGGATTATTGTGAGCCTGCCTCTAGTAGGGGTGGTGTCAGCTCGCATAGCCTAAGACAGGAGTCCTGCCAAATGAATTAGGTAGGCCGCAGGTCCAGATGCACGTCGCATAGCCTAAGACAGGCCCTCCACCGACCCATAATTCATCGTGCATATAATAAGGAAGGGGGAGATGTTGGAGACAGGAAACAAAGAGCCAAGAAGAACGTGACTACCTGTGCATAAACTCTGATACAGTTAGCTAAAACCTTATTGTGAACAAACAATACATCCTAAATTCCTGAGACAAGATAATGTGTGTCCCAGGAAATTGGCCATATCCGCCCAGGAACTAGATAACGAGTATGCCCCATGATGTCAGCCACACCTGTGGTCTGACATTCTTCTCTTTACATTGCAGCCCCCCCACCCAGAAAACGCAGGCAGTCAAATCATATATAACTAAGCACCTCCTTTTAATAAATGAGACTCTTTTCCACCGCAATGTAGTCTCCCTCCTCCTTTCTCGCCCGTTTCTCTTACAGGTCTTAAGTCGTTCCTCGACACCCCACAAATGACGAGGTCCTGCTGGTTAGGACAATGCAGTAGTAACTTTTTATCTTTTTATCATTTCTTGACTTGATGAGCATATCATCTGTGCCTTTATTCACATTACTGATAAAATTATAGAACACAAGGTCAATTAAAAATCCCTGGGGTTGTGCAATGGAGACCTCCTGCTAAGTCAGTAAGTATTTGCTAAGAACCTATTAAATATTGAGGTTATTCAGTGGATAGAGTATTACATCTGCAAATATATATGGGTACATATGCATGCAAAAATATATGTATAAGTAATATTATTCATTTGTGAGTCTGGAAGAACTGAGTTTAAAACCAGACTCAGACTTAGCTATGTCATTCTGGACAAATCACTTAAACTTTACATCAGCTGAGAAAAAAGTACCTAAAGTACTTTTCAAATTAAAAGATTATATAAGTGATATGTATCACTAACTTCTCTCCTCAATTTCCTCATTTTGTACAATGGAGATAGTATTAGCAACCAGTTCTACTGGTAGTTGTAAGGATAAAATGAAATAACATTAATGAAATACTTTTCAAATCTTAAAGAGCTATATAAGTACTACTACTACTGCTGCTACCCAGGTCACAATTGAATCACATTTATTAAGCACCTACTTATGTGCCAGAAACTAAAGTATTCTTTGGAGAAACAGAAAAAAAAACAGTCTGTGCTTGCAAGGGGTTCACATTCTAATTAGAGAAAAAACAAGGAAAAAGATAAACTATAATTAAGATATATTCAGAGTAAATTGGAGTTAATCAACAAGAGAAAGCACTAACCCTAAACGGATAAAAAAAAAAAAAAAAAGATTTTCTATAGTATGAGATTTTCACTGGGGAAATGAGAGAGGACAAGAAAGTAAGGTAGAAGTGATGAAGAGGGGAAATTTTCCAGGCACAGAAGACAGGCAAAGAAAATGTAGGGAGTCCAGAAATGCAAGTCTCATCCTCATATTGTAGTGTCAGAGAAACTGAGGCAAGATAGAAATTAGAGAAGTTTTTAATAATTTAAAGGGAGAGACTGTGCTGGGGACATGCTGCCTCCAGGGCTGATATCCAAAGCATCTAGCAACCCAAGTGAGTTCTCAATGAGATATATATATGGCTCAGCTAGAGGGGTAACCAAGTCAGGAGCAGAGTCGGCGCCCTGAGAGTGGAAATAGGACTATCAATCTGGTTCTGTCAGGGTGGGGGGAGGCACATAAATTGAGATTACAGAATTGGGAGAGGCACCCAACATTCTGATAAATTCAAATGGGGATGTAATGCAGGAGAAACTGAGCAAGACAGAGATTAGAGAATAATTTAATAGCTTATTAAATGGAGAGATTTTCTGGGACCAAATGATGATCCATGTTTGGTCCCAGGGCTGGGAATGTAGTCTCAAAGAATCCAGCCCTGAGTATCAGACAGCAAGATTTTTTATAGGATAACAAGACATAATGGGGGAGGTACCTGGATGGGGATAACCTAATAGGGGGAGGCACCTAGGATGTCAAAATGGAGGGAGGTACTGAGAAGTTACTGACATTCTAATGATGTCTAAAATGGATAGACCTTTATCCTGTCAAACATTAAGGGATGATTATAGCCTAAAGACATAAAACCTTTATCTCATCAAACATAAAGAGGGAAAGGTTATAACCTGAGGCAGAGTAACTAAATAGGACAATTGGAAAACTGGGTCAGGATATTAAAAGGGAATTGTGGCACAACAGAGAGAGGCACCCAACATTCTGATAATGCCTGAGATAGAAGGTCTTTCTCCTTATCATGGATCATCATGATTAGGAAGGAAGGGTGGTGTTGCAAGATTGAACAGAACAATTAGGAACTGAGGCAGAACAATTCAGGGAAACTGATTCAGGACGATTGGGGAAACTGAGGGAACTGTGGCACAACAACATACCAAATTCTTATTCATATCTCCATTTCTCAAATTAATTTTTCTCTTTTGCATATCTCTTTATTAAGTCACAAAGAGGAAGGCACAAAACTATGGCTCTATGACTTTCAGGTTTTTCTCTGAGCCTTCATAATCTTTTGTAACAGTTCATTTGTCCCTTCTCAAAGGGATGTGATCAGATGTAAACAGATGAAGCACCAGCAATGGGTAATTGTCATCTATTTTCATAATTCTTGAGAAGTCGTCTGTTATGCCCTGAATGTATGCTCCAAGAAGACAACAGGCAACTCTATTGCTATTATATGGCAGACACATAGTTGCCTTATTACTCCCAACTACTATCACTCTTTCCCGCCTCTTCCTCCTCTTCTTTTATTCCTCCTTTTCCTCCTCCTCTTTTTCCATGTCCTTCTCTTCCTACTCTACCTGTCTATTCTCAGGAGACTAGTAGTTTCTTTCTTGTCAGAGCATGCAGCTTTCTTTTCTTTAGAAAGAGCCTTAAATCTTTCTATTTTATAGCCTTCCTTTTATAGCCTTTCTCTCCTCTTCTATTCTCCAATTTCCTGAAAAGAGCTGTTTGGTCTCTTTTCCACCTGCCTTTTTCCCCCATTGAAGGATTGCATCTTTTGCCTTTCTTTTATTAATCCTTTATTTTTGAGTAGGACCCAGGACATCAAAATGTTGGGATAAAATGATGGGTGATGTTTTAACTTGTGTGTGAATTGGATTTAATGAGGCAGAATTTTACAGAGTAATCAGAGTCACTCTCTCTTGCATAATTATCTAAGTCCAGTGACAGAATAAACATCTAAATAGAATAAACATCGCTTATCCTGACTCGGGCTGATTCTGAAGTATCCAGGGTGCTAATGCGGTCATCACAATAGTTCTTCTAGTTCTTATTCTCTAAATTCAATATATTTAAGTAATATTCATTTCATTTGTTTTCTTTGTACTTAACATATCATCAACTTAAAATTAGAAAGGACCTTAAAAATCATTTCTTCCAACTCACTCATTTGGCAGAAGAAAATGATGCTGAGTATTTCAGTGATTTATCCATTGATATATGACTAGTTATAAATATTCAGTCCAGATTCTCTGCCTCAAAATTCACTTTGGAGAATTTTTTCAATACTTTGTACTCATAGAATCCAAATTACTGCAGTGCAACAATGTTTATTAACAGCCTTTCAGAGATTTATCTGAGTCATTTGATTATAGTCAAATTGATTGAATGGTGGTTCTACCTATTAAGATGACAATAGATTAACACAGCAATATACAAAGCTTCTGTCCTGTTTTCTACCCTTATACAGAACATTTCAACAAATGTGCATATTATTTGAATAGTTGGTGTGTAATATGCAAATATAACCAGAAATAGGATATTTTCCCTTCTATAAAGTAAGTATAGGATTTTGGATTTTATGGTATTGATATAATAGAATTGTGTCCCCTGATCTTTGTGGAAGGTTGGCCACCTGGCCTGGGGAAATTTCTAAAAATGATCCCCACCCTCCTACCTGCTTCCCACAAGAATTGCCCTCCTCCAATTAATCTGTGAATCACTTTGGTCTAGGAAACAATCATTACCCTTTATTGATTTGAAAATTAGCCCTTAATCACTCCCTAGCTCCAAACCAAAGAAGGCTAATAAAAAATGACTCTGTGCCCCAAACCTTTGCCAATGCCTATCTGTAACTGCCCCACTGGGTAGCTTCTCATTGTACAAATAACCCATTTTTTGCCAAAAACCTCACTTGCAAATCGGCACTGTGAATTCTTTTTGCAAAAAAAATGTGACACTGGCCTGGAGACTCCAATGCTGTTAGGGTTACTCTCACCCTACAACATTTCTCACAACTCAACAATATGATCATCCTCATTCTAATATCAATTTTAAAAAAATTAAAAATTAAAAATGTTGAAATTGAATAAAATACTATGTAATATAATTAAATTTAAAAGTTGTGTTGAAAGAAAACTGTTCGATTCTGCACACATATATTGTATCTAGGATATACTGTAACCTATTCAACATGTAAGGGACTGCTTGCCATCTGGGGAGGGGGTAGAGGGAGGGAGGGGAAAAATTGGAACAGAAGTTAATGCAAGGGATAATGCAAGGGATAATGCAGGGTAATTTTTTACCCTGGCATGGATTCTATCAATAAAAAGTTATTTAAAAAAAAAAAAGTTGAGTTGAAAAACAGATATTATAATGTAGTAAAAATACAATGGAGAAATTAATTCAAATCTTAATGAAGATAGGAACTTAAGACAGTTCTGTCAACCCATGAGAAGTCATATACTCATTGAAGGTATGTTGTACAGAGATGACTTAGGCAGCTGGTTTTGGTTAATCTCAAACATGAGTTTACACAAACACTGCCATCTTTCTGTTATGAGATTTGGCAGCCTACAAAATTGTTACAGAACATATACTCCTATGAGACTGAAACTATCCTCTTTCAAACCAGCTTATTCAAGTCCTAGAAGTGACCAGATCAAAATATGCAATACATTCACTTAACTTATCCTTCTCCTTTACCAGACACACTTAATGTTTCCTCTAAAATATACAGAATATTTTTGGTTCCATGAATAATGAACACTCTGAAGACTTCCTTCCCTGAGAAATAAGTTAAAATAATCTATTGCAATTTTCACTACATAGACATATATACAGATGTATGTCTATATAAACATTTCATAAATATAAAAACATAGTCATTTAATAATTCTAAATATTCTAGTTTAGTTCAAGCCATTTTAAAAAGGAATAATTTAAATTTGCATTTAATTACATTTGCATTAAAGTCACATACTTTCCTGATTGGTTAAAGTACCAGGTTTTTGTTTTTTTTTAACTTGCAAAAATTTAAGATGCAAAATAGTAGGACTGATAAAAGGCCAATCTGACAGTTATCTGCCTCTAATACAAAATATCTCTGGGATCAGAAGCAAGTCACTTCTTGCTTAATGCCCTAGACAATTTTTTTAAGACTATAAAGTACCAAAAAAAAAAAATAGTTGCTAGTCTACATTGGTGAAAAGAAATTTCATGAGTTCCCAGTACTCCATGAAAACACAGCTCAAATCTGTTCACCTTTTAAAGAGAACAAAAATGAAAATATGGGTAGAGTTTTATGATATAAGCTATTGATATTTAATGTCTTTCACATATATTAGTAAACAGAATATATGTTGATTATCATATTACTTCTATAGAATTCCTGATTTATAATCATGTGTTTGAATTTGTGTAAATATGAATCAGTACATTTCCACCTGACTTTTCTTTTTCTAATTTCTTATCAACTTTGGTCCTATATTCTTGGGAAATTATAGTGAAACAAAAATTTCTTCTAAAAAGTAAGGTTCAAGACTAGAGATGATATGTGTAATATGTGTGGGTATATATTATACATATGTAGATCTTGATATTTAGAGTTCTATCTATATAGATGGATATAGGTATTTTAAAAGCTTTTTATCTTCAAAACACATGCATAATTTTCAAGTTCACCCTTGCAAAACCTTGTGTTCCAATTTTTTTCTCTCTCCCTTCTCCCTCCTCCCTCCCCTAGATTGCAATTAATCCAATATATGTTAAATATGTGCAATTCTTCTTTACATATTTCCACAATTATCATGCTGCACAATAAAATCAGATAAAAAGAAAAAAAATTAGCAAACAACAAAAAAGTTAAAAATACTATAGTGTCAGTCCTCTCTATGTCTGCATATAACTCTCTCCATCACAAGACCATTGAAACTGGCCTGAATCATCTCACTTTTGAAAAGAGCTATGTCCTTCAGAATTGATCATCATATAATCTTATTGTTGTTGTGTACAGTGTTATTTTGCTTCTACTCACTTCACTTAGCACCAGTTCAGGTAAGTCTCTCCAGGCCTTTCTGAAATCATGCTGATCATTTCTTATACAACCAATAATATTCCGTAATATTCATACCATACCTTATTCACCCATTTTCCAACCGATGAACAACCCTCAGTTTCCAGTTCCTTGTCAGTATTACAAGGGCTACTACAAATGTTTTTGCATATTGGGACCTCTTCCCTTTTTTATGATCTCTTTGGGATACAAACCCAGTAAAGGATCAAAAAGTATGCACAGTTTGATAGCCCTTTGGGCACAGTTCCATATTGTTCTCAACAATGGCTAGATCAATTCACAACTCCACTAACAAGGTATTAATGTCTTAGTTTTCCCACATCCCCTCCAACATTAATCATTATCTTTTTCTGTCATTTTAGCCAATCTGAGAGGTATACAGTGGTATCTCAAAGTTGTCTTACATTGCATTTGTCTGACTAATAGTTATTTAGAGAATTTTTTCACATGACTACAAATAGTTTTAATTTCTTGATTTGAAAATTGCCTATTCATATACTTTGACCATTTATCAATTGGAAAATAGTTTGAATTCTTATAAATTTGAGTCTATTCTTTATGTTTTGGAAGCAAAGCCTTTATCAGAACCCTTGGATATAAATTTTTTTTTCCAAGTTTACTGCTTCCCTTCTAATCTTGGCAGCATTAATTTTGTTTGTACAAAACCTTTTTAAGTTGATTTAATCAAAATTATCCATTCTGTCTTCTATAATGTACTACAGTTCTTCTTTGGCCACAAATTCCTTCCTTCTGCACAGATCTGAGAGGTAGACTATCTTTTGTACTTCTAATTTGCTTATAGTATCATTATGTCTAAATTATGAACCCATTTTGACCTTATCTTGGTATATAGTGTTTTATATACATATATATGTTATTTATATATATAAAACATATATACATGTATATGTATATATGTTATATATATCTTGTTATATACTGTTATACATTTGTAGTATATAGTTCAAATGGGTCAATGCCTAGTTTCTGCCATACTGGTTTCCAATTTTCCCAACAGTCTTTGTTAAATAATGAATTCTTGCCCTAAAAGCTGGGTCTTTGGTTTTGTGAAACACTAGATTGCTATAGTTATTGACTATTTCTGTGTTCCTAACCTATTCTACTGATCTACTACTCTATTTCTTAGCCATTACCAAATGTTTTTGATGACCACTGTTGTATAATATAGTTTTAGATCTGGTACAGCAAGGCCATCTTCATTTGCATTTTTTTCATTAAGTCCTTTGAAATTCTTTACTTTTTGTTCTTGTGATGAACTTTGTTATTATTTTTTCTAGCTCTGTAAAGTAATTTCTAGAGAGTTTGATTGGTATGGCACTGAGTAAGTTGATTAGTTTAAATAGAATTGTCATTTTTGTTATATTAGCTCAACCTACCTATGAGTGCTTGATATTCTTCCGATTAATTAAATCTGACTTTATTTGCATAAAAAGTGTTTTTTAAATTGTGTTTACATAGTTCCTGACTTTATCTTGGCTGGTAGACTCCCAAATATTTTATATTATCTGCAGTAATTTTAAATGGATTTTTTTTTTTTTTTTTTGGTATCTTGTGTTGCTGGACTTTGTGAGTAACATATATAAATGCTGATGGTTTATGTGGATTTATTTTATATTCTACAACTTTGCTAATGTGAATTGTTTCTAGTAGTTTTTTAGTTGATTCTTTAGAATTCTCCAAGTATATCATCATATCTGCAAAGAGTGATAATTTAGTTTCCTAATTACCTACTCGATTCCTTTAATTTCTTTTTCTCCTCTTATTACTAAAGCTAACATTTCTGATACAATATTGAATAACAATGGTGATAGTGGGCAATCTTGTTTCACCTCTGATTTTATTTATTAATGGTTCTAGTTTATCCCCATTATATATAATGTTAGCTGATTGTTTTAAATAGATGCTATGATCAGTAGCATTATGGTAATAATTTTTCTAATATTGAACCATCCCTGCATTCCTGGTATAAATCCTACTTGGTCATGGTGTATTATCCTAGTGATAACTTGCTGTAATTTCTTTGCTGATATTTTATTTAAGATTTTTCATTCATATTTATTAGGGAAATTGGTATATAATTTTCTTTCTCTGTCTGAAACCTAACTGATTTAATTATCAACACCATTTTGGGGTCATAAAAGAAATTTGGTAGGACTTATTTTTTCCCCTATTTTCCCAAATAGTTAGCATAGTATTGGAATTAATTGTTCTTTAAATGTTTGGTAGAATTCACTTGTGAAAAAATCTGGCTTTGGAGATTTTTTCTTAGGGAACTGATTAATAGCTTGTTCAATTTCTTTTTTCTAAAATGAGATTTAATATGTCTGATATTCTCTCTTTCAGTCAAATCAGATGAGATTAAGGTTCACACAATGCTCATTTCCCTCCCTTCTTTCCCTCAACTGCAATAGTTCTTTCTTGCCTCTTTCTGTGATATAATTTATTCCATTTTACCTCCTCTTCCCTCTTCTCCCACTACAATCCAATTTCCACCTACAGCTTCCTTTTATATCATCAGAGTAAAGTCAAATTTTACCTATATACCTAAGTATACCCCTAATTAAGATACAGTTCTCAATAATTAAACATGTCCCATATAGGAATGTAAACATTTTAACCTTTAAAACATAGATTTTTTTCTTCCCTTTTTACCTTTTTACGCTTCTCAAGTTCTGTATTGGAAGATCAAGTTTTCTGTTCAGCTGCGCTCTTTTCATCAAAAATAAATGAAGATCTCTATTTCATTGAATGTTCATCTTTTCTCCTGAAAGATAATGCTTAATTTTGCTAGACAGTTGATTCTTGGCTGCAGTCCAAGTTCTTCTGCTCTCTGGAATATCATATCCCAGGCCCTTCAGTCCTCTAAAGGAAGTTGTTAGGCCGTGGATAATCTTTATTATGGCTTCTTAATATTTGAATTATTTCTTTCCACCTACTTGCAGTATTTTCTCCTTGATCTGATGATTTAAGGATTTATCTACAATATTCCTTGGAGTTTCCATTTTGGAGTCACTTTCAAGAGCTGATCAATGAATTCTTTCAATGGCTCTTTTACCCTCTGGTTTTAGGACTTCAGAGCAGTTTTCCTTGATGTTTTCTTGGAAGATGTTGCTTAGTCTTCTTTTTTCATTGTCATTTTCAGGTAATCCAATAATTCTTAGATTGTCTTTCCTGGATCTAGTTTCCAGGTCAGTTGTTTTTCCTATGAGGTATTTTACATTTTCTTCTATTTTTTTTTCATTTTTTTTTTTTTTTTGTTTTGTTTGACTGATTCTTCATGTCTCACTGAGTCATTCATTTCCATTTGTTTAATTCTAGTTTTTAGTGATTTATTTTCTTCAGTTAATATTTTTATCTCCTTTTGCATTTGGCCATTTGAATTTTTTTTAATGAGTTATATTGTTCATTTTTTTTTCATTTCACAAATTCTGTTTTTCAAGGAATTATTTTCTTTTTCCATTTCATCAAAACTATTCTTTAAGTAATGGTTTTTTATTGTTTTGGGGTTTTTTAACTGAGGCAATTGGGGCTAAGTGACTTGCCCAGGGTCATACAACTAGGAAGGTCCAATTTGAACTCAAGTCCTCCTGACTTCAGGGCTGGTGCTCTATCCACTGTGCCATCTACCTGCCCTTAAGTAGTGGTTTTCTTCAATTTCTGTGTTTCCTCTTCCAGAGCTCTCATTTCCCTCCCCTATTTTTCTTCTAACTCTCTTTTAAGATCTTTTTGAATTTGTCTGTTAGAGCCTTGTGAGATAAAGACCAACTTATATGGCTCTTTGAGGTTTCATCTGGAGATATTTTGCCTTCAGTGGTCCTCAGGGTTTGAAGTCTGTTCTTCCCTGTGTGTAAAAACTATCTATGGTCAGAACTCTTTTTTGCTTTTTTGCTTATTTTTGAAGGTTGAGGTCTGCTCTTAGGGAAAAGGGGAAATTGTCACAAGCTTCCTCTAAAGGCAAGTCCCACCATGCTGCCATAATTTTTATTTATTTTATTTCATTTATTTATTTATTTAATTTTCATTAAATAGGTTGTTTGTTTGAGTCCTGCTGAATCACAGATAGGGACTGAAGGCCATGGAAAGGATTCTTACTTAGGTAGGGGTTTGGACCAGTGTTCCTCTAAGCTCTCCAACTAGCTCAGATATTCTGTGATTCCAGAACCATAGACTCATAAAAGCTCTATTCTCTGGGGAAGGAGTTGGAACAAGGAGTCTGAGAAGGGATGGGGGTTAATCCGAATGCCAGAAACCAGAAGAGAGGGACAACTCTACAGCTTTGGAGCTAAAAAAGGCCTGAGAGCTCAGCGGTTCCACCAATATCACTTTTTCCCTTTAGAGCCTGCTCAGGCCCAGATGGAGGAAGGGAATGTGTGGGACAGGAGCCTCTGATGTGGAGCTGTTAGCTTCCTTCCCATGCTGGGTGGCCATGGCCAAGTTCTGCTTGTTATGCTGGATTCAGGTGCTTACTTTTTACACTGTGCTGCACCTGTGCTGGCCTGCAAGCCACCAACCTCACTGCCTGATTGAAACAGTCCTTTTTGAAGTTCTTCTAAAATACATTCTGATGGAAATTTGTTACATTCCAAATATCTATGGGTTTGTCACTCCAAAACCTGTTCAGAGGCTTGCTTTAGAGCTGATCTGAGGGAAGCCAGGAAGTGCTCAAAGACAAGTCTAGTTTTCACCATCTTGCCTCCACCCTCCTCAATATGTGTTCAAAGAAAATTTTCTAAATCTAGATTATCTCTGTATCTAGAAATCCATTTATGTCCATTTATATCTAGGTCTATTTTTAGAAAAAGATCTTGAGATCTTTGTGTAGAAATAGAACTTAAATATAGATACCTAGAAATAGAAATCAAAATTGAAATATATGCTAAATTAATGCCAAGAGTTGTTGGGTAGTGGCAAAAATCTGAGGCAACAATAACTTTTGGAAATAGGGGAAGTGTCATAATTGGAGACATATGGGCTAACAGTTTTCTACCATCTTTAGTTTCTTACCCAGATCCTCACTGTTTTATTCTTTTAAAATTTTACTACTTCTTTACAACTACTTGCTATTAGTTCATTATATTAAAAGTTTAAATTCAAAAGTATTTTAAAATGAAAGGAAAAATCACATTTTACTGGGCACCAAATATTCATAATATTTTATTTCTGTTATTTTCTTTGCATTTCCTTCTTATTAAAGTAAGTTCTATTTGATTTATAACAATAAGAGTAAGACTTTCAGCTTAATAGTTGGGATGTTGGTTTTATATTAAAGAATGTTTGATTTCAAATCTTGTCTAAGATATTAGGATCCTTTCTAGCTGTTTACCCCTGGGCAAGTCACAATTTTCTGAATCTCAATTTCCTGATCGGTAATTGTATTTGAGTATTGTAGTGAGAATCAAATAAAATAACATATATAAAGTTCGCTGCAAAGCTACTAGAAAATAATTATTTTTGTTAAAATAATTCTTTTTTATCTTAATGTTGTATGGATTTCCTATAGAAAATGTCTTGGGACAACTCATTGCACTTTGTTTTTTAAATGTTTGATATTTTAAACACCATTCCAAAGTTTGATACAGTAATTTAAAAATAAATTAAACAAGTATTGATATGCAAATTCATGATATTTAGCATCTCTGCACACATAGTCAAGAAAAATCCAGTAGCAAACAGAATTCTGGGGATGTTATACTTCTTTTTCACACATTATTTTGATTTCTTCTGCCAGGTTCTTAAATTTTGGGATTTATTCATTCAAAATGGTTTGAAGATCATGATTTTTTAGTACGTATAGCAATTTAAAATTATTTCTTTGTGGATCAGTATTATATATAGGCAAAAATTTGTGCTATAATAATCTATATATGTTTGTTGAATCTCAGACATTTTATTATTATTATTTGTAATAATATACATGAAATAAAAGGAAATTTTGCCTGGTCATTTCAGAACATTAAAGGTGAATTAATTTCTATCTTTCTTGATTTTGTGCTTGGCTTTTCTTCTAAGTCCTCCATGTTAAGTAATAACATGTTAAAACTGTTAAGTAATAACAGTTAACATTAACTAAAATCTGTTACTAAATTTTGCATGTTTTTTGTTGCTCTACAAATATACCTAGTTGTGTTTCTTAGACACTTATCAGCAATGTGACTCTGGGCACACAATTTAACATCTTTCAGCTTTAATTTCCTCATTTGTAAAATGAGGAGAGCAATAGTGCCTAATACACATAATTGATTTGTGGGAACAAATGAAATAAATATGTAAGACATTCTGAAAACCTTAAAATTCTATACATAAGATCATAATGATGATGATAACAATAGAAACATAAGTACTAAAAATAGAAATAGGTTGTTTTGATTTTTTAAAAAAATATTGTTGAATTACTACTTGAAATAGAATTATTACACAGTAGGTTGTACTTATCAGAATACCTTTTTTAATTCATGGTTTTAAGTTCAAACTCTACCATTCACTCAGTTTTTACTCTGATAGATGAGGCTGATGTTTTTTTCCTTTAAAATGTCATGGATCTGATTTTCATCTACTCCACATAATTGCATATCACTCCCATGTGCAGTATTGCATCATGTGAAACTTCAAAAGCCCCTCCCATATGTTGAGTGGAGATACAAGTAAGCAGATAAAAAAAGAATAGGGAATTGATTCAATGCTAACCAATAAATAAATGATCTCACCACACATTGCAAAAGTTGGTTTTGGAAACACTGAGTCATTTTTATTTACTTATTTAAAATTGCCTCTATAAATTAAAGTCATAGAAGTGGAAATGGAATTCAATTCCCCATGATGGTATCTTTGAAGTAGAGAGCTGATTTGCCATTTTCCATGTGTGGATTTTGCATTTTGTTGAGTTCCTCTACTACATGTTTTGTCTTTAATATTTTTTATCTTCCTTGCACATTCTCTATTTTCCTATCATACACATGAAATTATTCAGGAAAAGCAAACTAATCTTAATACTATGCCATATATAGCAGGACATAATTAGGAAAGATAGTTTTTTTGAAAACATTTATATCCTGAAGTCAAATACAAATTATCTTAGGATGATGTAGTCTTTCTATTATCTATGCTTTAGAAACTTTCTATCATCATAAAGAATAGAGTTGACTAGATTTCTTAGACCAATCATAGAATTTAGTATGGCTTGAGGCATAAATGTGTTTGGTTCTCATAGAATCAGGCTGCAAGAGAAACAATTGCCTTCATAAAGAATTAAAATAAAGCAGACATCCCTGCTCTTTTATTTCTTCTGGGTTATTAGCTGTGTTATATAGCCTTGCCATGAGTAAGATGGGGTATGTGGATTAGGAAGGAGAACATTTTGCCAATTAGTAACTTTCAATAATTATTTGTAAGGATTTTCTCTGGCACTTTTGTTGTATTCACTATGAAGCTTTGGCTGTTCGTGGGAGTCACACGTACTTTTAAAAAAATAATATGTAGCTATTGATCTTTTCTATACTGTTGTAATCTGATATTCATTTGACCATGAGACCAGTATTTGTAGAGACTGATTATCTGTGAAAAATTTATCTCTCTCTCTCTCTCTTTCTCTCTTAGATTTTCTAAGAAAAACACACCATTCTTAGTTTACGTAGCCAAAATTAAATGGGTTGTTGTTCTTGGCTGGACAGGACTTATGCTACTCCCTGGTTATTTGTGGTAAATATGGGCACAAAATGAATTACCCCCATAGGTCATTCAACAAATAACAAAGGAGTTTTTTTTTTTTTTTTTTATCCAAAGCAGAAGGATATACAACAAGGATATGTATTGAGGATACTTTGAATTAATTCAGTTTAGTGAATCTCCCTTGCCCATCATAATTCACTAGCCAAGCATCAGATATGTCTTAGAATTTCTTAGGTTGTTTTATATTTGGACAATGAACAAGTGATGTCAACAGATTAAGTCTTTAATCCCCTGAGTCAACCAAGCCTCCAGGGTGGTCTCAATTCTTTTTAATGAAAAATTTAACCTAACTTTTATTAGTACAGAAGTTAGAGTGTTAATCCTACCACAGTGATGCAATTGAACAGTAGAAAATCTCTGGAGTAGAATCAAAGGAACTGAGTTCAAATTGTACCTCTGAAGCCTGTTACTTCCTTGAATATAGGCAAAACTTTAAACTTGTGTATGCTTTGTTTTCCTTACCTATTCAACGAGTCACTTGAACTAGGTCTCTGAGTTTCCTTCCAGTACTAAAATCTATTATCTTACTGTATTTTCCCTAAATTGCTCAACTAGATTGCTTCAAGTTAAGCTTGGGATTTCTATATGACATTCATTGAATTCCCTTTAATTAAGGCTAATACCTTATGTATTATTGTATGTACATATTATGTATATAATATGTATATGCTATACATATAAATTCCAAAGGTTTAACATTCAAAAGGCCCATTCACATGGTTAACTGACACCCCTATTCAAACAGAAAAAGGAAGAGAAGAGGTTCAATACTAACCAATAAATGAAGGATCTTATGGCATTGCAATTTTTGCTCTTTGCTCTCCTTTAAAATTATGAGCTAGAAATTGTTGACTTTGCTGGCAGACTCACTCTAGATCTTTGAGATGGTGGTCCTGTATAGCTATTTAATTGTTAACTACAGCTTGTAAGTGATAGAGTGTTGGAGCCATCTCTTACAGTTTTAAGAGAGTGAATTTCAAAATTTTCAGTGTAAGCATTTTGTTGTTGTGGTTGTGTCAGTTTTTTCCTGACTCTGCGACTCCATTTGAGATTTTCTTGGATGAGTCTTCCTTACTCCAGGCCCAACACTCTATCTGCTGTCATCTAGCTGTCCTAGTGTGAACATTTATATCTAGAAAATTAACAAATGCTACAAATTTATGGCCCTACTTTATTGTTTTGCTGATTGTTTAAACTGAGGAAAATGATGAAAACAATGTTAATAATATAGATTGAATTTAAAACTTTGTCATTCAAAATTTTAGAGAGCTGGTTCTTATCAACACACCCCATAAGATCCTTCATTTATTGGTTGACACATCTCATCTGTTGTTCTGTTGCATAGGCAGAATGGTATAGTGGGTAGAGAAATGACTTAAGAGACCAGAAGAAGTTAACATACCCCTTCTGACAAACACTATCTAACCACCTCTTAGTGGTCAAGACTGGTGATATCAAACTTAAATAGGAGTCATTAATCCATATGTAAGAATCCCTAGTTGCATATTGACTTAGTTTTTAAATGTAATATTATGTAGATTTTATTGAGTTTTATTTATTTCATTAAATATTTCCCAATGACT